>NC_140482.1:30654992-31254992 GCF_051167445.1 Perissodus microlepis | reverse complement strand
ATTACAACAGAAATATTTACTAGCCTTTTGGAGGCAACTGGAAACAGTTTAGCTGGTGCTCTGTGAGAAGCAGGTTTACAGTAATAAATACAGAAGGAAATAAAATGTGCAAGAGGACAATGTTTTTCTAGGAAGGCTTAAGAATGTCTGAAAATCTGTTTGTTCAGATAGATATTGTGGTCCAGTTGTTTAGCATGGTTCTTCAGAATTTGTGACTACAAAAATGTTCCCATTGTGAAAGCAACCATGAAACCAAGGACAGTTTTATTCTGTTGCCAATGCCTTGGTTAGATTTAACAAATGGTGACAAAAATCTGCTTCCAAGCCTAACCACAGTGTGAGTCTTCGTGATTTTTTTTGTGCATACGATTGGATAGAATTTCTTTTCAAAGCAACCAAAGTTGTGTGTAAAATAGCAAAATTGGTAGAAATATAGATACATTGATACCCAGCTGAGTGTGCTTGAGAAAATGTAAGTAGTCCGCACGATTTTTGGTTATCTTGTGTATATGAGTGTGCACAATTCTGAGCACGTCGCGAGTCACTGACATTTGGTGTGTACAGGGACATAAGTCTCTGAGGAGTGTGAGTATGATACAATATCTGAACATCTGGAGGGGCCTAAGCACCACATAGGTCTGGACTGCTGTCAGAACTCACCATAATATGTTGTCCCTGTTTTCACAGTACAGACATTGTACATATGGACGAAGTGAAAAGCAGCCTACTCAAATTTTAATAAATATATTATAGCTGAAATAAATATCAAGTATTTATTTGTGTAAACAAACTCTTTACTCATGCAGATGAAGTTTAGATGATAGAAAAGCTTTGAGATCAGAGAACAGGGCCTAGTTTCAATATGGCACCTAAGCAAATGCAATGCCTGTTTTCTTCTGTTGCTATGCATGCATCCAAAGCCTCGTGTGTGATTGGCAGTGATGGAAATAACGGCGTTACTTTTTTCAGTAACGAGTAATCTAACGAATTACTTTTTCTATCGTTACAACGCCGTTACCGTTACTAACAAGAAAATGCCGTGCGGTCGTGTTACTATTTTTCAACAAACAGACGGTTGAAGCTGTCTTCAGCTTACCGCATCTTATATCAGCTGCATGGAAGTAGCTGTAAGTAATCTGGGCGCTACAGCTTTAAGCTGCTGCGCGCTCCCGCGGACGGCAATCACTTTCTGCCCGATGATCACTTTTTGGCACAACACCTGGAGCTAAGGGGGCAAAACAATCGCATGAGTGCTGCTTTTTGACTGAGGAAGAATGAAGTAGTCGTGGTAAGCCAATCACATGACCACTTCAAGATGACAAAGCAACAAGGTGATATATACCAGTTTTTAAATTGTGCTGATAGGCCACGTAAAACCAGAGTCATGATAAACAATATATACGTGTTTTTTCCTCAATAGTTTCGTCACGTTTAACATCTAAGGACAGCGCAGCAAGCACTCGCTGCTTATGACAAAAAATAAAAAAACAAAAACAAAAAACAGCCCTTTCTTGTTGGTGGAAAAAGGCACCATGTCGACCAATCAAAAATGATATGACAACATGACATTTGGTTGTTTAGGAAGAGGGGGAAGTTTTAGGAGTGAGAGTGAGAGAGAGAGAGAGAGAGAAAGACAGCAGAAAAAGAGAGAGAGCGCGAGTTTTGAGATGTGAGCGATTTGTGATGTTTTGCGTGTTAGGAGTGTGTAGTTAATGTGTAGTGTTGTGGATAGTTTTGTGTTGCGTGTCAGAACAATGAGGCGACTGCTGTCTCCAGGTAGAAACAGGAGCAGTGACACACCTGCTGTTGTCAGACCTGCAGGTATCAGGCTGTGATGTTCTCCTTTATAGTGGGCAGAAATATTTGGAGTGGCACAAATAATTTGTGCGGCATCGTATTGAATCCAGAACACCTGCTTGTTCTGTAAATAGTTTGAAATGGTTATAAAAAAAGGGGGGTAAAAGGTAAATGGCTGCAAATAACTTTGTTGTTTGCAAAACTTGTGCATATGATTTTAAAACTGACAATTTATATTTGCATTTAAAGTTACGAAATATGATTCAATAAACATGTTTGTGGTTATTACAGTAAAAAATATCACTTTTTCTACTCGGATTTTATGTTTTTTTGTCTGATTTTAGATCAATTGTGTTAATACAGTATGTCAAAATGAAAACATATCTGTAAATTCAGACACGTGAGGTTGTGCTGAAAAGAATGATACCAAACAAGGCAAACTAAATAGTTTCTAAAGGTGAAATGTAGAGGAAACATCAAAAGTAGTTAAAAATGGCCAATTATACCCTGGACCCCAGAGGGTTAAACAATTTTTTTAAAGTAACGCAATAGTTACTTTTCAAGTAATTAATTACTTTTAGAATCTTTTAACTCAGTTACTAACTCAGTTACTTTTTTGAAGACGCAACTAGTAACTATAATTAATTACTTTTTCAAAGTAACTTGCCCAACACTGGTGATTGGCCAATAGAACCCAGACTACAAGTGGACCTTATAGTACTTAAAATTTTGTGTCTTTCCTGCAGATTTTGCGTGTTCGTATGTAGATACTTGTTTAAAGAGCATACAGAGAACAGTTAGGCCAATGAGCAGTGTTTTAGCTTGAAAAACTCACAAATTGTGAAAAGGACATATAATCAAAATGTATTTAAAACTGTAGCGAGGAGAAGAAATTGGTATAAAGATGAAAAAAATCTCTGTTATAAAGATGCCGAATCTATGATTATACAAATTTCTTAAAATGAGCCGTTATTGAGCATCATTTAAGGCCCTGGGGCAACTTTTTCTCTGCAGACAGCAGTGACTGAGGTCGGCTTGACTTCATGTCAGATAAAGTACTGACAAATGATGAGTGGAGCAAACAAACAGATGGATAGTGGATAAGTGGATTGTGCTGCAGGAATGGTTTTAGAAGTCTATGTGGGCGTTTTGATATTTTTTCCAGTGTGAGTCATTATGGCGGATGATTGTACATCACTGAGCGACTCCAAAAGTATCGTGATATTCAAACATCATCCCATCATAGAGTTCCTCAAACACGAACGCGCTGCTAAATTGGTTCAAAAGTGTAATATTAATTTCAAAAATCGTTTTATCTTAATCACTAAATGACATTAAAGCTACAGAACGTGCTGTGGGAAATCGTTTAGTGTGTTGTTGTTTATTCATTTTTCACACGTTCTTTTGTCTTCGACGGAACCAAAATGAGTGAATTCTACTAAAAGTGATATATGAAAATAAATCCTGTTCTATAAGTCTGATATTTGATGTATGTATCCTAATAGGCGGGGGGAAAGTGTAATATTTCTGTTGCATTTACAGCGCTATATATTATGTGATAAAGTGCTAAATGCAACTCTGCACACATGCCCGAGAGAGCATTTACTTCTTTCTCTCTCCCTGCATTTTCCTCTGTTGGCTTTGCATGCATTGTTAAATGGGACTGATGGAAGCACCCTGGCCATTACTCACTGCATTGCCTGGCTAATTTCTGTGCTCTTACAAGTACAAAGATGTCAAGCAGGAGCAGCAGGCTTACCTTGGCTTCCCCTGAGACCATTAATCCTTTGGCTGGTGTCGTCCCTGCCTGCACCAGCTCACCTGGTTCAGAGCGCTGCCAGCAAACTGCTGTTCCCAGCCCTTTTTGCTTACTATCTATTTATTTTGGTTCCGAGTCAGTTCCCATCACCAACAAAATCTGATTGCAGTAGAAGAGTAAAATAATTCTTTAGGTATGCTTGCTTCTTATGGGTAGAATTTGCGTGTTTATGTGTGGGGTTTTTTGTTGTTGTTTTTTTTTAAGTCTGTGTATGTTTGTGTGTTTTAGATGAGGCAAACTCAGTGCCTTTAAGCTCTCTGCTTTAACCTCATTACTTCATATACATTGTTTTCTTTTCAAAGAGATATCCAACCTTATAACAGAAAACAGTTATTGTTTTTTTGTGTTTTTCTGTGTTCGTAATTTCGTTCGGCAACGCATCTGCGATGCACTGACTGATAAAGGAATCTGAATCTGATCTGGGACAGACAAGACTGTTTCAAGCAATGAGAGAGAATGTCTCCCACAGGCACATTCAAAGAACTGAAACAAAAGAAATAGATTGTGAGATCAGGCAGCAGGGGAGGGTCACTCAGTGGATATTGACATTTTACTGGACGCCCACATATGGGAGGCTATTTGGTAGGTTTGCAACCGCTGAAATGATCTTTGATCTTTGAGTACTGTGGTGAGCTTTTAAAATGTTCAACATACACTTCCACAGAGGTTTATTTTTAACATGAATATAGAAAATAAAATATATGTTGTTTGTCAGACATACTGGAAATGTTTCGATATATTTTCTTTCTGTAAAAATGTGAATAACATTCCTCTGAACTTCTGCATCTTTTAGGAGGCAGGAGGATTATCGTATGTATTTAGATGATTCATCAAGGATACAGTACTTGTACATGCATTTATTCATTAAATATAATAGCAGATAACACCCAGTCAGTAGCAGGATTTATTGCTGTTTGCTACTACTCTTTGTTTCTTACGCTTTATCATCAGAGAAAGCCATTTTTTGAAGAATGTGATTGTTGTAGGTTTTGGCTTTGCTTAAAAAAAATCAGCATTAGTGTTGACACATTGGGCATTATCTAATTTTCCTGCCTGTCCTATTTTTTGGGATTGATCTTGCTTTAGCTTCTAAAACGGAACGTGTAAAGACTTTTGACAAATTAAAGGAAAAACTGGGGAAATGTAACCTTCCCCTACAGCCAGGAGATTTAGGTCAGCATTTTGTTTGGATGGTTTAGGCCAGGGGTCTGCAACCTTTAACACCCAAAGAGCAACTTGGACCCGGTTTCCACGCAAAAGAAAACACTGGGAGCCGCAAATACTTTTTGAAATCTAAAATGAAGATAACACTGTATATATTGTTTTTTTTTTACCTTTATGTTTTGTGTGAACAACTAAAGCAAGTAAGTAAAGTTTATTTATTAAGCGCTTTTCACAGACAGGCAGTCACAAAGCGCTGTACACAAATATTAAAATAAACAATACAGTCAATAGACATTATACACAATGTAAAAGATCAAATGTAAATAATGTAAATAATATAAAATACGTAGATCAACAAAAGGCTTGTTTGAACAAAAGTTTTTAACTGCTTTTTAAAAGAATCCACAGAACAACTAAGGTGTGTTGCTTATGAAATCCATGAAGTGCTACAGAGAAAATTACATTTTATTTATGTAATTAACACATTTTGAACTCTTAAAGAAATATAAAAAAAGGAAAGACACCCAGCTGAACTAAAATGATCCATGTAGCAAACAAAAACTGTTGTGAGCCGCCACCCTTATATCGCCTTTGGGCTTTTGGAGCCTTGACCTGACTTTTAAAAAATAATTGGAAAAAAAGCACTATACTGCTAAAAAAAAAATAAAAAATAGATATTTGCAAAATTCTGCCTAAATATGTACTTTACCTGGTTAATGTGTGTGGCGGGGCATGGTCTGCAGTGCCGCTGCATGAGCGGGACCCGCAATCACGCCTCGCCGCCTTAAAGTCTGTGCTCTCTCTGCTGTTGTGTTGTCAGGCTGTGAGCTGAAAAGCTACAGCCGGCTGTATGCGTACAACAACCGACTTTGAGGCGTGAGCGGTGTTTGTTTTTAACATAGTTCACGGTGGAGAACAGCTGCCGACATAATATGGATCCGAAGATCCATAATTGGCCTACCTGGGGTCAAAAGTCTCGATAAATGCACGGCGTTTCGGCGGGTATACCGGCTTCCGCGGGTGTGACGCTTATTTTGAGCGATGAAAAAAATAATAAGATATAATTTTATTTTTATATTTCAAAATCACAATAATCTTCCAATTTAGAACTGCAAGTTAAAAAAGAACTAAACACAAATAAAATACACTTCAGCTAAATACTTCTAATTTAATTTCCCCAACCACCCGGAGCCGCAAAATAAAGACTAAAGAGCCGCATGCGGCTCCAGAGCCGCGGGTTGCCGACCCCTGGTTTAGGCCCACTTATCACTACATATTAATACAAAGTGTTTCTGGGTGGTCACCTATTTCTTTTTATGAATCATATCTATCCTGATGATTTCATTCTTTGACACAGTGCCTTATCCATGGAGTATGAAAGTTCACAAGATGCGTAAATGAGGATGAAAGTATGTGGACCAAACGCTCTGACCTTTGCAGTCCCCAGATGGCAACCCAGTTGAACACCTATGGGACCTTTTGACTGATGTGTTAGGCAGTGCCATCGAAACATGAAATGAAGGAATAACTTTTTGGAAGGACATTTTTTTTACTGCTGGATATATTGAAGCTGTCCTGATGGCACATTTCAGCCCAAAAACTTTACTTCATTATCTGATTTGTTTGTTTATGTCAGGAACTAGAAACAGAGAGCATATTTCTCCCATACTAGCTTCTCTTGATTGGCTCCCTATTAAATCCAGAAAAAAAATTAAAATCTTTCTCCTCACATACAAGGTCTTGAATAATCAGGACCCATCTTGTCTTAAATACCTCATATTTCAATATGAGCACTTCACTAATGGACTGCAGGCCTACATGTGCTTCCAAGGGTATTTAGAAGTGGAATAGGAAGCAGAGCCTTCAGCTTTCAGGCCCCTCTTCTGTGGAATCACCTCCAGTGATGAAGCGTATAGCAACGCCTGGATCGCGTGACCCTGAATCCTCCCCACTGCAATAGGCCCAGGCTGCTGGCGGCTTCTCATGATGCATTGAGTGCTTCTTCTTCACTCATCTCTTTTCGCTCAATATGTGATAATACACCACTCTACATTTAATCATTAGTTATTATTAATCTCTGGCTCTCTTCTATAGCTTGTCTTTTGTCCTGTCTCCCTCCCCTCACCCCCAATCGGTCACTGCAGACGCCTCCCCCTCGCTGAAGCTGGTTCTGCCGGAGGTTTCTTCCTGTTTAAAGGGAGCTTTTTTTCTTCCCACTGTCGCCAAGTGCTTGCTCATAGGCAGTCATCTGACAGCAGGGTCTTCACCTTACAATATTAAATCCCTTGAGGTGACTATTGTTGCAATTTGGCACTATAATTAAAATTTCATTGAACTGAACTGAATATGTTACACCATAGATTTGCAATTTGTTTGTCCACCGAACTTTGCAGGTATTTAATCTTTTTTAAAAGATCATTACATTAACAAGTGGTCATAATCGAAGTCTGTAAAGCTATGTATCATTATAGAAGTTTAAGATTAACTCAGTGATGTACTGTAGTGTTCCCACTGTTCTCCTTCATTCCATTGCCTGCCGTTCATCGCTTTTTCTCCCATCTTTTCCGTTACTGTTTTGAGATGGAAGAACACGTCTTCATCCTGCAGTGAATCTCTGGAAGCAAGGATTGTGGTAGTTTTGGGGGTAAAAGGAGAACGAGGAAGCTGGACTGTAGATTACCTTTGCAATTTCAAGGGAGAATTCAGCTTCTAATGATCCTGGATGTTCCCGGGAAAGGTCAGCTGAAATTGCAACAAGCGTAATTAGTAGCTTATCAATAATGCATCCAAGGGTTCAGTGGATGCGCAGTCTTTGTCTGCCTTTGTGTGTCTGGTGTGCGTGCGCGTGTAGAAACACATAGGCGTGCCTGGGCAGAGATGTGGGTGTGTAAATGCACACACGAGACAACAACTCTCATCGTCACCTCATCGCCTATACGCCACATCTGTGTCACTGCTATAAACATTAACATGCGCATCTTCACTTGCAAACCATACACTGCCCTACACCAGTGTGGACATAAGTGGTGGCAGTACTCATGGAAAACTTCAAGAGACACATTGATCAAAAAGTCAATTACTATTGATCACAGTGTCAAAATTAGGGGCCAAAGGGGGTTAAGAATATGAGATAAGGGTATATTTTGCATGACGCATGCAGAAAATATTGGAGTATTATGCAGAATCGGTATCAGCTTTCATGCAATCACCAGCTAATTATCTAGTAGTGGAATACATTCCCTCAAGCATCGTCTAAGTCCAGGCACAGTCTGTATCATTGGCTACTGTTGAATGTCAAGCCCTCTCTTAGAGGAGCTATATTAGACTTTTTCTTAGCTCGGAAACTTCGGGAAGATGCATAAAAAGTAGGCAAACTTTCTAGCTGAATAAAATCACATAAGCGGACCGAAGTTTATGTTTTGTTTTTATTGTTATATATGTAGTTTTATATTTTTACATAGAAAATCTTTAGTAAATAAACACATTCAACAGTGTTTTATTTATTGGGAGGGCATCAGAGACACAATGAAAATCGTTGCTCATTAAGCTTGTTTAACTTCTTGTTTACACTTTATCCATTATCTGCCATGATGCTGCACACACAGGCGAGGGCTGATGTTACAGTGAGTAATTTTTGCTGAGTGGATCATTGAAATATGTCAGGCAGAGCATATGATTATACAGTCGGAGCATATTTTATGCTAGAAAAAGGAAAGTTGAGTATATTGCATTATTCATTAGGAATGTTCTTAGTCATACCCTGGCTGACTGATAAGGAGATCAAGATTGAGATAGATATTACCTCGCCCACAAAACCTTTATCCTACCTCCTTCTCCTCCTCCTACGGCAAGTGAAGGATGCAAACTCATCACAGATCATTGCGAAGCGCTGTGTTCGAAGGAAGCGAGAACCCTGATGTGCATGACAGCAGTGGGGCATGGAGAGCGAGGCTGTGGAGGCTTGAGTGGACCTCGGGGAATTCGTTCGTGCACGTGTGTGTTTGCAGAATTGTTGCGTGTGATGTAATGATCCCAGGTTCTCTGGCCCCTGCCTGTTGATAAGTTGCTGAAGAACACATGAACGGGGGAAACGGGAAGCAGGCAAGATGAATGTGATTGGATTGCCGGCCGAGTGCAGCCTCTCCCATCTGTCTCAGAGTCTGCCATCCCATCTCACAAGCGGCGGGAGGTAATTGGGTTCATTGTTCTCACCACAGGATCCCCCGGATTGAAAGCTTCATTATCTGGATAACCATGAATGTAAATGAACCACACGTATGCAGTAGGGTAATGGGAAAGAATAGATCACTGCTTGCCTCAACCACAACACACAGCACATCTCCAAACACATGCATAGCGTATGCCTTTTTTGTGCAACTATTTTCAAATATTCCTGCACGTGTGCAAACGTGTCTTTCGCTTATTTTTCTCTTTCATATACATGAACACACACTGTATTTACTCTTCTTTTTCCTTTTTGTACAGAGATAATTTGTTGCTAGTTCTGTAGTTTGGCCTCCTAAACAAGCCTTGCTCTATTACACTGCATGTCTGCGACTAAAGGGACTTGTCTCTATCTTCACACGAAGTAAGAGAACATTTCTGACTACTGACGAGCCTTTACAAGCTAGTAGCCATGAGTTAAACTTTCATGACTGTGATGATTTTTCATGTAAGCATTTTATTTTTCTTTTTTGCTTTGAAAGAATGAAACTCTCCTTTATTCTGCTTTATTCCGCTGGAGCTTCTTCTGTAACGTGAATAGCAAAAGGGGTCCTGAAAAACAACGGTGAGCCTCGTGTGCCTTGAATTATTCATGCAAAACCAATGTATAACAGAAACCCAGGCACATCTTTTTCTCTAATTAAGCAGACTTTGTGGGCGAATGTTAGGACGAGCCTTCAAGATTCAATGGCCTTCAATTCTTACTAGCGCCAGCCACAGAAGGGTTAAAGCCGCTGCCTTCTGAACATGAACAGCAGCTCACAGTTGAGCCGAGCCATTCTCAGGTCTACTGGCAAATCCATCAGTTAGCTGCAGATGTGATCTGCAGCAGCGATTACTGCAATTAAAGCATGGAAGGGAAAACTAGTCTCTGATGGGTGCTCCGGGTTTTAATTTACTTTCCAGGAGGGACCCCAGATCTGGCCCAACCTGGACGGCGGTAGCCTGTGAGAACTGCCGTGATACTGCATACTCTACCGAAAATGAACGATCAGTCTGTCTCTTTAGATAAATGCACTCCATTTATATTTCAAAGACAAATCTAAGCTTGATATGAACATTACACATATCTGTACACTCATGGAAAAGTCCCCAAATGATCTTATTAATGTTTTCAGATTCCTAAGTGAGTGTGCAAATTGGAGACAGGTCGCAGGAAAGGGATAGGATCGTGGAGCCTTCATACTCGTGTGCCATGCTGCGCCTTTGAGTCTGTTGCAGGGCCCTGTCAGATTGTGTTTGCTTTTGTGAAGGACATTTCACCTCTGGAAGCCTGGGACTGAATGGAGAACTCATTTCTCCAACAGAGACGAGTCAATCACTAAGCATTTATTCCCCTCCCTTGCAGTGACCTCTCCCCAACCAGGTGGAACAATGGCACCCTTGAATACTGCAGATGAGTATAGCTTAAAGCAAGGCGTCATACGTGGGATACATTAATACTACTACAAAAGTGTAATAAGATAGAAAGTTTGCTTTGCACAGAGGCAAGCGGGTCGTTTTTCTTTGTGAGCATACAATGACTGCAGTGCACTTACTGTTTTATTGAAAGTAGATATGTGTGCATTTGTTTGTCCATCAGCACTTTGCATAAAGCAAAGAGGGCTGCTTCATCTAAAAGAGGTTTAAAGCTTAGCATGGCTGCATAGTTAATGTCATGACTTGGGTCTGGCAGATGGCAGAAACAGTTAGGGATCTCATTAGATCAACCAAGCGTCTATTCCTCGTTGCAAAACCTTTCATTAAAGTTCCATTGCTGAATACCACTATTTCACAATATTGGTCAAAGTCAAGAGAGGGTAGAGCAAAGTGTTGAAATCCTGCATCTGTGTGAAGCTGAAATGATGCATGTGTCTAATCAGGAAAGACAGACACCCATGCTCATGGATGCTTTACAGAAGTGTACATATGTGTGTTAACTGGGGTCTTTATGTGTTTTCGTTTATCTGTGCACAGCGCTCGTGTGGGTGTGATGAGCGATGCATCCTTGCTGAGCGTGGCAAACAGGATTGTAATGGTCACAGAGCACATTTTGTACCATTTGCCTTGTAATTAACTGGAATCTGTTCAGCACAAACGAACGGCAAGACTAGGAAAGTAAAAAATAAAATAAAATTTTCTTCCAGTGCAAATCATTGACAGTTGGTGAAGGAGGCAGATTTTGCTTTTTTTAGGGGAATGATTCAAAGTGCCTTCATGTTAACTGTTATTTTATTTGTATTATCTTTAATGACACAGAGGCTAAATGGACCATACAGGGAACTGATTAGCAACACCCTGCAGCTTGGCAGCCGCAAGTCAGTATGGATGTTTTATAGGTTGTAGAGGACATTTAGAATGAATTTTCATATAAGGTTGAAGGCATGGGGCTAATCACAGGAAGAAGTCTGGATGATGTTAAGCACTCCGAGGCATCAGAATTGCTGTCTGACAGAAGTCGTTACAAAAACAGAAAGGCATCACTATAAAGGGGATGCTCTTAGACAAAGCAATAGATACAGCAAACTGAAACAGCTCTCTTTAAAGGGCACGCTTCTACTACCAAGTGAAGACGATACCATTATCTTTAATGTTGATTGATGCTATTTGAAAGAGGGAGGGAAAAGATAGCTTCTGACATTCAATTCTTGGCCTGTTTTTCTGTTCTTTCGGCTTATTTTCCTCAGTCTACTGAGTACCTGAGCTGAATCTCACCAATTTACCTCTGTGCAGTTTAACTCGGGAGAGACACAATACATACAATCTACATAAGATTACGAAACTGTATTTATTTATTGTTCTCAATCTGACTAAGCAATGCAACCACAACTGTGCTAAACATTTATATGACAAATGCTACGCCACGTTTATATTTGATTTTTTAGTTTGACAGTATCCGATGGTAAAATTCATGTCGCATCCTATCAAATTTAACCTCCGTTTATTCAACCTGGCATCGGGATGCACCAAGTCATATCTCATTTTATCATTACCCATTTTTGCTTTTCACCTGTCAAGCCTTGAACACAAACCCCTAACCTTTTTGCGTTTAATGTCAATCTGCAAAATAACAGCTTAAAATGCGCAGACTTCCTATAAAATCTGCCCCGAGTTGCACGCTCTTTATATCCAGTCCCATGATGTCAAACGTGTTTACGTCCTCGCAAGACTAACACTGGATAAAAGAGACCTGGAATGCTTAGAAACTTGTAGTGCATCACTGGGCCGCACCATCAAATACACAACTAGAAGTTTGATCTTTCAAAGGTGAGAGGCAGAACATACTCTGGATGCCTTTCCCCTGGCTGACTTGCTTTAGCTGTTGTGAGCGTTACCGATCAACACCTTAGGAAAGCAATCATCAGAACTATTATGCACAGTTATTTTTCCATCTTACCTCTGATAGGAGAGCACGGAAGCCCATGCCCACAGCTGTCTGGTAGATGGTGCTTTGCTGGAACAGAAAACCAAGCTATTTACAGTGAATACAGCGGCCTTAGAAGTAGTTCCTAGCCTCAGGGTGCAAAATACTTGAAAATAAGCTCCTGGTCTCTTTGATGTGTGTGTCTGCACCAAATATAAAGGCACTTCAAGCGGTACTGCCTTTGAGCCAAGGACAAGCCTAAATTGTCTGTTGGAGCTGGAGATGGGCGAGGTGGGGAATAGGGTTAAGTAAAAATCAAGAAATATTATTATTTTTCTGATAGTTGCATTACCATGGTGTATATTTCATACACTTCTTCTTAGGCCTAATCCCAGTGGTATTTTTTTGAAGATAACTATCAAGGATATCTGGAGCACAACAAGTTTATTGTTCATCTACTGATGAGTAAAGACAATAGTCTTGGGAGGCACTACTGATGAGAAGATGAGTTTTCATATAGTGGGGACAAAACATCTCTGTGCAGCACTCGGTCCTGTTTAACAGCTCTAATGTGATAGAAGGAAACTGTTCTGCAGCAAATTAAGTGAGTGGTTTATAACATCATGCCTCTTCGCAGCTTTTTCATTTTGTATCGCCGCTGCATTAAAGGCTCTGTTCTGCATGATAATCTGCTGTTGTTGTTGCTGCTCAACAGTTATTTGTCACAGCAGATAAGGCATCTCAGAGCCCAAACGCCGATTGCATGAATCGGAGCTCGGAAATTACCAACCAGAGCAGCAGAACATACACAACTACAGACTTTGGCAATGTACACAAATTGATGCAAGAGATATGCAATGATTGTGCATTGAATTACAAGTTTAGGGCACAAAAACAAAAGTGAGTAAGGCTGAACAAATGGAGCACTCATTTACACCAGAACACATTAGCTCCATTGCTACTCTGCATGGTTCCAGGGAAACTGTGAACTGGTAAGGAAGAAATATGTGATGGTATAGTGTATTTGGGGGGAAAAAAAGAAAAGATTTCCACAATTTTATCCAGTAGGCATGGTAGGACTCGTGCAGCACACTGCAGAGAGTCCCAGGAGGTCTGAATGGCACACAACATCTGAAAAGACCTCAATTTTGAAATAGGATGGTTACTAAACTGCTGTAACCATGGCTTTTCAGGGTTTCTTTTGCCTCAGCAAAGGCAGATGAAAAATAACATTTCACAATCTCTGGACCTTGAAAGCTTCCTTTGCTCCAAAAGGAAGAGGAAAAGAACATTTTCAGACATTCATGCTTAAACAGTTATGTGGCTTTTTATTCTGGCCAGTCAGTCAGCGTCCTCTGTTTTCTTTCAAATACAAGAAAGGTCTCTCTCTCAGCGTTTCCATATTTTGACAAGAATAAGCAGCAAAATAAGGACCTTTGGAACTTGATTGATTTACATGGCCAGGTCAGAGTTCAGACACAAGAGTGTAGTGTAATGTGTTTATTTCATCTGTGGCCGGTACAACGAGTTTCATGAACTATTCCCAATTCATTTGATTGAATTTTTCTTTATAACATACTCTTATTTTTGACTAGATACACTGTTTCTGCTTGTTGCTGCACTTAGCCACTAAACTGTTACACTCATAGGTGCACCAGTTAATACGGTGTGTTCTGTACAATATGTAGCTCAGTGTAAATTTAAATAAAGCATAGTTCCTTAATATTTCGTCACTTAAAGTGGATTTTAAAAGTGTGGTTCTATTGCACAGAGATATCCACGCAGTCAATTTATAATCCCCACTTTACCTGGGATGCATTTATTTGGACTGTAAGAGGAGGCTGGTCGTTCTTTTGTTGTATTGGCTGTACCCTATATAGACCGAATTATTGAGCTACACTTCTTGATGTTTGAATTCAGGTGTTTTCAGTCCCGTTAGCCCAGGTGTGTGAAATCAACACCTAGGCATGTAGTTGGCCTTTCCAAATATTTGTGAAAGAATGGGTCGCTCTAAAGAGCTTATTGAATTCAAGCATGTAATAGGATGCCACCTTTGCAAGCTGCCAGCTGCTCATGGGCGAGCAGCTTCTGTAGGCGTAATGCGTAGGCGGCCCAGTATTTTTAACCATAAAGTGTCTTTTGATTCGTCCAACACACAGAGAAAGTGTGAGCGAGACAAGCGTCATGCTCATTCACTTTCACTGCATAAGCACAACACAAATTATGCAACAAAGAACGAAAGGCATTGCCATTGTATGGCCTGTATATCAATGATGGATGCTACCACTGTCATGAATTTGCATTTTAAACCCTCAGCTTTAGCATTCTAACCACAGTCGTCTTGGGTGATAGGGTGATCTTCTGAATGACTTCTGTAAAACTGCACTTCTTTAGCAACCATCTGCTGGCTAGATGAGTGATTTCTGGTTTAAGGCACTTCCACAGTGACTTCAAATTTCAACTATATATTCGTTTTCTTTTATACAGTCTGTGTGCCAATGCAAAAAGTCGTTACTTTTTCTGACACGCCTTAAAGCTTACTTTCGAGTTAGAGAGTAGTGTTTCTGAGGGTCTGTTCTCTCATTCAAGTCAGCAGATGTGATGTTCAGTCAGTCCCAATAGGCGAGGTCTCCATCACCGGCTGCCATGGAGACAGTACTTTTCTCTCCCTCTCGTTCCTCTATTATCCCTGCGTCTTTGATGTCTATAGAGTGAAGTTAGGGCTGTAATTCTGGTCCGGATTTCTTGTCTAAGCCTCCTGTGTTCAAAGGAGGCACCTGAATTAATCCCAGGTAACACCTCTGATCAAGGATTTAATTTAGGCCTGCAAAGGGTGAACACAGCACAATCCTGCAGGCCACATTGTTGTGTTGACGACACGGGTGATGGATGGGTTTCGCCTTAGGTGGAGGGAAAGGTAAATATCTCTCACTTTGCTCCCTTTTCACACGAGTGTGACAAGAAGTATTAGGAAATTGCTGTCTGTTTTTTGTGTTTTTTTATTGACATTTGTGCTAATTCCCTTTGCCGCTGAAGCCTTCTGATGAAACACTCGAGGTTAATGGTATTTTCTTTGCCTCATCCTGACAAAATATGTACATCTGTGTGCCTAATTTTTCTTGTTTTGATTCTAAACAACGCTGAGCACATTACATTGTAGGAGTTCAAAAGCTGTGATGTAATGGCCACACTTGAAAGCTGGAGAGAGCGCATAGGTTAGCGCCTGCTCCTGCAGACAGCCAAAGTACGAGTATTTTACTCTAGAGAGATTTATTTTTTTCAGCGAGTGATCTTCCAAAACAAAGACGGTCTTTTGTTTTTACGAGAAAAAAGGAGACTATTGCCATCCCTCACTTCAGAATGCTTTACTCCAAGCTGCATTGATTTCTCTTGTACCAGCAGGTCAGCATGAGGAAATTGAATTGGAAATTTTAGAAACACTCCATTATTTCATTTTCTGGCATTTGTACTTTCCTTACCTTCTTTGTATTTTTTTTTTTAGGATTCACCACTGAAACAAATGGGAGAAGCAGTTACTGTGAAGACAGTTAAATGACTGCTCTGACTTTGGCTTTGCTAATAACTCTGTCCTCTGATGCAAAAGGTTATATTCACCCCTGTGGTTTTAGAGCACACTGGTTTGCATTTATGAAAGCCCTCTCCCCTTTTCTCTGCCCTGCCTCTGTGCACATGGGGTTAGTTTTGCTTTTACAAGGAGAACATTGGGTCAAATTTTGTTGGATTGCTTCCTGGGATATTTTACCTTCGGGGAAGGGGCGAGGTACCGGAGCAATAGTGAATTGAGTGAAAGTGGTTTGGAGGAGTCCAGGTAGAAAGAGGCAGACAGGGTTGACATAACACAGTATATTCAATGTTCTGTTAATTTCACACGAGCTTTGACTTCTAACTGGGCTGGTTTGCAATAGAAACCCTGCTCCCCGCCAGCTCTCACTGAAACCAACCATGTAGCTTACCTTAGGATCCATTTTCTTTCTTCCTTTGATATGCGCCATGAAACATGTGCATTGAAGTGACGGGGACACACACTTAACGTCATTTCTCACTTTGGCGCTGAATTGCAAAACGTATTGAAATAGTAATGCAAAAACCTCCGTGTAAAATGAATCAACACTCTAGAAGAAGAAATTGGACTTCCTATAGAGAGCTGCTGATTATTAAAAGTGATCATTATATAATATTCTGTCTGGAAGCCCCAGTGTGCCCCAGGTTTTTAGTATGAGATATCTATGAGGTGTATAAGTAGTGCCTGTTACTGACTGCAAGAGGCTCAGGATTTTTCAACAGCCAATTAAAATGAGTTGTTTTAATGATGTGTGATACCTGTAGCTATATTTACAGGTACTTACAGAGCTGGCAGAAATGTACAGGTGAGGTGAAAAATACTGACCGTGGCACCTGTTAGCAGGTGAGATATATTAGGGAGCAAATGAACATTTTGTCCTCGTGGTTATGTTAGATAAGTTACTGTAGCTCGTTTTGCCCTGAAATTGAATGCTGATTCGGACAGAAAGGTGTCAGAATACAGTTTGTTGTGTATGGGGCTGCATAGCAGCAGACAAGTCAGGGTGCCAGTCACACTGACCTCTATCCACCGCCGAAAGCGGCAACAACGGGCACATGAGCATCAAGACAGAAACGTGTTAGTCACGGTTTGAGGTGCACAAAAATAAGGTGTTGACTCGGGCTCCAAATTTCCCAGATCTCAATCCAGTCGAGCGTCTGTGGGATGTGCTGGACAAACAAGTCCTATACATGGAACCTCACAATTTACAGGATTTAAAGGATGTGTCGCTAACATGTTGGCGCAGATAACACAGCACAGCTTCAGAGGTCGAGTTACCCATGCCTCGATAGGTCAGAGCTGTTTTGGCACTAAGAGGAGGACGAATACAACATTAGGCAGGTCGTTAAAATGTTTTCCTATTAGATGAGATATAGTTTGCCCACCGTTATTTACATCGAGATGGTAACATCGACGAGACAAAAAGGAGAAATGAATATTGTGGGTTACTGAAACAGGACAAACAGCCACTGTAAAGAAAAATCAGTTGTCCCTGTGTTGTTCAGGTGCAAACAATGCATGAATAGATTTGAGCTATTATTATTTTGGGTGTGGTAGTTAAAATCATTTTAAAACAGAGTTTGGAAAGAACAGTGTCCTTGTTGTCCGCGGACATTTTAAGCTTGTTTATATTTTTCTCTTTGTCCTTCTCTGATGATTTGTGCCTGGAAACATGTTTTCTGGACAGACACGCTGGTTTAAAAACCTATTGTCCACTAAGATTGTGTTCATGATATATGGTTGAAGAAGTTGGCATGCTTGTTCAATGTCAAATAAACCTAAAATAGTGTTTTTCACACTTCAATATTGACCTCACATTCATTTTTTAAAAACTGCTTGATATGTTATTTAGTCATATCATTTATGATAAATGGGAAAAAATGAACTGTACATTTGAAATTGCATTAAATACGTTACTGTACGTCCTCATTCAGTGTTTGTCTCTGACCGGGTTTTGACAGGGTTTCTCTGTTTAGCCATTTATATCGTGGTGAGCTGAGCCCAGTATCGTAGCAACAGTAACTATGGGAATAGAAACCTGCGGAGAGGTCAATGCGATGGTCTCCACTTGGCCTCTTTGTACAAAGACTCACACATTGATTCTTCTAATTCACAACATCTATAACCGCATCCGCCACACAACATCCACCTCCACAAACAAACCAGAAAAAATATTTAGTGCCTTCATTTTTTTTATTTACTCTGCAGCTATATCAACGTATTAGCAGGGAGACAAAAATATTTATCTTTAATTTCAGTGAGGTGATGGCCGAGTCCGTTCCTTCTGTATTTTATTCTCTAATTATTTCTCTGACTCCTCTACCAGACTGTCTCCTTTCTTTCTTTTCCTCACAGCGCAGACTCTCCAGGGATCTGTAATTGACAAGTGTGTACAATAACTAATCAGGAGCAAAGCAACTGTCCTTTAAAATGATGAATTAACTAAACTAATTTCAGATAATCCTTCAATAAACTGGGCGGTGATTGATATTTGAAATGCAGACGTCCCTCGTCTCTTTTGACTCGCTAACACCCAATCCTCCCAGAACAGGTGGCGTGATTGATAAAGCGCTGATGAAGCACTGAGAGGATTAAAATCAAATTCGAGCTCAACATGTCTGCGTGCCGTCTGACAAGCATGACCTGTCATAACAACACCCAGAACATAACACGTGCGCAGCGACATTACCTTAAGCACGAATCACAATTACTAGCGTGCATAAATGCCCAAGCTACGATGAATTAATTTGAAAGAGCAGGGTTTGGTCTAGTAGGCTCATTCGAGGTGTGTCTTACAAGAGCTTTGCCGATTTACATTCTGTTTCTGTGTTGATACCTAACCTTTCCCCCCTAAAGCTCTATAACTGGGTTTGTCAACATGGGCGTCTTTTGCAGATTAACGTTGTCGTGCAGTTATGCAGTAAAAACGAACACCATGGGAAAAGATAAAGTTAACCAAAATACCTGTAGTGGAAAATGAATATCCATAGCATAAATACATATGTTGACAAATCACCTTTTTCTTATGTGAGCACGGTTGGACAAGATGGTTGATTTCAGATTAATTGAGTTGTTCTGCAGGTGTCTAATTACCAGTGTTTCTCTATCCTTACATCACCTCTACAGTGTGATTAAGGAGACTTGTGAAGGTTGTCTGGGAGAATAGAGAAGAATAGAGCCGAACAGTACTTCTTTGATTATAACCAGCACCAGACTGCGGCATGACAGCTTACAAGGTTTGCAATCAACTAAACTGAAAATGTGTCGGAGGAGTATTTGAGCATCTATTTTATGCTGGGCTGTGCTTTGAAGCAACCTTTTTTAGCAGGAGAAAGGCATCTTATTACATTCTGAATCAATTGTTTGTATATAATTAATATATGTTTTATTTTCCTTCCAAACTAATTTTGCACATGAGCACGCTTTTAGAAAAAGTCACCTTGGTTTAGTATTTCGTGCTACACGGATAAAGCTCTGTGCATTTGCATTTATGGATGGAAATAAAGTTAAAATAGTTTTTCAGCTGCTAACTGCAGTTCTTCACTGTTTCTTTTGCAGAATTAAGTGTAAACCGCTGGTGTTACAACTGCAATATCTACAAATATTTCCTGTTTGAGGATGCATAAGTTTATGTAGTTTCACTTTTAGAGGTGTGTGGTCAGTCAGGGAAGCGGGCACTGTCAGTAGAGGCAACTGGATAAAGAGTGTAAAGATCCTTAGGAGCTTCCTAGTAGACAGCTGTGTACAGGGAGCCTCTGTCCCCCTTTCCCCTCCATGCATTTTTCATCACACACTCCCTTTTTTTTATACTATTTAGCTTTTCCCTCCCCTCTAAACTTCCATGTGGTACGTGCTGACATGGCATTTCTCAGCCTTGCACACAAAGCCCTCTGGTGCTCAGTGTGCTGGAGTTGGAGCATGTCTGTGTTTGTGTGTATGCTATGTGCTTGTGCACACATACATGCGAAACAGAGGACTGGGTTGGGGATGTTGTGCTCACTCAGTCTCCCCTGTCTTTCCCATTCTCACACGCTCAAATCACACTATATGTGATCCCCCAGTCCCACAGGCGAAAGAAAAATAGAGGGAGAGAGAGAGCTCTTACGGAAAGTCTATTTAGTAAGTTGGCAGCACCCAAACTACAAAATAGTTGAGACTCCCTGCATAGAAAGGATCTTCTTAAATTATTCTGAGCGGAAATTCAAATTTCATTTTGTTTTGGCCCTAAGCAATGGGCAAAACTGCCAGGGTGAGATCAGTAAAGGTCAGGGGGAATTAAAATGCTTACTGTAAGGTTTGTCAGTAAGAGAGAGAGGAAGCAAAGAAGAGAGAGGGATAGAGGAAAAGGCCATCTGCCTGATAGTTTGGTCTAAGCTGATGAAAAAGAAAAGACAGTCCTTTTCCAAAGTAATGCTGTAACGTACTAGCTTGATGGGTTCAAATTTTTTTCACTACCTCAAAAAAATCCTATTCCAAGACACACATTCTGCACGCTAAATCGGAAAGTACGGTAGTCTTACAGTTCACTGGTTTCTTAGACAGGGTGTAGGCTTTGCAATTTCCTTTAATACAGGACACTAGATGATTTGCTGTGACAATAAACAAATCCAATAAAACTGATGGATGAAGTATAATAGCAATGCCAACATGTATCTGACATCGGATGAGGAATGCCAGCTTTCCTCTTGATGATTTGCACAACATATAGATGTTTATTTCATTATATATGAAGCAAAATATCCTCGAAATGAAAACAAATGGGCTGTCAGGAAAATTAGGGAGGTAGACAAAGAGAGCTGCCCATTCCAACGAGTGTGCAAGCTGAAGAAACACAAATTTACACACATGCACAAGTCTCAGTGTGTGCTTTGAAACATGTGCATATCCACACTCATCTTTCTCAGTTCTGATATCAATCGACCCATCCTCCATACCAGCCCCCCCCAAAAAGGAACATGCCACAACGTTCTAAGATTTGTAATGTCACTCAGCCTCTCACCTGCAACAATAGTGTGTTTTTAGCATGTACAGCCGCTTTTTTTGAGAAAATTGAAATGCCTTTATCCGGGATGGCAGAGAAAATACAAGTGAAAGAGAAAAGCAAGTACATTGTTATATTGTCAAATGCATATTATTTTTCTCTCCAGTGAAATATTCTTACAAGTATGCTGCAAAGAACTACCTGCTCGGCTGGTGTATGATGTTGCTTCATCCACCAGCATTAGCTTTGATGAAGATGGCGATGCATCTTTCCTTTCTTATAGTTCTGCTCCTTACAAACCTGTAACAATTTTTGTCGTGTTGATAAAACACAAACCAGCACAGCTTTTTTTTTTTTTTTTTTTCAACAGCAAGCAGCTCACATCCAATTTTTGTGTCAGGAGCCTCCAACGTAAGCTTCGTGCTGTATCTACAGTAATAATCGTGCAGATACCTTCAGTCATCACACACATTTCTCTGCTATAAATGCTCTGCTATAAAAACCTTTGCAGGAGTTCATTAGTACAGTGGTGCAGAACTCCCCAAAATGATTATTCTTACAAGTAGGGATAAAAAAAAAAATCACAAGAATATGAAAACAGTACGGCTGTCCTGGATTATGAAATGCTTTTGGTGCAGTTACATCCTCTAAAAGGTGCAGATTGACCTTCTAGCCAATTAAAAGTGCACCAGCAGAGAGCAGATAAGGCAGCTTAGCTGTCAATGTGACTGACAGTGTTAGGTCCTCCCCCTGCAGTCATATCAGCAGTACAGAGGCTGTGCATACAAAAAACACACGAGAAAAAGTGGGGAAAAGGTTCCCAAAAAAGCACCTCCAAGTTTAGCATCTTGCCTCCTGAAAAATCAGCTCCAGCTAATAATATAGAAACAGTAAAGTATAAAAAATATGCCAGTAGCGTGCTTTAGAGCTTATGCATTTACTTATGTATTTGCACCCTCGCCTCATACGTCATTCCCCCCCCCCATCTTATAACTGTTAACACTGCAGGGGGTTTTTTTCGAGTAAAGAAACGCTCTGCCCCAGACTACAATTTATGGAAACCAAAGTTGCTGGCTGATGTCATTCTGTATAGTCATAGAGCAAATCTGAATCCACTTTCACCGAGGTCTCTGTAGGTCTAGTCAGGTGAGTGCATGAGTGCACCTTATATTCCCCTACAGCTCTCACACTTCTGGCTGGGGAAAGCTGACATGCAGGGTGGCCTGTAAGCCTCTTTTGTCCATGTGCAGCAGAGTCATCTGCCAGCTCAGTTGCTCTTGCAGACAAAGCTTCAGAGAGATAGCCCATATTCTGGTACGTCCTCACTCTCTCTTGAGCTGGAGTTAGGCATGGCCCCTCGCTCTCTCCTCCTAAGCTTCCTTCGGTTCATTTCTCTCTCTCTGGCAAACTCATGCGCCCATTTTCCCATCATTTCTATTCACTTTTACTTGCTTTACTGTGTTGCTCTCTAAGATATTAGTTTGGCTTTGCGTTACTGCGAAAATTTCTATTGTCCTTTTTCTAATGATGGTTTTCCTAATAATAGACCCTTCAGTAATACATACAGAAAAAAAACCAACATTCATATAACCCTTATGAGCAAGCACTTTGGCGACAGTGGGAAGGAAAAACTCCCTTTTAACAGGAACAAACCTTCCGGCAGAACCAGGCTGGTTGGGGTGAGAGGTCAAGAAGTCAGAGGATACTGATATGACACATCGTAGGGGGGATTGTGGAGCTTGGTTTGATTCAATGTATGGTGAAGTCCTTCGTCACCTCTTTATGAAGTCCATTTTTTTCTCTCCATATAAGACAAAGTGAATTAATTGAAAATAAGCATTATCTTGGCTGGCTAATGAGTTACCTTCATGGCAACTCATTAGCCAGCCAAGATAATCACAGGGTAATGTGAGAGAAGGAAAAGACATGGAGATACTGAGGCAGAAGCGGCCAAAAATGGGACCAGAGAGAAAGAAAAATAACGTCCGGGAGATGATTGAATCTGTAAGCTGAGAACAACTCTACTGTAAGGAAGAGGTAGGAAAGAGAGAAAAACTATGTGAAGGGGTGGTGGGGAGGAGGCTGGGCGAGGGGGCTGGCCATGGGGGTGTGTCCACCGTTACCCTCATGAATCAGTGTCAGTGGAGCGATGAGAAAATAATTAAGAAACAGGCTAGCGCTGTGTTGAATACTGCCAAAGGTAAAAGGCCTTCTACTGTATAGAAATACAATCTGGACGGGAAAGAAGAATGGCAATAAATGGGATAGAGGAAAATGTGGGAGAAAAAAATCCATAATATAACGGATGCCAAAATGCCCTTCAGATGGCATTATGAAGGGAGAGAATATAAATAGCAGAGCCATATTGTAAATGTTTATATACAGTAGCTACGTAGGCAAGTTGCACAGCAGTTTCAGGATTTATGACCAGCGCCTTAATGCACTGAAGTCGACACAAAGCTGTGAGTAATATTTCACATTTGTTATCATATTGAGTGTAAATTTGCTGAGACGTATATGGCGGCAATAAAATATTTTAAGCAATTTCTGCTTCTATTCTTCTCCTTTCAGCTGCTCTCCTCTGAGGTGGGAGTGTAAGCTGTCAACTGGGCGATGAGCTGACTGTAACTGTACCGAAAGCAAGAGCGCACAAAACAACCGTGCACGCCAACATTCACACTTACACACCTCAGAGGTCTTAGATGGAACGTTTAGAGGAGGGAGAACCAATTCAGGGGCCTGTAATTGTATGTTCGAGGCTTCCAGCGGGGGCCAAGATGCTGCTGGGATCCCCCAGCCAGCAGCACCGAACAAAGCAGCCATTAGATCGCATTAATGCGTACAATCTTTGCTGTATGTGCATTTTATGTGTTTATATGCATGTACAAACATGTGCGAGCATGTGTAGATGCACGGGTGAGTCTTTTAGGTGTCATATATACTATCCATCATTATTTCTGCCAGCGCACAGAAAGAATTCATGATCACTAGATTCCAAATCCCCTCAGAAATGGAGAAGACTCGGTTGGTGTGTGGGGGACATGTTTGTGGCATATAGAAGCTCTCTTTTCTTATGAGGCTGCTGTTTGGTAACACGTTACCGTTTGATCTTAAGCTCTTTGGCCCGATTAAAACGCTATAGGGCTTGTGATGCAACACTTACCAACCGCAGCCTCCTACTCATTGCGATCATGTTTGTTTGTACAATGTTTTTGGCTCTCGGTGTATACGATACATGGACCATGCATAGTAAATTTTTCTTTTAGTGTGCCTGTTGATGTAGTTGCTGTTGTGTGCGTGCGTGTGTCTGTGTGTTTAGATAATTGCATACTTTGTGTGTTGCTTCCCGCATGTTTGCAGCGTATACCTATATGTATGTTAAAGCAGTGAAGCGGAATCTGTCCCAGAGGGGTGCTTACTGAGGGATGCACTGTTTCTGAAGAATTACTATCAAGGCCTTGTGTGCACCGCTGTATGGCATTTTTACTGATGGGTTTTACGGGCTGCGGCTGCCGATGACAAGCCTCGACACCAACATGATGACATTAAGACATGAAGTCAAGCCATTGTCACCACAGGCGCTGCAAGAGTTAGAGAAGCAGGTCTGCAGTGCCTGTTAAAGCTAACGTGTCAAAAATGAATTGTAGACCTAATGTATGGTTGACGGTGCTGTAGACTGTAGAGCATCAAAATAAAATACAGTATGTTTAGCATTCATAAACAATTAAATTCAGTCAGTAAATCTAGTTTTCATTCTTCATTCAGTCATATGAGGTTCAACAATGTGTTGAATTTGCACATCAGCGAGCTCCAGGTTTGATGGCTTTTTGGTTGGATCTACACTATTGTTTTCTTTGCTGTGCTGTTTCCAAGCAACATCTGAAGTCGTAAGTGAAACAGCGCTAATAAGCTACCTCATTAGGGCGGGCGCATGGTAGGCCTTACGGTTTGTGCTGTCAACTCAGTGGGTTAGCATGCAAACTTCAAAAGACAGCTGCACACACACAGGAGTGCTAATTTAGTTTAGAAATTGGTAAACAAACTATTCCATCAACCCATATTTCTTCCTTAGTTAAAGGTGTGCTGGTGGAACCTGCTAACTGGGTTGTGTGTGATGTGGCTCCAACATTATGACAAAATGTGTCCATCCTCTCTGTGGCATTAATGCAGCACATAAAAGACTCATTATTCAGACCTTAAGTTGGCAGGGTTTTCTCATCTCGAGGCCGAGCCAAACCTCAGACTCGCTGCCTTATTGGTCTCCATTCTTATCAGTGGTCCTTGCTATACCCAGGGTAGGAGGGATGCCCTCAGCACACCTATACACAAGAGTGCACACGTGCTGTACTTGCACACATCCATGCACGCATCTCATTAATGCAAACACAACCCTAGTTAGAGCCCTATATGTAATAAATTGGATTCAATTCCACTGGCTAAGAACTGTGATCTCTTAGGGTTAATTAATTTCATTCCATTCAGTCTGTGTTTTTTATGCTTGAACACATGCTGACACTGTTATTGTGTGGCATCCTGCTCACTGGAGAAGTATAATAGGCTTGTGAAGGAGGGAGAGTGTTTGGTATTCCTGCTACAGGGTGATTTTTGGTTCTTTCTTTCTTCTGACAAGGAAGTATGCTACAGTAGCTAACTCTAATATGGTAGATCCTTCCCCTTCATAGCCTCTCCCTGGCTCTTATCTTCCCCTTCAAATGAGAAAACCTGGATGGCTTCTCAGGGCCCCTGTTTCTGCCTGGATGCTATCTCATTTGGTTTTAATATATTTATCCATTCATTATTGTTCCCTTTTATCAGCCTGCTAATATTGTTCATAATTTGTCCTTATCTGCAAGCCTGACAGTCAAATTTACACTCGGGCTCAGCAGACAGATGGAGAAATGACCCTTTTCCAACCCCTCCTTCCCCAACTCCTCTGCTCCTTTCATTCATCTCCTCCTCTCCAAACTCCAATGAAACATGACTGACAGCCCGCTGTATAAGTAGTTGTCATAGCAACCTCCCCATCCTTACGACAAGTACTTTTTCTCTATAGCGCACGCTCTCCCTCTGTCACAATATCTCTCACTCCCTCCATAACTACTGCCTTTCCGCTGCAAATAATTGAGAAAGAGACAGTTAGAAAAGGGAAATTTGAAAACAAGGGAGCGCCTAAAGCTGTTGGTATGCTTTCCCTTCTCCCTTCACTCCCATTTCCATCCCATTCCCTTCCTGTCTCACGTCCCTTTGCTTCCTTCATCCTACCCGCCGCTGACAATGATTTACCCACTCCAATGGTTTACCTCTTTCATCCATCCTGGCTTATCAAGGACTACAGGACTGTATGCACAGCAACTTACAGTATGGGCTCATCACTCTCACTCTCCCACACATTTACTCTCTCCCTCTCTCTGCGTCTCTTCTTCCCCGGCTTCTCTCTTTTTTCTTTTCATCTTGTTGCTCCAAAAACTCCCATTCTGCCCCATTGCTATTCACAAAGTCTCAATCCACTGTAAAATTCTTGCATAGTAATGTAGCGTAATCATCAAACGCAGCGCAATAAGTCTACAGTATATTAGACTGTGCTGGAGATGTGGTGTATTTTTGTTTATTGTGAGGAGGAGATTTTTTTTTTTAAACTTCCAGTGGAAACAAAGAGAAGAAAGTATTGTGCTTTTGAGCTTGAGAACACATGCATGAGAAAGGGATTACTGCGCTATTGTTTGTCATGCACGTAGTTTAATGGTTAGGCAACAGCATGAAAAATTGAGATATGAAATATTACTGATTTAATTTGCTTTAGTGCTGTTAACTCTAAGAGTTCACGCAGGGCCAAAATGCTTAGTCTGAAAAGTTTATATTGATTAGAGCAGCTTCAAATAGACCTATAAATCTTATAGGAAATCAATATTTATAACGAGACAGCACACTGCCAATTCATTATTCTGGAGTTTAATTTCCAATGCATTTATTCCAAACAAGCATCTGTTTAGTAACTCAGAGTAAATTAAACATGATGGGGAGGTGAATATCAGGACATCAGTGGTGTGTCACTGAAGTTGAATACAGTACTCTGCTACAGTGAGCTGTAAATGCATCTTAATGCCAGCATGCAGTACAGTTTTCACAGCGAACTTGCTGGTGGTTATTGGACCCCTGAATTCTTTAGGTGATGATATTTCTTCTTAATAACTACAGGACCCGCAGAGTCTCTCTAATTTAATATGATATTCAACTTGACTAGGTTGCATTATGATGTAAGGAGACCACAATACAACTATTTTCCTCAATTTTTCTGTGTTAAACTGCACAGTTGGAGCAATTTGCTAGCCTCGAACAGCTATTGCTAAGGCATGTGTTTTTAAAGGTAGTGAAAGAGGAATGCTAGTTGCTAGCAGTTTTAGCCTTTTGCATTGTTTTACGGTTGTATGTGACCTAATATTCAGTTAAAACAGTACTCAGTCAGATACAGTCCACTTACAAGTAGCATTACCTGAGAAAGCTATTAAAAGCTGTCAGTGAATCACAAATTGAATTTAGTTTCTTTCAGATAAAGGATACACAGAGGTGCTCCTGAATTACTGTGACAACTGAAATCAACTGAACATGGTCCAGGAAGTACTGGACCAGATTCATAAAGGTCTGCGCAAAAACAGCTACTATTTTATGTATGCACAAAGGCAGAAGCATAAATACACATTCCTTTCATTAGACTTATGAAAGCATGCATAAGCGTGGCACTCTTCTGAATCTCATCTTTAGCCATGAATTGGTAGATCGCTGTTTCTGTCACAAGCTTTTTTTAAACTAAATATGAAAGAAAGATACTCTCCAGAAGAAATGGAGAAAGGGAAAATTGAGTATTTCATCGTATTAGTTCGGGATTTATGAAAGAAGAGCATACAAAAAAACAAACAGAAAAGGAAAGAAGCAACAGAGGCTCTGCCAATTTATATCACTGTGTCCAGATTCTTTAAAAGATCCAGATTCAGAATCGGTGTAATGAAACAAGGTATTGACGAAACCAAAGGAAAAGCCAACCTTTCCCCCCTCTGTTTAAATCAGTATCATTCACACAAACAGACATATGTATATAGCTTTGCACTGCAGTGAAAATGCAGATTATTTGTAATATGTGCTGCAGCTTGTAACACAGCAGTGATTAAACAAGAGATTAGTATTAACTACACTTGCAGCTAGCAGCGGCTTTGCAATTAGCAGCAGCCTTGGGTGCTGTGAGAGTTTTGTAGCTGCAGTTAGCGGATGGAAGTTAGCAGCAATAGCAGTCGGCAGCACTCAGGCGGGTTAAGGTGATTACCGAGAAAATGTCAATACTCTGTAGTTACAAGATAGTTAACAGTGGGGCATGCACTCATGTGTATACTGTGCGTGTGGTCATGGGGGGAGAGCTGTTATCTGTAATCCGTTGTATCAGGGGACGTAAGGGTATCCTTGTTTCTGCGTCTAATTTTTTTCTCCCTCCCTTTGTCCCTCATTTGTTCGTTTTTTTCCCCCTCCCCTGTCAGATATCTGTAAATGACTGTAGGTGTTTTCACTCTGTTTGTGTCTGTTTGCACACCGCCTGTGCTGCAGCGTTGTAGATAAATGAGATAATGTTTCTATTGGCAATGAACACAAGACCTGAATTCCCAAGGGAGCGTTTTAGTTGAGAGCAGCCAGAGCAGAATCCTAGACAGTGGAACAGATCTACTAGATGATCTGTTTTCATGCATTGTTAGCTTGTTTTCAAAGCACATTTATGTTCCCCAACATGTACTCCATCTCTTTCTCTCTCGCAGCTGCAGATTAGGAACTTCTGCTAAATACAAAAGAAGCAGATATTCTGCAGTCACCATCTGCACATGTCTCCATACCTCTGTCACACATAATGCAAAAATAAATTAGAATAAACACAACTTTAAAAGACAACAACACTGTGAGGCTTTTGTGTAATTCACTGTGAACTGATATTGTGATATTGAATGAAAGGCACAGAACTGTTAAAGGTTCTGCACTGGTACTTTTCAGACCCACATAAGCTACTACCTAGGTAGGTACAGTAGGAGCTCAGATGGCCTCCTCTCTGTCACAGGACCGTATGTAAGATTTGGTCTGACAGCGTTCAGGGAAATATGTGCAGTCCAGCCCCATCCCCCACTCTTGACTCATCTCGCTGATCCAACCTCAGAATTTATATTCTCCCTCCAGCAAAAGGAAGGACCATCTTGGCCTTTCATTTTCCAGTTCAGGGCTTTTCTTTTTTTGCAGATAAATGCTCTCCAATCCACCCTGACAGATGTCACATTGCATCACTTCCATTTTGATACATAGCCTCTGATCCTGCCACTTGCAATAAGGAGCCGGCACCAGGGATGCCCCTCCCTAGACAACGCTCTGACACGGGTGATTATTTTAAAGGTGCATCATTGGGGTTGCTGAGCGCTGAAACCGAAGCTGGGCGCCATGTCCACACACACTCTCTGCCGTGCTCGCTGCAGGAATGTGGGTATCGGCTCGGCTCAGGGTCAGAGAGCAGCAACGGCACGACACAATCGATAGCCATCGCAGGTCACCCCGACACCGGGCAATACCCCTGGCGGCGATTTTTTTGCTGCTCTCGAGCTGCTAGTCCTGCCTCTCACTCAGTCTCCTGTGATGGCACAGGTCAGTGTTGGAGAAACAATCTGTATAAAAGGAAGATTTTAGAGCTTCTGCTGCCAACTGAGACATGCTGCACTGTGGCATTAATCATGGAAGGCCAGAGTACATCAGTAAACACAGCGTGTCAGGTCAAGGTAAAGATCAGATCCCAAAGCATTTAACAGGACTCGGTGGCGTACGGGCTATCTGTTGAAAAGTCAGCGTTATTCATGGCGTGTCTCCCAGCCTTCGTTGCTCACTGGAGAGACACGCCATTGTTCACTGAAGAGCACACTGAAATATTTCTCTGGCTGCACAAAAAACACTGGATCAGCAGCAATTAGTAGAGTAAGAGAGAGATAAAGGGAGGAAGGGAGGGAGGCGGGCAGTTGAAAAAGAATGAGGGGAAAAATGTAGAATCAGCGAGAGAATAAGAACGCAGGAAAGAGATAGATGAATAAAGGGGAAGGAGAAAGAGTGAGTAAACGAAAGAGAAAGAGGGAGAGAACTGGAGCTTTCAGCCAGTACAGTGTGGTGTGTAGGAGGTTAGAGCTGCCTGGAGCCCCTTCCTGCTTTTAAAAGGACCAAAGACTCTCTCATTGTCTTGGGTCTCTGTGGCTGCGTGTGTGAGCATGTGAGAAACCTCTTCATTAGTCTACCATTTCCCTCCTTTCTTCTTTCCAGCCCCTGACCACTCACTTACCCCCTGCTGCTATAGTATATGTGCCCACATGGGACTAAACCCACTTATAGTGGAGATTTTAAATGATCAGTCTGGGAAAAGAGATAATACAATGTGACTCGAGGCCAACCTGCTCTAAATAAACTAGACAGTTACTTTACTGTACCGAGGCTCTGCGAAAGTGTCTTTGTTCCTGCGGAAAATGAGACTTCCTTTTTAAATTGCTGTCTCTGTTCCACCAACGGTGACTCTACTGTACATTTCACTATTGTATGCTCTTAAATTGGTTTCATAATTGAGGTCAAAGTTGTAATGTAATCTTTTGACTCTTGTTTTTGTTCCAGAAGACAGGAAGTTGTTTGTTGGGATGCTGAACAAACAACAGACCGAGGAGGATGTCTACCGCCTCTTCGAGCCTTACGGAGTCATCGAAGAGTGCACGGTCCTAAGAGGTCCTGACGGAAACAGCAAAGGTAAGAGCCGTGATACAGCTGACAGCATTATTTAGGTCACTGACAAAGAAGTGACAGTGCATCCGAGTGTGTGTGTGTCAGCTGCGGTGTCTCAAATCTATGCGGAACATCCATCAGATATAGGTCAAGTAGTCCGACTGGTTAATTGATGTCAAAAATTTAACGTTATGTTGTTTGGGACACGGGATTGTCAAAGTCTAATAGTTTCTAAAAGATGCCATATTTAAATTTATCGTTACTCTAATTAGGATAATGTTTTTGCTTTTAGTCTTGCTACTAGTCCTGGAAAACCCAGCTCTCTCACCACATGTGATATCTTGCTGTGATTTAAAATTACCTTGTTGACTTTGCAAACACTTTTTCAGTATTTACCTGAATTTCCTGCATAACAAAATCCCCGTCATTATCCTGCTGCTGTCTATTGTTTTGAATGTACCGCTGGACTTTACGCAGGTACTGAAGTGTTGATATCCTGAAGCCCTTTCTGAGATAGCCATGCAACAAAGAGCAAAGAGACCAGTGGTTTTTCATGTCTCTAAAGCCTATTCCCCAGCCGGCGCTTATGGAAATCGTTATGGAATTATATCTAAAAGGGTTTGAAGAACATTCTGACTCTGCAGTACGCTGGAGGAGGAGAAAAGAAAGACGGATGTCAAAACGATTCAAGTGTCCCCACTGTGGGGATGGGAACAAGTTGCATTCTTCTTTGTGGCTGTGCAGTATTTATGCTCCGTCTAAGTTAACTGTCAACACTCAAGTCATTATCCTCCATTACATCATCACAATTCTTTTTTTCTGGTAATGGCTGAGAGTATCATTTCAAAGTCTTTTTATAGTAATAATTATTATTAGTAGTAGTAGCAGTAGCAGTACTAGTAGTATAATTATATCATATCAAATAAAAAACATCTAAACAAGTGAAAAAAAATTCATCACCATGTTGCATCTCAAAGTCCTGTGATACAAAATGACATGTAGAGAATATTTTATGCTTCCTCACCGCTTCACACGTTCAGTTTTTTTTTTTAGTTTTTTTAAAAAGGTGCAGGAAGTGTTAAATGCATAATTATACTGATATATGGTTTGTACTACTGTGGCAAAATCCTTGTCCAGGTCATCGCGAGCTCTAGCCCTGTTCTATTCATATCTCAATAGGGGGGCAGTGCTTTGACAGCTGAATGGGCATCGTGATAGGCTGGTGTCCATAGGCGTAAGCCCATTAACAGAGGAAGAATGGCAGGGTGACTGGGTCAAGCAGAGAAGATGATAAGGAGACTGACAGTATGACAGATTAAATAATTTTAAAAAAGGAAACTTAACATGAAAAAATGAAATTAGGTGAGATGGGGTGTAATTATAAAAGGACACGGTGGCTCAGTGGATAGTCCTGCCAGCTCAGACAACAGACCCAGATTTAGTCTGCATGTGTTTCTGTGTCAGTCGCTGGGCATCTTTATTCGCTCTAGCTTTCTCACGTTTTAATAAACTGAGCTCAGAGACCTGCAAGAGCAGTTGGCTGGACAGTTACTGCAAGTTTCACAGAGAATGCATTTTTTCTTTTGTCTTGAATTAGATGGTGATGCATCTTTTAGTTTCTGCCCCTTCAATCATTTCTACTAAGGGTACTTTCTTGGTTGATTTTGAAAGAAAAAGGTATCATAGCCAGACCCTAAAGAGAGAAAAATCATAGTTCTTTAAGGACAGTACAGCAAAGAGGTTTGATTGTTTCGGGCCTTGTTCAAATCAGAAGAAGTGATCAGAACATCTTGTCGTAGAAACAATTAATTGTTCTGAGAGCCTAGATGGTTTGCTAGTTAAGTTTAGCCAGTTTAGCTCGTATTTAATATGCACAGACAGGCATGTGGTGCTAAATAGCATGCTTTTCTGCTTCACCAGTGCAATCTCTTGCCTGCAGCTTCTGCCTGCTTGTCTGCCTGCCTAATGCCTGGAGTTGGGCAGCCTGCTGTGCAATGAGAGGCTCTCACTGCACAGCGATTTCTGTGGTGTCAAATATAATTCAACTATTATTATTAATTTATTAATATAATGTACACTGTTAATGGCTCACTTGAGTGAACATTGTACAGGATATACAGTATATTTCTCTCTATATTAATATATACATGTGTAAATGTACTTCTTTGTATGTCTGTGTGTGTTTACCTGTGTGCGGTGTGCATCTGCTCTTTCTTCCAGGTTGCGCCTTCGTTAAGTTCTCCACACACACCGAGGCTCAGTCTGCAATCAGCACGCTCCACGGCAGCCAGACTATGCCAGTGAGTACAGCTGTCTCCCTCATATAAAAGCACAGAAACCCACTCAGGCCACAAAGCATCTGTAACATCCACAACACTTCAATAGCTGCAGTCCACGTGTCTTGCTTTGGAGCTGTAAATTCTCAGCTTCGACGTTCGAATCAACTGAATCCCTCCTTATAAATATGGCAGATTTTTAAAAAAGATCCAAAAACAAATATTCTGCTGTCTTTGTAATTAACACGGTACTTGAAAAAAAAATCCTAATCTGATTTCCAGATAAAACTGTTTAGAGTGATAATTGAATTTTGGATGAGTCATCAATCAGTAGTTCTGTTTGCATAATCAGTGGATAGAACCCCAGTGTGAGATTACATTAGCTCCTTATGTAAGCACACTGTGTCCTCTGAATTCTCTCCGCACTAGCTTTACTGCGAGTACAAAAAGCTGTACTGCTCATTTGTATGTGTCTCGTGTTTAAGCAGGGTCTCTGTATACCTGATTGTGTCAAAATAAAAGCTACTTACTCTGCACTTCAAACCTGAATAGAGTTATTCTCCATGACATTCGGCGAGCGGACAGAGAGTCATGACTTGTTTTATACAGTAGCCTGAAGTATACTTTGCTTTCATCCTCGTTTATGTTTCGGCAGCTCTCGTCTCAGAAAGGCTGGGACAGTGAACTCCCTCCCACCCTATCTCACAGGTGTTGTGTTTCACTGTATGATTTCATTATTAATGGTTGCCAATGTGTGGCCCTAGAGAGAGGAGCAGAGAGAACCACTTGAAGCCAGCTGTGCCATTTTGGCGCAACCTCTGAGTCAATCTAAGTGCAAATGACTGCAGGTCATGAGGAAAGACTCTGGATGTCCATTTTCCATAGATACCCTCCTTCTGTGTTGCTCCATTCCCCTATCTCTGCTACCTCTCTGCCCTCGCTCGTCTCTCTTTGGCAGCCTCTCGGGATATTAGGCAATAGACTTGTTTACTCCACCTTTCACCACACTGGCTGCTGAATTATTCATCCAACTATAAGCAGGGTGCTGAAAGGATGAGGGGGGGAGACTTGGAGAGAGAGGGAGAATGAGACAGAGAGCGAGGGGGCAGAGAGAGAATGAGTGAATGGACAGGATTTATACCTCCTGCTCTGGTAAATTGATTATAGAAATCTGATCAGCATCTCATATCCTGTGGCTGCTGGAGGAGCAGGCACAGTGCGCCTGCCTTGCTGAGATTAGTGGACCTCCGATGGTCTATTATGCCTCAGCAGGACAGTTCTATTCAGAGCAGCGTGTCCGTCAGTGTAGCAAAGATCCTGGAAAAAACATGGGCCGCACATCCTGTGTGTTAATTTAAGATCAATTCGATTGCAGTCGAGCCACAACTGCAAAAAGAAGTCATGTACAAGCATGTTAACTGAATGAAAAAGCATTTATTTACCAAATGTTGTGGTGGATTAAAAATGAAGAAATCAAACAAAGAAATAAATGCCACTGACAGCCAAAGAGACAGAGAATTTATTATCAGGCAAATCAAAGAAGCAATTCCCTCATTCCTTCATATTTCAGTCAAAAAGATGACAATAATAAAGACCTATAGCAGCAGTGGCTGAGGTGTACCGCACAGAATATTAACACTACAGCAAATGAACGCCAGCGCCCCAGAGCATGAACACTTGCTTCTTAGATTTTATGCGTGTGCACACAGACGTACACGCATGCATGTGTGCGCATGCATAAATATCTACAAATAGAAGCACTTTGTGGGTAAAACATTTGCATGAGCACATGCATGCACACTCGTTCTATACCGCTCACTGCCACATCCACGTCCAGCCACGGACTAGGGTCAAAGGCTCCCTGACTGATCTTATTTTCCAGCTCGGAGGACTTGAGCTGAATACATTTGTGTTATTCATGTAGAGAAGGAGTGGGCATTTTGTATGTATTAATCTGTGTGTGAGTTGGAAATGAAAAAGGAAATCTGCATCAAGAGACTGCACGAAGAGTGCTGGCTGCTGCATGCTTAGAAGTCCATTGTGAGTGTACATACACTTGCATTTGTTCCATATGCGGAACTACCCATCCGGCATCAGCGGCCGATCACACTCTAACCCATCATAATTCAAGCATAAATATCTCTTCTCCCGTATACTCTGCCACCATCCCTTGATCACCAGCTGCTATCGCTGGTGTGCACGCACCACCAAAGTTCAGGCCACGAGTGCCTCAATTAAACATTTAAATTCTAGCGCTGTAGAGCAAATTGCTGGAATTCAGCAGGGTGATGTAGGAAGAAAGTCTCAGGACAAAATTACACAGAGATGACGGGGGTGTGGGTCAGGTCCGCAGAGCCATGCTGATTTTTTTTTTCACTCCGTATGCGCATCAGCTGAGTTCGAGGCAGTTTCAGCTGACACAGGAACTGAGATATAAGCAGCAGAGCAGGATGATGGAAGGATAAGCACACAACAAAAGAAAGCAAATGAGGTAACGCTTGCTTAGAAGAGAGAGCTAGATGATTGAGAGTGCAAGACAAGAAAAAAAGAAGTTTAAAATTCATCTAAATGTGATTCCCCATCTCCTGAATCTTGTCAGTTACTTCAGACAGAGAACGGAGTACATATGCAAGTGCTACGAGTGCCAGGATTTAATACCCAATAAGGCACGTCTTTTAATGAAATGAAAGAGGCAGCCGATGCAGCGGTATACATATAAATACTGGCATAAGTAATAATCTTGTTGTGGACTCAATGAAATGTGGAGTGTTAATGTCAGTCTTTCACAGGGTTGATTAATCTTTGTGTTGCTGCTCCCTAAACAACATTCTGCTTTTATTTAAGTTAGGTCTTTAATTTCAATCAGTATTGTTTCTAGCAACTCAATTTACATTCTAATAACCAAACAAGTTCCCAGTCATCCATTATTATAAGAGCTAAGCTTGAATAGGAAGTCCATTTATCCTTCTATGGCTAGCTGGGGTAGTGTAATGGTTGGCCTCACTGGAAAAACAACCATAGAGTAGCACCGTGCCAAAAATTAATAGTTATATCATATAAGAGTACTCTATACAGCTTTAGTATAATTTTGAACATGACTGAAGGAAATGCCTTTCACCGTGTATTTAGAACAAACTACGGAGATCCTGGACATTCGTGTTCTCTGCATGTTCCTCCTACAGTCCAAAGATCTCCATGTTAGGTTAACTGAGCTGCAGCAAAGGTACTGACACAGACTAGAAAGAGAGAGCATATTTCTCCTATATTGGCTTCCCTTCACTGGCTCCCTGTTAAATCCAGAATCAAATTTAAAATCCTGCTCCTCACATACAAGGTCCTGAATAATCAGGCCCCATCTTATCTTAAAGATCTCATAGCACCATATCACCCCAATGGAGCACTTCGCTCTCAGACTGCAGGCTTACATAGAGTATTTAAAAGTAGAATGGGAGGCAGAGCCTTCAACTTTTAGACCCTTCTCCTGGATTCAGGAGACAGACACTATCTCTACTTTTAAGATTAGGCTTAAAACTTTCCTTTTTGCTAAAGAATATAGTTAGGGCTGGATCAGGTGACCCTGAATCCTCCTTTAGTTATGCTGCATAGGTGTAGGCTGCTGAGGGATTCCCAGTGTTTTTTCTTCATTCACCTTTTTTACTCACTGTGTTTTTACACTTCTCTTTCACAGTGTGTCTCTGTCCTGTCTTCCTCCTTTCACCCCGACCGCTCACAGGAGATGGTTTGGGTTTCCTGTGGTTCTCTTTAGTATTGTAGGGCATCTACATAACAACATAAGTGCCTTGAGGCACCTGTTATTATGACTTGGCGCTATATTATTAAAAGTGCCATAAATTGTGTTAACTGGTGATTGTAAATCAGCCATAGGTGTGAATATGAGTGTGACTGGTGCCAATGGTGAGGCCCTGTAACAAACTGCCACTGTACTTGTATAAAAACTAAACAAAGGAAAGATTATACAGAAAATTTACACGTAATCAAATTACATAAAGTCAGTATGCATATTTTGAAATATTCTTTGAGTTTTGTTAAAAGATTGCATATATTAAATTAGTAACTCAATGTTACTAATTAAAAATTTTCAGATCTTTAGTTTCTCTAAGTTGAGGTCCTTTGTCTTGAAATGATTGAAAAGTTGAATGAATGACTGAATGACCTGCTGCGCGTAACTGAGTAACAAAATTAGCAATTTGACAGATTTTGGCACACGCATTAAAGAGATTTAAAGCTCTCCGTAGACTCTTCTTTTTACAGTCTGAATAACTTACTCCTATTAATAAAGTGTTTTGTGTCATTAATACACTTTTCTTTTCTATCCATCTTTCCATCACACTGAATTATGGTTTGTAGCGAGCTGAAGCCTGTCACGGCGTTTGGAAACACTGGACAGGAGACTTAGGATGTTCTGATCCTGAGATGCCTTGGCTGTGAAAATATGTTAATACCAAGTACCAATGTGATACCAGTGTTTAAGTTTAGCGTGTTTTCCTCACTGTGAGAAAGAAATTTTAAATTATACTTTACATATAAGGAAACATCAGCAGATTCTTAACTTGGATTAAATAATTAAATGCATCAAAGAATATAAATTTTCTGAATTGTTGGTATGAAAAATCTAACTTATGTGCACCTGTCTTATTTCAGATCAGCGCGAGAGTCATTAGTCTGCTGAAATCTGCTGTCATTTACAGTCACAGCAGTTTCTCCTTTCCTCCTCACGAGGGTGTGGAGCTGACAGGAGGCAGCTGAAATGCAATCACATTTAACATACATGTTGCTGCGTTGACAACAACAAGTTATGTTACTGCAAGTATAATTAGAACTTACACCAAACCAACATCCTTCGAGCTTCCTGCTGACCAAACATGATGAGAGTGAAAGTAAAAGAATGACTCAGAGAGAGTGAAACTATCACCATCTGTTTTTTTTTCCAGCAAATATATATGTATATATATATATATATATATATATATATATATATATATAAACAGAAGCTGTTACCTTCAAACTCCTGACATCTTGTTGTGGACAGGTTGCTGGACCATGGCAGAGCTTCTTAAAATATTATGTTGATTTGGAGTATTGTAAAATTTTTAAAAGTATTTCTTAATAGGTGTGCAAACACAGTGACAGCATGACTGACCCCAAAAGACAGGAACACCATAAAGGTCTTCACTGTGAGACACTTGAAGCCAAGACACCGACTGTATCTCCCAGTACTGGACAGAGAACCAATCTTCCTTCTAAGTTATCAAATGCAAGCAGGCATTAAAGTTAAAAGAATATGAAATATATATCACTAGGTATGAGGCTTTATCTCCTTTATTCACATGAGGGTTTGCAGCTTGTGCAGCTTGAGCAGACACCAACACAACCATCCTTGGCAACGAGAAGAAGCCATAAAGAGGCAGACTTTCCTTTTGGTTCTAAGTCTCTGTAGTAGCTTTTTATCCTTCCTGTTTAACTCCCGCTCCTTCAGTGGCTCTCTAGGCAGCTGGGAGACACCCGGCAGGGGGATTCTGCTCACACTTGGCAGCTTAAAAATTTAATGAGACTTTCACATCACACTTCATCCTCTTCTCTTTATAGCAATGGAGATTCTGCTCGCTGATATCCTGACAGGCCTAAATGGGAAAACCTCTGAGATAAACAAATGTGGCAATGGACGCTTAGCCGACAAGCCATAAAATTTACGTGTCCTTAGGAGAAACAGTGGGAGGGCAGTCTCAGTGTAGAGACCTTGAAAAAAAGCTTTGCAGCGAGTGGGACATACATGCAAGCGTATGAAAGCAAATGGCACAAGGCCCTTGTATAATAAGACAAGCCAATAAACTTTGTTTCTCAAGAAGGCACACTTTAGTTCTAGATGGCAAAGGGCTGACTGCAAAGTTCCAACTTAATCTCCTTAACCAGAGGAAAAACTCATAGTTCTCATTACCAAAGAGCAACCTTAAATAGCTTCTTTAACTGTGAAGGCGAGGTAAAATATTCAGTATATACTAGAGCATCTTGTCTGTATTCTGCTGCACACTCCCAAAGTTAAACCTCATAGCAAGGTTAATCGTACAGATAGTAAAATGCTCGACAACAACAAACGCTAAACTTGCAATTGTGTCACTGCCAACCTTGAAGTGTCTGAGCTTAGTGTTAATATATGAGGTTTTGTTTAAGAGATTGAGAGGCATTAAGAATTTTTTTTATTGTGTTTTTCTATCTCTTGTTTCTGTATTCGTTATAGAATCGTACATGAGTCAGAATGAATGCAAGGCGTCTTATTCCCATCTGATAGAATGGCATTAGCACTGCACAAGCTAATTTGTCATTAGCCAGAGCCAGTAAGTGCTCAATTGGTCTGTTAGCCAACTAGCCTGCCAGTCAGTCAGTCACTCAACTAGCTATACAATCAGTCTTTTAGTCACACAGCCGACTAACCAACTGACCATTGACATATAGTACTGCAAGCCTGTAATTCAACCAGCTAGCCAGGCTAGTTGGCTAACTGTCACTCAACTAGCTATACAGTCAGTCTTTTAGTCACACAGCCGACTAACCAATTGACCATTGACATATAGTACTGCAAGCCTGTAATTCAACCAGTGAGTTAGCCTGGAGGAGAGGGCTTGTGGGAATATTGAGAAATGTGGGGAGAAAGGGAAAGGAAGAACATAAAATCCATATGCTACAGTCAAAAAGGTCCAATGCCTGTCTTTGACCGTTTTTTGCTGTCTGTAGATATCTTTATTAGAGCGATACCTCAGTGAGGGAAAACACACAGAAAAGAGCATAATAAAGTCAAATTAATTATGCAATAATAACCTGCTAATGCAGATGCCATTTGTAACTATGCACCTGTTGTCCAACACAGCTTCTTCGATATTTGACTCAGATCCAAAACATTACCGCCTTTAGAAGTTTGAAAACTATAACCCCAGTCCAGGCGCTTTACCAGTCACCACTGCTATTGACAATCTCGCATCAATTTCAGGGAGCCTCTTATCGTGACTGACACACAACCTTTCTACACTGTCAGATCAGAGTAATATTTCGGCCTTTTATGTGGATCGATTGGCCTGTTTGGGGGCACAGAGGGGAGGAGAGGCAGAGCACACAAAAGGTCAACTGTAGCGCTAAATCATTTGAAGATTCTTTAATGAAGGGTGTGTGGCAGACACACCTGCTGGTTTCATTATTGGGCTGCAAAAAGGGGTAATAGTTTTGATATAGGGATGAATTGCCAAAGACACAGAAACGAGGAGGAGACTCAAACGGAAGCTGGGCAGAAGGAGAGAAATCGCCCTGAAAAGAAGAATTTTCTTTGAAGAGCACTTCTACCCAGGCCAGTAGGAACCGCTGTGCATTGCAGATCTTTTAACCTTAACAAAGTAGCTCTGATGTTACATATATGTGCCGTACTGGATAGGGAAAAGCCTGGAAGGGCGTGAGGGATATAAACTATTTATGATATAAACAGTGAGTCGGCTTTGCCCTGAGTGACTTTGTGTATGTCTCTCTCTGACTGAAAGAAAGCAGGCTGATCCTGTCTGCATATCTGAGCTTTTCACTCAATAAATAGAACATTTTTATTCTTAACGCAGCTGTCCGTTTCATGTTTATGTATGCCAGCCACAATTTTCTGCAGTAATGAAAAGCAAATCTCTGACACACAATTAGAGATGCTCACTAGGTATCGATGTTAACAGCAGTTGTTGTTGCAAATGAACATGGCAGACTAAGAAATTTGAAATAATAACCACTAACGTTCTTAATGCAGTTTTTTTTAAGTGTTGGTTCACAGCTGTCTCTAAATGTGTAGTTAATCATAAATGCTAATTTTCTCAAGGCCTTTTGCGTATATGTATGTACCACGTTCATTTGCTGAGTGTAAGTGTGAGGGCTACATGCAGTTAAGTGGCTGTTTGTTCCCTCATCTGATTTCTTCCCTTTTTTTTTTTTCTTTCCTTCTTACTCACTCAGGGTGCTTCCTCTAGCTTGGTGGTCAAATTTGCCGACACAGACAAGGAGCGCACCATCAGACGTATGCAGCAGATGGTTGGGCAGTTTGGCATCTTTAACCCAGCCATCGCCCTTCCCTTCAGCACCTACAGCTCTTACGCACATGCGGTGAGTTGGAAAAGGCATATGTAGCACACACAGTAGACTTTAAAGGGAGAAACAATAAGATTATATTTCATTTTATGCATGGATAATGGATCTTATTACTTTGTAGTACACATACTTAAAATTTTAGTAGCAGTGAGTTTCATATTCTGGCAATGTTTTACATCTTCACTCTCAAACAATGACATTTTAAAGGATTTGATATACTGTACCTAACACTGGAAGAAAAATGTTAAAAATATTTTATGTACTATCATTAATCACCAAAAGCATGTATTTGCATTTGAGTATGCAGAATCTGTAGGCAAGGAATAAGCGATGTGGCGACTGGAAATCGTAGAAAGTCAGTAGCATTCAGCGAGTCCAAGTGGCTCCAACTTCAATTTTTCTCAATATCGAGGCAGTTGAAGCGACTATCAACAAAAACAAGCCATGATGTATTTCAACATCTGACGAGGTAGTAAACATATTACAGGGTTACCTAAGCAGCTGGAGTTGCTAGCGACAAATCAACAACCACAATGTGATGTCCAGCGAGCAAAGTTAAGCCCTGTTCTGTGTGAGCAGGGTTTAAGTTAGATGGCTAGCCTGCAGATCCTCAAATTGCATTGTGAATAAACCAAATGACAATGGTGTGTGAGTGATATTGCTCAGCATGATGAACCTACAGAGAATTACCACCGAACTATGTCGTTCCCCTTAAAAACTCTTATTTTATCATTTTTAGCCACAGCAGGCATTGGATAAAACCGAGCAATTAACTTGCTTTTAACTCGTGCATAGTGGCACATTTATCAGCTGAAAAGACAGAAATGTGGTAAACAGCAGACCAGAGTGACTACGATCGGGCCTCATTCATCGGTGGCTGGAAACGCTCAGCATAAATCCTGCTTTTGATTAAAACAAAGCGACATTAACTCTTTATCAAGTAGACATAAAGCTAATTAATTTTTGACTTATTAACCTGAAAGGCAATATATTAAAGTGCTGCGCTCGCAGTATCTTCTGTATTGGGGGCAGTTGTTTACACTGCCCCCAAGTGGCCAGAAGATATGTGAAATCTTGTTTAATTCAAGAATTTGTTCCAACAGCCAATGAAAGCTGCAGATGGTAGATATTATATTTGGAGAATACATCTGGAGAATTTATACCCTTGTGCCATCATCATAACTCATTTCATTTAAAACAATTAGATTTTAGGTATGAAGGCAGAATAACAAAATAGTGTAATTTTAATGTGGCTTGGACTCCATTTTTTCCAGTATAAATCTACAAAAATTCTGAAATCAAAGTTCTAAAAAAGGGAAACATGTCGGTGGTTTGAAAGTAGGCTTTTTAACATCTTTCACTTAATAATCCATGTTGGGATGATGACTGACCAAAGTGTTAGAATTTACATCAGTCACACAGGCAAATAATTAAATGAGGATTCTGCTGTTGCAGTGAAACGTCTTCGAGCGAATTCACTGCACGCAGACTCTTTGTTCGCTGCTTTTTTCCCTGTTTTTCCTTACTTAGCGGATATTGTTGTAGGTGAAAATTAGCCTGGCAAACTATCATCACTATCACTAACTACCATCAACACCACTTTCAGCTCTTCTACTCTTAAACAGTACTGCCATTCCATTAGTGCCTGGATTTCAGCACTCTCAGCACGTAGACGCGCACACATTTGGTTAGCTTGTACCCTCCAACCCCTTCATCAGCTTCACTCTGCCCTCCTACCACCGCTCACCCACCCCCCCAGGGCATGGCACCATGCACGCACACAGCAGACCCTCGGCTCTTTGATGAGTTCAGACAGCCTGTGCAGCCCCTCTCACCAATCGCCCCCTCTACCCACTATCATACTGCTTCTCTACCCTTCCCCTCTCCCTCCCACTGTCCCTCCCTCTGGGCCCATGAGATGCTTCAGGGGACACAGTTGACTCAGAATATTCCATGGGCAACTTATCTGCACACAAACTTTCTTCTCTCCTGCTGAGGCAAAGCACACACATGCACCCCCTCAGTGCATATGCCACCGCATGCACACACAGACACACTAACTACTTGAAGAAAACTAAAATCAATTGAATTGGGTTGGATGAAATGCTTTCCGTCCGACTCTGTGATAAATACCTGGGCTTTAGTCGCCTAAATGCACGTGATCATCTGTGGAAAATATAATTTACAAAGAAGGAGCAGTGCAAAATCATCTTCTCCTGTACTTACTTGGTTGTTAAAGTTAAATATTTTTTCCAATTTCTAAATGCTAGGATTAATTGTTGATGTTAGCCGGGTCTTGGGGGCTTATCCATTTCCCTCATTTTCATATCACAGCCATGGGACCCACTGTGAAATGTGCAAATTGACCATCCCCGAGTAATTGCAAGGCCATCTCTTGTGCTCTCTCCAGTAAAACTCCCACCTTCATTACCATTCATGAAATGCAGCCCTTTCCCAGAAAATGTGGAGAAATGCAAATGTTTAAGGGGTGGTGGAGGCAGTAGCGGTCTGCAGGGAGACCATTGTGCCCCGCACAGGTTGGCCATGACTCTTATTTACTGTGGCACAGACCCGTGTCGACTCATACAGGCACACACAAGAGTATACACACTCACGCACAGTGCGCAGTAAATGCTCTTTCTCACTCCCCTACCCACCCCCCCTCATATATACATATAATACGACAAACAGCAGGATGATGCGAGGAAATTGAGTTCGGAGTGAACGTAACAAGGGCACGGGGGATACTTTGGCATTAGAGAGAATCAATTACCATTAAATCTAAAGGAGAAATTGCACATATATGGTTTCTTGACAGAAAGATTACACAGCATGAAAGATGTTAGTGAAGGTGAAATTCTCCTTTGTATTATGTATGCTATGTAATAGCATATTATCACTTTGCCAAAATAAAGAAAGTTGGTTTAGAAACGCTGAGGCAGGCCAACCTTGGAGATAAACTCATTCCAGCTTTTGACAAAGTAATGAGTGTGCAACAGACAGCAATGGATTATCAGCAAGGCGCTTATTTTCATATCTTCCTTACTAAATGAATCTAAATACTGGTAGGGTCTGTTAGGTAAGAAATAATGTGGAATAAAGAGGAATATTAGTTATCTTGCATGCAGGTGTGCAGCAGTTATGAGTACAGTTGGATCACTGGTGCTGACTAAATGCACGCGGCGTGCAGCCTTGCTTCGCCTGTAGCCACAAGGAGGGTGCTGAAACGATACAATGAATGTTTCTTTGCTGCAAGATAAACTACATATATTCCCCAAAGACCAAAAAGCTGCAGTGACAGGAAAAAAAAAGAGTTTACCTCTAAAGACACGCTATGTGTTTTCCTACTCTCCATATACACTAGCCAAGAGAAGAAGAGGTGGCACGGTATGGAATACAGACATTGGGAGAGCTCGTATATATAGTCATAACCAGTAAATACAGTAAATGGTAAATTCAAAGAGCTACCTCTCCACTACAGCGGTGGATAGGATTATAGAGTTGAGCTGACAGCCAGTAAATTGGATTTTAGTCAAACCAGGAGGAGGAGGGGGCTCTGAACACAAATTGGAGGGGGTACAACACTGACAACATATGCCAAAAATGAGAAATGTGCCATTTTCACGATCGACACAGACACCGGTGTGCTCTGACAGGAGACATCCTATTTGCAAAAGGTGATTTTATAAAACACAAGGCAAAGGGAAACAAGAGTGAGATTCCATGTTTCAGTCCAGCGTTAGTGATGAGTTATAATAGTTCTCCCGTGAAACGCTGAATGCGAGTGGTAAAACCAGCTTTTATTGCTTTTTGTATTTTCCCTTCACGACACAAACATCACATTGGCACACAGCGAGATTTGACAAAAGTCACTTTTCTTCTCTCATCATCTTAAGTGGCGTCTCTTTGTGAGGCTGGCCGTTTCAGCTTTCCCTGGTTCCTCTGTGTTTGAGTTAAAGTGAGAAGTTTCCTCCAGCACTTTGGTCGCCTTGCCTCCCTCAAAGATGCATTAGACAGAGCGTGAGATAGCTAAACTAGAGGAAAGCAAATGGTTTAACTTGGTGCTAATAGTGACAGTGTGTGGGTGGATCAGAGGGAGAATGATGGCTATAAACTCACATTAGGAAACATCTCCCCCTGTTGGAGGGACTCGCATTCAAAAGGCACACATGAGAAATGATGGTTACAGATTACTGCATCATTTGGCTGTACTATAAACTGCCCCCGCACGTATACATCAGCATGTGTGTGGCCTGATTTCACTGTGAGGACAGGCTTTGGACAGCTCCTGCATGCGTCTAGACACACACACATGCACGGTACAGCAAAGTGCATCAGAGATGAAAGAACCTATTATAATCTTTCTGTGAAAATACAGCCTTCGAGCACGGCGGTAACAAATGAGGCCCTTGAGTTTTATCCTTCAGTCTTTTAGTTATCCTCATTGACCCACTGTCTCTCTCGCTCACTTATTTTTTTTTTTCCAACCTATTTCACCCCCTCTCTCTCCTCCCCTCTCGCTCCGTCACTGGCTGGTTGGGCTATAAGGGGTCACATGTGACAGTGCTGAGAGTCGGCGAGTCACAGAGCAGCGCTACAGAGATAATTGCCATGTGATAAAGAGGTGATTGCCTGCTAGCACCAGGGGAGAGTAATGCCATCAGGTTGCAATAAAAAAGCAGATGTCTGACACTAAATGAATGTTGCTGGAGCCTGGGCAACTTTCTTTGCTCCCTTTCATCTCACACATTTCTCTTTTGTCCTCGTTGTTTCTGTCCGCCTGTTTCTTTCCTCTTCCAAGAGGAAAAGAAAAATGGAAGAAAAGGTTGAGTCTGTGATGATGAAGACTCAGTTGTGCTCATTCTTTGCCAGAGACATTTGCTATCTGTTGGGTAGTGCATAAATAAAGGAAGAGGAATGGCTTTTGAATATAATGCCTTTGAAATTTTGCACAAAAGGAAGGGGGAAAGCGTAGACATATGAAACATAAAATGGAATGACTTTGAAAATCTCAGTCAACATAACCACTCTGGTCTTTATTTTATTTATTATTAAAGACCAGAGTGTAATAACCACTGCATTCCAACATAACTGCATGCTTCAGTTTCCAATTTGCTGGTATGAATTGATTTGCTGAAGCACCAATTAATTCGAGAGCTGCTATCCATGACAATCTGACGGCCGGCATGAAGGATTGCATTATCTAAAACATGCCTTGGGAGAGAAGATAGTATTCTGGGCATGCCAATATTTACTTCCACTGCATTATTACAGCATCCGGACCTGCAGGTTGTACAAGGTCACAGGGCTGCCAGTGGGTTCAAGCTTATTAGAGTCATCCCAAAGTCCCTGGTACCTCAAGACTAAATAAATAAATAAATAAAAAAAAACAATAGGTGGTGTTTCAGTAAGACTCTTCCTCCTGATGTCCAACCCTGTTCACGTCCTAATAGGAGGGCAATCACAAAATTGCCAAAGCAAGTGAGCCCTAGAACCTCTGGACCTATTTGTTTATATGCCATTGCTTTTGTTTAGTTTCTTGTTCCATTTCAGGCTCTTTCAGCTATATCCTCTTAAAGCCTCAATTCATCTTATTTGGAAAGAAATGGATGATCCCCATTTGTCATGCTGATAAAATTATGCAAATGACAAAAGGCGTTAATAGATAGCAATGGCAAGGCATGTGGTTAATGGATGAGATGCCAGCACTGGGCATGCTACAGCAGGACAGCTGCTTTCAGGTTACCTGACAGGGGCACTAAGGGAAAATAATTGGCTTTTCCGTTGCAGAGTCCACATGCAAATACAAGCAGAGTGACATTCTATACCTTCGCTGTCTCACAATGTCATCATTAGCATTAGTCCCAGTGGCGGAGGAGTTTGATTTCTGCTCATACGAGTCTCAGGCCATGGCCATCGGTGGCTCTCCAAAGAGATACAAGCTATGCAGTATTAAACAGATGCAGAGGCGAGGGCAAGAAGCTGGTCCAGCTGCGTTTGTATTCCTATACCGCACAGTTCTGCATGTCTGATGGGAAGCTTCACAGCCTGCAAAAGATTGTTGAATCCCCAGATAAACCCACAGGTTCACAAACTGTACACATGAATGTACCAAGATGGATTTTCTTCTAATTTCAGTATTCAGCTTGGGGTTTGCACAGGAAGAGTTTAAGTTAAGCGCAGAAGCTCGAATATTCTCTGTCATTCATGTTGTGTGAACAGGTGAGTATATGTGTGGGTGCACTTCAAGGCAGCGGTGCATGTGAGCATTTCCTGTGCACATGAATAAGCACTCTGCGTTTGATGGAAAAAAGCTTCAGCGCTCACTTCTTACTTCATGCTAAGCAGAAATGCAGAGCGAATGAAAGACTATTGATTTGATCTCTTTGTGGGATCGGCCAGTGGGTGAAAATTGACTGCTATTAACCAACTGACTGTATATTACTAACATAGTCTGAAACCCGAGTTGCTCGCTAAGCTCACATTAAAACATTCGTTTGATGAGTCACAGTCTGAAAACAGAGTCAAACAACATTTTCGGCAATGATTAACTTTTCAGTGGCAAAGACTTTGGTCATTTACTGAAATCCAAATCCCAAATATATTCCTTTTGTTTTGTTACTGGTTTCTGCCTGAATTAAAAAAACAAGAGAAACTTAAAATATGGATGAATGTCAGGATACATCATCACAAATACATCACAGAAATTAGGAACGAGTCCAAGGAGCAGGGGGAGGGGACGTCTGTGGCATTTCTATAGCTACAGCAAACAGTATTGTGAAGTTTGACAATTGTAAGGGGGGAAAAAAGCATTGCAACTCTGCAAACTTTGCCTGTTCCCTGAGTACAGAGATAATGTGCACATGTCAATGCCTTGATTTGTGTGAGCCCAACAGACAGCTATTAAATCGTTTCTGCAGCTGGTGACAGGCTTCCAGCTGGGAGGAGAGACAGATTCACTAAACATAGGTTGACAGGCTTCTTTTTTCTTCTCTTTCTTTTATTCCGCTCTACTTTCTCTGTACTTTTCATGCACTATCCATCCATCAACCTCAACATACATCCCTCCCCTCTGTTCTACCCGTGCTATGTTTCTCTCTTGCTCTCCTTCTCCCGTCATTTTTTTGACTACTTTGCAACTTACTATATTTTTCATTACCATCTGTCCTCCCCTGACCTTTCTTACATCCCTTCTACCTGCTGCTCCCTCCTGTCTCACACACCCCATCCGACCATCCTTTCCTCCACCCATCTCTCCGTGTCCCTCTTCTTTAGCTCATGCAGCAGCAGGCAGCCATCATGGCAGCAAGCCACGGAGGTTACCTCACGCCTAGTGTGGCTTTCCCCGCCACACAGATCCACCAGATGGGGGCGCTCAACATCAACAGCCTCCCGCCCACCCCCATGACCCCGGTGTCGGGTGAGTTTCATCAAACCCTGGGTGAGCACACAGTTTCATTCCCTTTCCTCTTGCTTATGTTTGTTTCTTTGTACCAGGCCAGTGAATGGAACATGCCTGTATGTGCATTTACATGTTAGCCTTTATGTGCACAAGCCAAACGAAAGCGTGCCTCATTTCTGGTGATCCAAAATGATTCCTCTGGAGGGAGAAAAAATGAATAAAAAAGTGGGATTTGCATGTTTATGTTGTTTGTGAATGCTAACAATATTTGGGGTTAGTGTAGTAGCAGCAGAAGAAGGAATATCAATAAGTAACTTTACAGATAAGCCGCTAATTTCCCTGTAGTATTTTGACCTTGTGCTTTGAAGCACTTGTGCATGATCTGCATGCACTTGGTTTTGTTTTCCATAACAAACACCTCTTATGCAGATCCATTACAGAGGAAAGGGAAGGACTTTGAAACACCTACCTACTGCCTAACATTTGCTTATTCAGCAGTGTTTCATTTTTCTTGAGACAGAGAGAACTTCAAGATTCTCCACTCAACAAAAGCATGAGCCAAAATAAATAATACAGTAGCAAAGTCTTTGTTGTGCTCCCCTCATCTACTTTGCCAACACTGCAGTATTGAGTTTTTAAGGTGATGTCTTTGGTAACTTTAAACCAGTCAGTGTGAGCATCATCAGCACAACAAGGCCTAGTTTAGGGTTTTCTTTATAGGCATCATAAGAATCCAGTTTCTGCAGAAATTGCTGTGCTTTATCAAATTCCTGCTGAACTGCAGTTTACGTTGGGGAAAAAAAAGTTGGTATTTTTTTTTATTTAAAATTTTTCTGTCGTCCAGCTTAACACAACCAACAGTCAGTCGGATTAATAAGTGAGAAAATGAAATGCTAGGGACTCTTCTTAACCATTAAATTTACCCTTTAAAATCAATTTATATACATTTACAAAAAGTGAAAGAATGGAACATGGCAGTGGGCACACATGCCGTATGTGTAACGTATAATTTTCACCTTCAGCAAATATTTCCAGAGAGGAGACCCATTTGTCAAAAATGCACAGTGATGTTTTCAGTGCAGTGTGTGCACTTTTGGGGTGGCCGTAATCAATCCGAGACAGTGATTAAATGTGGAGCTAAGCGTTGCTGAGAAACTCATATTTTGATGCGTATACCTCTGACAGTGCTCGAATTCACATCTTTGTGTTCAGCATGCATACCTGTATTTGGCAACACAATAGTGCTGATGAAAGACAGTGCAACTGAAAGGCTAGGAACATCTCTCCCTGCCTCCCTGCCCTTCTATCTTCCCCTATCTCTGCGTGTGCGTGTGTGTCCGTGTTTACATAGCTTTGTGGGAACCAAAAATCGGAAGTTTACGATGCTTGTGGGGACCAACAGCCCTTCCCATGAGTTTGAAGACATTTTTCAGACTCAAAATGTGGTTTTAGTGTCAGGGTTACAATTGGGTTACAGTTAGGTTTAGGCTGAGGGTAAGGATTAGGTTTTTGATGGTTAGGGTAAGCGGCTAGGGAATGCATTATGTCAATTAAATGTCCCCACAAAGATATGAAAACACATTGTGTGTGTGTGTCTGTGTGTGTGAGGGCTTTGTCCAGTCTCTTCTCTTCTGCACTGAAAATCAGTGTCTAACTCTAAAGGAAGTAATGCTGATTTTGCTTTTGTCTGTAATTCAGTGGAGAGCAAGATATTTGTGGTCATGGGGCGTAAGAGGAGAATCACAAGTGTCTTTAAGCCTGTGATCCTGATGTGTATGAAGTGGTGCTATTTGTGTAATTTTGACCATGCCTCTATGCAAGCTTCCATTCACTGATTAACTTTTATTATTGCATGTAATACATTTTTAATCCCTGAGAGAAATCATCAATTTCATGAAGTTCCAAGGACTATCTTTAATATAAAATATCTTATTTCCCCTTTCTTCATTGGTTATTATGAGTGTGGTTGCCAGCAGTTGCAGCAGTGGTAGACTAACGTGCTGCTTTGGTATACACAGCTATTTTCTCTCTCCCTTTTCACACTTGTGGCTATGACTTATTTAGAGTTCATTGAATACATAACATTACTGGCAAGGCTGTCTGTATAAGTAGGCCAAGAGACTCTGACACTACTGAGAGACTGTAGGATGTCTGCCACGAGTCAGTGGAATTATTCATTGTAATATCAGAATCTGTTTTTTGGGGTCTGGGAGCACAGCGCTTCTCTGCTTCAACAGAGGTTTAATTTATGCATTAAGACGTCTCATCAGCTTAATTAAATTCTGACATTTGGCAGTTGTGTACAAAAGCATAAAAGGTAGAAAGGTTAATGTCCCCTTTCCTTGTGAAATGAGAGCTATTACCTATTGATAGCCATACTACTGCCTTTCTGAGTGACACATACTGCTCTGCATTAACATAAAGCTCCAATAATGGTTTTATAGATGAAAACCCTTCCCGATCTTGGGATAAAAGTGTGATGTGACACTAGTCTTTTATTTAAATGATCTCCATAACCTCTGCAACATACCAAACCTTGTTTGACAGCAGGCTTAAGTACAAAGAGGCTCCGAGGTTAAGGGTGTTACCCTGAAAACAATGAGACATCCATTTGATCAACAGATGCACAGCATTTAAGCTTGATGGTGCATAAGCCGTTTGCCAGATGGTTCAGCTGATTAGAGCATGTATCCTTACAATGATGCATGATGATGCTTTTTGAAAATAATGTTCACCAGGTGCCGCTCCCTGAGTGCTGCAGAAGAAATAAAAGTTAAACAAAAGAAGGGAGAGAGAGGAAAAGCTGGATTAAGAGGGTGGAGGGTGGGGGGGAGATAAAGAGGGTGAGGGAGGAGAGGAAGGAGAAATGGAGAGAGATGTGAATCCCGCTGGGTATATGTGGTGAGGAACACGCAGTGTCAAGAATGCTTTGTTAGGATGTGAGAAGTGTGTAATCAAAGTCGCTCTAATGTTCTGTTGCATGGTGCTGCTCTACACTGAAGATGTGCATGCACAAGTGCATATTACACAAAGTATAGTGCAGATGCTACACAGCAAGAGACGAGCCCGTTACACTTAGAGCCAGCCCGAATGTGCCACAACATCCCTGCTGGATTCAAACATGGCTACACCATGGATACGGAACACTTCGGTGGTGACAAAGCACCAGGGAACTAATGAGCTGTTTGACGTGATGATCTTTCTTAATGCCACCTGTCCTCTATGGCTTCCTTGCACTGGCAAGGACTAATTCTAACACAAACAATCAAAGGACAGGTAAGCTAAGATATTTATTTAGAACAAAGCATCAACTATCCTTCACGTTTAGATCAAAACATCACATCCAAGGATAGCGACAGTCTGTTCAGAGCCAAAGGAAACAGCTGGAAAGATGAATACCTGTGTGTCCCAAGTGATGGTGTGACCTCGAGCTTTCAGTCCTTCTTAGTCTGAAATATGCTTTTACTCTAAGTGCTTTCTTTAAGGCTGTAGAGATGTCTTTCCAGTGCAGGCAAAGGTAAAAAATTAAATTTAAAAAAAATGGTTTGTTTTTCATGACACTTTGTCTGACGGATAAGTTGCCATTGTTCCTTAAATGCAAATGTCTCTTCTCAGCTTTTAGATTAAACCATGACTCTGGCATCAAAATAATGACATTTCTCAAAATTAGAAGTGAGCAAAAGGTAGCCCTTTTTCTGTTGCCTTCAAGTTTGTTCAGGGGCCACAGGCACTCCTCTTGCCTTGACCAGATTTGATCTCCGGTGCACGCAGGCAGTGGAGCTTCACAAGCTGCCCAGCTGGTCTGCTCAGGCATCTGAAAGCCAGGCACATTGCTTTGGTCAGTGTATTGAATGCATATGAGCTTCAGAAGTAGAGCAGGAAGCACTGGAGGCTTAGTAGTGTGGAAGGTTTTTGTTTTTGTTTTATTATCTAATATTTATTTAGTAATAAATGATTTGTCGAGTTTCACATAGTTTCATTTTAATATCAGCTGAAAAAATGCTATAATATTTTTCCGTATAAACTAAGGCAAATTAAGATTGTATATCGCATGATTATACATTTAGAGGTTGGAATCCTTTTTCTGGCGGCTCACTTTGCTCATTGCAGTGTGCAGGGAAATAAATTGTGTGGTCTAGAAGTGTGTGTTTACGCTTGCCTGAAAGGCTTGGAGGTCTCTCTCTGTTATCTGTCCAGCTCTGTACTTGGGGAACTTGTTTCATATTTGAATAGCAGTTTGGAGGAAGATTCTGTACGAGAAGGTGCTGCTGAGCCTAGAGTGCAAATGAGTCTGGAAATAGATTAGCATTGCATATAACATATGGTCAGGGGATCCTTTCAGTAGTTGCATTTCTATTAATTTTATCAAGCATGCCAAAGTGAGGACTGTAAGTGAAGCACCCTCCAAGGCACTATAGATATGCAATTTACAGACTGTGGCTCAAGCTGTGGCCACTGGTTTCTCCCCATGAGGAAGATGTTGATTAGGTGTTTGAACTTTTACGCTATGGGATTTGTTCCCAACAGATGCTAGACGCTGGCACCATTAAAGTGCAGTTCAATCTTTGCTGGAATCCTTTTCCTCAGGTGTATTGTGTGTTAGATCCCAGTCTGCTGTTGGATTTTTTTCAGTTTCTTGTTTGTTTAGCTCTCATTTGCCGTTTTTATTTTAAATATCACTTGTGCTGTTTCATATATTTTTACCTTCTGTACTCATGTTCCCACCCACCCATTGTGAATGCCTGACCTGCCGTAGTTCATGCCAACCTTGTCCTTCCCTTTCATCTGTATACAGCCTTTCTTCCTTATGTGAATAATGTTCCACGCATTTTTCTTTCTGCATAACTTGCGTTTCAAACTTTTCCTTGCATTATTTCCATACTGCTGCCTCATCTCCAGTGTTTTTTCTATGTACTAAAAATCTACCATGAGTAAGAATTTTTTCTTTTTTTTTGGAGTTCCATGCTTTTGAGTCTTTCTTCTGTTGGAATTTCATCACGTATCATATGTACCCAGTATAAGAAAACTAAAGTAGCCCCAGGATCTGTAAAGTGGACCTAATGTTGAGGTTCCTTAAACTTGCCTTCCTTTCGATGACCAACAGAGGTTAAAATCCAGTAACAGAAAAGTTAGTATAAAATTTAATGCAGGAGCTGCTCTGCTTTTCGCTTGGTTTATAATCTCATTGCACATTTTCTTCTTGAATTTATGTTTTCAATCGCCATTCTTCAAGTCTTATTTAGTAAAGAAGGATGATTGTTTTAGAATAAACAAAAATAGACAGTCAATGGTTACTCTCAGTCGGAATGTCCCCACATAGCAAAAATGGTATGGCCCCAATCTGGCCCACACAATGTGCTTACACGTCCCCACATATCGCAAAGAATAACGGCCCTTTGGTGGCCCAGATCTGGTTTGCCAGAGGTGGCCCACAAATGGGCCAGTTGCAGACACACTGCTGGCCCTGTGATGCCCCAGATGACAGCCTAATGTGTACCTTAATCAAGCCATGTAATAACAACAAGTGGCGGAACATAATAGTGCAAAAGTAACATGGCAAATCTCTATTCAGACAGTGAATGGACTGATTCTTATATAGCACTTTCCTACTCTCCAGGATTCCTCAAAGTGCTCTATACAACATGCCACATTCACCCAATCACACACTTTCTCTAAACTGAGCGCTTCCTAACCACATTCATACTCTAGCAGAGACTGGGTTCAAACCACTAACCTTCCTATCAGTAGGTGGCCTGCTCTACCTCCTGAGCTACGGCTACCTACAGGGAAAGATGAGTAAACCGTCACTAGGTTTTCGATAAAGTTTACACTCACGAACCTGTCAAATCTGTATTTGAAACGTTGCCTACCACAGCAGTATAGTATTGCAACATGGCATTTGGGTCTGCTCACTAAAATAGGAAAATAGGAACATAAATAGTGCCATCATTGCCAGACCTGGCCCACATCTGGTTGACATACACCCTGCTATGACACCAGTCAGTCAGAAGTGTCAGCTTGATGCTGGATCCGGGCCAGACCTGTTTTCTATGGGCCTGGGCCACATAAACAAAACCATAATCGAGCCAGATATGGCATGCCATCTCATAGACAGTGCCATCTACTCCAGGCCTGGCCCGTATCTGGATGACATACGTCTTATCATGCCAGAAGTCAGCCAGCAGTGCCGGCTTGATACCAGATCCGGGCCAGACCTGCTTGCTATGTGGGTCTTTGATGGCCAACATGTTGAAGTTGTCACTTCATAATGGAAGTTCAGAAACCATAGTGGCTATGTCCACTGCAATTTTACTAGTATTTATTTTTTACCCTGGCTATTATTTAGTTATTTGTTTGGGCTCACTGCTACTTAAGCCAGAAAAGCTGTTGCGGCACGGCTGATCAGAGTTAAGTCATCAGCGTACACTTGCATTTTCAAAACCATTTATTAAATGATCTGTGGAGATGACAAGCAAGGGGGAGGATTTCACAAATAATTATCGTACTGACTGAAAACTACTTATGTGCTTTGAAATATTCACTAGATGAAAAATTATATTAAACTCTGTAACAATAAAACACATTCATTTGGAAGTGCATTTGTTTTGTGTCACACTTGATTTGCTTTATAAATATTTATTCCTTATCTAAAGGGCAGTATTGAAAGTCAGAGTTCTTCTTAGGATCACAACTGGACTTTGAAAGCTACCCCCACCCTCACAGTGTTATTCACAGAAGACAGACATTTTCTCTTTGACTCTAAATGCGTCGCATTTTAAATCAGTTAGATGAAAGCATCTGTTTTGAGTACTTATTACTTGCTCTGGCAAAAGACAGTCCTTCTGCCGGTAATGACTGCACTCTCCAGTTTGGGTATAGCATTCCTTGTTGATTTCAATATATAATTAGCATAATAAATACTTCTGTTGCATGTGAAGGCTTTTTCTCCTTAGCAAGGAGCAAATCAACAGTTTTTCCCTCTAAAAAGAAGCTTTCAAGAAGATGAGAGTAATTTTGCTTCCACAACATAAGTATATGTATTGGACAAACACATATGGATACTGTTTAGCAGTGCAGTGTGTTCCTTGGTGAAGTCATAAAGAACAGTAAATTTATAGTTCAGAGCAAAATGTATGGAATATGTAATCCTCTGTCCTACAGCTTTGTATTCACTCATGCCAGAGTGAAGAACAACATGTCATTACAGCCTGATAGTTGCGAAACATCCCGACAGCCACATGTACATCAGCACTCTTGGGTGCGCATTGTAAACAAGCTATGAATGCAGTTTTTCACAATGCAAGAACTATGTGTCCACTGAGGGATAAAATGAAAATATCTAGTTCAGGAGACTTAGTAATACTTCCCTTTTTCACTCTTTACTGACTGTGGTGCGATAATGTAGTGTTTATAAGACTTCTGTTCATTCCTTGCTGTGGCATTTCCAACATGATGAACAGACTGGACTCAGTGGCCCCAATCTGTGACTTCTCTCGTGTGTTCTCCTTCAGTACCGATGTCATATGTAATTGCTGACCTCGGAACTTATGAAATTGCACATAAGGGGTCCGTGCTACCACCGAGTACTTCTGCTGCTACTCCTGCTATCACTGCACAACTGCTGCAAATACATAGGCGTGTGCTCCCACACTATGGCTAAGGCTTGGAAAATGAATTTGCCTGATGATGGAGAGGGTGCATTATCTGGTGGTACAGTAAAGTGCGTGTGGCCTGAGCAGACTGGCTGTCTCTAGCCCTCAGAATAGGAGCGGCGCTCTCCTGGGTCCTGGTAGGAGAATGGGCTGAAGCTGCAGTCTAATTCATCACAGCTCTGCAGGAAACAAGCAATCATGGGGAGGCTTCATAAAAAAAAGAGATAAAAAAAAGTAAAAGAAAATCAGTGCAAAAGACACAACAGCTCTCGCTGGACTGGGGCAACTCCCCTGGTCACTGCATCTGCCTCCTCCACTGTCAGCTTCCTCGTGGTTTAAATGCTGAGACAGGGAGAGACGATGGAGAATAAAACAGAGTAGGAGAGGTGAGGATTGAAGACAAAGGGGCAATTATTGATAGAGAGCAATAAAAATAATCCAACATAGATGATAGGAGTCAGCAGTAGGAGGTTTCAGCTGGTAATGTAGTTTTGGGGTGATGTAATGCTTTTGAGTAAGACCCCAGCTCTGGTGATACTGCGTCTTTTTGTTTGCATTGCCACATATCTCAGTGTACAATTTGCGTGAGCTGGTTGTGATTGTGTACGCTATCTAATCTACTCATAAGAAGTCCCTTATCGAGGTCCCAGATTGTGGAAATATAGCACGCTGAAGGGTTTCTGTGACAACCTGGGCTTTCTGTCCAATCAGGGTGAGGGCTTTGAGATTGAGAGGTGGTCCTCGGGGGAGCTGTACTTCAATGAGCTTGGATGCTTTGCCACAGAGAAGCGCTTTTAGAGAGACCATCACAAAGTGAGATTCTGCTGAGAATGGGCACTTTGACGTCCCCGCCATAATTGGAAGCACTTTCTAAAGGAGGGTCCTTTTTAAAATGCATTGAATGACAGAGAACACGGAGCATCCAATTTTGATTCCACTCATGAACCCTTCTGCAGCTGCCTTTCAGGCGTGTGCCATATATGTTATGACCCACCCATTTGTCAAACTGCCAACTGTTGTTCTTTTGTCTTCTTTTTTTTTTTTATGATGTGTAAAAGTACGAGACATCTTTGTGTATTTGCTACCTGCTCATTCAAGCAAATCTCCCCCTGTAATCTGCTTCTATCTAGTCTAGATCTGTTTCGCCTTTTTCTTTTTTTTCTCTCAGAAGTTGCATAGTGGTTTCATCATCTTGAGCAGTACAAGCCAGCAGGGTATCGCACAAACACTACAGACAGGCTCATTTTTCACAGGTTGACTCCCCAGCTATCCTGCAGGATGTGTCACAACAAACGGCGGATATGTGACAGATTCACGTTGCACCCGTGTCCTTGCATTAGAGAGAAGACACAGTGTAGTTCGTGGTCACGAGTTTTGTGTGTTTAATGTGTGAGTGTGTGTGTGTGTGTACAGAGAACTGTTTTTCTCGGCACTTTATGAGAAAAAGCGTGTCTGCCTGCTAGTGTAAGTCTGAGTGCTGTACAACTCTTGTAGTATTATGCGCAGAGATCCAGATGAAGTGCTCAACAGCCAACCTTTTTCCCAGCAGGCCTCAGTTCTCCACCAGCCAACATCACCACCTCCGCTGTACCCAGCATCGTCACGCCTATCGTCAACGGATTCACCGGCATCCCTCATCAGCCCAACGGACACCCTGCCGTGGAGACCGTTTACACCAACGGCCTGCCGCCCTACTCCACCCAGAGCCCCACTGCTGCCGACACCCTCCAGCAAGCCTTCACTGGTGTACAGCAGTACACAGGTAGGAGACAGAACGGCTTTGTTTACGATTCTGTTATTCTGAGGTTTTGCACTGGCGTGTAAACACTATAAATGAGTAGCAGCTATGAGACAATAACTGCAGGCTATGTGGTGCGTGAGTAGCGTGAGGTGGTATGTATTCAGATAGTGTAGGACAGCGCCTCAGAACAAAACATCAGAGAGGCTTTGATTACGTGTTACGCTTGTGTGATCGACCTTAAGCATCCTTGACACCGTTCTCTGTGGGATCCCCGATTTTGCACTCATCTCTCTCACATTCCCTCCTTCCTTCCTTGTTCTACTGCTTCGCGTCCGCAGCGATCTACCCGGCCACTACGCTGACTCCCATTGGCCAAACGCTGCCCCAACCAGCACAGGTCATCCAGCAGCAGCAGCAGAGAGAAGGTGAGGGTGAGAGAACATTATTGCTTTTACACTTCACATGCCTCATACTTTGTAATGGCTAAACAGGGAGATGAGCACGAGAGACCAGTCTTGCTTTGCTTTTACACTGTACACACTTCATTTTGAGTGTTGTTGTACAGCGAGAGAAGAAAAACACTCTAACATCATTTTCATTGTGTTTAATAGATAAACAGAGCGGACTGTGTGAGACTGTAAACAGGTCTCGTCTCGACATAAAACATGGGGATTGATGTAGAGCAGTATTATAGTAATATATAGTAATAGTGATAAGTAGTAGCATATCTGTTAAAATAGCCAGCTGTGACAGTAAGTGTGGATGAAACACACATATAAACAACATTAATGAAAATGTAAAAAATATGGTTGCAGGCAAATTGGGACAGCTTATTTGAAGATTTTCAGCATGCAATGTGATGATTTTAATAAGTTCGTGTTGCAATTTTATTTCATTTTATTTTATAAAATAGCAACACATAATGTATATTTTAATTATGATTTGAGCCTGTGCCAGGTGTGTGCAGGAACGGTGAAGATACATCTAAAGGCCACATATGAAGGAATCATGAGAGTGGATGCTCATGCATGAATGCTCATTTCAGACTGTACTGTCTAATTCTACCAATGTTAATTAATCATTTATTTATTTTTGTATGATGGGTAGTGCCAGATATGTCTGAGACAGCTCTTTGCACATATTCTGTATTTATTTTGGGTGATATGTAGGTCTGAAAAAGACAAACTCACTGCTGTTTCTCTCTTTTTCTATCAAACTTTCGCTGTATCTCTGCAACCAGGTCCAGAGGGTTGTAACCTGTTCATCTACCACCTGCCACAGGAGTTTGGAGACAATGAACTCATGCAAATGTTTCTGCCCTTCGGTACCGTCATCTCCTCTAAGGTCTTCATGGACAGGGCAACCAACCAGAGCAAGTGCTTTGGTGAGTCCTACAATGCAACACGCACACAGTCCAAGACCGACTTGATATAATATGAAATTATATCAAGTCGATTTGTATTGACCCCGGCTTGAGAGATAAAGACACTTGGTTCTGAATAAATCTAATAATAATAAATCAGTCTTAGTGTATACAGGTTAAATAGTAAAATGTTTGTCTTTTCTTTATTTTCAAACACATAACACTAAATTTGTTATATATATAATGTATATACCATTGCCTCTGATGACATTTGACAGCTCACAGACCTGGAGGACTGAGTGATCTTACCCCTGACAGACTGACCTAATTTTGCATCTTGATGACTGTTGTATTTTGGCACCGGCGCTTTTAAAGCAATGCGCAGAGTACATTGCAGCCAAAATAATCGGGATGTAGTCGATCAGACCGCACGTCCTTGCTTCTGCTTGCCGGCTGTGTGACCTGGAAACCTTGAGGTGCTGCATCAGCATCCTCATCACCATTGTGTAACCCCAATATCTGTCAATACCTTCACCGCTGAGGCTGATTCACACATTTCCACACCTCTTGTTCCATTTAGCTCTGGCAGCCTACATGCGCATCCAACCCCAGGGCTTACAAAAAGGCAGGCAGTGATGGTTGAGGGGAAGGAAGGAAAAGGACAATTATAGATCAGCTTTTGTTTTCACTTCAGGGAACCAAAGAACCTTGGGCGAAATTGATCACCAGTTCTGTCTCCCTTGGGGGACTTAATAATATATAAATTCATGAAAGAGGAGCTATTTGCAGTATTGACTTATGCAGTATGCATTTACAACATAATGTTAGGCCTGGGGAAGGAGGGAACACGTGTGTAATTAATCTAGAAAGGAGAAAGAGGGAATAAACTTAGATTGATGGGGTGTAAAAGAGAGAAACTGAGCTTAGACCTCTAAACGGGTATCTCCTCTCTGTTTCTAGCCCGAACGCATTAAGCTGATGGCGGGTTAGGAGGTCACCTCCTTTTCCCGCCTCTATACTTTCTTCAGACTTCCGTTCAGCTCGGCTCTTTGTAGCCCAACTTTTCCCCCGTAATGGGCCAAACCTGAGCCAAGCAGGCCATGTAGACTCCCTCCCATGTGGCGGTGGACGTGGAGAGCCTCCTGCTGTTTTTTCATGGGTCATCAGCTGTTCCTAATGACACCACAGACACAGCGGAGCGCATCAGCGGAGACACACTCCACTGAAATTTCTGGTCACTGAATTCTCAAGGCTTTATTTTTACACATGATGGAAACAGGATGTTCATAGGTTTGAGGAGGTGGTTTATGTCGGGGAGGTTTTGTGTGTCTGCAGCAGATTTGTCTCCTATGATCATCGTTCTGTGTTTGCTCTTGTTTTGATCGAACTCATTTATTCTGTGATTTTTTTTTTCTCTTTCACTTATTCACAGGTCAGAAAATTAAAAGAATAGCACTGAGTCAATGAAACTTTGTAGGCGTGTTAACCCTCAGTCATTAAATTTCGAAGGTTCAAAATCCACGCAGCTGTAAAGAAAGTGTCTGCATGCTATAAAATATAACATTTATTTCGAGTTAGGGTCATTGATTCTCTGCACTGTTTCATCATTTTAGTACACCGCACAAAATCAACAAATGCATGCTTCTTATCCAAATCCTGGACATGTCTTCATCTCTGAATGCAGCTTAATATTATATTCCCAAATAAAAACAGTCAACTAGGAGAGAGCGTGAGCGCAGAGCGATGTCGTTTGGCAGTAACAGCCCCAAACTTTTCGTGGCCTATTTTTCATTAAAAAGCCACCTCGTGTCCGGCTGTCACCAGCTCTGAGCAGCTGTTAGGCTGCACCGCAGTCCTTCCTGCATCAATAACACCATCTAGACTTCCGTTAGAGGTACACAGGACGTGATGAGGAAACCAACAGAACACTTACATTTTCATTATGATTGCCTTTTTTTCCACCTGTTTCTTTTTTAACAGAGTAATTTACAGTAAATATTGTTCATAAAAAAATTACTAAAATTCTCCCCTAAACGCTTGTTAAGATGCCTACATTAGGGCTGTGCGATATGACCAAAATCTCATATCCCGATATAAAACATCTATCGTCCGATAACGATATAAATCACAAAAAATTTAATATTTTCTGTAAATTCTGTGAATCTCGGGTAGGTGAAGTGTTTCCAGCTTGGCGTCTTGTACCTGGAGTCGAGTGTTTTAACCGATGCATGAAACTACACATTTTTAGACATAGGTTGTAACGCCGCCGTTTTCTTTGTGAGTATTTATTACACGGCGTGCTGCGGGGAAAAGTCTGTTCTAACGTTTGAGTCTAAGGTTTATTTTTTAGCACCTGACGACTATTTTTTTGCTTCTCGTCCGTCAATACTCTGCATACTTTTTTACGTGATTCCATTTATTTTGAAAATTCTCAACAGGATCTTGAGCTTTATTGTATGGAAGCCCGTTTCCGCCACTAAATAAAAACAAAAAAGCTAGTATCCATAACTCGAAATTTTGACTTATTAACTCGAAATTTCGAGAAAAGTAACTCGAAATTTCGAGAAATATAACTCAAAATTTTGAGTTACTTTTCTCAAAATTTCGAGTTAGCTCTGCCAATCAAAAATATACGTGAATGAGGTCGCTTTCTTGTTACCCGGAAGCATATGGCGCAGAGGAACGCGCTCTCAAAAACGGATCCCAACAAATTGGCGCTTTCGCGAGTACGTTTGCTGATAGTAACACCATGTGATTCAGCTAATAACACAGGGATTTCATCATTTGTGAAGCCAGGCTGAAAACACTCAGCAATCTGTGCATTCACGACTGGATGTAATACCGGTAGCTTAGCTGTAGCATTTGTAGCTGAGGGCTTCAGCTTCCGGGTAACAAGGAAATGACGTCATTCACGTAGATTACTGATTGGCAGCGCTAACTCGAAATTTCGAGTTACTTTTCTCGAAATTTCGAGTTAATATGTCGAAATTTCGAGAAAGTAACTCGAAATTTCGAGAAAATAACTCGAAATTTTGAGTTATGGATCCTTTTTTTTTTTTTTTTAGTGGCGGAAACGGGCTTCCATATTATTGTGAAAGGTTTATATGGAAAATAAACAAGCGGACATGCGATGGTTTTTCCGTCGTTGTTGCTAACGACAATGCATAAAAACAGGCGCTTGTCTGTCTGTAGTGTGATTATATAAAATATAAGAGAAAGAGAGGACTTTAAGAAATTAATATAGCCACTACAGTGACCATCAAAACGATGAAAAAATATTGCCGTAAGCAGTTTATTTTGCGACACCACGAAACAAACGATAGCGTAAAATGAAACGATAGACGTTTTTATATCGTCATCCGATATATATCGCTATATCGAACAGCCCTAGCCTACATTAGTCTTAGTTAGTGTAAATGAAGTTTTGCTTTTCTTACACAGGTTTTGTGAGCTTCGACAACCCTGCTAGCGCACAGGCAGCTATTCAAGCCATGAATGGCTTTCAGATTGGGATGAAGAGGTTGAAAGTCCAGTTAAAGAGACCGAAGGATGCCAGCCGCCCTTACTGACACAGCCTACCTTCAGTATTCATCGCAGCAGCACAGGTGAGCCCATAAGAGTATTACTGATTTTCACCACTCTGGCCTTTTATGCTCACGATGCAACTAAGGTTCAAATAATGCCACCTGACTGTTCCTGGCAAGTAAATATCGTTAGACTGATAAGTATTGGGTTGCTATATGTTCTGTGAATGTAAAGCTTAAACATTAAAGGTTTCTACAGTTTTAATATTTGAAGAAATGTAGAGGGGTTGATTTGATGTGCAGCACTGTAGGCATATTAATTAAGGAGAAATCTGTCATCACTGTGACTGATGATGATTGATTGGTGTGGCAGCGTGGGTTAGTTCTCTCCAGACCATTAGACTGATATAATAGAACCATACTGAACTACTCAAAGTTTAAAGAAATTGATCTTTAGATTGACAGTTTAATGAGCAGTGAGATTTGAAATGGCCTTTTTCTTCTTTTTCTTTTCCTTTTTCTTTTTTTTTTTTTTTGTTTCTAGGTTTTAGAGGACACGTGAAGATATTATCTTTGGAGGAGTTCAACTTTTTTTTTCTCTCTCTTTGAAAGCAAAATATGTTTTAAAAAAAAAAATCAACACATATGGAATTTTTGAAGACATATCAGCATTTACTTATGAAGATGTAGGTTACGGCAGAAGAGGAAGATGCGAAACGAGGAGGCGCTTCACCGGGGGACGTTAACAGTAACAGATGGCACAGTGCAAGAAAGACGAGAAGAAAAAAAAAACTGGAAAAAAAGAAGTGATGAAACTGAACAACAGAACTTTTTCTTGTTGAGACTTGAATTGTTAATTAAGCAACAAACTAACAAACGAAAAGCAGCAACAACAAATAGATTTCTATATACATATTATATACACACATATATATATATAAGGAAAGAGGCGCTTGTGGCTTTTACTGTACTGGACAAATGAGGGTTCAAACTTGAAGATCAAAAAAAAACCAGTGGAAAAAAAGAAACTATTCTATATGTCCACTGACAGACTTTCTTTCTCTTTCCCTCTTTCTCTTATTCTCTCCCCGTCTCTCTCAGCAAGCGCAGAAGTGCAGCCACTGAGGTTTCCATTAGCAACAATAGGACTGCAAATCTTTCACCCCTAAGGGACCAAAGGACCAAACATTTTTATTGTTCTGAACAGTAATATATAGTATTAATGATACTAATACTGCAAACTACTACTAATAATATTACAAGTTAAACTTAAGAAGAAACACTAGCTTCAGGTTGAAAAAAAAGAGCAAGGGTTTTTGATTTTTTTTTTCCTTTTACATTTATAGTTACTGGGTTTGAAAATATTAAAACAAAACAGAAAAATGTATTTAAAAAAAGTAAAGCTATACTATTTTAGTGCCGTAGAATACATGGGTTAGACATTGTTTCGGGCATGTTCAGATATATTCTTTTGCCTCTCGTTACGTCATCCACATCGCAGCATTTCATCTCGGAAGCGTGATCCGTCTGTGTTATTGTGTCAGAAGAAGAAGAAAGCAGTCCTTTAGTGCCAAAAGTGACACAGTAACCTTTTCTCAAAGCAGACATCAAAAGAACCAGAGCGTATTTAGCCAAACGTTGCTGTCCTCTGTTCTTGCCAGCGTGTTGCGGTTCCATAATTGATCGTCATTGCGACTCATTCCATGTCATCATTAAAGCCTTGATAGTACAGATAATCTGACCATAAAGCACTGTGGTAAAAGTGCCACCCGGCTGAGCTGGATACGCAGCAGTAAAACAGCACAGCATCTGTAACTGCTTAATAAAATATACAAATGAGCCTGACAGCAGTTGTAAAAATTTCCATCGGCGTGTCACAGTGGTCCCTCCCGGGTCGTGCCCTCTTCCACTGCCAAGCTCCTCCAGCTGCTCTCAGCAGGCGGGAGCAGACTCCCCTCCTATTTCTCCTCCTCCCTCCTGCTTCTCTTTCCTCACCTCCAAGTGCCAGCATATCTCTCTCTTAATAGGGACCATCGGTTCACGGGTGCCCCAAAGCTAACCCGCAGCATAATTAGGGTAATGATAATATTGATTAGATGGGGAGCAGCACCGCAGGGCGAGAGATGTGCAATCAATTACACATTGGCATTTTGAGTGAATTGACTGAGTGACAGAGTTCATTTCTCTCTCAGTAGCTGGATGTTAGTCTTTTTCTCCCATGTTGTCATCCAGAGTCCCTGAAGGAATCCCAAAACGCAGAACGGCAGCGTGTCCTGTGGGACACTTTGAAGGCACTTGATCGGTGTCATTATGGTAAAGGGTGGAGGCATGGAGATCTGTATATGGTGCTTAGAGGAGATTGTACATGTTCTTCAGTGAAGAGCAACTGTATTTTTTTCTGAAAGGGTATAATAGCACAGTGCGAGCTTCTACACAGAGAGAAGAAGCCTTGGCATTACCAGCCTTAGGAGGTCAAATTAAGAGCAAAATGATCCATCAATTAGACAGCAGCGGGCCTGTAAGTGTAGCTGCTACAGCTGCTGCTGTTACAACAGGATGACAGCTTACCATTAGTGCTGGTCACACATGGCTCCTGTGCAGTGTGGTCACGACACATCAAGCCTGGAAGATACGATTAAATAACCAAACTTGTGTTATCTGTCCTTCTGTTTTTGCAAAGAGACACACATTCAATGCGTCCAAGATGAAATCTGATGCGCTGTTTGTTTGGTTTTTTTTTGGTTTTTTCTATTTCACTCTTTGATTTGTTGAGTAACACTTACATTCTTTATTTGAATATCAGATTCATTGACTCAGTTTACACTCTGAAGCATCGTACCCCTCAGGACTCTGAGAGATCTCAGCACTCTGATCATCGCTCTAAACTTCAGACACATCAGTGCTTCAGACATGTAATCACAATACTGTCCCATACACTAAAGCGTCTTCAGATAGCATGACCACTGCGTATGCCTCTGTAGTCTGGAATAACAATTTTATCCTCCAGAATGACTCTCCAGATCCTGATGTCTGCATACGTTCATTTAGTGTGACTTTGACCCAGCAATTCTTTCTTTTTTCTTTTATTTGTGTGATTAAAGTTCACTGGATCAGTATTATAAAAAAAGGGAGGGTGCATCATTTTCAGTAGACTAGGAGTAAATGTTATCCCCGGTTACTATGTGTGTTTTATTCTGTTGCAAGCAGTATTTAGATGCGCTAGGAGGGAGTTTTTTGAAATGCCTTTTCTCGTCATGAATTGCCAAATTATGCAAGTTTAACCACCACATTTCCTCACCTGACTGAAAACTTTGTGCCAGACTTTTTTTTTTTTAAAATCTACTCTTATAAATACGGTAATTTTCAGGAAATATTTAGTGGAATAAAATATTTGATTTTGTGAAGTAGTATAATATTGTAGGGGGAGGATCAGTTCAGGATGTAGTGATATATAATGTACATTTTCAGTAAAAAGGTTAGATTTTTATATATTTGCCTGAGGGCGTCGTCTTTCCCCTGAGAAGTTACTCTTATTCTCTTCTCACAGCTTTAGGGAGCTGTGATATATGCCCTCCCTTTTCCCCAGGTGATACTGGGCCATGTGAACCCAGTCAAAATATCTTCTCTCATGGGATCTCTACTGGAGATCTCTACTGGAGATGGAGTCATTAAAATGAAAATAGACTTGGCCATCGCAGAAGCTCGCGTAACGTCTCGTTTTTGGCCAAAAGAAAAGAGACAAATTTGACTAAATTACAATGAGTGTGCTGTTTTATATGTAGTGCATAGGCCTCTATATACATATCTATAGATTCAGAAAAGAGAAAGGGGCTACAATCCCACCAACAATAATTTGTTTAAAATATGTAAGTTACTAATTATTAGTAATTATCCCTGTAGTTTTAAAATTAGAGTGCATGTGGTCAAGCTAAAGTCAATCTTCTACATTATTTTCACTCTTGCATCCATTTATTTATTTATTTGTCATGTTGCCATTGTGCCCTTTTTGATCTCTGAGCATGCTCAATGGGGGCTTGGGGGCGTTAAAGATTATGATTATGGTACTACTCATATTAACAGTATGATTCTTTAACTATGGTTTGAATGCTAAGGATAGTAGCTTATTATAAATATGAAATCTGTAAATTATGGAAAATCAGCACAGGACCTTTCTTTGGGTACGTACAGTTTGGGTAATGAAATGGGTGAGGGGAGGGGGGGGAGGGTTTCGCTTTCTAAAGATATTAACTTTCTGGTTTCTCAGCACAAAGCGTACAAAAAGCATAGAAACAGCAGTATGGAGTCTGTGAGTAGACTTTACTGAAATACAGGGCGCAAAAAGAAGAATCTCAGTATTATTCTTTTAACCCGGAGGAGAAAATGCTGTTTACAGGTAGTAATGTTTTTCTTTTTTTATTGAAGAAAAAAAACAAAAAAGGAGAGCGCCACCTGTTTTTGTGGCAGCGTCAGTACAGCATGGAATAACTGACAGGGAAAGCAGTATCTTTTTATAAAAAAATAAAATAAAATTATGAAGAAAAAAAAATATGTGTTCTGTATTAGCCTGAGAAACCAAACATTTTTCCCCTGTTGAAATTTCTTAATACTTGCTGCTTAGATTACTTCATATTAATGACTGATGATTTAATAATTTTATAATTATCGGGTCAAATATGTAATTTGATGTTTATTTATTTTATTTATTATTTATTTTTCTTATTTATTTTGCCAGTTTTATTTATTTGATTTTACGGTTATGGTAAGATAAAGATATGTATCAAAAAAGAAATGCTTATCGAGGATTTTCTCTCTTTCTCTCCTTTTTTTCCAATTTTACAATAAAAATTCAAACTGGATGTTTCGTTTCTCACACTTGCATTGAAGCGCTGAACCGCGGCGGCGCAAAGAGAGGGGGAGCTGTTGCACAAGCACTCGCTCCCCTCGGCATTTCCAAGAGCTTGAAACTTTTACAGGACGTAGATGTTGCTCACCACCTCAGAGGCCGTCTCTGACGCTGAGTGAGGAAGCTGTGGTAATTGCGTAACGGCCCTATATGGATTCAGGACTGCTGTTTAAAACCATTTTAAACACTTTTCACACGAAGCCGTTTTCTACAGCTCTCACATCATCGGGAGTCGACTCTGGAATTCATCATGACTGGAATTCCAGTCGTTTTATACTCATGTGATAACTATGATCCAACATATAGAGCTGTTTTGGTTATCTTTCACTCCGTTTTTGGAGCGTACTTCTCAGGAAATGGTTGATGGGAACAAAATACCAAAAAAAAGTGAAGAGGTGTCATAGCAACGCTTCACGAGAATAACGGGGACAAATATCATTACAATGCAGACAAGCAGGAAGCAATAAGTTGATATAAGGCAGGCACGGACCATCAGTCAAGTTTAGAAAACCGTGGCACTGTTTTGATGCCAGAAGCTAAATCTAAAGTAACATCTGTTGACATCTGAATTGTTTCCACATACATCTTGTAATGATCATCTTCATACATCGGGAGTCACTGTAACAAAAGAAGCAGAACAGCTGAGACATTAGATTCCTATTTTGAAGAGCGGAGATAGATATGAAAGAAAAAAGGGGGAGGGACAAAAAAGTAGAGCCACTGGCTCATGAAATAAATTGTCCCAATTACAATAAAGTGTGACTCTTGGTCAGTGTGCACGGCAGGCAGTTCATCTTTATTACAATCAGTTAATGAAAATCAATCCCCCTCCTGATAAACTCTTATCTCCACGGCCTTTGCGCACCCCTCGTGCCGGGAGATAATAAATTAGGGTAATATTGCCTTTGATGAGGGAGTGAATTGCAAATTATTGTAACTTTCCAAGATTTATGATGCAGATGCTTAATTTCCGAGCTGGGTTTTTCAGGGCGTCAGGGTGCCGGGGGGGCATTTGTTAAAAGTTTGGTGACATAGGCTCGTTAATAAAAATACACACTCCGACAGCCAGGTGTTCTCAGCTGTTCTCTACTGTTACAGTAGCGGAGGTGCTGAAGCCGCTCTAACTCCAAGCTTATAGGATTTGCGGGACGTTTCTCTTTGCCGTGCGATTTTTGCCTATAACAAATACATACGAAGAGGGAGATACCCGGGGGATGAAACGTGTTTACCAAAGAAGGCGCTATCAATCATACGGCACCCCACCACCACCCCCTCCCCCATCTCTATCACACAAGCCAGAAGTGTATGATTTGATATGTAGGTCAATACCCATTCTGCAGTGAGCCAGCGGGTGAGATATGTCTAGTTGCTCGCTGTCACTCTGATTATTGAGGAGACACAGAAAGATTGAGTTGGTCAGGTATGAGGGAGCCTGCAGTATGAGATAGCTGTGTAATCGCTGCAACTAGAAACCACACACACACACACACACACACACGCTGGTGCAAACTCCCTGAGAAATGAGTAACTTCTCACTCTTTGTTCTGCAGCGCTGACCCATGTAACAGGGTGCAATATACGAGTATGTTAGGTGCCATTTACGGGGTGCAACAGTCAGACTGTGAGTGCGTCATTAAGCAAAATGCTTCAGCAACAGAAGGTTAAGGTTATGAGTCATCAGGAATTGCGGGAATGATGCAAGGTGATTATTTAAGGAGCAAACAGAATCTCACAAGATCAGATGGGGGAAGTTACAGCAATGGTTGGCCAACATCTTTTGCATCATTTAGCATAAATGATGTGTCTTTTTTTAAATTTACATATGCAGTAAGCTCTGTTTATTCTCTATTAAAGTAGTTGTGTTCTTCTTCTTGATAAAACCAGTTTAGGTAAAAAGACCTCCAGAGTCCCTGTGTACTTATAAGCACTTAGTGCTCTCAATGTTTGATCATCTCATGACACAAAAATCTCTCCTCATCAAGACCACCTCATTTATGGCGAAGGCACATCTTGCATTAAGACAGCCATCAATCTAGCCATTATCAATCAAGGAGAGGACTAACACACCACTATCTATTTATCTTGCCAAGTGCTCTATTAATATCAAATTAATTTCCCCATTAAGAGTATCAATCACTCAAGCAGTTTTTCCTCAACTCATTAGCTTGGTAATTGTCCTTGTTTACAGGGGAAAGTCAAGATAGCATGGCTCAAAGAGGGTGGACAAGCAATCTTTACAGGCTCTGGCAACATGTTACATCCACTGTGCTAATTCCCTGACAGGATTCCTGTGAAGTCTGTGGAGCGTGGAACATTTCACACAGTTTTCATTTACAGTTTTTGAGAAAATGTGTGTTTTTACTGCCAATCAAAAGTGTGTTTCATGTTTTAAATGTTCAAAAGATGTCAAGGAGCTCATCACCTTTAAACAGGCTGCATAAGAGGATGCTCTTGCATTGGTTATTATTTAAGCTATAGTGCCAATCTGTCCTGCGAGGTCACGAGACTCGCGGCTTTTTAACTTTAAAATTCTAAAGCAAACCGGAAGGAACACGGTGTGATGCCATCATCTCAACCGAGCCGAGATCATACCTTTGGAGGAAAAGATATGTTAGATAGAAAGTTGTAAGGTAAGCATTCAAAGTCTTTATCTAAAGTAAAAGTACCAAAATAGCAATGTTCTATTCCACAACGTGTATCTGACACATACATTAATCAGTCATGGCATTAAAACCATCATCTATAGGACCCAAAGACCTTGAGTCCTGCCATCACTGTGGATGTTACTTTTACACATACCACTTGAGCCTTGTTGTCGACCACATACCTCCCTTCACAGCAACGATCCTCCCTGTCAGCACTGGCTTCACACTCTGCCACAGCACAGAAACAGCTCAGGAATTGCTCAAGGAACATGACAAAGACTCCAAGGTGCTGATCCAGACTCAAACTCCCCAAATCCAAATTTAGACAAGCATCCTTGGGATGCATCAGAGCAAGCTTAATCCTCAAAGGTCAAACCCCACAACCCCAGAACCAAAGAATCCACCGCCAACAGCACAGATACCCCCAGAGCTCCCTCGTCCATGTCCAGACAAATTAGAGCTGTTTAGAGACACTAGGGAGACCTGCACAATATTAGCCATGTGTTTTATGTCATGTATAAGACATTAATAGATTGTTGATATCAATACACTGCATAGGAAATAATTTACTGTTGCAGGTCTAAATGGTTTTCATTTATAGTTAGGTATTGGGATTTTGATTTGATTCCCATCATAGTTGTCAGGCTTCATCAAAGGGTCATTGGGTAAATGGCATGTAGTGTTGTTGATCTTTTAAAAAATAAAATAAAAAGCATAATAATGAAAATATGACATTTTTGGTTAAAGCAATTTTTAAAGAAATTCTTGGAAACTGCATGGGAAGTATCTTGTAAGCTGTTCATTTTTAATGTCTAAATCTGAAATTGTTACTTTATATGGATGACAAACAACAGCTTGGGAAATTATTTGGATATGAAACATATTTAAATCTAAAAGTGCAAGTACATTAATATCACGCTAAAGTAGAATACTTCAGATAATGTTCTTATTTCTACTGCTGGACCACCCAAAAACTACATTTTTCCTGCCAGTACTATTCTCCATCCTCGCCTTCCTTCCCGCTAACACCGAGAAAGAGGTGATGAAGTCTGCCAAGAAAGACCTGAATCACATTCAGCCATCTGCAACGTGATTCACATGTGAAAGATTAGAAAATCGTGGCAGGTTTCATCTGTCATCTCACACATCATGCAAATGTCACATTGTCTTTATTTAAAGAAATGGGACATGGAGAGATTAAGTATGGTTGCATGTGTGATGAAACATGCTGTCACTCAGTATTATAAAATTACAGTCAGCTTACCTATAATTCAATTCAAGATATAAATTACATCCATGTAGACTGATTATAGAGCATTAATTCTTAATGTCTTCATAAGGAGTGTGCCCGGGCTTTCTTAATTGCATTTTTAATAGAAATAAAAACTGATCGCAGCTCTCTCTCTCTCTAATCGCAGCACTCACTGTTCATATAGAGTACAAATATACGCACCGCGTGTTGTTGTTGACTCTAACCTGGTGTTAACCACAGACTAAATCCTATTTAGAGCCATGCAGCATTCTGGCAGACAAAAGCAAAGCCAGCAGCCAACTCAGCACTCTGAGGTAACATTTACACAGGGGACTGAGAACATACTGTGGATCCCTACAGCTACACAGCCAGCTTGTCAAAACTGTCTTTATACCAGGAGCCGTCAGGACTTATGGACTGAGGACACCACCAGGAGAGGACAAGCACTGCAGGCACACGTTTGTAAAGCAGCACTGCTGTCATGACGTGGAATTGCTAAATGTGGCTCCATGTTCGAAGTAACTGTTCGTTCCACCCAGACGGATACGTTTACACATCATCTTAAGTATTTGTGTAATGACAGGAAATGGGGGGGAAAAAAAAAAAAAAAAAAAAAAAAAAAGCTCCATTGTCAAATAAAACTGCTGAGACAGGACTGAAGAGACAAAAAACAAATCTTAGTCTGGAGTGTCCAACACTTTAATAAAGAATATTACAGATACAAACACTTATTAGTTTTCTTTAATTACAAAGACTCAAAATAACCTACTAAGCACAACAAATGGAAAACATATTGCAGTTAAAACATCTATACACAGGCAAATTTACATAATATAAAACACATATATACACTCTTTTAATATATTATTATATAAAGATTTGTGTTTTAAACCTTTAAAAACAGGAAGCCAAACAGCTTGAAGAGGGAGCGCTTCACAGGAAAAGAACAGAACTCGTGAAAAATCACACCAACGAATCAGGTTTTAAGAGATAGGTAGTTTTTACAAACAGTTGTTGGATTCTGTGTATTTAGAACACCAATTTTTAAAACAACAGATGAAATAGAAAGATATTAAATACACAATATTTGCAGTTAAACTGTTAGGTTCTACGGATACTGGACCACTGAGGATCTAGAAACCATGTGGTGGAGCATTTAGAGGTTGTGCACTTCCTTACAGAATGTGAATGAAATATTTACAAAAACCTTTACGAACAACTGTGAGCTTAACTTTTCTTTTTAAACTGAATGTAGACGAAATGCTCATGTGATAAAAACGTGTACTAGACCCCAAATTGTGTGAGATTTATGCATTCATGTTCGCATTCAAATGATGTGTCCACAGAAGGGAAAAAAGGGGAAGAAATGCAATCTTTTCTGAGTGCGAAATCCTTCAAATGACAACAGAAAGTTCACAAAATCCACAAATTCCTCAAGCTTGTAATGCTTCCATGATCCATCTGCGTCCATGTCATTCATATTCATTTATGTGGTTTTTTACAAAAGCAGCAGAATGAGGAGTGAGAGCAATGAGCTGCTGGTTGCAGTAGCAGCGATAGTCTGAGACACTCCTCGGTTGTGAAGGCGAGTGGGCCTCGGTGAGTTCTGCTTCAGTTTACTGGGTGGCAGTGCCTTCAAATCCTCCAGAGCACCATATGCAGCCATGGAGAACTCGGGGTCTCCTGTGGTGAGCAAGTCAAAGACACAAGACTGAAAGTACACATCCTCCACCTGCAGAGTCTCTCTACACTTGGCAGTGGCTCGCTCCACTGTGTAGATCTGGTGAGGAGGCCGCAGAGGGCCCAGCTCTGTGTTGGTGCCTTGAAGGTGTGGCTGCTGGCTCTGATGGCCCAGGGTGTGCTCTTTGATGAGCTCGTTGCGTGGGCAGCCGTGCAAGCACAACTGTAGACCGCCGCCGTCTTCTGAAAAGTCCAGGGTGTCTTCTGGCATGCGGATGGCAAAGGTCAGGTAGCTGCCCACGCGCCGGATGATGATGGAGGTGCCAATGTAACGGGCCTGTATCCTCACCTGCCGACCGACTCCGGAGCCACCTCGCTCTGCGATGGTCAGGCTGCCACTTTCACCGCCACTGCGAGTCCCATCCTGAAAAGCCAGGGGTAGGTCTTCAGTGGTGGCCTGGTACACCTTCTGATCTGTACAGCCATGGTAAGACTTGAAGATCACTGTGATCTGAAATAAGGGCAAAAAACATTCAATTAATGTCGAGTGACTGATTGAAACTTTACTCTTTTCTCCATCAACTATCTACTGCTGGTTCTCCAAGTCATATCACTCCTCTAACTGATCATAACAGATGCCCAATAAGCCCAATAAGTAGTACCACTTAGGGCCACAAGGTGGCAGCAGAAAACCAAATATTTCCATGCATAGGGTGTTAGTGGTTCACACTCAGCTTGCTAAAGAATGATTTGTCTCTGTTGTACTCTTTAGCCAATTAATTCATATTGATTACAAAATCTGTTTCACATAAGAAAACAGGCAACATAATGGGGCTAATCGAGGTCAAAGTGTCACTATCATCACCCATCTATTTCCATGTAAAAGCAAACAACTGATGCTGAACTAGTACAACTCAACTAGTTGTCCATGGATGTTGTATCTAAAGGTTGCATTAGATAACTGTCCAAAACCTCCACTTCTTCTCTCCTCCATCGTCCAGCTGAGCATCAAAAAGGGGCCTAACCTCCGTTTCATGAAAAGATCCTGACAAAGCACTGGTTGTGGGTACGTTTACACTTAAAGGTTGTATTTTATTTGATGAATGAGTCTGGCAGCTGAAAACAACTCAGAAAACATGATGGGGGCATGTGGGTGCTGGCAAAGATGCACCAATACTATAGTCTTACATCAGGCTGCGCAGCCAAGACGTACTACGAGTTTTACGAGCAATCCTATTACACAACATCATATAGTTTGTTGGTTTATTTTTAGCTTGGAGAATTAAAATTAGCTTAGTACAGTTAGCGTAATGCCTGATCAATGAGAGACCTTTTTTTTTTAAAACTATCTGGGCAAAAGACAAAGAAGAAAAAACATTAATATTAAAAAGTCAGCTTCATGAGCTAAATATTAAGTAGTAAACAGAGAGAAAACGTGCACATATACACAAAACACAATCAGGCCAGAAAGACCATCCTATTTAATTAACAGAAGTTAAAAAAAACAAAACAAAAACAAAAACCCTCTTTGCTCTTGGCCAATTATTCCTTTATTTTTCCAAATGATTCCATATTTACACAAAAAGCAGTGAGTTAATTATTTGACCAGAGGGGTGAAAAAACATTCCAGATCGTGGCAGCGGAGGAAAATGTTTGAGTGAGCGTTAATCACTACCATATGACCACCCATGTGTTAAAGGTAGAGCGCTCATGCATGTCTGTGATTCAACACCGCTGAAGGACTCCCCTCCTCTCTCTTCTCCCCTCATAGATCTGAAGGAGCTCCAAGACATGAGGAATGCTGGAGACTCAAGAGGCACCATGGAATGACGATTAACTTCACATGTTTGATACTTTATGGCAATACTTGAGCTCACGCCCAAAAAAAAACCATCCTAATGTGTAGGGCATTAGTTTAAAACTTAGTATTGCATCAATGTTCGTCTCAAACATGGACATAGGTGACCGGAGGAAGTTTCTGACATTTTACACAGATTAAACATGACCAGTTGGAGTGTCTACGTGAGCTTCACCTCCCCCAGGGGTTTGTGAGATTGACATTTTTGGGGATATTTTAGTAAAATTTTGCTCTACTCTTTAATTTTCTTTAATTAAATTGTGAGCAGGTTCACATATTTTGGTGTTAGAATAAACACACACGAAAGAGCAACTTAAACAAGTTAAGACATGAAAAAAAAAAGGACATTTCTTAGATTTAAGCTGTGCAGACCCAGCTGGACACAGCTGTTCTGATGTTATCCTTACCTTACTAGTTGCTGTGGCGCTGGAGCCTAGGACAACAGGCACATTGGTCACCTGTACAGACAGGAAGCGGTTATCGATCAGAGGCCAAGCCCCCTCGACCTTGCAGGTCTGAAACTCATCTCTGAAAGTCCGTAGGTGCGGGTCTCCAAATAATCCACAGTGGGCGTATTTCTTCTGCTGACCGGCTGAGCCCGACACGAGGACCCGATTCTCGTAGTTGCAGAGCTCTAAAAGAGCTGGCCGAGACGTGCTGGGGACCTTGTCGGAAGAGGTCGGCCCATCGCTGGAACAGTTATGCTGAGAGAATAGCTCCTTAATGCGAAAGACGGCCGAGTGGTAGACCAGGTCGCCCCTACAGCTGCGTGCCTGCCGGCGGGTGCACATGGCATAGGCCCGCAGGGCGATGCAGTAGTCCACATCTAAAGCCACGTCCTCCTGCAGACCACTGGACGGTGAGGTAGATGCCACATATTCTGCATTACAGCGCTGGATTCTACACTGCTGGCAGTGTGCTAAAAGAAACAAACAAACAAACAAACAAAAAAAAAAACATGATGATCACAAAACTGTACTACAATCGGGGCGGTTAGAAGGGGAATTTCTCTTTTTGAGTAAGAACACTTCATCCCCACTCTGAAAAAAATAAATAATTCCTGAAAAGTTCAACTAATGTGCACCAGAAAAAAAAATCTCCCAAAACGCCCTACCATCCATCTGACATTTACAGACATATTACCTCAGTGCATGAGGCAGCAGACACAGCTTTTCCACTATCAAGTTTAGCTCAATCAGGAGAGCCATTAAAACCCAAATGCGTGAGCTCACGAGGCCTTAGTCCCACACTGTGCTCCAAAGTCAGTCAAAACTTATTTCCCCCAACTAGCTCTCACAGAAATAGCATGTAGCCTCACTGCAGGAGGCGACCAACCTGTGTTAGTTTGGCGGAGGGTGTTGAATGTGGTTTTGGCTGTTGCTGAAGGTAAGTGAAGTCCGGCCACAATGCATGGCACAGTGAGGCTCAACGTATGGGAAGAGCAGTATAGGCTGTGAGGCCTGAGTTTTTGGTGGTCCGTTTCAAGGTTCCCAGTTAAGTAATGATCCACCAGTGGGTTATTTAATATCAAGGAAAACAAAGACCTACAACTACTTCTGGGAGAGAAGTAAAAAAAAAATGTGGCTATTCCTCAATTTCCTTTCAGAGTGTTCACATTACTTTTGGGTATCGTGTCTCATACGCTGACCGGGATAGTAATTCCTGCTGCAAGGTAGAAACATTTCCATCTCAGATCAGGATCAGCCAGAATCTCAACACATACTTTTACTGCAAGAGTGAGATCAACTGCAATAAACTGCTCTCTGTTTGCAACAGAATAATCTTGTATTTACTCCAAAGCTGCACCTAATCTCCAAAACAGCCTGGACAAAGACAAGATAAGCGCAGAGATTTCACATCGGTAAACACTATGTTTTTGAAGGTTTTTTTTTTCCACCCTTTCTTCCCTTATGCAGAAGTCTGGTGCACCAGATGACTAATGCCTCTCACAGCCAATGTGCTTCAATACCAGCGCTGATCCGAGATGGAGTGCGAGAGGTCAAGTCAGATGCATCCCTCCTCTGAATTCCAACAGGCCTTCCCCCGCCTTGCTAAGAGGTCACCCGAGTCTGCCGTGATTGACACTTTTTGACAATCACTTGCCATCAACAGCCATACAGCCCCCCAAAGGCTCTTTATGTTCGAGCACTTAGTTAAGCTACCAATAAGTTTGGGGACCATGTGGGAAGCACTAAAGCGTGAGAAAAGCAAAGCGACCACACAAAGAGTGTTTCTATTAGTAAATCACGCATTAGTGTATCTGACGTGACGAGTTTCTGTCCGAGCCCAACTCAGTGATTTTTTTTTATAGCACAATAATGCCATAAATGCAAAAACAGACATATGGTGACTCATATAGGTTACAATAATAACCTCTTAAGCTTCTGATGGGTTTAGTGGACTCATCATGACTCTTGAACAAAGATGAACCTGAGGTTTTATTTTGAAAGTCACTAAGGCTTCTGTTTATTTTTGGCATCATGATTGAACACTTCCTTTGAAATGATAAGCGTATATCAGTAATGTGCATTTCTGTTAAACAAACAAACAACAAACAAAATCTTAATTTTATCATAGTGCTTACAAGCATGCGCACTAGTTACTTTCTCATATAAACACAACTAATAATACCACCGACAGAGTTTAAAACAAATCTCCATACCAAGACAAATCGCCTGTGTGAGAAACAAAACTTAAACTTTACAGTCCGAATGAAGAATGCCTCTGAGCCGAGCTGGTCTTTGATCCCGGGTTGGGAGAAAGCAGCCACCAACACGTTCAGAGGCCAAAAAGTTGGACCCCCATGCATGGTAGCTAAATGAGGCATGAATAGGTGAATTAACATGCTCTCCTTCTTAGTTTTTCCAACAACTCAAACAACTGAGACGTGAAAGGAAAGACAGGGCGCTGTCTACAGTACGAAATGTGTCCGTCTGCGGTGTTTCTGCCTACAGAAGAAAAAGGGGGAAAAGCTCCGCGGTTTTGTTCTCGGGCTGATTGTGGGTGCTGGACGCCAGCTGCTAGCGAGCTATGCTAACGGGAAGCTAAGTCGTAACTTCACACAAGTTGGTAAAAAGATAAGTGAAGTAATGCGGGCGTGTCAAAACGTGCTGGCCACTGAGCGATTAGGAGCAGATTGTTTGGTGTCCCTGCGTGGAAAGGGAAAAGCGGAATGTTTGACCCTAAAATGAGTCTAGAAAGCGAGTTAACTCGTGCTGATCTGCTAGCAGCGCTGCAGCCTGGAGGCTGGGATCCTGCAGCAGCAGGACAGGACCTACTTTGTCCCCGCAGCCGACGACCACCGCTAAACAACGGCCGCTTTCCTCGCTCTGTTCAACCCCACATTAATTACCCCTTACCGCACAATGCATGCAAGTACAGCATAAAGTTGACAAGAGTCACATCTGAGCCACACAACAGCAGGAAAACTTTTCCCTATCCACCTCCATTACCGGGACACAGCTTTGCATGCAGGGCATTAGGAGGAGTGGGGGAGCACGGATTGGAAAAGCAACACTTACCTGGTCGAAACAGCAGCGAAAGTAAAACCATCGTCAACGTTATACAGTCCCAAAGCTGCCGCTTAGCCGTGGTTTGAGGTCCGCTTCTCCCCATACCAATCCATTCAGTTAGAATGGAGTTCCTCGACTGCTTCTCATCGACGCTGCGGCTGCGAGAAATCAGACAAAAATTCGTCTTCCTTCCAAAGCGCTGTCATTCAAAGGGGCCCCTGTCTTCAGGGCGGCTCTACGAGGGAGGGGTCTAAAGTGTAGACGGGGCCCAGAGGTGATTGCTGGCCAATGAAAGACTAATTATTCACTAACCACTTGATATTTACATGTAGTGGCAATTACTCGGGGGTGGGGGGGGGGGGGGTGAGGACAGTGGAAAAGGGCCTTCAGTGACAGTCGTGGCGGTGTGAAGCTGTAATTGCCCCGATTATAACCCAAGAATCACAGCATGCCTTGTTTATAGTAGTTAAACTGTGTGCGGATACATAAGATGAGAATTTGGAGCATTTAGTGTATCCAGAAGTGGAAAGTAATGCAGTTTTCTCATGCAGAATTACGATATAAACTTGTGCAACAGACTTTTTTTTGCACTTCCAAACACCAACAGGCAAATGTTCTTTTTACCCCCCCTCCGAGGGGCAAATGTTTTTGTGTTTTCAGCATGGGACAGGATGCTGTCACCTGCTGTTTTCCCCCACTACAGATTTGGTGGCTATTGATTGACAGCATTTGATACAGTTCTCAGATTATGAAGTGAATATTTTAAAAGCAGAACATGGCATTAGCTGGCACTGAGTGAAAAATCCTTTATGACTGACAATGGTTTGCAGTTTACCGTTAACATGTAAATTATTATAGGCATACTTGACACAAATACTGACACTGTTCTCCAAAATTCAGAGAAAATATTCTACAAATTCATTTTCTCTCAGCAAAATCTCAGCATGCTATTATTTTTTCCATTACATTTTCAGTTAGCAACTTGTGTGTTACTCTTTTCCCTCCGTGGCCAACTTTCCATCTCTCTCACTCCTTCAATGACACTCTGTCTTTCATTTGCACAGCTGCTGTGAGGCCGGACCATCTGCAAGGCACGCAGACTCACCAGATTCAGTCTGTGACACACTCTGCGGTTTTTGTGCCATGCAAATAAAGAATGTTAATGCGCCGACCCATTACTGAATAAAATGTTGATATTTAGAAAATGGAGACTGGTGTAGTTTCAGTTTGATTAAAAGTTGAGGCTTTGTTTTAGCACAACTGGAATGTTTTTGGTTGTAGATGTGGGTCTCCTGCGCACCTCCCTCCAGACTTTATGCGAGAGAAGTGAACCCACACGCTTACTGGATCACTGGTTTTTCTGTACACATGCAGGCTCCTCCAGCAACACAACTGTGTGATTCAGGTGGCCTGTCATTCCAGCGAAAGGTCTTCAAGGCCTATATATATATATATATACATATATATATATATAGGCCATTATATATATGTGTATGGGTTTGTGTAGTTTTTGTAATGGAGGGGGGCAAGACAGCTCCACCGAAGTGGAACGTTTGGATTGTTCTGAGCTGCCAGAAGGGCCTCTGTCACACTGGATCCACTGTGCCAAGTTTATCCCCCCAGAGGGATCTACCTTACTCTGTTTGCGCAGCTAATTTTGGAGGTTTGTTTAGCTGATCTACTTTATGGCTGTGCTTTAGGTCATATTTTAAATTCCCTTAAACAGGTTGCGCTTCGTTTTCCCCGTGACAGCTTGGACAGAGAGCACTGCTTCAGTATGACAGAGAGATCTGCTGATCAGGTTTGTCTCACCTCTTATAAAATTTGCCTTCAGAGGAGTGCGATGACATTTCCTGGGAAAAGAAAACACATTTTTTACTTCCTTTTATAAGCACTGAAGATGAAAAACCTCCATACATACATCTGCATGTCTCTAAAAACCACAAAATCGATTATACTTGATTTTATATATTATTATAATTATATAATAATTATACTTAAAAAGCTCCTGTCTACTAAATGAGCTGAGGTTCCACACTGTGGGGTTGATGGCCACTGAAGCAAACAGTTAATTGATCCAGGTGGATGGTAAGGATGAATTCAGCACATGAAAGAAACTCAGAGACCGCCTGTCAGCCTTGATGGGTGGAGAAAGACCTCTTTATTCGTTTCTTTCCTTATTGGCGTATTGCATTGCATGACCCAGCACTTATGTATACAATACCAACTCTCTCTAAAACAAACTGGAGAGAGCAGGCACATGACAAAGGTGTCTATCATATAAAAAAATCAAGGCTAGGGTTTTTCTTTTGCTCACAGCAGGTCACTTAAAATAGTGGCACAATAGAAAAAGTCCAGAAAAGAAACTTTTATCCCCTGAGAAAGAATACAATAAAGATTTGACATTTCAACAATCTAAAAGAAGTGCTAAAGACCCCGGGTTTTGTGACAGAATGTGGAAAGTGAGGCAAAAGAGAGTGAGAAAGAAAGAATGGGAGAGTAGGGGGAAGGGGGAGAAAAAGAGGGAGTGAAGGATTGGGTTTCCTCTGACAGTGTGTCTGGGCAGCTCCACATGTTCCTCATTAAGGTCCTCACACTGTGGGACCAGCTCCACACCAGGATGCTTGTTTTTGTTATTAGGCAAACGTGCTGTGGTCTGGTGGAAGCCCGAAAACGCTGCCAGTTCAGAACCATCTCCTGAGCTCGCTGTCCTCCAACCAGAGAAGAAAACGGCTGCACTGATGTCACATATCTACCGCTCAGCAGTGTAAACATAAAGTGCAACAGGGTACATAAAAATGTAGCTTCAAACATGCACGCATCCTGCACTTTAACCTATAAAGCCACTTAATTTCACAAGTCTGAACCATCTGTTCACTTTACTCATTGAAAGACACCGCAAACCTTAAACACTTTAGTTTTCCCGGAAATGGGATGTTTACAAAATAATAAAAAAAAGTACAGTTGCAGGAAATTGGTATTGTTTCATGCTTCTGATTTTTGTTTAATTTCATGCCTGTCTAGATTTGTCAACTGAGACATGTATCATGTTTCTTCTGGAGGCTGATAGCATCAGAGATTGAAATCAAAAGCAGCACGTGCCCTCTGCAGCCTCCGCTAGCACCACGCGGCTGCAATTTAAGAGACACACTTATTGAATTTTAAACAGGAACCAAAGCAAATTGACTTTTTTTTTCTGAGGGCCCCCCATCTGAAATGAAGGGGCCTATGGCACAGCTGAGACAGATAGCGAGAGAGATGCAGAAAGCGAGTGTGTGTGGTTCAGGCCTCTCCCTGTGAGAGGGGATCTGTTATCTCTGCGAAGATAAGGGAAACTGTGGTGTGAGTGTATATGTGGCAGTGCTGATAGCATCTCCACTCAAGGATCCCACTTACGGCACCCTGATTGATTGATAGCTGACAGCACACACAAAGGGGGCTTTTGGAGTGTTTTTGTAGGAACCCCTCAGTAGGTATCCATGCGAGCACGTGTTTACTGTGTTTCTTTGAATCGTCCTGTCTCTGAGTAAACAGGAATTATCACACATTCATGTCATCTGCGCACAGAGTGTACTAGTCAGGGCGCTGCACAGCTTCAACTTGTGAGTTTGAAAGAGAAAAAGAAGGAAGAGTTATTCAGTTAAGCTGAATATGAAGCAGATTCTGTAGTTAGACTTGTTCTGTCTAACTATTCTATTTTTTCTCTTCTCCACACAGAACCAAGCTCCTCTGTTTTCCTCACTCCTGTTTTCTAGGACAAATGTTGACACAGCATCAAGCCCCATGCTCAAGAATGGACAGTCAACTGACAGGTAACCCTAGCTCTGGGGTCACAGGGTCATCCCAGCCTGATGAGGGATGATGGGTAAAATAAATGGAGAGCAGCACACAAAGGGACCTCTGATGTCCTCAGCTTAAAGGGAGAGTTCAGGGCAGTTTCCTCTCTGACCTTAGCCTTATGTATTTGTGTGGGTTTCTTTCTGCCTAAATTTACATTTTCCAATATTTTTATCTTTTTGTTCCTTTCCAGTGTTTTTTTTTTTAAAGCAGCAAAATCTTTTGCCTTTTCCAGTGCATACATTTGTCTGAACATGGCTCATCTGTCTTTTATCTTGAACACCACCCCATTTCTAGTTACCTGCATCATGATACACGATGATGCTTTGTGATGAGTTATGACGACTTCCTTTGCTCTCAGAGGCCTATTCACAGTCCAGCTTAATGCGCAGTACTTCACTCGATTTCAGATGCTAAATGTAACATTTTTGTTTAAACCAGTCAAGTTTGCACCAGAATGATTTTTTAAAATTAATCAATGCATTTTTTATGCCTAAAACGGGGGGAAAAAAAATCAAACCTTTTCTTTTTTTATTTCTAATCTTAATTGCCATAAATAAGTAGATGGTTTGTGAATGTGATTTAATTCAGTTATACCTATTTTAATGTAATAATGTTTTACAAGATTTTATGTTTTACATATTTTTAGTTTTGTTTTTTTCACTCTCTGCATCTAAAGCTTGATCTGCATTTGCAGTAAACCCCTACATTTAACTGCAGCTGTTGGCGTTATTTGTGCTCTTGCCCTCCCAGATAACTGCCTCAAACCAGGAATAGATGGACAAGAACCATTTAGAGCATACATTTAGCATTTCTGATCTATGGTCTTTTATCCCAGAAGGCATTTACAGATTTTTTCTTCCTGTTTGAGCAGGTTTAAGGCAGAAAAATTTGGATGAACATGCAACGAGTTGGATTGACTCATTGCTCACAATGTACTTTGAACATTGTTAGGTGGGGAAAAGTGTGAGTGGAGTGGAAGGAAACTGATACAGCTGTTTTTCTCGCCCTGCTTTTCAGCAGATGTTTCTCACATTCACATTTAGTCTGTAGTTCAGCCAATCCTTATATGGCTATATGGCATCATGTACATGGAAGACACAACCTAAACCCACCTACTGTGTTTATAAGGTCCTATCGACGCTCCGGTGGGCTCCAAAAGAACTAGTCATACGGTTTTGTCGACTATAGTGAATTTTATTTTAAACAAGAACTTTTAAAGCAACCTAACACAACCCCTTATAATGTTAATTTTTTTTTTCCTAAAATGTTAAATAGCATCTTTAGAAATCTACGAACATGCCAGAGAGGAGAAAAAAGAAACTTACCTTAGATCAGTATGTTTGTGGTATTGTGAATTGACGCACTGCTCCGAGAGGAGTTTGAACTGGTGGATGCCGTTAACCCTCGTTCCCCCTACAAATTCAGCTGGCCAACTAAGAACTCGGGCAGCTACAGGGACATATAGCCATTGGAACTGAGGCACATGACAACAGCTGTCTGTTTCAAGAATCGGCACTTTGATTAGAGCAGGATGGTAGTGAGCGATGTGGCATAATTCCTACATATCTGGGTAGGGCACTTCTGAGAAGAGGAAAAAAATGAAAGCATTAAAGCATAAAAAAAGAAGAAGAAAGACTGAAGCGCGATCACATGCACATTTGCAATCACACCCATGCTGATAATATACTTATACTAGCTATATTCAGACATATTCATAGGCATTAAACCATGTGGCAAACTTGGAAAGCTTCCCATACAATCCAAAGTCCATCAAACACAAAGACATAAGGATATGAGTGCAGCAGACCATTGGCCCCCGTGAAAGCTGAGAATGTGTGCAATGTGAATGAGACTCCTGTCTCTTATTGTGGTCGTTTTTCATCCACTACTACTACCACCCCTGCCCCACCCCGCCTTCCATATCTCTGTTTTAACACCTATACTGCATGTGTTATGTTTGTGTTGTTCACTAGGGACACTGCAGTTTGTGATTGGTAACAAAACAGTGGAGCTACGGCTTTACCTACATCAAACTCTTTCATGTGGCATCACTGGTAAAAGATAATATGAGCAGAATTCACAAACAAGAAGGATCATGCCCTGTAACGTGTGTTTGGTTATCAGTTGCTGCTGCAAACAGGCTGAGGAGATGTGAATGTGATTAACCTTGCCAGACTGACTCAGCGTGCTTGCTTCAGGACATAAGCATGCGTTCCTGGTGATTTATAGATGTAGGGTAGTCAGCCACAAGGCCTCGGGCTGAGGCAGACAGAGGGAGTGAGCAAAACAACAGTACTTAATTCAAGTCTGACAAATATTCTGCAGGAAATCCATACAGACTGCTCCATCGAATCTTTTTGACCCCCTAGTTCTTTCACAGTTGTAAATTGCAACTTGTGGGCTCAAAGATTCCATGTAAACAAAGCCCAAAGAAGAAGAAACAATGACAACTTCAGTTTATTTCACACACCAATACACCTTGCTGCTTCTGCTTTCTCCAGACAGCAGAGAAAATACGTCATTGCAAGTTCCCTGGGAAATATGTCCTGGAACAGCTGTGAATTTCCAATAAAAACGATTCCTAATCCTGCCTGCATTTTTCAGAGTTGTGAAATTACAAAATACCTCATAGTCCATATGATTCTTCCTGCATTGTTCTTTCTGCCCTCCCGGAGCCTGTTCTGTCCAATCTTTTCAGTCAAGCAGCTGTTCACGCAGACAGCTGCACCGGCCATTCATTGCAGCCGAGAGGCAATTAAAAAATCAAGCCAATGTTGTGTTTTAGTTGATGCATTGCTATTTCAACATGTAATCTCCTTTCTCATGCATCCCCCTTTTTCTTTTATGTACACACATCCACAAGCCAGCTCTTTTCTAAGCACACGTATGTGCACATGCTCATGAGCAGGCCCGTCAAGAGTGTCAGTGACCGAAGATCTGAGATGGAACGGAGATTTGATTTTTTTTTTTCTAAAGAGGAAAGCCCCAAATTGCAGTGACATGGTACCACTGGATTTGAGGCATTATTGAGGCCAGAGACGAGAGGAGCCATGTAATCTCTAAGACTTACTGGTCCACAGATTTTTTCCATAGCTTCTTCAGTGGAGGCATGCGGCCACACAAAGTCAGACTGGCGTCACGGTGGCATTCGGCAGAGGGTTAAATCGAGCCGAGGCCCTGCCTTGTGCCACAAGCACTGATGCATTCCTATATGTCCGCGCACACGTAAACACGCACATTCGTACAAGAGCTTGCATGTCCATTTGTGCTTCTCTCTTCCAAACATGCACACATACACACATTGTCTATCCCTCCATTTGTTCTTTCCTCTCACAGCACACAGCAGGTGCGAGGGGGAGTGTGACAGAGCTGGGTTGGGACGGGATCATCCGCAGTCTTTGGAACAGCATTTCTATTGTTTCAAAAGCGTCTGCTCTTTTGGAACTGATTTGGAAAATTTAATTGGATTCAGCCTTTGGCCCTTCTTTTTTGTCTTTTGATATAGCACAAGTGCATTTTGGGGAGTTATTAGTTTTACTGTCCCTGGCGCAGAGTAAATCCAGTTCTCACTGTGTTTAAACTCATCACACAACATGGTGTTGGTCTGAGCATAAGCAGAGATCAACTGTGGTAAGAAGTAGAATAATGACTTTGAGTAAAAGGTAAAGGTCTGTCAGCATAGGATTTAAAAAAAGCAAAAAAAAGAAACATATGCATTTTCAATCTGCTGCAGTGTACAGAGGATGGTGTGTTAAGCTTGGATAGAGACGAGTTTTCTTAGATTTCTTGCAGATATTTCAAGCGTTGATGATCCATGTTGTTGCCATAATCTGGTGGATATAAGTGGATAAAAATGCATCTATGAAGAATGAAGATATAAAAATAGCTTTTTAGGAATTACACAAGAAATTGATGTTTTTGGGAAGTAAAGGCTTAAAAATCAATTATTTTCCACATTTCAGACAAGAAAACATCTATGATGCTACCAGCTCTTGTAGATGCAATGTATTATGTATAATTTATGGCTGAAAGTTACCCGAAACCTCTCATTTTATACTGTAAGCCTAACATACTGGTGGTCGATCGTGTATATGGTTCAAGATTGAAGTCTACTTATTATAAAGGTATTCTTGTTGCTACTTAATTAATGTAAAATGTGTTTCTTCTTCCTTTACAGACTTAAAACGAATGTGAGATGTTGGATTCAAACTAATAATCTGATTGAATGAGCAGCTGAGAGCAGTCGCTGGGAGCAGGTTTACAGTCTTTGCACTGAAGGGATCAAAATGACTTTAGCATCTGGAGCTGTGAGTTCATATATTTGAACAACAAGCTTTTTAAAATGGGAAGTGAGTTTGCTAGTTTACTGAACTTGCATTATTGAGCTAATTTTTTCTCAGCTAGTTTCATAGTTTCACAGTACATAATTAATTTGAACCATTTGAACTTGGATGGAGCTGAATTAAAATAAGATGTATTTATTAAAAACCCTCCTCTTGGTTAGAGCAGAGCATGGCTGTCCCTATCTGAAGTGATGCTCCAAAGTGATTTATTTCTAATGGCTGGTACACAGACTTACCATTATGCACAATGAATGGAAGCTTTAACCAGCTGTGTACAACACAGTGAATGGTCTAAAAAGCACAAATCCTATATTCTAGGAAGACGGGAAGTATGGATCATATGGTTTGCTGATTTCTGACTTCCTCTGGAGTCTTGTCTAATGATTGCTGGGAATAAAGGGGCCATCATCTCTCCTGCCCTACCCCCCACGCCTGCTCATGCCAAAGTACTTCCTGCCTGCCACATGTGCGCTACAGCATCCAGAAATGTATAGTACACTTTATTCTTTCTTTTACTCAAAGCGGTGCGAGTGAGAAAGTTGTCAGTCAGTTTTACAAGCCTGTTTTTTCTCCTCATCATTCTCATTTTTCTCCAACTCTTCATCTCTCTTTTCTATGCCCTCCTCATGCTCCAGACAGGGGCATTACAGACTAATAGTAGGCAGCTAGGAGCACTTTTATAATTGCCTGGGCTCATGTGCTGTGGAAAGCCAGGGCAGGGGCCAGCAGCATCAAAGCCTGACTGATCATTCCTCAGCCTCCTTCCACTGAAGGAGAGGGGTGGAGGTGGGGCACAAATACAGATGGACAAACAAACCAGGGGAAGTAAAAACTGAAGCAGATGTGGTGATAGCAATAGATGGACAGATAGACGGATGGACAGGAACAGAAGAGCCGAATGGATTCATTTCACCCCCTTGTCCTCTTCAGCTCAAACACCTGTTAATATTTAACTAACAATGGGGGTGGCACCAGCAGGAGTAATGAAAAACATATCAAGCAAAGCAAAAAAGTGATGCTGAGGTGACATCATGGATTATTAAGGTGGGGGTGGGTCTAATAAGGGCCTGGTTTGGCCTTTCGGGTAGAAAGAGCAGGAAACTGAGGCACAAGCAATTTGAGAAGCTGAGGCCTCAGTCTGCAGCTGTGCACTCAGTTTTCCTCTCTCAGCTACACAGCTGCAGGACTGACAATGCTGCAAGTATTTACCCACGACCTCTCCTCTACTTCACAATCCAGTGCATATTTATTTGATGCACATGCTACAAAAGAGTAGAGATTTGAATCTATCCAATATTTCTTTGTGGCTGCATGCACGAGTATGTCAACTATTGCTTAGAGCCTATTTTTTGAGTTATGCTTGGCATCGTATTCCACAGAACTTGAGTCAGTGGAGTATCTTACCTCTTGTTCGTGTTGTGTTTTTCCGTGGAGACATTCTGCAGCAGCAGTGTTAACATGGAAAACATGCAGTCATCCTCGCAGACGCTGAGCAGAGTAGAGAGATTAGTAAAAGCTACAGCGGCACACTGAGACGAGGCTTTCTGCGACGCATGCAACTGATATATTTGATGTAAAGAAAAAACGAAACGATCTCTGCTGATTGTTATGCACCACTATTGAACAGGAGGCATATGTGCTAAACAGTTCCAAACATGGATAATTTATCACGTCAGTACTTTTATTAGCTTTGTTTAAAGTTCACACATTGTGAGCAGCTTTCCTTTTTGAAAATATGCACGCTTGCAGCATCATAGCGCTGCGTTCATCTGTGCAGACGCCTCAATTACAACCCACTGATACCCTTAAAGTCAGAGATGTGCTCAGGAATGCTCCGCCAGGACAACTGCCAAGCATCACTACACAACACCATCAGCTCCAAGTGCCCCACAGAAAAAGGAGTGGGCTGGGGGTGAAGATCATCAGTATGTGTGCAGGCCAAACCAGAAGAGAGGAGGAGGCAGAGAAGAGTGGGGATAATATGTGGCACCACTCTGAGAGCCGAGCCCTCCGCCGCAGCACTTTTGTTGCCAGATCACAACCAGATGTGCCAAGTGTGTCCAAACAGGAATGACTGCGTGAAGGCAATTTTCAGCAATTTGTCAGATTTTAGAGTAGCCCCCACCATCCCCCACTATCCCCCATGTCTCCTGAAAGACAAATGTTAGAGAGCACAACAATCACAGGCTCCCATGAATGCTTGCTGCACACTTTGCCTCCAGCACAGTCATGACGAGACATATACGATCTGAACACACAGGGGCAAGACCAGGCCTGTGGTATTAACAAATAATCACCCGCCTAACTTCCATGCATCAGCATTACTTAATCAAATTGGACAGCATATTGATTTACTCTTGTTTGTACAGTCAAATACAGTGACAACATCCTATATCCCGTAAATCCATGAATCTATCTCACTTTGGATCATTTAAAAAAAGGTGTTTAAATTTCTCTGTACACTTCAGATCGCTGTCAGCGTATTTTCTTACTGCTTACTCTCCTTCTTCATACGTTTTCTACCCCGTTACGGCCTCTCTCACAGGAAATTGAGGGCAGTGTCTTTTCTTTACGGCAGCCGTGAAATGCGTCGGCTCAAGGGACAGGAAAACGGGGGTGGGGGTTCGGCTTGAGTGTTGTGAGACCAGGTACAAATATGAGCTTCACTCCACTCCCTTCTTCTACACAGCCTGGACAAACAACACAGTCTGGCCCTGAACTGTGAAGAGGATCACCTGAACCCAGCTGGTAGACCTCTGAGGTTCCACCCTGTTGTTTTGCCCCTTTTAACATCATCAGATAAATCCGGGTTTGTTTGTTTTTTGTTGTTTTCTTGTTTTTTTGTGTACCATTCTATGCAAATAGGCAGTCAGCTGACAGAGGTAAAGAGGTATGGCCTGATCACACTATATTTTTTGGCTACTTTGCAAGTCGCAGTGATCTAGATGCACAAGCAGACAAGCAAACTGATTCTGTAGAGTGCAGCGACACATGAAACTCTTGGATGCAATTATGCAAACACATGGAGGTGGTTGGAAACTGGAATGCATGTGAGTTCTTAGTTGTTTTGGAGTTAAGATAGATTTTTAAATAAATCCCACCTTCCTGGTTGGAGTCCTCTCCCTCTACTTGAGTCACTAGTTTGGAAGGCAGAAAGTCTGTATCCTGGGATCGATGAAAGGGACAATTGTGGGAGAGTTTGCATAACGTTTCTGTCAGTCATGTGTCTTGTTACTCCCTAAGAGGGCTCATATTCACCACTAATGCCTGTTTTAATTTGTTGCCTCATTGCTCTGGAATCCAGGATAAATTGCCACTGTTGTTCCTCTTGTTTACAAAATGAGCAGGCCTTCTTGGAAACTTGGTGAGCATTTACAATATTTATTCAGGTTTGCAGGATTACATACATAACAGAATAATTCTGCTTATGGTTAAGGAAAACAGAATACCAAATCAAATCACTGCATTCAGCATTCAAACCACTGGAAATTTGTCTTTGTGCAAAAAATAAAAGCATAACATAAACAGTAAACAAATTTCAGCATATGAGGGCTTGACATTTAAAGAAAACTGAGGTGGCCATAGAGAAAGACACGTTGGCAGTGAACATTGTCATAAATCAAGAGTCAGTAAAAGTGTAAAGTTGTGGTTTTTCCCTTCTAAGGGTGTGTGTCTAGCATTACAGCTGAAAGATGGACAGCAACACTGGAGTTTTCTCTTAGGAATCTATGTGGGTGTGGGAATGGCTTTACATGAACATATGGTACTGTTCCTTTTTTTGGAGTGTGAGGTGCTTTTTTTTTTTTTACTTCCTGTCTTTTTCTTTCATGTGTGATTACGGCTGTGCAGGGCTAATGGTCCATCTGACTTATGTGTGGTGTTTGCATACGTTTGCGTGTTTATCGCATTGTGTCATGAGGGTGTAATTCTTTTTCTTTGGTTCTGAGCGACAGGCAGTCTTTGTGCTGGCATGTGGGATGTGTGCAGGCCAGATGCGAGGAGAATATTTAAAATAATAGCCTGGTGCAAGAGTGTCTGTATACAGTATGCATCATTTAGCTTAGAGGTGGATTATTCTAGTGCAGGGAGTATCTGTGTGACTGCTTAGGCATGTTTATGAATGTGTGTATATATGTACAAACATGTCTCCATATCTTATAATCTATTTCTGTGGGTGTTTCTTGCAGGTTGCTGCCATGCATTTATTTTTCTTTTGTGTCTTTCTTTGCTAATTACATTGGTATGCAGTACACACATATATACGTACAGTTAGGCATATGTCAGATAGGGCATACTCAGGGAAGGGGCATTAGTTTAGGCTATGTGTGTTTGGGTATACAAAGCCATAGCAGCTGCTGGACACCACCTGTGGCCAAGCCCTCCTTTAGGCCTGTTGTGGCTCCAAGTATTCCCTCTGGGCTCACAGGCACAAAGATAGTGAAGCTAAAACAGAGCCCGCCCCCATCTGGATAGATCCATGTGTTATGTTTGGCCCAACAAACCAATCTTTTTTTTTTTTTGTTCTGTAATGCAAAAGAAACATTTTACTAAGCAATCAGAGGAGTGTTTATTCTCCTCCTTCTACACAACTTTCCCTCCGTTTTTGGGCCATTTTTGCGGATTTGTTTCATCCACTTGAAGCTGGCTGACAGATGCCCATCAGCTCCACAGTTTGCTCTCACCCAACACAGCTCCAGGCCCCACAGTGAGACAAGAAACTGGCAATTACTGCTCTATGAAACATGGCTCTGTAAATGGACACCCCATATTCTTGCTTTAAAGATCTTTATGATGTTTATAAAGCCATTTTTTTCAAGTACATTTGTTACCATAATTACGGGGATCTGAATAATGAACTCAGTTACCACAATCCTTCTAGCAACAGTTGGAAAATGTTTATTGTCACAGTTTGTTCCACATGATTTCAAATTAGATAAGATAAGATAAGATAAGATAAGATAAGATAAGATAAGATAAGATAAGATAAGATAAGATAAGATAAGATAAGATAAGATAAGATAAAACTTTATTAATCCCTCGGGTGGGTTCCTCTGGGAAATTCGGTTCCAAAAAAGCACAGCACCGACAGAAGTTACAGAGTTACAGAATATTATATATATATATATATATATATATATATATATATATATATATATATATATAAATACAAAGACATATATAGATAAAATATACAAAGGGGATAAATAGAATAAATAGGAATAAAATAAAAATAAAAATACAAGTGAATTGCACATTTCAAGTATGGAGTCTATTGCACCGTTGACTATTAACAAAAAGTATTGCACAAAAGGTATTGCACAGTGAAGTGAAGAGGCACTACAGCTTAGTTGTTCCCCCCTCCTTTGTCCTCCTGTCTCCCCTCCCTCTCCCCTCCAGAGAGGAGTTAAACAGTCTGATGGCGTGTGGGACAAAGGAGTTTTTAAGTCTGTTGGTTCTTGTCTTTGGGAGAAGCAACCTGTCACTGAACAGACTCTTCTGGTTGTTTATGGCCGTGTGCAGAGGATGCCCAGCATTGTCCATAATGTCCAGCAGTTTCTTTAGTGTCCTTTTCTCTGCCACTGTCACCAGAGTGTCCAGCTTCATGCCGACCACAGAGCTAGCCTTCACTAGCTAGCCTTTACTCCGCTCTCACTCAGTTCTATTTAGTTTTCAAACTACACACTGTAAACAGAAACTTTTCACAACATTAATAGGTCTAATAATGACACGTGGCAGGTTTCTGTCCATGACTGAGAAAAATCCAATGCTCAGGTTTCATTCTTTATCTCCCCAATTCAATTTCCTGCAGGATGGCAGATAGTTACAGCCCATAACCTTTAGGTTTGATTACTAATAACCTGTAATTAGTTTCAGAAGAGAAGAGAAGGGAAGAGAAGAGAAGAGAAGAGAAGAGAAGAGAAGAGAAGAGAAGAGAAGAGAAGAGAAGAAGAGAAGAGAAGACTGTGATGAATAAATTAAGCAAATCACTCGTGAAGAATTGTATTTGTCTGCCTTATCTTTTCTTTTATGCTGCAATAGTGTGTACTGTCTCTGTTTGGTGAAGGGATAAGACTAGGAGGAGACTGGTACACAATTAAAGCCTAAAGCCTAAAATCCAGCTTGTGTTATTTAGTCATCCAGTGACATTATCATAGGCAATCTCAGATAAGAAGGAAAATATGGAAACAGGTCATTTTACACTGAGGTTTATGGCTAATTAAGATCTAATGGAAACTACTAAATAAAATACGAAATAATCATGATTTGTAATATAACTTACTTGATTATAAACGTATTCTTGAACATGTACCGTTTTTATTTTCTCAGTACACACTTGTTCCATTATTGACATGCTGCTAGACATTACATATTGCCATTTCATTTTAACATTTGCCATTTTTCCACTGCTGAAACTGCAGACAGGTTTGAGAGTGTATGTGTTAGTAATTTGGAAAAAGTTGCAGGGGTTACCAGTGTCATATCCCACAATGCACCACTAAATTCCTTTAACATGTGGTGAGTCAGGAAAGGGGTGGTTGACCTATGCCTTCACATGAGCCCCTTGGGAACAACGTTGTGAGGTTGCACAAGAAATCTAGGATCACTGCACAAACTGCTGTGCTAGCTGTGACTGGAATTATAATCACCTTATTTGCCTTCTTCCTCTCCAAACTGAATACTCAATGTTCCTTCTTCTTCTGTTCTTTTGCCATATTGTATTTATGCCTCTTTTTTTCGGCACTATATCTGTTTAAGTCTTCTTGGAATTCAGCACAACACCAGCTCTGTACATGTAATCTATTAAGGTAGGTAGAGGAGGGAGAGAGTACAGGAAACCAGGGGTGCAGAGTGTTGCTCTACTTTCTCCTTTCGCCACTTTCCTGGATGTGCACATCATTTCTGTGTCTTCCCAAAGTCTAACTGGACAATTTAACTATGATTTTTTGTTATTAGGATCGCCACACTGTACAAAAAATATCTGGCAAGATAATTGTTAAAATTTCAACTTTTAAAATTTTGCACATCAATACCAAATATATGTATAAAATGTGGTGAAAGTCCAAATTCTTAATTTAAGTTGAAGCACAGATTTGAAAAAATACTGTGTTTAAACTTGAATTACAGATTCAATTTCTTTACTCTAGTAAAAGTGAAAAGGTACTTGAAGTATAAGTACCTCTTCTAACAGGTGTTTTTGTGCATCGCTGCCTTATTAATACAGTAATAAAGCCATATTAATACAGGTGAATACAGGCTTTATTTCAGCTAAAATTCTCATCCTAAAAAATGAACTTGAACACTATTATGTACAACACAAGCAGAGTGAAACAAAAAAGGTTATAGTGTACTTCAAACCTAAACAAATTTCACAAGTGTGGGAACCCCAATCACTTAGACATCCGGTTTGTGTACATGATGTGATCGTCTGAGCTGTGCTGCTCTTTGTAAATTCAGCAAGATGTACGCAGCTATTATACAAACTAAAGCTGATTTCCAGCCTCTAGTATAAATGTAGAATTCAGTGAGCATAAATAATATCACTAGCTGAAACAGATATCACTGTCTGCTACCTTTGATGCAACAAATCATTGACCATGAACAACACAGCTGCTCTGCACCAGTCCAGTATCGTGCATCACTGCAAACATCACTGCAATGCTGCAAACTAACCAATGCTGAACTGCAACATATTTGTAGTTTGTTACATCTTGCCTCTGATTACATATAATCAGATATAAATAATCATATTTCCAGGATGTACAACAGAAATTGAACAGTGATGAAAAAAATAACTTACTATATTTATTCAACTCTGAGTAAAAGCAGCTTGTTCCTTGAATATTTCCTTCTTTGTTACCTTAACTATTATAGAGGTTCCTTGCATGACATCATTTGCAAATGTTTGAAAATTGGCTGTCATGTTAAACAGGATACAGTCACTAGTCTCCAGGGAAAAAATGTGTGTTGCCTGACTGGTTGGTGGCAGTTTGTAAGAGGTGGCGGTGTGTCACAGTGTGAAACTGGTTGCAAAGAGAGTGCTTCATCAAAAACCAGTCGGGTAATACACACTTTTAATCTATGTCCATTAGTTGTCAGTTTGCCCGTGTCACTGGGGCCTCATTCAGGATGTTATAATAGTTGCACATCCAGAATGGCTGACAATTAAATTTCCACTGGTTAATAGTCACATATCAGCAACACCTCAATACTTCATGAGAGAAAACGACTGGATCGAGTACCAGTTTGTATTTACAGAAAACTAAATTTATTCATTCAGTTCACTACTTTGGTCTGATGAAATTCATCAATCTCAGCTTTTTAATGGTCAGTACTATTTATTACACATGTGCTAAAATGCAAAATATGCTAAATTTGGTGATAACTACGTTAATGTTGAGTGTATGCTAGCATGCCAACATTGGATTGTGGACCAAAGTACTGCTGTGCCTAATTACACTCTCAAATATCTGATTGTATTGTAGTAAACTGGCAAGTTTTTATGTACTTTTCTATTTCACATTTTAACATTATTTATTTCGCATTATCTGGAAATTCCTAATAGTAAAGTTAATTGCTTTGTTGGCACCAACCTGCTAATCTAAAGAGAAGACAACAATAGCACAAACAGAAATATAAACAGAAAATAAAAATGCAGTCACCTTTATAAAGTAGTAAATCTCACATATTTGTACTCTTGCAAAACAATAACAAAACATATATTTACATTTTCTTAATTAACAAAATATTCATCAGAAGCATTAATTAAACCCTTTGGATTCCCAAACTGGAACTTTTCTTTCTGTTTTTTTAATCATAGAGAACTCATAACAGTTTCAAAGGTCTTGGAGATGTCACTGAGCCCTGAGGGTATAAGGAGGCTAGAAAGGGGTTCTGGGTCAGGGTCATGAGAAGCCTGTGTCTCGGCGGGTTTACCGTGGCAGTGAAAGGGGTTGTGTTTTCGAAATGAGCAGTGCTTAAGCTCTTGCTTGGTGGGGAAATCGTTGGAGGGGATGCTACAAGTAGGGGAACGGAGACAGGAGAATGGGAAATAGACAGCTGTGTAGGGGTGAATAGAAGGTCCTTTTGTGACCTGCCAACAGAAATCTGTGACCAATTATCTATGTCTGACTCTAAAGGGGGAATTCTTGAATACTTTGGGTGGGTGTTTGGCAATGGAATAAGAGACAGTTGTTGGAGAGATGATGCATTTGTTAGTTTCAGCTCTCGTCTTTTGTCTGCGGCCTCAAATGTTTCAGAGAAACTGCATTGAACCAATAGCTGTTTACTATCTGCTTTAGCTTCCCAATTAACGGAAAATAGTGCACAAGAGTGAGGGCAATGCGTAACATTTCATTTACTGTATGCAGTTAAAGGTAGGCCCAGGATAAAATATTATTTTGCATCTCGTGTGTGTCTATTTTAGGCACAGGAAAATAACAATTTGTCCCGCAATTGCTGAAATATGCCTGTCTGTGCCTCACCCCCACTCCACAGGGAGGGCTTCCTATTTGTGCGGTTAGATTTCCAGCTATGTGAAAAGTGTGTCCTACAGAGAGAAGGTGAAAGTGGTTGAGGGAAGGGAAGTTGGACCCATGGATGGCTTGTAAGCCATGTGTTAGACATTAAAGGGCTAATTACAGTTTTAAAAGCCCTCTGTTTACCGCTGAGAAAAGCCTTGTTAGGTATATTTTACTGTCTCCCCTGAAATTATTCATCCTTGACAAGCTCAATTGACATTATCATAATTAGAAATGTGATTGCTGCTTAATCACTCCAGTCTGCAGTGGAAGTCAGTAATGCTCAGCTGCTCCTCTCTGATCATTTCTGAGAAAACAGGATAAAATAGGGTAGCTGTTGTCTTCTAATGGCATGTGTGACAGGAAATCTAACCCTAAGGCAACACAGGTATTAGAATTGATCACATTCAACACTTCCTGTTGACAGAGGAGATGTACCAACATAGGGAAAATGAGAGGCTGCTTCTCTTTTTGCCTTTGGAGTTCAATCTGAAATAGTTTTGCAGTTTGTTTGCAGGAAGAGAATAAAGGCATGTTGTGAACTCTGACCCAAGTGGGTGTGTCATTGCATGGGTATAAAATAACTCTGTTACCAATGACCCCATGACCGCCTCTTCTCTTCAGTCCCACATGGTTGAAAGTAGTGATGACTGCGGGTGATCTTCACCTGTCAAAGCAAAGCTCGGACTAAAGACTTGCAGCTTGAGGAAAGGAAGCAAAACAAGAGGAGAAGAACAAACAAGCCAACAACTGGCTCGATTGGCAGGTTTTTTTAAAGGGTAAAAGAATAGGCAAAGATTTGCTTATCCAAAAATAAGGCAAAAAAGGCTCAAAGGGGTATATTTTAGATGCAAAAGAATATACACTCCAGGAAGCAGCGAAATGTCCTTCTACACAGTAATACACTGTAAAGCTTGTTACCTAGCAGAGGAGTTGCGGCTGACTTCCCTGCGACCGCTCACTCTGGGTAATCTGTCTCATTACACTGACCCTTAGATTAAATTAGATTTAAAACAGTAAAGATCCTTCATGCCTCCCCCCAAGTAAGAAAAATATACAGCACAGGCAATTAAATAATGCAAAACTATTAAAGATTGCATTCCGTAAAAAATGCATAGTTTAAACTGCTCAAAAGCATCTTTTGATTTTTTTTTTTCTCCTTCAGCAATTTGAAAACAAGAGAAATGTGACAAGTCCTAATCAATCAGTCAGCAGGCAGCAGGAGGTTAGCGTTGTTTTGTATTTCTTCAGCTTGTTTCTTCCTGGGATTTTTCTTCTCTTGACAGGAGGTACTGCAAGAAGAGCATACCAGCAGTTGAAAGAGGAATTGCATTCCTTCAACACCGATTCCCCCATACCTTCTTTGTTTGAAGTTAGTGTTTGTCTCAGGACTTTTCTTTCACTACATTTAACCAGCTTCAGGGTGAGCTTGGATAGGCTCACTGGCCTCTATGGAAAAAAACATAACACTTGGGAGGTCACTTGTTTTATCAGAGAAAGTGTCACTTTTGCAGAATCACTTGCTTTTAAATTGTTTGTGACATGTTGCTGGAGCTGTTTTTCCCTTTGATTAACAGCTTGATTCAGACATACAACACTCACTGAAAGAGCCACAGCATGCTGTGATTTTTGTCATAAGTTTTGAAAGAATGTTTGTACTTCGTGAGTATTGACATCAGTCATTCAAGTGAAGCGATTCATTCTTTTGTGTGTGTGCACGCTGCAGCAAACAATTGCTGCTTCCACCATTTGCAAACAGGCTCCGGGGGAAGCTGTTTCTTGGAATGGGAATAAGGACGATGCCTCACACACTAACATCTTCACATGGCAACCTAAAAACACTGTTAGCTTTTTGCTTGTTTGTTTTTATGTTATTGCTCGCTTTTAAGGAAAGCTTTTTGATCATCATGGCAACTCAAGACATACTCAGAGGCCATCTTGTGTGCTTATCTATTACTGTGGGTCCAAGCATCTCCGTAAATCTTTCTTGTCCAGATCTAGTATGTTTGTCCTCATGACTGTAATGGAAAAGCGACCGTGTTGCTCATTCGGGCATGAAGCTAAAATGTTCAGATGCCATCAGATCAATGGAAAGAAGAGAATGGGGCTAAGAGTAAATGACACTAAATCCTTGGTCTTTGCCAGACTAGCGTCTGACCTTCCTCCCTCAGGTTTAGACAGAAGAAGTCAAACATTCCAGGCAGTGCACCCTACTTGGCGATCTTTTTCGAAAAGATTAAATGACAAATTTGGCCCCAGATCCCTTCTCGGGGAGTTCTATTTGTCTTGCATTAGGGTTAAGAAAACAAGCTTGTGTCTTTACCCCAGCATGGGTTAAGGTCAGGATGGTGTGGGGGCTGGGGTGGTAGGTGGTGCAGGTCATTGTTACAGTAAAAAGAGGTATGGCCACGGTCACAATGGTGGTGTAGGGGGAAGAAACTCTTCTCTGTTGGTTGGTTCACAGTAAGAGATCTGCAGAATTGCTTTTTTCTAAGCTGTGGGGGTGAATATGGAAATTGAGGCTACCTGTTGCTTGAAACAGCTCAGGCATTATGCATGCTGCTGGCCAGCCACCCTCAGGGGAAGGAGAGTGCAGGCTGTTGATGGAGAGTTGGCCGTGGAGCCTAAAAGCACATCTGGTACATGTAGTGTGGACTTACTTTTTCTTGAAAGCGCAGATGGTCTTGAATTCCTTTAAAAAAAATAACATCTCTCCCTTCGACAAAAAAATAATACAAAAAATGGAACCTAGGGGAATTTTGACTTTTCCCTGTGGGAATTTCTTTTGCAGGTTCAGTCCCTCGGCTGCTTCTCGGCACTTAGAACCTGTGTGGAAGCGAACACGGTTCCAGCTGCTGAGCTGAAGCAGGAGAATAAAAACCTGTAGAAGTAACCACTCTACACTAACCAGTTGTTCTCTAAAGAGGTTATGTAATGAAATCTAAACAGGTGATGTATGAGTGAGCAGGAGCTGCAAGCCTTGGCCTCGCTTCTGTTGACATTGGCCATGTTTCCTTCAGGCCCAGTCGAGGAAAGGTTCAGGACATAGACTTTTCATCCCTTCCTTAGTTTTTCATATATTCCCTGCCCGTTCCACACTTCTCAGCTCTCTCTTGCATACTTTTTACTCACATGCATAATGTGACAGGCTTCAAACAAACAACTGTGAAGAAATAGCAAATACGAGCTGTTAATTAAGATTTGGGAAAGGAATTTAATGGAAAGACGCATAGCCCTGAGTCTAGGACAAACAGATTTACTTGTCTCTCCATTAGCCACACACCAAATAGTCCTTTTCTGGCAGCCGCTAGTTTCTGTTGACTCACTGAGGTGCACTTTGCCAGCTATTCATACCTTCCTCCCACTCTCATTTTACTTCTCAAGCAAGTCTGTCAGTTAGCCAGTTAAGAAAGCCATCAGCCAGCAGTCAAAACAAATGAGAAATCCAAGACTAAAGGCCCCAAAACTACAAACAAACTACAAAGAATTATAAAATGACTTCTATTGTCTGAAACTATTGTTTAGTCTTGTGGACCTGGACATCTTTTCCTTTTTTTATGGCAGAAAAGCAGTGTTCTCTCACGTGATGTTTGTTGTTTGGTTGTTGCGTCGCTTTCGCCGATGGTCCAGAGTGTTGCTGTTGTGGGAAACACAGCATCAGCTCCTTTGTTGAATGGCTCTTCAGATGTTTTGTGGTTGTGTGCAATCTTTGCCTATCCACTGCACTTTAAGTCACACGATTCTTGCAGTCATGACATTCAGAAAACACGTTGCTCCAATATTGCATCAACATCACGGCAATAAAGTCTGATTAGAAAAAAAAAGACACATGAGCGCTCAGATATTGTAAACAAGCCAGAGTATCAAAGTCACTGTGAGATTAAACAAAAGTTAAGCACATCTGAAACTATGCTAGTCTGTAAACAGTGATGAATGCTTGTTTTTGATAGTTTAGACAACATCTAACCCGAACTTGTATGTAGCTGAAAACCAAACACTGTCTCCATCTCCATGTAACCCATCTTCCATGGCATGAATAGTTCCACATCCAAAAAAGGAAATAAAAAAATAATAACCTGGAGTTTTGTGATCCAACACTTATCCATCTCTGCATGTACCTGATGAAAAAACAGTGCCAGAGTGGACAAACCGCCATGATGAAGATGGAGAGAGTCGATGCAGAGAAGAGCTTTACAAAGTTGTTCCAATGTAGAACTACTAAAGAACAAAAGTGGGCTCCCCCCCACTGGTCTGGACCCAGGCTGAAGTTTTTGTCTGGAATGCAATCTGCCTGCCGACTGCAGGCCTCTATTGCTCTGTTTGATATTCAAACAAACACCTGTCAAAAGTCCATGTCTCATCTCATACAGCTCTTGGAAATTGGCAAAAAAAAATAAAAAAATAATTCAACTTATTCCTTCCACTAAAATAGAGGGGAAGAGGGGGGTTTTTATTTCAACCATCTGTGCGTGTGTTAAATATAGATTTTTATGGAATGCTCAACGGGCTAGTTCTGCTTTCCACTAAAATGTCAAGGAATAATAGGCTATTCAAGGTGCTGTGTTCAGCGAGGTGTTTGCACAATAAATTACTTCAAATTCCTTTTTTTTTTCTTCTAACTAACATCAGATCACACAGCTGACCGGACTGTGTGTGTAGTCACGGTATAGTGGTGCCAAGAAGTTTGGCAGATGTTCTAAGATGGAGGAATAGCCTTTGTACCAAATCTATCCATGTCCCCCCTCAGCTCCTCCTACACCCTGCTGTTTTCCACATCTCTCCCTCTTTCCTTCTCTCCTTTTTTCTCACTCATATTGAGATGAAGGGTCTGCTGCATGATGACGGGCGCTGCTTGGCAGCGATCCAGGCAACACATCTGCCTGACTGCTGTTCCTCTTTTTCTTCCACCACCACCCCCAACAGTATTGGTTCAGTTGTCAGCCCATTTCAGGGTCTGTCTCAAGGTCTGCAGATGTGTTTCTTAGAGCAGCAATGATGGACTCTTGCAGAGATCTCTAGTGTGAGTGACTAATGGCGCGGAGACATCTCTGAGGGCATTGAAGAATGGATTTATCCAGTGTCATTCATCACACTGCCTGTCACTGCCAATATAAAATGCCTGATAGAAAGCATACATTCACCTTTGAGTGGAACTGACTCCAACGCGCCACAAAACCTGAAGGGAAACTCTGCAGTGAGACACAAGATAAGGGACGACAACAAAATTTGAGAGAGAAAGATTTGTATTCTCTTTAATAATCAAGTTAACATTCTACCTACACATTAAAGCCAGTAAATCCTGCATTCCTGCTCAGTTCTTACAAATAACCTGGTAGTTCAAAGGACAAAATATGCACTGAAAATTCCTCTTTGGGCAAAATTCAGACAGCAATTCAGAAATTTTAAGTCCACCTGTTTTTTCTGTGCCCTTTTCTCTGAAAAGGACTTTATGGGGTGCTTTTTGCATCAGCAATCAGTGAGGTTTAGAAAGCATTATTCTCCAGCGCGTCATCTACCGTGAGGATAACCTTGAAGGAAGAGGCTGAAATGTATTATAAAAGTAAAAGTATATACAACAAGTCTCCCATGGTCTGAATTTGCCTGTTTCTGAAAGTCTAACAGGTGCAGCGTGTTCCGGCTCTGGATCACAGAACGCTCAGATTGCAGATAGATTTCTCATGAATCTGTAACAAGCAAACTCACGTCGTGATGCAAAATGAAGACTTTTGCTTTTTTCTGCAGAATTCTCAAATTTAGACCAATCCGAAGAAGCAGAAAGGAACACGGCCGAGCCCATTTCAGGGACAATAAACAAAGTGCCAAGTTTTATGTAAATATGTTTTTACTGGTGAGAGGGAGGGAGACAGGAAGAGAGGGAGAGAAAGGTAAAAAGGAACAAGGAACTGACAATTAGGGACAACTAATCACCAAGTGTGTAGCCAAGCGCATCCCCCCACGCTGGTGCCAGCGCTTGCACTGTGCTTGAACCTGCGCTGAATGCCAACGGCAGATAATTATAAACCCGCAGGGCAGCCTCCTCTGTGCAGAGGGAGGAATGGAGCCTCAGCCAAGCCTGAACTCCTGACCTTCTTCACACACCAAGCGTCTGTTGTGGGCTTCAGGAGGTGCAAGATGGGTCACAGCAAGCCGTGAGGCAACTAGGAGAGAATGGGGGAGAGGGGAGAGTGAGTGGTTGAAGGCGGGTGGTGAGCAGGGAGGGTACAGTGGGGGGTGGAGGGATATGGCGGAGGAGGGTCACTTGTTTGTTGGCATTCTTTGGTTGAAGCTCCTGACCAATCATGGAGAAGAGCGAAAACACTTGACAAATCAGAGTGAAACCAACAGTAAAAAAATCCCCTTTGTTTGGTTATCTCCTCTCTCTTTATCAGCATTCATTAGCTGGGGAAACGTAGCCTGTTTCAAACCTTTGCATTGAAAGAAAAGCCTTTGTTTGAGCTGGATCATCTTTTAACTTATTATTACATTGTCCTGCATTGTTAACATTTAACTCTTTGATTCTTAATTGCTTAAAGGTCCTGTTCTTGCAAATTGTTGTTCCACTGGAAAAGGCATTTAAGCAACAACAACAACAATAAAGCCTTTTCAATATACTGGGAAGAGATTTAAAATGGAATAAAGGCATCACCACAGTGTGAAGGCTCCAAGGACAAAGGTCCGGTCACCTTTGTTTACAAGCTGAGATCCAAGAATAACTCCATCCACCGATCAAACTCGACTCCTTGCCATATAAGTAAATCCTTGATGTGATTCAGGTCCCGATACGTGATGTTTTAAAATGTCCATATGTATTTGCAGAATATTTTTACTGCAATGTTGGAAAAAGTTACTTTAATGTGCAAAAATGTGGTTAATTTAAAAGCTATTTCACTGTTATTGCATTAATATACTCTATTTATTTGTCTTTTTTTACATTATTTGTCTATCCTGTTAAGGGTGCTGGAGCCTGTACCAGCTGAAGCTGGTCAAGAGTGCGGTCCACACTCTGGACAGAGACTGACTTTCACAACTGATAATACTGCTCGTTACTTCACTTTCATTCCTTCAGCCTGGCTTTGTCAAATTAGGCTTTTGTTCATTTGCAGAATTAGACACATTATGATTTTAAAAACTCCCATCTGCGAGTGTGCGGTCTTTGTTGATCAGCACCCACTTGTTAATATTGGCCAAAGTGGCTGCACAAAGTCCCATCCCACCTCATCCTACTGTCAGTTAAGCCAAGTTATTGCCACATGTTTGTGATGTTTTTTACCGCAGGCAAAGAGCGCATAAAGAAAATGTAACAAACAACTGTCATAACCGAGAGTTGAATTTCTCTTCTCTTTAGGTGGCATGCAATCACCAGACTGTAACTAAAGCACAGAGGCCAGTATTAGAGCCTTTCAGTGTTACAGCGATTAGAAACTGCAATGCAAAAGCCAGGCAGTATTGCACTCATATTACGTCACTGCATGTCACATGCTAACGTTTCTAATGTGGTGCCGCAGGCAATTTATTTTTGTTTTTTCACTCCTCGCTTACAAGTGTAAATCTTGTATTCAAGTTTATAAAAAAGAAGGTTGTAGTTAAAGTCACTGTGACCTCAACACACTCCAGAAACAAAAAAGCCATTATCTCCAGGATCCTGGCGTTAATTTTCCTATCTGCTCTGTCAAGTCAGAAATGTCGGCAGACCACCTCGGCTCATCTGGTCTCCTGTTCTCATCGTGAAGATCTCTCTCGCTTTGCACTTTGCCAATTTCCCATGATTGAATGTAATTGGGACCAGATAACCCCCTCCCCCTCTCTCCTCAGCAGTCTTTGATCACTTCTGACCTGGCTCCAGCTCAACTCTGACACACTGGCAACCATTTCTTGGGTGGTTTGTGATTGCTCACAGACAGACAGTGAGATATATTGAGTATTGATGTGTGAGCCACAAAACGCAGCTCACTGCAGTGAATATTACATCTGAGTTCTCAGGGACTGTTAGAGTTCGAGCAAGAACAGAAACACCTATATGTGCACTGAGATATGTGAGGGTATTTTATTTATTTACTTACTGTTTTTTGTGGGGTTGTTTATGTGTGTGTTCGTGCATTTCGGGAGTTATTGTCTTGAGAGAAGAGAACAAGATGTGCAAAAAGATTCCTGAATTTGATTCAGGAGATTTGTAAATCCTCTGCAAATTACTGTTGCCTATTTCTTTTCTCCCCGCCGTTCTCCTCTTTGAAACTCGTCTTCTGAGGCAATCGCTCCCAGATGGAGAATATTAGATGTAATCACTTCCATTTGCTGGCTCTTTTACTCTCACTGCGAGGTGACACGCTGTCTCCGTCTGACATCTCCTCGCAATGGACAGTTACCGAGAATTCATCAATCACTTGAGACGAGGAACTTTGACACCCCGAATCTGGTAGAAATCTTGTTATTTGATAACTCAGAGGAATCTACAAATCTGCTTGTGTGACTGATAGGTGTATATTTTCTGCGCTGTGTGCGAGTGCCCCCGTCAGTGCCATTCTCTGTGGTGTTTCAAAAGTGTCAGGTGCACTCAATATAAATTTCATAAGCGCATATAGTGCACAGGGCACATACATACTGATGGAGGTTGCCGTTTGATTCTAATACTGTGTCGAGGGTATTGGCTCAGCTTTAAAGTTAGCCATGAGCCTTACAGCTATTCTGCCATCAGAAATTTTAACCTACCATATGGAAGAGATGAAAATCAGAGATGAGCGAGCCCGACATGTGGAATTAATGTGCCCACGTTTCTACCTTCAGACTTTATACATCTTTTACTCCATCTTAATACAAGTGAAAGCCTCTTCTTATGTCCTCATTTTGAATTTGTTCCTCTTAATCTTTCTGTACTTCCTCTATCTTGCCCAACCACTGCTGTCTACGCTGACCTCCTACCATCGCTCACTCTCTTTCGCTCTCGCCTCTATTTTTCTTTCCCTCGGACAGACAATAAAGCAAGCTTTTCCATGGCTGACCTGCAATTCACCCCTCCCTGTGCACCATCCCATACCAGAGACAGCGAGGGTGAGTTACAGCTCAGGCTCCAGTGTGGTGCTGTGCCGTCGCAGATTCTGGACCAGAATTTGGGTCCCACAGGACCAGTCTGCTGTGTACCGTTCAGCACTGATGGGGTCACCTAGACTCCTGACATGCACGCACTACTGTTCTTTGGGGAGGGGGAGTGAGATTTAAAATGTAGGAAAGAGCCAGTTCTGGCAAAGACCTGCAGTTCCACTTAGGTCAAGGTGACTCCTCTCACGTGCACTCCTTCTTGAGACAAAACCAGAGCAAATTTTGACCTTCATCTTATCCCACGTATGCGCTTCTCTGGGCTTTTCTCACGACCCTCCTTTGACACAGACACATCGTCGACCTTTGCATCTGTCAAATTATTCTTCATGCGAATCAGATGTTGCAGAGACGGGAAAGAGAGTTCTCCTTTGCTGCTTGGCCGTCACTAGAGGAGGAGCACCTGTTTCCAAATAAATCTAAGATTAAAAAAATGATACACCGCAGCTCGATTGTGTGTCTGGAAATGTGGAAATCTGATTCCTTGTGCGCACACAGATATTCCCTCCCACGTGAAGTCTTCATTTATATCTCCTCAGGTTGCAAGTTTTTGCTTATCTTAAGTGAATTTAAGAATTCTACATTTGAAATACCGGCTGAGAGTCACATGTTTTGCCAGCAGCTTTACTCCCAGTGAGGCTCAGAGCATTTTGACCTCAGGGTCCCAGGGTTGAGGTAGAGGCGCAGTCAGCCCTCACTGGTGGAACCATGAACCGTGTCAGGTCATGTCAGCTCTCTGCTCAGCTCCCCTTACTTGAATGTAAATAAAGCCAGTCTAGCTTGGTTCCACATCAACAATACTGACTCTCTTTTGTTCGGGCTAACGGATGACATTCTGACGGGAGGCTCTGTTATTTAAACCTCTTTTTTTTTGCCACTTTTGAAAGCTGGAGCCTCACATTAAATGGACAGACGCTTGAATGTTGATCCTCTCACCTATTTCTCTGCTGGACAGTAAATAAACAAATTTATCGAAGATGCAAGACGTATTGTGACCTAAAAGGACTAATCAGATGTTTTCTTGGCACAAGCGAAATCCAATTCGAGCATTTCTCCATCGCCAAGAATAACCCATTTTAACTTAGGACCTCATCCCAAAGTAAAGAACGAGGAGAGCAGAGACCAGGTCCCAAGAGGTCATAAATTGTTGAGACAGACCCAGTTTAGGCAGGGAATTGAGCGCAAGCAGAAGCTCCCTTAAAGAGTCTAGTGGTCTCTGTTTCTCCCAGAGTTTAACCCTATCACCTCTTCTTACTGGCTGCTCCTTTATTCAGTAGGCTGATTTATTGAAGTTCACAAGGGAGAAAAACAAGCGTAGCATAACCATCAGCCCTGCCTGTGATAAATGACCCACACCGCTATCTTCATCTCAAGTGGGACCTACAGTTCCAGTGGGTGAGAATGAGGATTATATTTTTATCTTATTTTATTTTTTTTACATAAGAGAGACACTTTTATGTTAGTTTTATGCTTATCCTTGTACAAAAGAATTAACAATACATGGATATAAATATTTCAAAGCAGCTCTTTTTGCTGTACTTCCACTACTACTTTGTAGTTTTCTCTATTGTCTTCCACTGTGTCGCCCAGTGTCCCCCTTATCCCTTGTCGTGCCCCTGGCTGTCCCAATGCAACATAGCCCCTCTTCTCCCCAAATGAAATTCTTTGGAAAGTCATTTTATATCACCCTTTGACTGTGCATTGAACTGTAAAACCACCCCATTGGAAACAAAATAAAAGGATAGGAGAGGGAGAGAAGGGGGTGGGAGTGGTGGTGGGGGTGGGGGCGCAAGGAGGAGAATTATAATTCTTTGCAGGCCTTTGGTATTAACCCAAACACCAGAGCTGTCAGCAGTTCAGAGAGGGAGGTGCGAGGGGCAAACATTCAGTGTTAATTGGCACTTTGTAAGCTCTGAGTCTTCCTTTTGTGAGGGGAGTGGAAGAGAGAGTGAGCATGCAAGAGGGAGGAGGAGGGTTGGAGGGGGGAGTGGTCAGCAGAGGAGGGGGGAGAGAGAGAGTGAGCTTGTTCTTGTAGGTTTGTTGGGCCTTGTTGAGGGTGTTTACGGTTCACTTCTTATCCTTTGTTAATTGGGCATTCTCTCCCCCAATGAAAAAAAAGAAAAAAGAATTCATGTAACCCCTAGCCTGCCACCCATGCTCCCTGTGACTCACCCCACCACCCAGATCAGCAAGAGAGGGATAAATGACAGGAACATAACGAAGGGATTGTCCCGGGCATGTCGTTTAAGTTTTACACGCTCTCAGTTTGACCAAAATCGCTCTGACATTGTCCTGTTTGTGGTAACTCCTACCAAACAATTGGGAAAAAAATAACATGGAATTATGTTATTTCTTAAATTTGTTCTGGGAAAATTTGGGCTTGTTTATTCTTATTTTCTCTTATCTCGTTTCTTCTTCTTCATCTTTTTTTTTTCGCCTCCACAGATGCCAAAGAAGCAAACGCGAAATCCTCGACTTTATTTTTAAGAGTTAAAATCTTATTTTTCTCCTTGGGAGCAAGAAGACTCTCAGCTTTCTTCTGCAAACTTCCATCTGATGCCCTGGATGTTAATGATGATAGAGGACAGCAGGGATAGAACAATGTTAGACCATTTGGTACAGGATGTGAAAACACCCTGTCTGTCCTCTTTGTGGATCCGCTTCTTCCGGCAATGTGTTTGGAGTTATCTGAAATAATTAGACAGGAACAGACTGGCACCCACACACACACACACACACACACACACACAAACACACACACACAAATAGAGAAGGAACGATAGGAAGGCACCTGTGTTTGAAAAAGTTCGGGGCAGAAGAGGGGGGGTGTTGTTGGCATGAGGCTGTTGCACTCGGCTTCACAGCACCTCTGGCCTCTATCTGTCTCTCTCCCACCGACTGATGTAAATAATAATAGAACCAGTACTGAAAAGACACAGGTGTCAACCATTGTGCTGCTCTGAATGGACCTGTGGGAAAGAGGTCAGGGGTCACAGGGCCACCTCAGCCACCTCGCACACACCCACAGTTTATATTCACACTGGCACTCCCTTTCATAGGTTCTCATCTCGTTGCCCTGTCCTCCCCCGTCTCACTTGCTCACGTTCTCCTTTTGTTATCATAGCTGAATGTTTTGTGAAAACTTTTCAGAGGTCACGAACGAGCTCGGTGTTCAGGAAGATTAACGTTCTTTTAAACCAAATCATCTCACACAGCTAAAAAAAATAAAATAAATGCATGGAATATATAAAATCTAACACTTACATGAAAGAAAAAATGAGAATATTTATGGTGTTTGTTTTGCAGTACCATGCTGGTACCTGCAATTCACGCAAGCGGCTCAGAATTCACATAAATTTCAGACTTGACCTTACACTCACACTCTACAGCTTTAAAGCTGTTTATATTTCTGAGATAACTTATAGAAGAAAAAGGAACTCTTTCAGTTTCACACTGGCATTGTAATGAAAATGAACCTTTGCTTTAATAACCCATTGCTTTTCTGGATCTCAGATTTTGAAGCATGTTATTTGCATTGTCTAATAATTTGTTTGTTGTTGCTGTTGTTGTTGTCATTAACAAGCCTCATCTTAGTAATGGACAAATCAAATACTAGACTCTCAGGAGGACCTCACAGTAGACCATATTTATTAGAAATTTTGACATCCAATGACTGGATGTAGACGAGAGGAAGCCAAGCAGGCAGCTACTAGCTACTACTGCTGCTGCATTCCTGTCATAGTACATAGTATACATAGTATAGATCTGTGTGTTACCTTTGACCCTGCATAGATATTAACAGTACCTTATCATGAGACACCTATTTCCCATTCTCAGCATTTGGTCAATTATTTTCACTGCAGCAGTGACCGTGATTAATGTCAAGCACGAAGGCAACATACACAAGCCGGCACACACGCACAGCATGCCAAGGCCCATTTTCTGTTGAGCTCGACGAAATGATGGATGGAGCCGGACAGAATTTGTGGAGTAGTACCTTTGTGCTCAAAGAAGCAGGACAAGAAAGAGTTATAAACTGGGACTGGTGCATCAGATTATTTTCATGGATAGGTGACTATTTATGGTCTGAAACATGACATGTCTGCTGCATCAGCAAACTTTGTGTGCAAATGTAAAACTGAGGACACACTATATGATATGTGCAAAAAGGTAATAGACTTATTTTCCGTTTAATTGATTTTACTACTGTAGCACACCTAAGGTCTGTCTGTAGATACAGAGATTAAATCATGCTGAATCACCGAGAAAAAGCTGGATTCAAACTGCACTACAGGCCTCAGTAAGTAGCAGTCTGATTGGCTGATCAGTCGGCTACCTTCCAACTTTTATGTGCAGTCAGTAAAGCAGAGAGGATCTACTTTATTCCCGGCCTTGGCTGTTTGCGGTCACAATGAAAATGTTTGATCTTTATTTACAGCTTTGACTAGGAAAAAAAACCCTTGATGATAGAAGAAATATATCTGTAGCATTTGCAGAAGTGGATAATAATGGAAAGAAACGTAAATAAAATAGTGGATGTTTTAAAGATTTAGTGTTTACTTTATCTTCTGTGTGTATTCTGCTGTCACTGTTGTGGGAGGATGCTCCTCAGCATGTAAGAGCCATGCACAGCGCAGATAGAGATGCTGGAGAAGGGTGAGAGGATTTATTACCCGGCATTAGGAGCACTAATCTGTTGCAGGTGTTTCAGGCTGTTCTCCCAGGCCATGCCTGCTCCCCTCTCCAGGAGGCCCCACCATTGTGCGTGCATGTGTGACAGAAGAGAAGACAGAAGGAGGGAAAGGAACGGAAAGATTTTTCTCTTTCCGTGCTGTCTGCAGGGAGATTATACCATTTCCAAAATCCTCTCCAATCACCAGCAGTGTCGAGATAAAGACAAAGAGAACATGTATTCCAATAACTTCTTGTTATCAGTCATATCAGTCACAGAAAACTGCAGAGTGCAAGTGAACTGTGAAAACTCCTTTATTATATATCAAGGACGTCGTATTCTTCTTAGAGAATTTCATGTAAATATATTCAAAAGGAACAGTTTGTTTCTCAACTTTTCAAACTACTTTTAGTGAGTCTTTTTTGTGACAAGGACAGCTCACTCCTGGTATACAGTAGAAAACTGCTTTGACGGCAGGGGACAACTTCTAGGTTGTGTTACAATAGAGAAAGACCACCAGGATGGATTGAACCAACAGCTTCACAGGAAGCCTGTGGTGCCTTTGGGGATGATGAACAAAGGCACAAAGGAAGCCACTGAGAAAGTCCTGCTCTATAGGAAGTCTGCACCTACTGTGGCCAGCTTTGGGAAGATGAAACTAAATGAAATGGAAAAGAAAGGAGAAGGAGGACAATCCAGGGTTTGGAACACAGAGGGTCACTATTGATATGTTGATGGGTGCTTAAAAATCTCAAAATTCAAATTCAACACAAGTCTATTAAAATATTTGACACTGATTTGTTTCATTGCCATCAAATAATTGTTGCTCTGATTTTTAGGCTTTTTTTTTTTCTTAACTGTGAATGTGCTTGAAGCTAAGACACTTCAACGGTTTGGCACTACTGCCCTCATGTGGACATTCAAAGTACTGATCAGGTTTGCTTAAACCTTTTTGTTACCTTTAAGATGAAGAACAAATATTTCACTTCTTTAATGCAAAGTGGTTTTATTTTTCACCTGTCTTTGCGTTTATGTGCATTTTATCTCCTTTTATCTTTCTTTGCGTGTGTGTGTGTGTGTGTGTGTGTGTATTTTGGGCTTAGATCCATTCCTTCACTTCACATATCCACTCAGCTATATTACTGTAGGATTTTAGGATTCAGCAGGGAAAACAAAGACTTAAGATTATTTATATTGTTTGTTGTCACTTGCTTTTGTCCTTTTGTCCTATCAAATAAAAAAGGTAGAGTCTTTTTTAAATAATTTCCTACGTAAACTGCTATTTGCACATTTTTACTGTAAACTTCTAAGTTCAAATCTGTAATTTTTTGTAGTAATCTGTAAATCTGTAAATCTTACAGTCAATTCTTACTGTCATTTAATGGTCGAGCATTGCACAGCAATAAGCATTTCACCTCATGTCATACTGTGTACGGTTGTGTGTGTGACAAATAAAATTTGAATTTGAATTTAAAGTATGAGAGGAAAGAATATGTTTATTGCTTTTCATCTTTTATTAGTGAATAGCAGAAATGTGAAACTTTAATATACCATTCATGGCTGAAAATCATGAAAGGAAAGTGTGTGAGAGCGACAGAGAGAGTTGTCTTATTTGTAGTAAATCAGGTGCCTTCTTTCTGAATTTTCACTTAGTGGTGCAGTAACGGTTGGACAGCGGTGGCTGTGCTATGCAGATAGGAGCTAATCTCTTTGAGGGAGACAAAAATGAAACAATTTCAAGCCGTAAGCTTTTTTCCCCGTAGACATTTCATAACTGGACAGCTCTCAAAAGCAAGGCGAGAAAAGTGGAAACTGGAAAAGTCAAAGATTATGCCATAAAACTGGCTGTATTAAAATATGAAGGCTAAGATTCAAAGGAATGGAAGTGACATATACCGGCTACAGACGAGCTGTCCATGGTATAGTCCTGCCCAGTGTGTACATCAACATTAAAAAAAAAATCAATGGCAAAGCTGTAAGCCAACATCCAAGCCAAATTTCTGTTTTTAATTAAAGAGGTGTAGAATTGTGCTTCAGATAAATGTTCTTCATGGGTTGTAGTTGTAGGAGCGCTGGACCACATAGTCTGTAAAAGAAGGAATCCAATCTTTGGTAAGAGTCCAAATGTATGTGAACCAGGGGTAGAAAAGCTCTGGCTGTCTCGTAGCTCCCGTGATGATGATGTTCAGGGCGGCCTCTGTGGCGGGGTAGGCTGGCATGTTAACCTTTCCCCTAGGACACAAAAAATTCTTGCAATTAACTCATGAAAACAACACAAATGATTTGACGGCAAATCTTTTTATGCATACTAACTTGACTTTGCTCATAGCTGTTTCGGTATCAATGAGCCCCAGTGTGCACACAGAGATGGACACATTGCTCTTCTTCATAGCCAACTCATGACGAAGAGACCCAAAGAACCCATTCAAGGCACTTTTTGTTGAGACGTATGGAGCTGTTAAGGGACTGGGCATTTTACCTGTGAAGCATCAACAGCTGTTAGGAATTTTCTGGAGTTTTCAAACTTAACATGTCTCGACTTTCCTCTGCTAATCGATTCTTGGAGCTACTTTTGGTTGCTCCCTTATGTAGTTCGATAACCAAGGAGTCACCACAGCGGGTCGCTCCGCATGCTTGACTAGGCAGCTTTTTCTTTCTTTACACTGGATCCCCTCAGGGAATGTGTCAGGAAAACTGGATGGTCCACTACAGGACATTAGGCAAAAACACATATGATGGCTAAAGTGATAAATATCACTAATGTGGCTAAATGAATTAAAACTTGAAATTCATCTTGGCTCATTCTATTGTTGATAGCTGATTAAAAAACTGAGCAGCCACTGGAAATGCTAAGCTGTTTTGTTGTTCTCCTACTTGGGAAACATCTTTTAAATTCTTATGTAAAAGTGATTAACAAAGAAATTTATCATACTTTACATATCACATTCATGAAAAAAAATTATATTACTACTATTTTTTATTAGTAGTAGTAGAATTTGCTTGCACATATGGCTTCATATGATTGTTTTGATTTTCTCCGAATTATTGCATGGTCTTTACTTTACGATGTAAAGTGGCTTAAGGTGACTGTTTTTGTGCTTTGGTTGAACTATAAAAACAAACCTACCTGCAAGTGAGGAAACAATCACCAGCGATCCTTTATTTTTCTCAAGGGAGGGCAAAGCTTTCCAGGCCATCTGAATATAGCTGAAGAAATTGATCTTTGTACACAAACAAACATTCATGACTGAGGGCATTCCTTTCATTTTATGTTTCTGATAGAGCATCAAAACGCTCCGTTACCTTCATCAGCCACTTGGCATGTTCTACGTCTCCATCCCACATGGCGACACGGGTCGAGCCGATGTGATTGAGAACCAGGTAATCCAAACCTCCCAGCTTCTTCAAGGCAAAATCTACCACTCGATCAAGGTCAGACTCATTGGACATGTCTGCTGCTATATAAAAAGCCTCCTGGGCTCCCAAACTCAGACACTTTTCTACTACCTGTTAGTCACAATCAATAAGAATGGCATGAGTCATATAGCTAAAACTGCTACTCCAAAGAACTAAAGAATATCCTCATGTAACTCATACTGCCTTCTGAGCTGCTTGATTTCTAAAATATCATCCCTGACATGACTTACATAAACACTAGAACTAAATGACAGCATCTTAGTAGAATTTGAGTAGTTTACGTATTGACTGACCTTCTGCAGTGTGTCCTTGCTTCTTGCTGTAATAACAATCTTGGCTCCAAAGCGGGCATAATGATATGCCATTTGTTCGCCGATGCCTTTACTGGACCCAGTCACCAATACCTTAGCACCTCTGAGAGATTCTGTGGCAAAAATTATATATACTATACTAATGGCATGTTATTATACTAATACACAAACATGGTAAAGGTGTAAGTGAAGCATTTAATAGGAATAATGCAGATGTGTTCAACGACCTGGAAACAATCCTTGCTATTAATTGTCACTTTATAAATAAAATATAATACAAGCCAAAACTGTGTCCTCATATGCTGTTGGTTTTATAGTCTGTTTTGACTTTTTGCAACCATCCAAATAAAAAGATTGCATTTTGTTATTTTTGCCTGCCCAAGTATTGCATTTGGAACCCCTACACCACACAACCTGAAACTTTCAGGTTGAAGGACATTTGGAAAAGTTTCGGCCTTGACAGTAATGTATGAGGTGGTTAAAAAGTCATATACTGTGCTTAATCAATAATCTGCCTTTTCGGGGACTTCTCTTTGTCCAAGAAACACTGTTTTGTTTTTTGAAGTGATTCTGAGATCTTATCCTATCTTTTAATGTCATTGACATCCAGTTTTTTCCAGTTCACCCCTCATGCTTGTTAATAGTTAAAGTCTTCTTTCCACACATTAACAAAAAGAAGAAATATACAGAACTGAAGTTTGGGAATATCAGATATCAGTATATCTGCAAATGTCTACAGATGGAAACAAATTAAATGCTATTGTCCATTTGTGAAACTGCTTATTTAAAATGCCAGAGTGATATACAAGGTGTGGTAGGTCGTAAACTGGCTGGATGCAAAGCGTTGTAATTGTTGAATGGAGCACATGGCATGTGCAAGGGCATAACCAACAGTTCATTGACACAAATCAGATTAATTCAAATTCATTGCCTGTAGAAATCGATGTGCAAATCTCATAAACACATATTCTATTCATATAGAACACAGAAAACATATCAAATGTTTAAAGTGAGAGAACATACTATTTAAATAACATTGATCTTGCAGGGCGAGTGAGGAATTATTATTATTATTTTAATATATATAAATATAACCGTGACAATCAAACAGAATCAGAATGCAGTGCTGCAGAGACGCCTGATCTCTTGCATGTAGAAACTTTTCCATACTCCTGGAATCTTTTGATGACGTTATATAATGTCAGTGATAGGATATTTCAAGTTTTTGCTATTTTACATTTTCCTCCAGCTTTTTCTTTTTGTACCACTTACTCTTCTAGTCTTTCGTTGCCCCTGCCCCAACATTTTTGAGACATGTGGCTTCCATCAAGTTCAAGATGAGCTAATATTATTCTTAAAATGGTGAATTTTCCCGGCTTTTGTAAGTTCTCCATGTTCTATTGTGAATAAAATATGGGTTTTGAGAGTTGCAAATCATTCCACTCGGATTTCATTTGCATTTTAAAGTCGTTAAATTGCTTACTGTTTTCATAAAATATCCTAAAAACAATAAACCTTTACTATCCTTGTTAAAGAGATATCTTTGGTCCATGCAAATCAGAAAATTATGTTATATGAGTTTACTTATTATGTGTAATAACTTTACATGTTTCATTCGGATGAGCTTAAGTTTCACAGTCCTGACTGTATGGCAAACATTTGATACGGAAAATGCAAACTATAATATCTGGGAGTAGGTGACGAGGAGAATACAGGAATATATAATTCACAAATTCATTCACTTAGCTTGCTTTTGCTGTGTGTTTGGATCATTACTCATCTGTAATGGGAACTTCTGTGCCATCAGTTTTGCAGCATTTAACTGAATCTGACATGTGGTAGCAGAATTCCTCCTGCTATTTCTATCAGCAGTCTTAGATTCATGTTAATTCCTGTGAACCATTTGAATGCAAGTTCAACACTTGAACGTCACTTCAGACCTGTTATCTGCTTAATTGATGCCCACGTCAACGTACAGATGTTTATTAGAGATTACTTTTAAGCCTCAATCAAAATCAAAAGCAAGGTCATGAGTTAAAAGATAACTACTTCAGTTTTGGAAGGCACTGCACGTTTTTATTGTCCGCACAACTGTTTCAATCAGTCAAACATTAACTACAGAGTGCAATGATCTTTTACCTCGTATGAATCTTTTAACTTTAACTTCTAACCTAAGTAAATGTCATATGCAGACTCCTTTAAAATTCTTTCATACACTGTTTTCACGCCATTTATTTCATAAACAACACCCCTGCCTGTTGCAACCTGTAGCTCTAATACCACCGTCTTTTATCAGCACTACTGCTCTTTAGGTCATTGAACCAAAGTTTACAGATAAATATAGATTAATACTTGCGCTCAGTAACAATAAACATAATCCTACTTCACCTGCATCAAAATTGCTGGTCCATCTGATGGCCAGGAAAGCAACAAATATACAACTTAAAATAATCTTTATGAAAGCTCCCATTTTTAACAGCTTGCTGCTAGTTGTTTTGAAGTGTTGGGCTTTAGACAGTTCACGTTTGAGGACACAAACTGCCTTTTATGCAACCGCATTCCATTCACCCTCCTCCTGTCGTTCTGTAAGGGGGCGTGTTTTCAAAAGTGGTGAACTTCAATAAGGCCCGCCCTCAAACTCAAAGAGAAAGTGCTTTTTATCAACACATTTCCTTACAGTAGCTTTAACTTTTTATTTAATAAACTGCACAGTGTTTGATTTAATTAGCAATAAATAAATTCAAAAAGATAAGACATCAAATGCCATTTTTAGTCTGTCATGTTTAGCATCTACATGGATGTTAAAATAAATTACCCACAATAATTATTTTATCTGAGCTGAGCACTAAATCAGACAAAAAGCCTGAGAAATCAGACAGAAACTCTGTGTACGGCCCAGGTGGACGATAGATGATAACAAATGAGACTGGTTTTTGAGTTTTCCAGCTGGGGTGGACAAGGCTAAGCATCTGGCTTTCAAATGAATTCAAACTCAGTCTTGGTCTTTGATTTTGGTTTAATAATCTAGTGTGGAAAATTGCTGCCACACTGCACCCTCGGCCTGAGCTTCGAGGATTCTGACAATTAGTGTTGATTCGTTTAAACTAACAATCATCCTGCTGTAAACAGGTTTCTGTCAGGCAGAGTAAATCAATTTGTTGATCAATTATTAGTTAACATACTAACAGGGACTTAGAAGGAATGAGAGCTAGCTTTACAGATATTGCACTCAACATAGTTACTCAACAGTCACCATAAATATGATGAGTCCTCCATACTGTCACTAGATGGTGCTGAGGTCTCAATATTAAGGCAGCTCTAACCCTCATATTCTCCTCAAATATTACTATCATAGACAATGGTTCACATACAATTGTTGACCACACTTTGGCTACTTATTGAACACATAAATAGCCCCTTGATAATGAAACTCTAGCGCCACCATCAGGCCAAACTTTTAATTTAGAATAAATGTATCTTGTAACGTTTGCATTCAAAACTTTTCAAAATTACTCAAAAATATTAATGACCACAAGTGGATGAACCCTGTTGGTTTTTAGTGATGGCATGACCTTTTCTCTAATGCCACCATCAGGTCAAACTTTCAGTTTTAGATTTAGTGTATCTTGAAAATCCTCCATCTAATTTTTTTCTAATTTTGGGTGCACACCCATGCCCATTACAATGAATCCTGTTGACATTTGTGACCCCTAGACCTTTTGCTCTAGTTTTACTCACCCCTCCTCTTTTTTTTATCCGGGCTTGGGACCGGCAGTGGCAGAGTTGAAGAGTTTTTTTGTTTTGTTTGAGGGTTTGTGTGTGTGTTTATGATATTTTTTTTTACATATTTGGGGTGAAATTTAATGATTTGTGAAACTGAAAATAATGACAACATCAGTGAAATAGTCAGAACATGGAAAAGTTCTTGTCCAACAGTCAAGTGTTTTGTCTGCACTACTGTACACATGATGTGCAGAGAGTGTGTGCTCCTTGCAGATATATCTCTTGCATTGTGCACAGGCCTTCCTAATCTTTGAATCACTCCTGGTGGGACAAACCTGGCACCTGCCTGTGGTTTGTACCACTGGAAAAGTTGGGCTGAGACTTTTCTTTCTGTTACTTTGCTTTCTGTTAAGTCTCCTTTTCTTTGGTTTTGCATTTCTAATTATTTCTCCCGAGTCCACATGCTGGCTTTCTTTATGAGCTTGGCTCTCTGCTTCAGGAGAGCTGTGGTCACTTTCCTCATAAGGAGGAATCTCCATAAAGGTATCAGTCTCCTGCTTCAGTCCAACCTGCTCACCCTCATGACTTCTGCAAAGTTCCTCCTGTTACTCTTTAATCTGTTGAGGCTCTGGGCCATCCTGGTCCAGACTGGAGTTCCTCTCCTGCTGGTCTGTGGGAACCTTCTCCTCGTAAACATGCTGCTGTTAGAGGTCTGAAAAGACAAATACAGAATAAAATGGCAGAAAACAAACATTTGAGGAAATATATACTGTTCTGAACCATTAGCAGGTGGCTCACATTTACCAGTGAAATTTAACGTGCACATATGTGACCAATTATTTGGGCACTGATGCAGATGATGGTTTAGTCATAAACCATCATCTGCCAGTACTGACATCATTACTCCAGTGCAGTCACCTTCTTGCCTGCTTTCTGTGAGCTAATCAGCCTTTTAAATCTCTGTGGTCTTTTGACTTTCTGCCTTTTACACTCTCATTGTGCAACCACTGAACCTAGCCATGTGGGAAGGCACAAGCCCATTACTGCCACCTAATGGACTGGAGTGTGGAGAGGAGAATTGCGGGGGGGGGGGGGGAATCAAAAGCTATATTCTTTCCATCAATTTTATAATTTGAAGATACTGATATAACAGAATGCAAATTTTCTGTGTTTCCTTCCTTGTGCTGGTAAGCTACAGTGAAACTTTAGTCTTGGACAATTTCTTTCAACCAGTCTCTGGATCTTTTGAATATGAATATTTTACATTAAAGCTGATCTATAAGTCTTGTACTATTATTCCTTGTGATATTCTTTTTGATTTTTCCTTTCAACTTGTGCTGCAGACTTGGATTAACAGACCACATAACAAGTATCATTAATCATTATTTTAAATAATATGGCTTATTTGAAGAGTTTCAGTCAGGTTTCAGAGCTTCAAATAGTTTTCTTCCTATTCGAAAGGGAGTTTTTCCTTCCCACTGTCACCAAGTGCTTGGTCAAAGGGGGTCATATGATTGTTTTATGTAGTATTGTAGGGTCTACCTTACAATATAAAGTGCCTTTTTGACTGTTGTGATTTGGCGCAGTATAAATAACCTAGGTTTTGCTGTGCCTGTGGCTGTCAGTCAAAGCAGACAACTGCAATAGGAGGCTAACATTTTTGTAGCTCCATAATTAAACACTAATAGTGGCATTGGGGTTAGCACACAAGAAAAATCTAAATTTAAAGTTATTACGTCTTCATACCTTTAAGGTGCAGAACAAATATTTCACTGGCAAAAAAACCTTTTTTTTCCATTTGCTTTTATGTGCATTATCATACCTCACGTTATTTCACATTCTTGACTTTGTTTGCTTTGGGCTTCTCTATTGTGTCAGCCAAGTAGCTTCCTGACTGCTCTTCACTTCTCCACTAAGCTGTACCGACCTGGAATATGCTAAACTGCATTTTATGGTAGAAAGATATTTCTGTTAGACTATGGATGACTTATGTGGTCTGTTATTATGATCTACCTTTCCTTCCCTTCATTAACCACAATTAACACCAACAAACATGTCAGGAGGAAGCTGGTTTATTGTTTTGTGTTCTTCATCAGCAGCAACAGCAGCAACACGAAACGTATTCATTTATTTCATAACCAAATCTCATGTGAGGTATTGTGTCTGTGTGTGGGAGGGCTGAATGGAGGGGTAAGGTTGTCTTATCAGTAGTAAATCAGACTTTTTTTCTTCTGAGTTTTCAAGTACTAGTGCAATAATGTTTGGACAGCAGCGGCTGTACTATTGACACAGACACTAATGTCTAAAATGTTAAAATAGTAGCCTAAAAAGTAAAATCCCAAGTCCTGAGCTTTTCTATCTGTATACATTTTATTACTGGACTGTTCTCAAAGAAATGATGAGAAAAGTGGAAACTGAAATGTCAGAAATGTTCCCGCAAAACTGGGTGCATCAAAATGTCAAAGAACTAGGCCAAAATCCAAATTAAATGTTGATATTTCTAATTAGGAACATGTATAATTGTGCTTCAGTTGTGCTGAATAAATGCTCTTCATGGGATGTAGTTGTAGGAGTTCTGGGTCATATAATCTGTGACAGAAGGAAACCAGTCTTTGGTGATAGCTATAAAGTATGTGAACCAAGGGTAGAAAAGCTCTGGCTGCCTTGTAGATCCCGTAATGATGATGTTCAATGCAGCATCTGTGGCGGGGTAGGCTGGTACATCAGTGACGCCCCTGGGATAGAGAAAATTCTTACACTTAATTCAAAAATATCTCAAAATACACAATGTCAAATATTTCTGCATACATATATTTGACTAACCGGACTTTCTCCATAGCTGAGTCGGTATCAATGAGACCGAGTGTGCAGACAGAGATGGACACGTTGCTCTTCTTCATAGCCAGCTCATGATGAAGAGACCCAAAAAACCCGTTCAAGGCAAATTTGGTTGAGGAATATGGCGCCACGAAAGGAGAAGTTATTTTACCTGTGAAGCATCAACAACTGTTAGAGTAGGAGAAGCGTCTTCAGTAGCTTTCTTGGAGCTTTCAAACACTGTCAGAACTGGTTACGACGGGGAGTCAAAGTCCATTTTAAACGCATTAGAGAACTGCTCTTTTGCTCAAGCCTGTGTTTAATATTGCTCTTGTAATCATCTGTTATTGTATATGATTCACAAGTTTCTATTCATTTGTCTGTACTGAATGTCAGTTGTTTGGTTTCTTTTTTATATTGCTATGTGTTGTAACTTATGTTGCCCCTTTGGCCATTTCAAATCTCTGAGCTCTGGAAGTCCAACTTTTCATCTTTTGGTCTAGTTTAGCTGTTCTCAAACTGTGTTAAGGGGCTCTGCTGAGGGGCCCAGCGCCACTGCAGAAGGGAAGGTGGGCAGGTAATGAGCAGGAAAAAATAACCAACTTGATGAATATGAATTATGCAGGTAAAATACTTTTCTTAGAGTTTGCTGATTCTAATATACTGACCTTTATTTCACTTTTCAACTTTGGTCACTTTTATTCTAACAAAGCTTCTTTCAACTGCTCCCTGAATCACAAACCACAGGGGATGGTTTTGCATATTATTGGTAATGATTAATAAAAACTTGGAAACTGTACTTCTTAAAGTACTTTTATTGCACCATGTTCATTCACTCATGAGCTGCTGTAACATGAATCAAATGGCTGAATTGCCACCTCAACATCCAGTCAAGTTCTGTAGAGTCTTGCTAATGACCTACTAATTTTATTCAGGTGTGTTGCAGCAGGGACAGTTTCAGGACAACAGCCCTCGAGGACTGGAGTTTGACAACTGTGCCCTAGGGGAATACCCAGGCATTCCCATGGTAGCCAATAGATCTAATTTCTCCTGTCATACTTGTGTGTGCCCTGAGGCCTCCTGCCAGTCTGACATGCCAGGAGAGGTCTACTTAAGAGTTCTACTTAGCAGTTCTACATAAAGCACATTGTAAATGACTGAGGTCCTCACCCTATCTCTAAGAGTGAGCCCAGACACCCTGTGAAGGATACTTTTTTCAGCCACTTGTATCTGCAAATCTTATTCTTTTGGTCGCTACCGCCAGCCCATATAAATAATTGAGCATAACACGGTAGACTGACCAGGAAATCGACAGCTTTGCTTCTGCGGTCAGCTTTGTGGTCACTTTCATGCTCTGGTGAGTATTCCTCAACTTCCTACCAAAACTTAGGCTCCTTCCCCATTAAAGATGTCCCCTCGTCCCTTACAGCAAAAAAAAGCCAACAACTAGACTATCAGTACTTGTGACTTTGACTGGCGCCCAATCCAGAAAACACTTTCCCTCTACAGATTCTCCTGCAGGTAGTTGACCCATGATACAATAGACCTTTTGGGCTTGTTTTATTTGAGCTCCACAAGAAATTATGGCCCAGCCACCTGGTGCACACAATCTCCAGAGTGGCTTATCAACTCTTGTCATCATAATACATTAAGTTAATCTTAATTACTGTATTACCATACTTATTTATCAGTTGCAGTAGAAAGTGCCTTTAAAAATGTCAATTTAATTGTAACTGGTGGGTGAAAGTATTAGGAGGTATATATGTGTACACACAATTTGTATTTGATAGTTTGTCATCATCTGCATAAAAAAGTATAAAGTATAAAAATGCTGAAGAAGTGTAAAAATAAACCTACCTAAGAGCGATGAGACAACAACCAGTGATCCTTTATTTTGCTCAAGGGAGGGCAAAGCTTTCCAGGCCATCTGAATATAGCTGAAGAAATTGACCTTCACAAAGAAACATTCATGAATCAGCATAGTCTCTCCATTTCCTGTTTTGAATGACCATCAAAATGCTCAGTTACCTTCATCAGCCATTTGGTGTGATCCACATCTCCCTTCCACATGCTGAAGGGGCTAGGCCCAATGTGATTGAGGACCAGGTAATCCAAACCTCCCAGCTTCTCCAGAGCATAATCCACCACTTTGTCAGGGTCAGCCTCATTCGCCATGTCTGCTGCTATATAAAAAGCTTTCTGGGCTCCTAAACTCAGACATTTTTCTACTACCTACAGGCCAAAATTATTAAAAATGCACATGGTTAGTTTATTGAGAGAACTACAGAATGTCTCTATTCATGACTGTCACAAAACAACACAAGTAAATGGCAATCTATGAGCAGAATTTCAACAGTTTATTACGTAAACTGACCTGCTGTAAGACTTTCTCCCTCCTTGCTGTGATAACAATTTTGGCTCCAAAGCGGGCGTAATGATACGCCATTTGTTCACCAATACCTGTACTGGCCCCAGTCACCAGTACCCTAGCCCCTTTGAGAGAATCTGAAACAAAGGTTTACCGTATTCAACATGGAATGGAATTGTTTTAATACATGAAAGGTTAATAGAAACAACAAAAATATGTTATTTCTATTAGTCAACAATAAATAGAGTGACCACAGTAACTATTGCATACATTGTTAATGTGTCTACGCATGCAGAAAAGGTTTTTAAGTGAACTTGATGACAATGAAATAGTTTAGTTTATCTAGAATCATTCTTTAGGCAGATATAAACCCTAAAAAGATAAGCTAATCTTAGTCCTCCATATATTGCTTCAGGTCAAAGGACATTTGAAACTTTTTAACCCTGAGAAATTGCAAAATGCATACTCTTCATTTGGACTAGTAAAATGCTTGGATATTGTGTTTATTTATTTCACCAGAATTTCCATGCTGTATTTTGTTTTTGAAGGTCCCATATCACTCATTTGTTGCTTTAATTCTTTGCCTGGTGCTATGAAGATTTAAATATGCTGCAGGTTTAAAAATTTTCACTCCCCATGCTGGAGAATGGAGCCATATGTCAGTACCCTTTTCCCCTCAAAGGTTTAGCTAAATGTGCTATCAACTGCATGCTCTCTCTCTCTTATTCCACTTCTTATTCCCATGAAGAGTTAGGGTTCATGAAGCAGACATTCAAACTGCATTTTTATTACTAACTAGAGATGGCACGATACCACTTTTTTATGTCCGATACCGATACCGATATCATAAATTTGGATATCTGCCGATACCGATATGAATCCGATATAGTGTGTTTTTTAATCAATAAAACGTTTTTTTAATATCTTGCTGCATTTTGTATAAGTTCATACTCAAGTTTAAATAAATAACAACACTAAAGCTATTCTGTTATACCTGTATGTAAAAAATACACTGCGCCAAAAATATTTCATAGTTCAGCAGCACTGATCAATCTAATAAACTTAAACCTACTCCATCCTCCCTATTCTGGTATTTTAAAGAGTGCTTAGCAGAAATATTAAGCAACCTAACTAATAGGGTTGCAAACTCCCAGCAAAAAAAAAAAAAATAGGGAACCACCCTCCACCTCATGATGCTTAATCGATGTAATCAAATTTAATTTGATGCAGGGGGAAAAATGCACAGAAATAAATTATTTTTCAAGAATAATTAAATAGATTCAACATCTTTCTTCAACAGAATTTCAGAATTCACAGATGGTACTTTCCCAAAGGAAAAGGTACTATAGCTTACTAGGGTATATTAAACTTAACAGTTACTATATACAGTAATGGACTTCTATATATTTTACATCAGATTAAAACTTTGGGTGTAAGAGTCAGATAATTATTTATTAAAAGCTAGACATTTTAAATGAGAATAAGAAAGAAAAAGTATGTCTTTGTGCCCCCTTTTCCCTGTTCATGCCCTATCGGCCCCCCTGGCTAAACTTTGCTAGATCCGCCCCTGCACAGTTACCAGCCGTCAGCTACGTAGAAAAGGATCCTGGTGTAGAAAGTAACATTAAATAAATTCTAACAACAGCTTATCAAGCTTAATAGTGCTGCTGTTGTTCAGCCGCTGGTTTCCTCTTTCTGGTGAGAAGTGGGCCAAAAACTAAGAAGAGAGCTGGACTCGCGACAGAAAAGCCGATCAGCTGATCATTAAGCAGTTTCAGGATTGAAGTAGCAGCAGGAGAGAGAGAGAGAGAGAGGCAGTCGCTCCATATATCTGTTGTTAAGCTTAACATGGGAACACTTTACAGACATTCAGAGATGAACTTGCACATTTGCTTTACTTCTCTCTGGGATAACTTCCTCGGAGATGAAATGCTGGTTTGGTAGCGAGGCTACAAATACACCAGCCGCTCTATCACGTGATGCATACTGCTCCGACTGCTACGGTTATGAGCCGAGTTACGCCGTGTGGCAAGTTTTGTGAGGTGCTTTTTTGATATTTAATGGATCGGATTACATTTTTTATTTCTCACCGATATCCGATCCAGTAATTTGGGTCAGTATCAGACCGATACCGATACGTAATATCAGATCGGTCCATCTCTATTACTAACCAAAGCAAACACAAGGCTTCTGAAACAAATCGTCCTGCGCTGTCGTACATTTGTGAAATATAGGCATTTAAGCTTTAAAAAAATGTGGTGTTTTATAAGGTTACAGTGTTGCAGAGTAGAGCACATGAGATATGCAAGTATACATAACACTAGTCCACTGACATGGACCGCATAATTTCATTGCTTGCGGAAAATTGACTCTACAGTATGTTCTCAAAATGTGAATAAATGCTGGATTCTCTCTTTGGTAAGCCTTGGTCACATGCAGAGAGCAGATTATTATCAATTACTCGCTCACTTTGTGCTGTTTCTAATACATTTCTTGAACAAATCATTAAATTGTTACTATTACCTTTCCAAGTTGGCAGTAATACACACCCACACCATACAACTGCCTTTTATTTGTTAATAATGTGGCATGTATTCTATTATTTCTATAATTCTAATATGAATTGTTGGTTTCATTTTTTCAGATTTTATGTATAGTTTTTTTTTAATAGCAAAGTCTGACCTGGCATTTTTACTCAGAATTCTGATATCTGCTGTTGTTTTTGTTGTTTTCTGTACATTGTTTTTTTCAAGAATGTAACTGGTAATTTAAACATTCCTGTGGTTTCTGGTTTTACAGCCCATGTTTTTGCTTTTTCAGCTTTTGATTCCATCAGTAATTCTTTGAAACCCATATTGAACATACAAATTGATTTCTTGGACTCAACTTCAGACCTTTTATCTCCTTAATCTGGCTACACCTGACCATAAAGCCTCAAATTATTGGCCCGGGTGCTTTTGAGCTTCAAAAATCAAATCAAAGTTGACTGCACATGTATTAGATGTCTATTAAAAACAGACTTCATATGTATAACAAACAATAAAAAAAAAAAAAAACAAGAAAATCCGTCATGATTTAATTCATAATAATTAGGGAAAAAATGACGTAAAATATTGTAATTATGACTATAATAGTGAGGTGTTACGAGATACTAAGTTATAACTGTGACATAACCGAGTAGGCTAGCTAGGATTCCTTCACGTGAGTCTTACCTTTTTCATGTGAAACCTTCATTTTTAAGTTAAATAAATCCGCAAGTGTGACTCTATTTAGCTGTTTTCAACTTATACATTGCAAATGCATACCACGCATATGTCTGGACCACTGTAGGTCCAACACCACCTAACACATTATTGTCTGCTGGAGAAACCTGCATGCCTGCTGCAAGTTTGCAACTAAAAACAAACAAGTACTTTCTCACAATGACAAAGAACAGAGTTTACCAGCATCAAATCTGGGTGAAGTCCATTTGGCAGCCAGGAAAGCAACACATATACTAGCTAAAATAATTTTTGTGACTGCGCCCATTATGGCAGTTTGGTAGCAGCTGATCGGAAATGCTAAGCTTTAGAAGTTTCTGCCAACTTTCACAATCGCAGTTTGAGAAAACTAAGCGCATTTTATGCAGCCCACTATTTCTCCCCTCCTTCCACTTTGTAAGGGGCGGGGGTTGGTCAGATAGGTCTGCCCTCTTTCATGGACACAAATCATTTTTTTGTTATTTTAATACTATCTATTTTAATATCTATCTAAATCTATCTATTGTTTTTTATTTATCAAAGCGCCAAAATCTTTAATTTATTTGCCTATACATTTATAGTTAAAAAAAAAATCAAGGCTGACGAATCTGCGCCTCTGAAATTACATCCGCCCTTACTTTTGAAATAGCAACTTTATTTACACAACGCTGGTGCACACGGATCATCAAGCAGGGTTGTCCTTCAGTACAGCTAACCAGCTAGTCTGATCTACGGCTCATTGTCGGAGTTCTCGTAATAAAAGCTTCTTAAAGGAGAATAGACCGCGCTGAACGATGGCGACGAGGATTTGGCCTGTTATGAAGTTAGTATTTTTATTTCAACTCCCGCGGTTCCGTATACTGTTACTGCTCTAAATGCTCTTATTGGTAATTAAGCTAACTTAGGCTAAGCTAGCTGTCAGTCATACCAGGTCATTTTCAGTTGATTTCGTTTTAGCTCCAAGTTTAAGACTTAAAATATGCTTTTCTTTATGGAGTTAAACTTGGGCTGATATACTAACTCTCTGCAATAACGGGAGCTTATGTGGGCGATTGTAAATTTCCCAACTATTAACTGCTAACTTGGCATCAAAGAATAATTTGTTGTTTACTTTGATAACAACGACGTGTGTCTGTAGTTTCAGTTTGCCCTGTTGGGAAATTGGGGTATTTCAGATTAATTGCATTACTGCATCTGTTCTTTCATTTCCAGACTGGCCACCAAGGTGACCATTGCAGGAGGAGCTGTCTATGTTGCCTATGACTCTGGTCTCTTGGGGAACAGTGAACAGGGCTCAGAGGCTCTGCGGAAGGCCAAAGCAGTAATCCCACCTGCCATGGAGGAATGGATGAAGTACTTTGGTGTGGAGGTACAAGATGCACGTTATAAACAACTAGGTCTTCCTGGATCAATGCCACTAGGCCTAATACAACAGAAAGTAAAATGGTTTTATAAATTCATTGCATTAAATAGATCAGTGCTGCAGACAGCAAATTTGATGACTCGTACCATAAATGTGTAGAAATTTCTTTTTGCTTTCTAGCCTTTCTCTTATGAGATCAGAAACGCTCTAATGCATACATAGTTACAGTACAATCATGACATCATAAACCTTTGTGAGGCATGTACTTTGATTCGTGGTAATGTATGCTGCAGACCTAACTAGCTCTGGAGCAGGTTGTGGTCTAGATTAGAGATCATCAGGTTGAAAATATAGTCAATAGCAATTCTTCAGATTCTCCTGTGCCTTAAGTCTGGTAACTGAGACTTACCAGATTTAAGACGGAGACTTTATTAAAGTAAATATCTTTTCCAGCATTACTGACCAAAGTGCTTAAAGTGCTCATGTTAATTCAAATATTTAATACTACTGGACTGGCTGTTTCTTCCCACACACACTCACACCACTCCTTTAGCTTCAACACTGCTGTTGCGTTATGCCTGTATTATTTAATCTTTTCAAATTTTTCAGATATCATAGTTGTAGCTTTGTACGATCCGCCCATGTTTCTGACTGGTCGACTGCTGCCAACATCTAACTGAATACACTCACAGCTAGATTGTTAAACTCTGGCTTGGCTTAGTCGGTAAACACCTTTGTAATTCTGCTTATCTTGGTTCTCAGTGTTATTTTAATTGAAGTCAGATAATGGAAAGATATCCAGGGAATGCTGAAACTGCTTCATAGTACAGGTCCTAGTTCTGCTGACAAACCAGTTCGGGTGATTTAAAAAAAAAAAAAAAAAAAAAACATAGAAAAGAACAAGAGTATTTATCCATTTCTTACTTGTGATTTTATTCACAAACTCCAACAAGCAAGTTTTCACTTGAAACAGTGTATAAGTGCGTCTGCTCTTCATGATTTTACTTTAAAACCTGATTTGTTTATTTATTCATTTCTTTTTTTTATTACTGTTTTGCACTGGACAGAATAGTAGTCGTATTGTCCAATTATAATAAACACTTTTCAAAATTTATTTACTTATTTAAACTTTTTATCTTTTTCTAAATCAGACCTAAGATAAATTAGACCTTACAAGGAGTGTTTTCACCTATACTAATAGAAAGTCTGTTTACCAGCTCCAATATGTTGTTAACAGAAAATAATGCACCCTATCCCTCTTGTCAGGCTCAGCTTCCAACCATACCTAAGATTGAGTTCTCTCCTGTTGACACGTGGAATTCTGGTAAGAATTCAATTATTTGTTCCTTTTTTAAAAAAGCAAGGGTAAAAATTTACTGTGGTCACAAGTTTGGCACAGACTTTCTTTTGTGTATTTCACTTGTTACATGCAGTAATAGTTTTAAAATTGTTTGGAGGCAGTAGTCTGTTTTAAAATAATTTTGGTATTGGTATTACTTTTGGTCTAGATCCTATATTGACCCTGATTTTTCACTATCTAAAACCTAAACTTCTCTTTTTTCTTTTGTTGCAGGCGTACAGTGGACGATTTCAAATCTTTCTGAGGCCCCGACAAAAGCCACTGAATACACAAGTCAGGGGCTGCAGTACTTGAAGGACCTCACAAAGTGAACATGAACTCTCTGGACAGCCTCACATTATCAGTCCTTTTGACTTTTGCACTTCTTCAAATGTTGAACCCTGCCATAAGAATGAAGCAACACACAACATCAAAGAAAACTGCTAGATTAAAAGATTAAAAGCAAGGAGGCTACTCTGCTGAATGGGTACTGTGGTTTTCTAACTGATAGTGGCCTTTGATGGGAGATGTACATAATGGGAAGGAAATTTTATTTTTAAGAAGGCAATCTTTCATTTTGTGTATACCTCAAAATTGTGTATACCAAATAGTTGCTATCGGCACTGTCCAGCAGAGAGTGTTATTCTGCCCTCACCTTGCCCAAAAAATGTTAAGAATATCTGTGTGTGTGTATATATGCAATTTCACTATTTGTGAGCAATATATCAATCTTAAAACATCTTGTCTCATCTTTAGTTTGATCTATCAAGTCATATAACATATAGTGCTCGGTCGACAAAAAGTGTAAGACCATACAAATGTGCAAAAATCTTTATTAATCATGACAATAATAATGACACAGTTCACTGTTGATTCTGCTACAACTTGAAAAGAGGGGGAGATGATTTAAAGCGTGAGGAAGAGCACACGCAGCCATTTATGATCGGTTGACTCCACTGTACACGATGCAGACACACTCCACAGCACCGCGAGCGGCGATGTTTAGTGTCAACCTTTTTTTTATCTAAATGTAAGAAAACATTACCCATTCTGCCACGTGTTATCACTTCTTCACATCCAAATAAAGTTTATAAACCTTGAGGCACTGATCAGATATGATGCATGCAGAAAAAAAAAAGCAAAGGCTGAAAAGACTGAGGCCAGTTCAGCAACTACAACACGGTAACGAAAGCGAGATGACCTCCACGTGGCAAGCGAAGAGCCTTAGCTTCCCAAACATTGATTATGCCTAATCTTAAAATAAATTTCTGATCCCAGTGGAGCTCTTCATTGAATTTTTCTTTAAGTTTAGGACTATGTTTAATCCATGAGTGGGAAACTGGCTGCTCATATTTGCAAGACTATGAGTTCCAAAGGCAGGAGTCGAGATTAGTCACTGAACAAATCGGTTGATTACAATCTTTAAATATTCATATTTTAATTAATGTACATTACTTTTTCACAAGAAGCTGGTGTGGCGTTTTAATGAGATACTCTAATAAACTGAAGTAATCACAACAGGCAACATTACAAGTAATTTTACACAAGTTTCGTAGATTAAATACTGTCATTATGTACTGTAGCTATTTTTTTTCTTTTACATGCGTGTATCTTAAAGCGAAATTCTGCCACATTTGCACTTAAGGAAACACCGTTTGGGGGAAACTATTAAAGTGTACCATTACCTAAATATGTAAACTTTATACAATAAAGTGCTCCCCACAATGTCAACAGTGAGATTATACAACCAATGATAATGTGCATTATGTTTGAAGAACTTTTTCAAACTGCATTAAGAGCACACACACATCACTAATACAAATTGATAGTTTTAAAACTTTGCTCCAGCTGTCAGTGTTGCCACTTTGAAATGAGGACCAAATAGCAGCCTCCGGGGGCAAAGATTCATTAAGAGCACAGTCAGAGAAATGGTAAGTACAGTATTGCAAAATGACAAGCCGGAAGGCACTTTATGATATCAGTGGGATCAAATTCGTATGCAAATTTAGTACTTTAATTACCAGCACAAACATGATACTTGCACTCTTGATGTTAGGATTTAGGGCCTGTGCAGAAACCTTCCTTCAAGGTCATGAGGACATGTTCAGCACGAATGGCATATGCAGCATGCAGCCACTTCACCCAGCTACGAAAGCTGCAATACTTCACGTGGTGCAAAGGTGCAGGAATATGTTGGCTTTTAAAAAGAATTGGCCTCAATTAAGATGGTTTTACAAAGCAACTTCCATTTATCTCTTCTGATATTAAGTTAATTTGATATTCTTTGATGAACACACACACACACACACACACACACACATTTGGATCTGCCCATTTCTTTTAATAACTACCTCAGTGGAAAACACCTAGTCCATAGGTGTGTGTCAACACTTATCGTCAATTTAGATAAGCCAACATAAAGTGCCCTTTGAAAGGAGATATTAAGCAGCTTCGTTAGTCACTGGAATTTAATTAAGAGGAGCACTTTTGGGGACAGACGTGAAAGTGCTGCACAAATGTTGTGCAGTGCAATCTTTGACTTTGTCCAAACTTTAAAGTTGTATTTAAAGTAGAGCAGCAACAACAAAACAAAAACTTTCTCTCTGCGAAACAGCCAAGCATAGCAGTGCTACAGTTATGCTGTGCATACAAATAAAAAAAGAAAAAAGAAATAAAAAGAGATTGCACTGACTTCTGAACAATAAAGCATGTCAGCTATTTAACCCTGTCTAGGCTTTGAATAACAGATTGTAGCAATGAGTGGAACAGTAGCAGGTGGAGAGATGTCGGGGAATTAGATAAAAGTGTCCACTATCTCTAGGTGGTTTTGACAAGGTCATAGACATGAATATGAAAGTCATCGTCATATTTGATGTAGTAGACAGAGGGCTTGGCCGGGACCTGGTAGATGACCAGGCCTGTTCTTTTCACACCCTTGTCAGTAACGTACTCCACTTGTTTCCCAACGAGACTCTCCGTCTCTTCTCCTGGCTTCCTGTCTGCAGGCAACAGGTGCTTGTTTTCTGTGGAGAGAGGTTAATCATTACAACACCAAGATTATAATTACAGAAGAGATGAAGAGTAAAATAAAATCCTGCTGCTGGTGAAAGCTGTTGATAAAAAGAAAAAAAATAATGGTGTCATTGTCATAATTTTCACAAATTAAAAAAAACTTACTTTGTTTTTATACTTGGCTTTTTATACTCGTACTATAAAGGTCAAAGCATTTTGCATAAAGATCTCTCTATTTGCATTAAATTTCACTTGAAGTTAATGTGAGTACCTATCTCTGCCAAATCAGATGTGGAAATTTCTTCACATGCTGGAAATGGTCGTTTAATGATACTATTGATTCAATCCTTGGGCTTTATTTACACAGCATGGCAGCTATATTAGGTATCTGTAATACTCAAATTTAACTCAAAATACTTTATTTTAACGGAAATAAAGTAGGCAAGTGCTGCTCACTTCCCTCAAAATGCGTCATTCTGCCAGAGTGCTTCTGTAAGTAAATAATAATGGATTGCATTTATATAGCGCTTTAAAATTCCACTATTCATTCACTCTCACATTCACACACTGGTGTGTAAAATTGGCCCAGTTTAACTCATTTCTAATGCCATAGGACAAAAATGTTTACAACTCTGAAAAGTCTTGTATAAAACATGCCTCCATTGAACAGAAATTAGCAATACCTGCTTCAGGCAGAATCCTGAGGTCTCCTTCAGCATAGTCGTCCCACAGCTGGTACATATAAAGAACGGGGTCCTTTTCATAAGTAATATAATACCAGTTGGTCATAACTGGTGCTTTGGAGAGGACCATGCCTCTCCATTCATTCTTCTCTCCATCTTCCTTTTCAAATAAATGCTCCACCGCTTTGCCAACCAACTCCTCCGCCCCTGGAGGTGTCTTGACTTTATTGTTTACTGTGGAGACAGAAGCATGAAAGAGGACAATACGGACCCAGCTGTAACTCCAGAATCTGAAGTATGAACTGATCAAGGCAGACGCTGACTTACCAACTTTTTCTGACAACACTTGTAGGTTGGACACTCTCTCATCCTTGAACAGCTCAATGCCATAGACGCAGTCAAAGCCATCGTATTTCACCATGAAGAGGGAAGGATTTACACAAACTCTGTCAAGTACTGTGCCCTTCCATTTGCTCTGATTCCCCCTCTCACGCCAGTTATGCTGAATGCGGACTCCCAGAATGTAGTTGGGGTCTGGGGTTACTGCGTCACTCAGTTCCCCGCTGCTCCGTTTTCTGGTAGAAACAAGATGAAGATGCAAGTCAGTGAGCCTGAGCCTTACACACAGGTCCAACAACCTAACCTAATTTGCGCTTTTAAAAATGCTCCCGAGTCAAAATACAGTATGACCTTTGTCACATTTGTCAGCTGTTTGTTCATTTCTGTGGCTTCCACGTGATTAAAACACTTGGGGGGGGGGTTCTTGCAGTGACTTCTTTGTGACAACGACGGCACAATGTGACATCAAATACATACAGCAGACGCAGATCGACATACCTGCCCCTTTTCTTGGACATGCCTCCAGAAATGCAAAGGTTACTAATTAAGAGAAAGACAGGACAATTAGTTTGGCTGCCAAACTGACAAGCACATGTATGATGATTATACATTAAGAGATGCCACACACATATATTTATGAAACAGATGCTGCCTGTTCAACAGACTGACAAGTCCTGGAGCCAATGAATTTGCATGATGGAATAACTTCCTGGGTATTTATTCACACAACATTACCATAGAGGTCACTGTATACTAAGACAAGACTGTGTGTGTTATAGCTGACAGCAAGCCTCCCCTCATATTAGGATCACAAAGTCTTAACAAAACCGACTGACAACTTTGAGAAAAGCCGTTTCACTGCTATGTGCGAAATTACAGGATTTAATGTTAGAAGGTTACAGTGTGGTGCAAAGGACTCACCAAGTTACACATAAAAGCTGACTGGCAAGGCCATTAGACCCTTTACGTCACATGTACCCTACCTGTCCTGGACTAAAGCCAGCACACCGCCTCGGTAGGTTATCGGAAACAGTCTTAGCTCTACCTCAATGCAGATGTTACTGTAGGTAAGTGTAGGCGGACACATACATCCAGCACACTCTTCGGTGTCTCTAATGGCAGCTAGCAAACACAGCTAAAAACTGTGTGTTTACAGCCTTGTTCTCTACGTGGAACATATTTTCATTACCTTTAAGCAGATTTCATATCAGCATTGTTCAGTTCGTCTGGCAGAGAAATGTTGCCACACACCAACCCGCCTATGTAAAATCTCGCGAAACCTGTGGGAAAGGGAAAGGAGGGGAGAGAAGACTCTATATCCCGTCAAGCCGTGAGTCACCAGAGCCGTAGAGAAGAATGAGAGCAGGGCGCGGGGAGTGATGGGAAATTATGTTTTGGTGTCCGCGAAACTGACTTTTTTTTTTTTTTTTACACAAAACATAAACAGTTAACGACAGTGATTCGTGAACACTGTCAGCTCGTGTGTTTTAGAAATATGAGAAATAAAGCGGTTAAGTCTTTAGTACACGGGCAAGATGACAAGATAGCTACACAACACAGCCAACAAGCAGGAAAAATGAGGTCAGAATTTTCTATGACGCAGGAGTTGCCTATGGTTTCAATTAAAGAGACAGACGGTATTTGTTTTAGTTTTTTGGCGTCACTGTTTGAGCTGTGAGAGCATTTAGTTTGTAAAATTAAAATATTACTCTAAAACATGGAAATTTAAAGCTTACAACAATACTTTATAACAATAAGGAAGTTGTTTTTATTAGATGGACTTAAAATATTGTAAAAATAAATGTACCGGCTTAGAATTAGGAGTTAATAGGTGTGGACAAATATTAGACACATGACAAGGACACTTACATAGTGTGACCTTCATGTTTTGGGCTGCCTTAATCATCTGAATCAATCTTATCAATCTTAATCTTATTTTAACAGATGCACAGAGCCAGTAACATATATTCAGTATGATGTTATATGAGCTTTGCAGTGTTTCCCATAAAGCCATTACTAGTTGCTCTCCCCCTAAAGGTATGTTAGAGTACTGCAGTTGTTGTTGGGGGTTTTTTGGTTTGTTTATTTGATTTTTCAATATATTTTTTAAAAGTCAGTCAAGCATAATTTCAAAAACACATTTTAAAAAGTAAAAACTGGAGGTTAATTTAAAAAAAAATAGTATCCAATAAAATATTCTAGAGAGGAACAAATATAGTCAGGCTCAGTGTGGAGTGAGTTTTCAGTATTTAATGGCAGAGACAAAAATGTTATATGATTGAAATGCAGCAGTTATGAAGATGACAGTGTTGGAGGCCTTCTTTTTTTGTAATACCTAAAAAAAATAATAAAACAAACAAACAAACAACTGGAACAGGATGCAGCTGCCTCCCTGTGACTGAGAATGACAAAGATATTCAGTGAGGCTCAATGAGCTTGTGCTTCTTGCTAAATATTTTAACTCTTCCGTGAGGTATCATTATACTAGTGTCACTGCATGATGAGGAAAATGATTTGCATGAATTGAGTGTTTCAATATTTAGTGTAATGTTCGGTACGCCATCCAGCTTTTTCAAAATAAATAAATAAAATCACAATGTACAATAACTCTCGAGCAAAAGTATTTTATTTTAGATTGTGTTCTTATTTGAAACACATTGAAGTGCACCAACAGCAAAGAAGAAGAGAAAAGCATGCATGAACCTTTCCTAACCCATCTGAAAGGCACACCTAAAGCAAAAGGGTATCTGTGATGAGTGCAGAATTACAAAAATCATGGCTACAGCACCATAATCCAGTCAAGCGTTGCGACACATTATCAGTTAGTCTAACTGGCCTAATTGTCATTCAACACCCTTTGAATCCATGCCCGGAAAGAAGATATACGTGTATAGACATCGGGGGTTTGGGGATCTCCACATCGCCTCCCAGAGAAAGAGATAACACCCGCTGCATCTCCATCGCACACGAGCGGTCCACCTGAGTCTCCCTTGAAGAGAAATGATAAAGTACACTTAAGAACACTTACGCTTTGTTTAAAATACAGGTTTTTCAGGTTTTCCCAGTACTCAGACACTTTAATCTCTTACTGAGCAGAAGCCTTGAAGGCTGTGGGATCCCACACCGCAAACCATCGACTGTGTGATGGGAACTTGTCCCCATCTCCTTTTGCATATCATGTGTGGCAGAGTGGTGACGTTGACTTCCTGAAGCGTTTTTGGTAAGGTGTTGTTATCGCCTATATCGCCCCAGCCTGCTGTGATGCACTGGCTGATTTGATTCAGCCTGCCAGGTTTCAGAGAGATCACCTGAACTGCTTGAGACACTTGGGCCCTCCGGTTCAGCTGAGAAGGAGATCAACAACAGGAAAAATACTTTAAAAAGCTGAACGGTGTTAGTATTTGCATAACCTTAACATCATAAGTTATGTTTCTGTGCAAATTAGAAATGATCATGTTGGCAGACAGCTGTTGTTCTCACCTTGAGGAGCATGATATCATTTTTGTGTCCATCATAGCCTGGATGCGGAAAAGATTTGACCACAAGGAATTGCTGCTTCGTTGGCTCAGTACCTGTCAGGGAATCAACTCCCAGCACGACTGTGGGTATTCTACAAATTGCAGCAACATTTATTATGTTATCAAGAATCCAAAGTTAATAATTTTTCTTCCATAACGAAGAAACCTATTATGATATTGAGAAAAATTGATAGAGGGGTTTTTTTGTCAGTTCTGCAAATGCTGCCGATTAAAGCAAACACTGAATTCGTACCCACGTGTCTCACAATGTGCTGCTGTGAGTACAAAGTCCTCTCTCACTAGTGCTCCTCCACACAAATGGCGACCTTGAAGTTGCACTGAGGCCATGTAGGGGAGTGAGTGGGGGGCAGCGTCTCGGCCTCCAATAATCCGAGAACCGTCAGCTCCTGAAACACAAACTAAGACGTCATTTGTTTATAGCAATCCAGGACAATATGTAATTAGCAGTAGGATAGGTAGCAAATAAAAATATGCACAGTGTTTGTCAGATTTTAGATTCTTTTTTATCATAAAGACATGAAAGCTTACCACTGAGGACAAACAGCAGAAGGAAGAATCTGGCTACCATGGTCACTGGTGAAATCCGCACTAAAGTTTAGGGAAGCAAATGTCTCTTTTCATGTTCTTTTGTATTGCTTAAGTGTGTTTGCTAACATGCTGTAAGGTGTCTTGTAAAGGTCTCGGTAAAAATTACAAAACAAGGTTTCATAATTGATGTTAACGGGCAGTGGTATTTAAGCTGTAACACAATGCTCAGGAAGTTTAGTTGTTCATAATTGTTCCTCCCTAATTCTAGTTTGCAGTTAACTACAAGTACTAGAGGTGGACGGATCGATTCAAGTATCGACAGCATCGATACCAACACTAGTATTGGTATCAAAATTCAGCATGTAGCCCGCTGAACTCTGTTAATTATTTCTTTGGAAAAAATAAACCTCAAACATGCACTGTGAAAAATGTCCAAATCTTTTTTGTGTGCGTTAGAGAAAGAAAAATGTAGATTCCAGGTCTCCAAAAACCCAGTTTTAAAACACATGAAAAGCTCAAAGGTGTGTTTTGTTGTGTTAACTAGTTATTGTGGAAAGTAAAAAATCACACTTATATAGAGATGATTAAAATGTGTTCAGAATTTGCAAATTGAGAATTCATCTCATTAATCAACTTCAGCAATACTGGCTCTGTATTTACTTGTTATCAGATCGATACTAAAATTTGTAGTGTGGCACAGCACTACTGTGAATGAGGGAAAGTGTGAATGTTGGACATTTTTGTTGGAATGTCCAGGCAATGTTAAATGACAAGATATACGTGTTCAAATAGCATCAATTAACACACAACTTCAGATTTTTTATTTCTATATGATAATATTCATGATTAAACAATAAGAACAAGTACTCTGATGTTGTCTGAGTTTTTGTGCAAAGTATCGGTATCTGATCAGTGTCGTCAATACCACCCTGAATTTTACTTGGTATCGGATCGGAAAGGAAATCAGTGGTATCACACATCACTAATAAGTCTGTGTTTGCGTGTTTGTAGTTACGGGTAATATGGGATACTTACACTTCCCCTTTTGTGTGTTGAAAAGAGTGCTCTTAAGAAACGCTGTGATTTTGTATAGCACAATATACCACACCCCAAGAATACTTCTGCTTTAACCTAAAACTGGGTTTCTTGCTGCATGCATAAGATTTTAAATTTTAAATGCATGCACCCGAAAAACTGTAGGAAACTGATTAATGCACTTCCTGTGATTTTGCATTTATAGAATCAGAAATGCGGTGTTTGAGAAATGGCAGGAAGAGAGAATATCCCTTTAGTAACAGTAACAACATGTTTGTGGTGAGCTCAACTGAACACCAACAAAAAGTCCTTTATTGTTGGTTCATTAAAAAATAAAAAATAAAGCTCCAAATCAAAATTGAACTTTGAGAAAACTTAATAAATACAGCAACTCTAAGTATGGTTTTATTTTTGCATCTTGTTAAACAGCAGACAGCTGAGAAAAAACAAGACACTTAACTGTCACGTGTATTCTGACAGTGCCTTTGAAGACATTACATCAGGGTAATTCATTTTTTTCTGCTGAAAGAAGCGACACCATGTGTCTACACTGGTCCAAAAAATTAACAGGAATACTTTTTAATCAGAGCATCATGCCACTTACACTTCTGGGATATTGATCTGGTCAGTTAAGTAACAGAGGGGTTTTTTTTTAGTCAGTTTCAGCTGCTTTGGTGTTAATTACAATAACAACAGGTGCACTAGAGGTGGCAACAATGAGACAATTCCCAAAACAGGAATAGTTTTACAGCTGATTCGCATTTTTTCCTTCCTCATCTTTTTAATTTTGCATGCGTCTTGGGTCAGTATGTATATGGATCTCTGATTCATGAAGTGAATCAGATATTCTATCAGACTGTACTGTCTGTGTAATGTGAACTGGGTACTAATTGCACTGGTAACTGTACCATAAATATTACAACACACCATAGCCTCAGTTAGACTTTGTGCCTCACAAGCCACCGTAAACTCACAGATAAGCTTTTAAGTAATAAGCAAGCTGTATCTATTCATCAGTAAGTCTGTTTGACAGGCAGAAATTTGGGCTGGTGATAATGAAAATGACGTACTGCACTGGTGCAAATGTGTTTAAGAACTGCTTTTGCACTCAAAAAAATAATTCATTGGATGAACGTAATTTTATCTTGCCACTTATATTCCATCTAAACAAATCATGTTATATTAATCCATCTTAGTTGTGTTGTGTCAACACGATATATGTGTGTAGGTTTAACATAATATTAACATTAACATTCAATTAATTTGACTTTTGTTCAATCAACATGTTTGTACCACATTAGTCTAATTAGATTTATTTAAATTCATCTTATATTGTTTAAACACTTTGGCACATCAAAAGTCAGTCTTGTTACATAAACTAGTAAAATTCCCAGCAAAATGGTTAGCCTTTTTTTGTAGTGTAGGAGTCTCACGTTGAGCCTTTTATAGAGCAGTTTCCTTTTGGCAAGTATGATTATCATCTGTCATTTTTTGCCTTTTGACCACTTCCTTTGCTACGTGTATTTTAGCATATTTGAAACTTGTGTTATCTTTGCATGGTCTTGCTTATCATAAGTACAGTGCATCATCAGTCAGCAACACACTGCTTTGCACACAGAAATAAAATTCTTCACAAAAGCCTTTCACATTATTTTACAAATTATTTATCCTTTTTGCTGATAGCAACCTGCAGTCATTTGATGTATTTTTCAACAAGTCTCACATTTATCTGCTGAGGAATCCCCGACCATTCTACTTTTGGCAGATCTCCCAAGGTTTCTCACATTTATGGTCTTCTGGCATGGATCTTGATCTTCAGTTCACCCCACAGATTTTAAAGTCAGGGCGTTGTGCAGGCCAGTCAGCAACATTCCTTTTGGTATTCTGGAGGCAGTTCTTTATGGGCTCAAATTGTGGTCATAAATATTTTGTACTTATAAATCAGTTTTGTACTTGTAAATCAGGATTTGTATGTGTAAAAAGAATTTGTGTGTGTGCAAAAAAGATTTGTGTGTGGACTTAGCCGAAAAATACGTGTGAAACTCTGCAAGTTACAAGTACGAATTTTGACCCTACTTTTCTTCCTTTCATCTGATTGGCCAATGTCATGTCAATCACAAATTTAACTATCCAATCAGAGAACAGATGGGTTTGGCTATTGGAGGGGTGCTTTATGGAGCTTCAGGTCCTTGAAGGACCCCATTTGTACTGACATTAGATTACACACAGGTGCACTCTATTTAGTCATTAGCACTCATCAGGCAATGTCTATGGGCAACTGACTGCACTCAGACCAAAGGGGGCTAAATAATTATGCACACCCCACTTTTCAGTTATTTATTTGTAAAAAAAATTGTTTGGAATCATGTATGATTTTTGTTCCACTTCTCACGTTTACGCCACTTTGTGTTGGTCTTTCAAGCAGAATTCCAATAAAATTGATTCATGTTTGTGGCTGTAATGTGACAAAATGTGGAAAAGTTCAAGGGGGCCGAATACTTTTGCAAGCCACTGTAGATGGACCCTGAGGGGACTCACCTAGTTTTAAGTCCAGGTGTCTTCCCTGCTCCCTCTGTTACACCAGCTCCCCTCACGAGCTGCATTCAGAATACCTGGTTTAATTTAGGGGTCTGGACAGTAGGCCTCAATGGTCAATTTGGACCTCCTCAGCTTTACTGCTGCTAAATTCCTTTAATAAAATTTCCTGCAATGAAAGTCTAAATTATGGACAGTCCCCTTTTAACCCTTTGTGAAATGGTCAAGGTAAAAATCTGAGTATTAACTCATTTTTTGTAAATCACTCTTACGGGTTACTCAAGCCCTGTATCGTAACCAACCATTGCCAAAAAGATACCAAAAAGATACAGAACCAATTTGTAAGTTTACAGTTTGGGCAACGGTTCAGCCTCTGGAATCTCTGCTGGAATATCCAACGGTGAACTTCTGAGATCCAATCTTCTGAACTGCTCATCTCAAAGAAGACAAAGGGAAGAACAAAGGATGTTCCTGGGCGCTCTCCTTTATACTCTGCCAAGTGCCCATTTTCCATCTCTCCTCGTATCTAAACATTCAGTCATGTTGTTTACATAATATCATCCGAAGTATAGCCACACCCTTATCATCCGTCTCCACTCCACTCTCACTCATTTCCCCCCTTCCACAAACATGATCCTATTTTTCAAGGCTGTTTTTTACACATCCTCTCAGTTAGGCCTGTCTTGGAATCATTATTATATTTTCTTATGTATTATATTGGTTAAACTTAAACACACTTATATTTAGTATACTTGATTATGATTCTGATCTGTTCTGATCTGTTCTGCTTATCCTTCCGGGATAAGAAGTTGCACAAATCTCTGAAAATCAGATAAAAGAAACCACAGCTTCGAGCTTCAGGCGTGACATAATTTAATCATTCCTCCTGACAGATGACAGTGTAAAAGAACATCTTGACTCAGTTTGACATTTCACGCAACCTTTGTGAAGTATGTCAGTAAGTGATACTCTAATTGAAAAGTGAAGTATTGCAGTTATCTCACTCACTGTAAGTACTGTGTGCTGTGGGTTGGAAAATAGAAGCAAGAGCTGGGGTGGGAGGGGAGAGAGGTTCACCCTGCAAAGGTTTCCAGTGTGTTGTAGGGCTAACACAGAGAGACAGAAAACCATTCCCTTTTAAAACCCCATTTAATATCACCTATTAATATCACACTAATTGTGTCAATCAACATCATTTCATTACGATCACAAGCATATCTTTGAATTGTGGGAGAAAATACAAACTGCACAGAATCCCCAGCCAACCAGGAAGTTTGAATCCCGAACCTTCATTCAGTGAGGAAACGGTTCTAACCACTGCACCACCCTGATCTCAGCCCAAGCACTACAGAGGCAACTATGCTAAAACAGCTTGTCAAACACTGCCCCCTAATGGTGACGATTTATTAAGTTTGGTTAAAACTAATTTCTTTTTCTGGAGAATGTTTTTGATCTAAGAAAGGAAGAGCGATATCTGTGTAGATGTTTGAGACATTTGGATAGTCATTCATGTCATAGTTGTTAAAGGAAAAAACACCAAACTGCTGACTTGTCACACATCAGGGGACCACCAGAAGCACCCTGTGAGGAGGAAATATAATTTAATTTATTCCATTTTTATGAAGTTAGATCACATTTTAAATGAAAACATTAAAATGTTACCTGACATATTCCTTTCTTTGCTTCAAGCAGTTCTCATCCTGTCTCTTCCATGTATCGTAGATTAATATGGAATAACTTAAACTTCAGCTTAGTAAGACTCGGTACCTCATATATTACCATGAGCATTATCTCAAAATGCTGTGATGATCATACTTTGTCCATCAAGTTAAAAAAAGAAAGGAAAGAAAGAAAAACTTTATTGAACAGTAGATGGTGCTATTGTAATATTTTGTATAACATACGTTATACGTATGTATAACGTAGTACCGTACGTAGTACGGAAGTGCGCGTACTTCAAGTGTGCGGTCTCTTAATTGGGACACAGCCAATGACTGTATAAAGGATGGATGACCGGACAGCACTTAATGAGGTCACATCCAGCGGATGTGTGGGTGGGAGCGTACTGCACAGATTCTGGGTCCAACAATGCAACATGACAGCCTCCACAAGCGGGATATTTTTTTTGCTACATTTTTGCACACTGAGAGGAAGTGCTGTGGCGTCATCCATCCTTTATACAGTCATTGGCCCGAACGCATTTGTCACATGCGCGTCAGAGGCTTAGCAATAAAATCTGGGCTGACGTTGAGGATAAGTTTGATTTAATTCCCTTAAACAACATCCAAAAACTCCACAAGATGATTTTCAAAGCCCTCTGCAAAAAGTGGGTAAGTGCAGAATAGTTCTGCTATTCATGCAATTAAATATGTCAGCTGTAGACAACATAATTGGTCAAGTTTTCATAAAGGAAGCACTCAGACTATCCAAGAGACCAAGTCGTATATGTCGGTTTTTTTCATCTGTAGGCCGACTGTTTTGCCCCTGTCTGTGCTGCATACAGCATTCCAACACAGTTGACATGGAAGCTCAAATCAGTGTGCCAGCTTTTATTTCAGAGCCTGAAGAAAATGTAATGCCCGGAAATGTGACAAATACAGAAGAAAAAAGTCATAATCATACTTGTAACGCTTGTATTGACAGGAAAAACATTTTAATACAAAATCAGAAAACAACAGAAATCGATGAACCTGGAACTCCAATAGAAAAGAAAGAAAATAGAGAAAGATGCAGATTTAGTTTGGAAATTGGTATGGAAGTCCTGGTTAAGCGAGTGGTTAAAAAAAAAAATCAGGTGAAGTCATCAGTCGGGAAGAAGTTGAGGCAATTTAGAAGAGGCTTACCAACAAAATCTGGGCTGGAATCGAAGATAATTTTGATGAAATTCTGGAGTCCGACAACCTCTATAACATGATTTTCAAATCCCTTTGTAAAAAGTGGAAAAATGCAAAAACAGTGTTGCTAATGATGAAATTAAATCTCCCACTCATCGACAACGCAATTGTTGTAAGTTTCATAGAGGAAGCAGCCAAACTACCCGAGAAACCAAGTCGCATATGTCAGTTTTTCTCATCTGTAGGACGACAGTTTCTGTAATGTAGGTGTAACCGAGGACAAGGGATGAGTAAACGGGGCAAAGAAATAAATTGATCATTTATTTATTACATGAGTTAGACATACAAATTCCCAGTCATTTCCAGACAGGACTTACAACACATCCTGCTGATATCCCAGCTGCACATGAGACTTACCACACAAACTGTGCGAAAATAACAACACTGCAACCCGTCACACCCCGCTTAGCGACACTGCAATCGTGGCACACACTGCAAACAAGTCGGGTCTCAGCGCAGCTGGGAATCAGTGCTATGCATGGCCTGCGATTGGGAGATAAAGGGAAGTGGCACAAACAATTAAACAAAAAAACAAAAGGGAGGTTAGTCCGCCCTTACACAACTTACTCTCAATCAATAACCGCCTTTACGGCTGGACGGACTAACCAAAACAAGATTACAAATCAATCAAAAGAACGAAAAAAGGACAGCAGAGACAGCACAGCTGAAAAACAAACAACATTATCAATTAAAATATTACCCAATAAAATATCAATTTTATGAAACCATTCAAAATCATGAAGCTAAAACAAACACTCAATATACCTACAATATTGATCAGTTTCCCTGCGCGCAGTCGATCTAGGGCTTGATCAATTCTTCTATTAAAATTCGTGGTCACACTAAAAAAAAGTCCAATGACACATTAAAAATAGGCACATGCAATAGCAAATGATCCAAACAAAAATGGCAAAAGTCTCTTACAGACAGTATACCCACTCGCACCTGAGTGAATTAATTGCCTCTGGTTTTTTCCACAGTAGAGCGCTGACTTCACCCCACACACCCACTACCTTTTCACAGCTCTTCAGCCAATCACCTGGCAGAGAGCAACAAACTGCCAGGTGACACTTGTTACAACCCTCCCCTTCAAAGGGCATCGGCGACCCAACGATGAGCTGAAAAGAGAGCACACTTAAAATTTTGCTCATTTTATAATGGATTGTGGCAATTTAAATGGGTTTGAGTGCTGTCCAGCAGTCTTCCTCATTGACCTACGAGACCCTTGCGCCAAGCTGGCAACATCTTCCTCCCCAGGTTCTAGGTCCCCAGAACAATCCAAATGGGGCACCCCCACATGTGTGGGACTCAACGTCCCTTCCTTCAACACTGCAGAATCGCCTCCATCTCCCTGTTCTGTAAACATCTGTTCCACTTCATCAACCATACTGTTATTTGTGGCCAACATTCCAGTTAGATCATCCTGTTTTGACATTTGTAGGCCACTATCTTGGTCTCCATCCAATTCCCTGATTGGAATGTTTCTCAACTCAGTTCGATGTACTTGCTGAAGTGGACCAGTGTGCCCAGCAGGAGCGACTGAATATACTACACCATGACCAGGAGGAGGTCGCACTACTTGAAAGGGCATGGGATCCCAAAAATCTTGAATCTTATTGCGACCTCTTACAGAGTGGTTTCTCATATACACCAAATCGCCCTGCTCCAAATCAGGACTAGCACATTTAGAGGAATTCAAATCTCTCTGAACCCTTCTCCTTTCTAACCGTTGCTGCACAACATCATATGCAGCAGCTAAGGACTTTTGGTGTTCCTGTACCCACTCTTCAAGAGTGATGTCCTCATCAACTTCACTGCCAGCACCCAACCAAAAATCCACTGGCAACCGTGGCTCTCGCCCGAACATCAAATAATATGGAGTCATACCAGTTGACTGATGTACTGTGGTGTTATACGCATATGTGACTTGGGAGAGATGCCGCGGCCACCGGCGCTTTTGTTCAGGAGGCAGGGCACGCAGCAAGTCATGAAGTGTACGATTAAATCGTTCACATTGACCATTACCTTGTGGATGATTGGGTGTCGTCCAACTCTTCTCTATCTTATAAATTTTACACAGCTGTTGCACCAAAGCACTTTCAAAATTTCGCCCCTGATCAGAATGTATACGGCTTGGAGGCCCAAATAAATGAAACCAATGCTTCACTAAAGCCTCTGCCACTGTACTGGCTCGCTGATCTTTTGTAGGGACAGTCTGAGTATATTTAGAAAAGATGTCAGTCATTACCAAAATATTCTCTTTACCATCAGTTGAGGGTTCAAGTACTGTAAAATCAATTGCCAAAATTTCATGAGGCCGAGATGCAGAAATACTACCCATAAAGGTTTTAATCTTTGGCACAACAGCCTTAGAAAGAACACACCTTTCACAATCTCTGCACCATCTCTCAATATCTGCATACATGTGCGGCCAATAATATCGCGAGCGCACCAACTGCAGTGTACGCTCAACCCCTTGATGGCCATGCTCATCGTGGAGTAAACGAAGGACGCGGCTCTGTAAACACTGTGGCAGCACCAGCTGGTCAACCTCCCTCACTCCATCAGGCGTATGAGTGCAGCGATACAATACAGACTCCCTTTGTTTCATCCGCCCCCATTGACGGACCAATTCCCTCGAACCCTTACCAAGACCATCTCTTTCCTTTGAATCTGGCAACCTGGCCACCTCCCAATACTTTAAGAAAGGACCAATCACAGGGTCTTGTTTCTGTAACCTACAGAGATCAGAGAAAGAACAACCAGGTAAAACACTTATCTCTGCCTGAACACTGGGAATCATCTCACACTGCACTCCAATATCATTAGATAACGGACCATCCAATTCCATTACAGTTCCATGTAGGCGGGACAGTGCGTCTGCATTAGCATTCTGAGCCCCAGGCCGGTATTTTATGGTCAAATCAAAAGCGGCCAGCTCTGATGCCCACCTCTGTTCTGTGGCACCTAGCTTTGCCGTGGACAAATGGCTTAGGGGGTTATTATCTGTAAATACAGTGCAACGATGACCCAAAAGATACTCCCTAAACTTTTTAGTGACGGCCCACTTGAGAGCTACAAGCTCAAGCTTCATGGAACTATAATTCCTCATATTCCGCTCTGTAGGCTTTAAGCTCCGACTGGCAAAAGCTATTGGCCGCAACTTACCCTCATACTCCTGGGAAAGCACTGCCCCTAGACCCCCATAGCTTGCATCCACTTCCAACGTAAATGGCTTCTGAAAATCAGCAAAAGCAAGCACTGGTGCAGAAACTAGAGCAGCCTTGAGCTGATGAAAACTTTGTTCACACTCTAAATCCCAAGAATCCAATATCGGTTTTGGGGGGGGGGGGGGTCCTACCTTTTCTACCTGGAGGGAGGAGTGCAGAGACCAGTCTATGCAAGGGAGCAGCCATGCGTGAAAAACCAGCTATGAATCTCCTATAATAACTAGCAAATCCTAAAAAGGAACACAGTTCTGCTAGATTGCTGGGCGTTTTCCAATCCCGCACTGCAGCTATTTTATCTGGATCAGTAGAAACTCCTTCGGCAGACACCACATGCCCCAAATATTTCACTTGCCTCTGGAAAAACTGGCACTTTGAGAGTTTCACTTTAAGCCCCTCTTTATCCAGACGAGAGAATATTTCTTCCAACCGCTCCAAATGCTGTTGCACGGAGGATGAAAAAACAATCACATCATCCAAATACAAAAGCACCGACTGATGTCTGCAATCTCCAAACAAACGCTCCATCAGGCGCTGAAATGTACTGGGTGCATTACACAAACCAAACGGCATGCGGTTGAACTCAAACAAACCAAATGGGGTACAAAATGCAGTTTTAATCTTATCCTTCTCAGCCATTTCCACCTGATTATAACCACTAGCCAGGTCCAAAGTGGAAAACCACTGAGCACCAGTCAAAGCATCCAAGGATTCTTCAATCCTTGGCAGAGGAAATGCATCCTTTCTGGTCTTGGCGTTTAACTGTCTATAATCGACACACATGCGTAGACTTCCATCCTTCTTTTGAACAAGAACTATTGGGGATGAATACGGACTACTACTTTCTCTGATGATGCGAGCTTGCAGCAGCTGTTTGATATGATCCCTTGCCAGTTCATACTGAGACGGAGGGATTCGCCTGTATGGTTGTCGCACTGGTGTTTCATCTATCAAAGGAATTTCATGAGTGATCAATTTACTACAACCAACATCCAACTCATTCTTGGCAAACACGCCGCTATACTTCTGCAATAAAACTTTTGCTTGCCGTTTCTCGCTCTCCTCAAGATTTTCAAATTCAGGCAGATCCAATTCCGCTACATTGTCTGCCATTGTATGACTGGAAATATAAGCTGTACAACACTGTGAATTTACAGAGACCTGTATTTCAGAGTTACCCTCTGCTAGCACACTGGCCAGTTGAACTGTAGCAATCACCCGACGAGGTGTCAACCAGACATCAGTTTTATCCACATTAGTAACTGGAACAAAAGCCTCCCCTCCTTCTCCCTTTACCAATGAAGGAGACACCAATAGGCCTTCCGGGAGAAAACCATCATCAGGCCCGAGGGGTTCAATCAAGAGGGTCAATAGGTGTATTCACAGGCATCTTTGGACAGGTAACAGGAACATAACTTTGCGTTCCAGCTGGAACACAGAAAGACTTCTTACCCTGTACTCTAACACGATGGGGTTCAGGAGAATTTGCCATGGCCTCCGTCATTTGGCAGTATCTCAACGCTCTTCTCCAACCACGTGGCGCAGTCTTCAAAACTGGAGCTTTCCAGAGGTCAGAACCATATTGTTTACACAATTCAGAGTACAGGGGGTTCAATACATTCATTCCTAACACACCAGGTACAGATGTCTTTTTCTGTGCCATGTGGCTATCTGTTGGATCTCCCACAATCAACACCCCTCGACGAGGTAGGTGAATTCCCAGGATTGTAACATCCAACTCACAGAATAAGGAATTTGTAGGCCATTAGCTGCTTTAAGTCCCAATCAACCACAGTCTTTAAGCTTTTCATCACTGAGATGAGAAAAGTTATTTTTAAAAGAGCTTTCTGTGATTGTTGTGACCATGGACCCTGTGTCCAGCAAACATGAAATAATAACCCCACCCAAATCAACCTCCCCTTCCAAGCATTCACCAACTAGATGACTGAGTTCTACATTATTGGAGACTTGCAACCCTCCCACCAGTGTGTGGCTCTGTGCACTGGTGGGTACTAGTTTTCCGCCGCCCTAGTAGTTTGGCCATCAGCCCTAGCTGCTCTTTCATGCTGATTTCCATCAGAATTGGGTAATGTCGGGCAAAATCGGGCAATATATCCAGTTTGCTCACGCCTAAAACAAATGGGTTTACCATTCACCGTCCTTCTACGTCGAGAAGTGTGATTGCTAGAAGCAGCCACCTCCTGTGGGTTTAATGCCTTAATGACCAACTCTAATTGTGTCTGTTGGGCTTTAAAAAGGGACACCAACTCAGCATATTCTGATGTTCTAGAATCTACACTTTCACAAGAAGCTTGCATATCTGCAGAGACTGAAACAGACTGATTATATCTAGACCTAAAAGGCTGATTCTCATACTGTGCCATCCACTTGGTCGCTTCGGCTCTCTCCTCACGAATCGTCCACTGTGGGTTGGCATTAATCAAATCTCTCAGCCTGATCCTCAATGTCAGATCTCTAACACCATCACAAAATTGATCACGCAGATCTTTTGAAGCTTTTCTTGAGGCTTCCTCATCCGTTTTAATAATCTGGTCCATTAAGGCCATCAAAGAATGAGAAAAGTCAATTAAGGACTCACCTTCTAATTGTTTACGATTGAAAAATCTGTGTTGCAAAGAAATGTGGGAATCTAAGCAGCTGTACGTTTCTTTCAGTGTATCAAAAATTTTCTCAACATTTTCTTTCTGTTCCTTTGGCAAAAACTTTATCTCAGTGCGTGCAGTACCCTCTAAATGGTTAAAAATAATTTGAGCTTGCTCTTTTTCTGTTCTGCCTCTCGTGCGCACAAAGTCTCTCATTTGCTCAATCCACTCATCTAGAGTCAGTGAGCCCATATAGTCCAACTTCCCTGAAAATGTTGGCAACTTTCTATCCTGTTGTACATATACCACAGGATTGGGTCTCACAGTCTCTGATTCACTTCCTGTAGCTCCTGTTGATGTAGAGGGCCTCTCTGTACCCACAGATGCCGTTTTCAAGTCTCTAAGTTCATTCTCCAACTCCTGTATACGTTGGGCCATTGTTTGTTGCTCGCTTCCCTCCATGATGGCGATCGAGACCTGGCTGCTCCTTCGCTCCAATCTAACAAACCTGTCCCTGCTGTCCTTACAAAATAACAAAACAAAATGGCCACTCCCTTGAATCCTGTTCGTAACAACGCCAAAATGTAACCGAGGACAAGGGATGAGTAAACGGGGCAAAGAAATAAATTGATCATTTATTTATTACATGAGTTAGACATACAAATTCCCAGTCATTTCCAGACAGGACTTACAACACATCCTGCTGATATCCCAGCTGCACATGAGACTTACCACACAAACTGTGCGAAAATAACAACACTGCAACCCGTCACACCCCGCTTAGCGACACTGCAATCGTGGCACACACTGCAAACAATTCGGGTCTCAGCGCAGCTGGGAATCAGTGCTATGCATGGCCTGCGATTGGGAGATAAAGGGAAGTGGCACAAACAATTAAACAAAAAAACAAAAGGGAGGTTAGTCCGCCCTTACACAACTTACTCTCAATCAATAACCGCCTTTACGGCTGGACGGACTAACCAAAACAAGATTACAAATCAATCAAAAGAACGAAAAAAGGACAGCAGAGACAGCACAGCTGAAAAACAAACAACATTATCAATTAAAATATTACCCAATAAAATATCAATTTTATGAAACTATTCAAAATCATGAAGCTAAAACAAACACTCAATATACCTACAATATTGATCAGTTTCCCTGCGCGCAGTCGATCTAGGGCTTGATCAATTCTTCTATTAAAATTCGTGGTCACACTAAAAAAGTCCAATGACACATTAAAAATAGGCACATGCAATAGCAAATGATCCAAACAAAAATGGCAAAAGTCTCTTACAGACAGTATACCCACTCGCACCTGAGTGAATTAATTGCCTCTGGGTTTTTCCACAGAAGAGCGCTGACTTCACCCCACACACCCACTACCTTTTCACAGCTCTTCAGCCAATCACCTGGCAGAGAGCAACAAACTGCCAGGTGAAACTTGTTACATAGGGAAATCGTGATATCGACTGAAAACATTCTTAAAAACTAATTGGAGACTTTAAATGAGCTAATTAAACATCATACTGGCTCTTTAATTGATGGAGTCATTTCTGAAGCCCCCATAAAAAAGAATAGAAAAGAAGATCAGGATGTTTCACCTCTTATTGCAAGAGGCTCCTTTGGAACTGAAGAAGCCTACCATTGATGATTTAAATACACAGACCATTCAGTTAAATATTAGGCAGAAACATTGTAACAAGCAACAGGCTGCAATGAAATTTAATCATGAGACAATTAAATGAAAAGTGTTTGTTCCTGTCAAGCACATATTATTATTCTTACACTGTAAAATGTGTAAACTATAATAATTTACACTGTAAATTATGTTGTTTCAATATAAAAATATGATGTAAAGTAAAATTCATCTTGTCTCCTCATATTATCTTTACCCTCACCCACCACCGGCCGCGGCAGATGGCCGTCCCTTCTTGAGCCTGGTTCTGCCGGAGGTTTCTTCCTGTTAAAGGTAGTTTTTCCTCCCCACTGTCGCCCAGTGCTTGCTCATAAGGGATTAATAATTTATCAGGGTTTTTTTGCTGCTACTGTAGGGTCTTTATCTTACAGTATAAAGCAACTTGAGGAGACTGTTTGATGCTATATTAAAATTCTTAAATTCAACTGAATCTTAAAAATATGTAATATAGCATCACATCACCATAAAATCAACAACTGAAAAATAAAACAAAATAAAAAGAAATATCTTAATTAAAACAGTTTGTGATTTGTCTCGTGCTTTCAAAATATATTGTCAAATATAAAAAGTGCTGCATTTATATGCTCTGTTCATCAGTACTGGTATTTTAATGTAAGCAAACACAGGTAACATATACCGATGGGTAAGTACTACAGATGAAATAAACTTGGGATGCAAAGAAACCATGAAATAATTAATGAAATAGTGAAGTTTAGAAATAAAATTAACAACTATTTTAATTAACCCAGTGTCCAGTGGGACATGCAGCCTCCAACTACGCCCATGCTCACCGCCCTGCATTGTTACAAAGGCACTAGTGTATTTAAGAATAACCTTTTTATTAAGGTTTAACACATTTTTACACAGACACACAGCTTTGCTTCCTCACAAAACCAAACATAAAATCCACCAAACGTCTTTGCTGGCAGAGCTAATGATTCTCCCAGCAGGGATCTGTAGAGTGTATTAATCTGTGATATAAGCAGCAGTGACTGAAATATTACTGTTTCAGATAAGAAATCAACAACGTAAAAGCCACGGCGGGATCAATCAGTGTGGGCTGTCTGCATTTTGAGGCTTAAACTGGTTTTTAGAAGCTATGACTCACTGTCTTCTTACATGCCTTATAGATTTCTTAATTTACATACTGATTTTCACAATGGCAGCTACTTTTGAGGAATCATTGCAGTCCTTTGACTTTTGCCGTTTTAGTGTTGTCTCACAAACTGTAGCTAAAGGCCTGATTTTTCTCTAAAAATACTTCTTGAAAGATCATATGCCACAAACTTAGTTTAGAGAAGTCTGCAAGTTTTTGGACATTGAAATTTGTTTTGTGCCTAAATTATAGATCTATATAAATTATAGACAATATAATTGTGTATTGTTCAGCAGAACAGTGTCCAGTGTGTTGGCTGATATACCTTACTGCATTTGAAAATAAAAGTTGGGCTGATTTTAACACCATTACAAGAAGTGTTGTTAATTATTCTTAAATCATGCTTGCACATAGTGTTATATTAATATAAGTGTTGTACTAGAAATTTCTAGGATGATAAAGTCAGAAACATCAAGTTATTCTTAGTACTGTATACTTGCAATGAAAAGGTTTACTTAACATAGTTATCTTACGTAAGCTTTACTTAGTTTGTTTGAGGCAATACATTTGTATTTTTTAGGTTCTGGGAACTTCTAAGAAGTATTTGTGGCTCCCAGTGTTTTCTTTTCTTTAGAAACTGAGTCCAAATGGCTCTTTGGGTGTTAAAGGTTGCTGATCCCTGATGTAGGGCAATATCAATCAGGGTGAGCCAGAGTTTGGGTAATTTAATTGATGAGGCCCAGAAGAAGTAAGACAGATTGTGGTTCACGTCAAGTGATCTGATTTCACTTCCCCTTAGCTGATCGTCTGGAAGAGTGCAGTTAGGGGAACAAAAGAGATTGTACAGTTAGGGACGAAGGTGTGATTTTTACTTTGCTGTGTGAGTTTCTGGAAAATCATTCAGAGTTGTTTTAACCTACGGTGGCCCCTAGAGACAAAGCACGTACAAACTCCAAAACACTTGCAAACTCCAAAACACTTGCAAAATCCAAAACACTTGCAAACACCAAAACACTTGCAAACACCAAAACACTTGCAAACTCCAAAACACTTGCAAAATCCAAAACACTTGCAAACTCCAAAACACTTGCAAACTCCAAAACACTTGCAAAATCCAAAACACGTGCAAACACCAAAACACTTGCAAACTCCAAAACACTTGCAAACTCCAAAACACTTGCAAAATCCAAAACACTTGCAAACTCCAAAACACTTGCAAACTCCAAAACACATGCAAATTCCAAAACACTTGCAAACTCCAAAACACTTGCAAACTCCAAAACAATTGCAAAATCCAAAACACTTGCAAACACCAAAACACTTGCAAACACCAAAACACTTGCAAACTCCAAAACACTTGCAAAATCCAAAACACTTGCAAACTCCAAAACACTTGCAAACTCCAAAACACTTGCAAAATCCAAAACACATGCAAATTCCAAAACACTTGCAAACTCCAAAACACTTGCAAACTCCAAAACACTTGCAAACTCCAAAACACTTGCAAAATCCAAAACACTTGCAAACTCCAAAACACTTGCAAAATCCAAAACACTTGCAAACTCCAAAACACTTGCAAACTCCAAAACACTTGCAAATTCCAAAACACTTGCAAACTCCAAAACACTTGCAAACTCCAAAACACTTGCAAAATCCAAAACACTTGCAAACTCCAAAACACTTGCAAAATCCAAAACACATGCAAATTCCAAAACACATGCAAATTCCAAAACACTTTCAAACTCCAAAACACTTGCAAACTCCAAAACACATGCAAATTCCAAAACACAACGGAAGTGCTCCAGGACGCTAGGGGCAGTGTTGAGCTCGATTTGCAAAATAAACGGCAAGTTTGTCTGTATGGGACGGTCTAGTCTCCGTCTCGCTTCCCAGGTTGCCTAGCAACCATGATACTAACCGCTGGAAACGTGTCATACAACTTTGTTTGACAGAAATGAAGGAGAACATATTTTGTTAATTTGTTTGTTTGTTTCTACAAGAGCTTTGTGTGATTTGATAAGTATCTGAGGCTGAGACCACAGGACAGTAAAACATGATTTTTGGGCTTCATTTCTGTACTGAACAGTCATTTAAGATTAGTTAGTAAATAACAATTAGCTAATGTTGTTCATGAGACTAAAGTCATATCACTTTGGTAATGTAAATATAATATGGCCAATATTATAGTTATTATATTAATCATTATTAGCTATTACAGCAGTGAACATGAACTCTGTGTCAAATACTGAGCCTCAGTACAGATTCAAGTTGCAGTTATTTATATGTCTTATCACCTTAAATCTTCACTCAAAGACAAGTGTCTTTGACAGTGTATATATAGGTGTATCATATATAAGAGACAAATGTTGTTCCTTCAGTATGTTAGCATTACTAAATTTGGCTCATTGCTTACATATATTTATAAAACGAAAATGTACAAGCTGTGATAACTGTTTCTGATAAAATGAAGAGTAGACTGATATATTGAATATTCCTTTATTGGGTGAGAAAATCAGACCATGTCATAACTGCTTTAAGTCATACAGAATAGATATCAGAGCCTTAAACAGGCTGACTTCTGCTAAATGGGTCAAACTGGGCAGAAAGTATACAAACACATAACATCCTTATAAAATATGATGTAACACTATAGATCAACTTACCTCAGAATATATAAAGCATATAAACAATTACAGCAATATGATGCAACAAACACAGCAGTGCTACTAATGCAAAATACTCAAAGCTTCATAGAACTGAAACAAACATTTATTTTTAGGTCCATTCTGCTGCTGATACATACTTTAGGTTTCTGAATGTTAAACTTGTTGCTGCCTTTCATAGTGTGTAACTTGAAGGCCCTGAGTACTTTCTCCCACACTGAAAACACTGGGAGGATAAAATTATTTGAACATTACCCAATAAGACTGATTCAGGACAGATAATTAGTGATTCTAAACTTTTCTAGCAGTCCTTCACAAACAGGGAACGGTCTGTCTATTCTCTCCATCTGTCAGCTGCTGCTGGCTCTTCCTCCTCCTCTTCCTCACACACTGCTGAGTTTGTCCTGGTGGATCATCAGGGATGCAAAGCCTCACAGATGATGTGCAGCAGTGGGTCCCTCAGTCTGTCCTCACTCTGGACACTTGCAGTTGTCACACATGGAAATCAAATGTGTGATAAGCTGCAGGATTCAAACACAAGTGTAACTTATAAATGAATGTTCATACTTTTATTGCACAATCAGAGAGAAAAAAACAGAGAGAGAGAGTGAAGGACAGACAGACAGGTGACAGTCTTAGGTGTACACACTGCTACAAAACAGCACAAAAGAAGGAAGATTTAGTTTGTGTTATTACGAAACAAAAAGAGTTCCCAGATGGTACAGTGGACACATGTGTGACTCCTGTGATTAAAGCATCTTTCTTTCAGCTTAACGAGTGAACCGTCAGTTCGTTCAAACACACGTTAAAGTCCGTTTGGCTCGACACCACCGAACAGAGGCAGCAATATAACATAGCTAACATTAACAGTGCAGTGAATCCTGCTTGTGCCGTGATATTCAGGACTGCAAATCGAGCAGCATCACTGACTTTCAGCTTGTTGTGTTTGTGGATATATGACTGACTTTATTTATCCATAAAATCATCACATTCTCTGTAAGATTAAAGTCAACTATTGAAAGGCGTATATTTTGAAGTAAAGGCTTTAAAACCAAGTTAGTACAAACATCGCTAATGTCACATAACTTTCCCGACATGTGGCCAACAGTAATGTTTTAATGTTCTTCATTATAAAAACATTTGCGCATAAATAAGTGACATAATATTCAGTACTTACTTCTGAAAGTTTACTCTTTGGCGGCTCCGCTTCCGCCGTTTTTTTCGGCAAAATTATCCACACCACCGCCGCGCTATGAAATCTGGGATATGTTGGGCCCATCCTTAAAATTCAGGGAAATTAAGGACGCATTTGAGGGCCGCATTTCGAGCAGCCTTTGAATTGGGACAGCCTTCGTTGTGTCGCTGTGACGTAATCGGCCTTAAAATGCGGCCTTTAAGGCTGCAGACCCTGAATTGGGATACAGCCCAAATCCGGTCATTGGTACTTCCTGGCTTGTGTAGTTACTAGGTAACAAAAGCTCAACACTGCCCCTAGCGTCCTGGAGCACTTCCGTTGTGTTTTGGAATTTGCATGTGTTTTGGGGTTGGCAAGTGTTTTGGATTTTGCAAGTGTTTTGGAGTTTGCAAGTGTTTTGGATTTTGCAAGTGTTTTGGAGTTTGCAAGTGTTTTGGAGTTTGCATGTGTTTTGGAGTTTGCAAGTGTTTTGGATTTTGCAAGTGTTTTGGAGTTTGCAAGTGTTTTGGAGTTTGCATGTGTTTTGGAGTTTGCAAGTGTTTTGGAGTTTGTAGGTGCTTTTTCTCTAGGGGCCACCGTATTAACCAGCTATCAAAACACATAAACAGTGTATCCTGTGCAAGATACAAGCAAGAATGTCAGTGCCTGCTGGGCCTATAAAAATGCAAAACCTTAGATGATTCAAATATGGTTGTTATCCACTTTGAAGTTGCTGCCTTCTCCTCTTATACGCTCCCGAACAGAAGTCCCATTCTGACATTCAGCGGACATTCGTGCTGAGGATTGCTGGGCTTCCAGTTATAACCTAGAGACAAAATATTGGTCTTATTGGCAAGTACAAGAATGACGTCAGATGTTCCATGAACATTTGATCTGAACTGTGTCACTTCCTATCCTGCTGAAAGCGCACTGAAAACTATATTTATTTTTGCCAACATAGACACCATCATTGCTCAAAACCCAAAACTTCAAGCTGACGCATCACCATTTCTGACACAGTGGAGGAAATCCAATGCGTTTCACCAGCATGCATCAGAACAGGACTCTGAGGGAGGGATCCATTTGTAGCAGGAGTGTGGAGAGCAGTGCAGCGCTGCACAAGAAGCTGACTTTTAAATTTAATTTGTGTTCATAAATGAACTCACTGTCAGAAAATGGGACAGGTAAATATCAAGTTTGTTATTTAGGTTATTAGGCTTAGCAACACACCTATTAACGTTCGTTTGAAACCGTTATCAACATTAACAGACTGAACTGGACTTAATAACAGGAGTGCATATAATTTTAGTAAATTATTCTGGTGAGTATCAGCTGCGCTGGGTATGTAAATCGGGCCATCCAGCTGCGGTGCTGATCATACGCCACTCGTGCCAAAAATGTCAAATGTCACTTGATCAAGGAGCAAATCTGCATCAGATGAGATCAGCTGACTTTGCGTGCGCTGTGCACAGCGGTGTGTACTCTGTGTGTTAACAAGAAAAACGCATATAAGAAAGTGGTGCGCAAAAGCAGGGTAGTGACAGAATTGATATTTGAAGCATGTGTACCTGCACATTAACACACGGGTACTGTGGAATATATTTTTTACTCACCTAAAGTGCTCGTGCTCTCGTCCACTCCCCGCAAAAAAATAGCAGCTGTGCGGTGTCTGTGGCATCGGTGCTCTCATCGCATGCGATGGAGTAAAAATCAAAAGCACAAGCTTTATCAGACAGTTGCAGTTTAATGTTGGCTGACAAGTCTTCAATGCGTCGCACAACTGGATTTCTGGACATGCTGACGTTGTTGAAGTCCTGAATTTGTTCCGGGCACATTATTTCGGTGACTTTAACGAGTTTTATGAGGTCTCCATCTGAAAAAGGCTCGCCATGTCTTGCGATGAGTTAGGCGACCTCGATAGGAAATTAAGCAATTTCCTATCAAAATTGCTTAATAAACTTTTATTTTATTTTATTTTATTTTATTTTATTTTATTTTATTTTATTTTATTAGTATTTTCCTTAAATGTGTTAAATATATATTTTCTCATCTAAATGTCCACTGAGCTGTGCGCCAGGGGGCGGTAATGCGCCTTAACATTGGTTGCCAACCAAGAAGAAGAAGAAGCTGTGAGCCAGGAGGGAGGGGGTGAGTGAGTGAGTGAGTGATTCATTGGCTGTATCCCAATTCAGGGTCTGCAGCCTTAAAGGCCGCATTTTAAGGCCGATTACGTCACAGCGACGCGACGAAGGCTGTCCCAATTCGAAGGCTAATAATTAATTTTGATAATTTTGCCGAAAAAAAACGGCGGATGAGGGGCGCCCGAAGAGTAAACTTTAAGTAAGTACTGAATATTATGTCACTTATTTATGTGCAAATGTTTAATAACGAAGAACATTAAAACATTACTGTTGGCCACATGTCGGCAAAGTTATGTGACATTAGTGACGTTTGTACTAATTTGGTTTTAAAGCCTTTACTTTAAAATATACGCCGTTCAATAGCTGACCTTAATCTTACAGAGAATGATCAAAGCTCACGTAGAAACAAACAAACAAATGAACAAAAGATTTTCTCCTTCATTTCTGTCAAACAAAGCTGTATGAAACGTTTCCAGCTGTTAGTATCATGGTTGCTAGGCAACCTGGGCAGCGCAACGGAGTCCCATTTCACAAGCCTCGCACTTCCGGCCTTAGCGGTCTTTGAGTACGCGGCCCTTGAGGATCGTTGAGGCTGCGTACTTTAAGGCTGCAGACCCTGAATTGGTATACAGCCATATACACACACGCGTGCAAACAGGGAGAAGGACAGCAACACCAAATATACATACAATAATAATATAATTCATAGCTGCTCGGGGATCCTGGGTCGCTCAGACCCAGGACCCTGACAGGCACAAAGAAATACTTTTCTTTGTTATGTCATTTAAAAACTTTGAATAAATAATTATCTAAATCTTACAACAAACGTTTTCATCTGATGTAAAATGTATAGAAATCCATTATTGTACATTGTAATTTTTTCGAGGGTCCCAACATAATTTCTTCAGAAGTAAGTGTATATGATGCCAGTATTTTCCCACATTTTCTAGATACTGTACCAGTACTGTGTGTAAAATGCCATCAAAAAGTCAATTAGGTTTTATTCTTTCTCACCTGTCTTTCTATCTCCTTTCACTTTTTAAAGGTTGCCATGTTAGAAAAAATATTTTGCCCTGCCATGCTGTTTATTGATGTGGCAAATGAATGGTTTATGAAAATATATCTAAATCTGTCATCAGTAGTCAGTAATGATCATGTCTCACCTCTAGTCTTCTCTGTCTTAATTTCAGGTTTTCACCATGTGTTCTAGATAGTTTAGGAGGTTAACTCGACCAAGCAGTCTACTTTTGGTTACTGTTTAGAATACCAGAATAGGGAGGATGGTGTAGGTTTAAGTTTATTAGATTGATACATATATACCAACAAGACAGTGTACATCACTGTGACAACAGCGTTTGTTTTCATTCAAAGGCTTTATGGTTTTTCCTATAATACCTGGTGGGCCGGTCTCTAGTCAAAATGCCCAGGCCGATTTTTTGTCCCAGTCCAGCCCTGGTAACTTGGGGTAAATTTCTTCTGTGATTGTCCTTTTTGGTGGAGTAACTGCCTTGATCAACAGTAGCTCCCCCTGGTGTTAAAACTGAGAAGTGCAATACACTCAAGCAAAAGTTGAAGCGCAGGCCATATTCTATTCTATTTATAAAATTACTTGTGGGCCAATTAAAAATGGACCGCGGGCCGGAGTTTGGACACCCCTGATTTACATTGTAGATTCTTACTGAAGGCATAAAAACTATGAATGAACACATGTGAAATTATGTGATAATGAAAAAACAGTGTGAAATAACTCAAAACATTTATTATTTTTATTTTATATTCATCAAAAAAGCCACCCTTTGCTTTGATTACTGCTTTGCACTCTCTTGGCATTCTCTCGATAAGCTTCATGAGGTGGTCATCCTAAAATGGTTTTCCAACAGTCTTGAAGGAGTTACCAGGGATGCTGAGCACTTGTTGGTCCTTTCGCCTTCACTCTGCGGTCCATCTCATCCCAGACCATCTTGACTGGGTTTAGGTCAGGTGACTGTGGAGGCCAGGCCATTTAGCGCAGCACTCCATCCCTCTCCTTCTTGGTCAAATAGCCCTTAAACAGCCTGGAGGTGTGTTTGGGCTCATTGTCCTGTTGAAAAATAAATGATGGCCCAACTAAACTGGATGGGATGGCATGTTGCTGCAGGATGCTGTAGTAGCCATGCTGGTTCAGTGTGCCTTCAGTTTTGAATAAATCCCCAACAGTGTCACCAGCAAAGCACCTCCACACCATCTCACCTCCTCCTCCGTGCTTCAAGGTGGGAACCATGCATGTAGAGACCATGCGTTCAACTTTTCTGCATCACACAAAGACACAAAGGGTGGAACCAAAGATCTCAAATTTGGACTCATCAGACCGAAGCACAGATTTCCACTGGTCTAATGTCCATTCCTTGTGTTTCTTGGCAAAAACAAATCTCCTCTGCTTGTTGCTTTTCCTTAGTTGCAGTTTCTTAGCAGCTATTTGACCATAAAGACCTGGTTGTCACAGTCTCCTCTGAACAGTTGATGTAGAGCTGTGTCTGCTACTGGATCTCTGTGTGTCATTTATCTGGGTTCTAATCTGAGGTGCTGTTAAATTGCGATTTCTGAGGCTGGTGACTCGGATGAATTTATCCTCAGCAGCAGAGGTGACTCTTGGTCTTCCTTTCCTGGGGCGGTCCTCACTTGAGCCAGTTTCGTTGTAACGCTTGATTGTTTTTCCGACTGTACTTGGGGACGCATTAAAAGTTTTAGCAATTTTACGGACTGACTGACATTAAGTTTTTAAAGTAATGATGAACTGTCGTTTCTCTTTACTTAGCTGATTGGTTCTTGCCATAATATGAATTCTAACAGTTGTCAAATAAGGCTGTCAGTTGTGTACCAACCTGACTTCCAAGCAAATGTGCCAACAAAGCCAAGGGTTGCTACTTTGAGGAATCTAAACTATAAGATATATTTAGAGTTAGTTATTTATTTATTTAAAGAAATAACGCCAACAGCTAATCCTTTACACACCAGAGGACCACCAGAATCCCCATGTATGATGTCACCACCATGCACTGAAAAAAGTACAAAAAAAAGAAAAAAGAAATATAAGCTGTTGCGTCATTAAATGGTTGAAGAATAATTGTGAGGCAGGTCAGAACACAGACGAGACGAAACCATGCATGATGTCAGCAAAATGGTTAACTTTTCTTTGTACTGGTGTCACGGGGACCCTTTTATGGAGCGGTTTGCTTTGTTGGCAAGTATGATTATCATCTACCATATTTTGACTTTCAACCACATCCTTTATTCAAGGTAAGTTTGTCTGTTTGACACTTATCTTTGCAACTTTATCTTTATCTTGTTTCCTCATCAGTCTGAAATACATTCACTATATGATTATTCATCATTAATTTTGCACCACTTGCTGCTGTTGTACCTCACTGTCATTTATCAACTTCTTCTTTGGTCTAAATGTTCTTATTTGCACCTGCTTCTCAATTTTTGTGAAGTTAAATACCTTCGTATGTATGATTTCCAGCTGTTATCTTTTACTTATTTTGGGTTTTATGGAAAAAAAATGTAATCCATCTACTAAACACAATATGAGTAATTTGACTTTTCACTTATATCCAGCCGGCGACACAGAGTTGATAGTTAGGACTTTTTCACCATATTTCGAGCCAAATGTTCCCTGCAGCATTTTTTTAACTTTTATGTAATCAGTGGATTGAATATTGAAACTTTAAACTATTCTCTGTAGATATACTCTGTGATATTGTATGTTTTCTTTCATGTTGTATGAATCCTTAAGCAACAGCCAATGTAACAACTGACTGTAGAACTGTTGATATGGCAGATTAAGCAAATAGTATGCAAAGTATAATTAATAAAAACAAAAATTCCTTTCTTTATTTCTCTTATTTTCAATCTCTTCTGTTTAATTATACTCACAAGTAAAGAAGGCAGCTATCTAACGTGACACAGCCGAATGATATCATCTTTGAGTTCTGCAGCAAACTAGATGAACCGTAGATTGAAGATAAGCTGTCACTATCGTAGATCAACATGTGCATAAACAGGTCTTCAAACTTTCACACTTGTTGATGTATCACTCATTTAGTGTTTGAAGCACAAATCTGACTTCGTTATTCAATATTTACTCTGTAAAAAATAATTGTACTTCATGTGCTCATTAGCAATCTGGTGCTGTATAGCCCAAATATGTGGAGACGGCGTCCGATGCTCAGTCGTTTTAAGATAGTTGAACATTTTAGACTTTCTGTATATATCTCTAAATCATACTTGTGTGTGTGTGTGTGTGTGTGTGTGTGTGTGTGTGTGTGTGTGTGTGTGTGTGTGTGTGTGTGTGCGTGCGTGCGTGCGTGCGTGTGTGTGTGTGTAGAAGCAGACGCTCTCACAGTGCAGGGTTCTTAGAAAACAGAACTAATCCAAGAAAATAGAAAAAAGAATCCATTTAAATTTTTTTCTGAGAACTTTTGTGAATGTTTTGTGTGTTCTGATGAAAATGTTTTCAATTGAAGGAAATCTTGGAACATCTGGTGGTGCAGCAACAGCAGGAATGTCTCCCTGCACCCCCTGCAGCTATAGGATCCTAGTCTTCCCCTCAACAAGTCTTCCTTATACACTCTACAGCTGACTTCCACATGCTTCTCTATACTCAGTTGTCAGATCAAGGTACGAGTCCTTCTTTCTCTCACAGGGTAACTTCATCCTTCCCTTCCACTGGACAGTGAGTTCTGCCATGATCAGTTGTTGGCTGAGGGCTCTGATTTAATACCTCCTCTATCCAGGCTACCGAAATTATGACTAGCTCCTTCCTCTCCTTATTGGTGGATTCTAATCATATATGAACAATAACAGTGGCATCCTCTCTCCATCCACTGTAAAACAGATGAGTTCTTCCCTGCCACCTTTCTGTATGGAGAGAATGTGATATTTGGACGATTTAACATTAATCCTGGTCCACGCATGAAGTTCTTCAAACCTTTCCAGGAGCCAAATGATGTTTGAAGAAGAGTTATTAAATCATCCATGTAACCCTTCAAAGCTGGCAATCATTGGCCTGGCTGCGTTCTTACTTCTCTGACTCCTGTTTATATTTTGTTTGAGATACAGTACTGTATCTGACAAGTATAGAAAGGCACTACCTTCCTCACTGTGGAAACACTTGATGCAGTCAGAAACCTAGCGTAAAATGTTACGCTTTGGGATGAGAACGTGTTGGAATGACACTACTTGCAGCATACAAGATGAACCACAAGAGTGAGTTTTTTGTCAGGACTTTACTGATCAACCTTTAGAAAATACCATTTTAATAGACTAACTCATCTTGTTTTTTATGGAAAATAATTTTCTTCTTGTTCTTTCATCTGCTACCTTTAAGAATAAACACAAAATTATGGAATACTTGGCTGTCCCAACTCCACAGAAACCACCACTTGATGTTTGTATAGTGGGAAAGTTATGGGTGATTAAGACCTGGGATTTGAAAAATTCAGCAAAATGACTCAGTGTGTCGCTTGGATTTTTTATACTGCAAAATACACACAGGTAATAATCCACATGTAGTAGGAGCACAGGACACTTTATTAAAACCCAATTTAAATGTTTGTGCTTTTTATGCCCCAGAACTTTTAATCACATTTGTATTTTTTTCATATATGATTATCACAGTAGTTCCTCATCAATATTGACTCTTAATAATTTTTAATTTGTCACAGTGATTCTTTCTCATACAGCTTCACTGATTTCAATCAAGGAAAAGTGTAGATGTCACAATGACCTCAGACTACGAATCTAAATATTCTATTTCAGTTTGTGGAAAATGAGCTAAATGCTAAAATGATCACTGTTACAGAAGAAAAAACACAGTTTCATGCAGGGAATATGTTTCATTTCTGTCTCGGCTACATTGACAGAGCAATCAGAAATGCTGACATTTCAATAATGCGAAAAGCAAAACTTCAGGGATTTTACTCAAAATGCTTTGTGGTTTTGTAGAATCTTGTCGATCCATTGGAGGTATTTTGAGATGTCCGTGTAGACGTTGGGTTTTTCTGGGTAGTTACAATTTCTTTTGTGGTTGAAAGAAACAATACCAACAGCAAACCCTTTGCACACCAGAGGACCACCAGAATCCCCCTGTGAGGAGGAAGCATTTTAATTGGTCAGTTTATATTAAGTGTTTAATACAGTACATTTATCAAAAAGAAACCTGCTGACATTGGACAGAATACATACCTGACAGAATCCTTTGATTGTGCCATATCCACCTGCACAGATAACATTGGCAGGAAGTTGAGGCCATTGATTCTTACAGACTTGTGGGTTAATGACAGACACGTCCACCACCCTCAGCTCACGAACATTTTTACCATCACTCATAGTTTTTCCCCATCCAGCCACCTGGCACACTTCATTTTCTGTTAGATCTATTTCAGCATGCGGAAGTTGAATTACATCGTGTAGATCGTTTGTGGTTGCCAACTGGACACACACAACAAAAAGTAAAAATATAAATAAGACCACAAATATATTTCATGTGAAACTGTTGTCAGTATAAAGATGTACTTACTTGTAGGAGCATGATGTCATCACCCGTCTCAGGTTTGTTGTAACTGCTATAGATGAACTTTTTTTTAATCTCTACTATTTGGCCATTCTTGAGATTGTGGTTGCCAAGAACAACATGCGTGGGGTAGCTGAAGGAATAATCATTAAGAGGTTTTCAATTCATTTTCTAAATCTGTTTTAATGACATGAATCAGAGATTAAAGCAGGAGGTCGTCCGTTTAGCTCACTGGTTTGGCAGTGAACCATGTGCCACATGACTGAAATTGAGCAGAGCTTTGCTGCGCATCTTTCCTTGCTCTCTACTCATGTTCCTGTCCAATCTTCACTGCTCCACTATCCAATAAAGGCAAAGAATTATCTTTAGGAAAGAGACTTAAGCAGAAGATGTTTGATTACTCACTCATGATAACAGTGTGCGGCAGTGACCACAAAGTTATTAGTGATGAGAAACCCTCCACACACATGACCGCCGTTGTTTTGCACAGAGACCATATATCCCATTGAACTCTCCGGTGCTTTTGTTCCATTTATGATGCCACCCCCATGCACTGAATAAAGTAAAAGAAAAAAAAAAAGGAAAATTAAATGGATGCCTCATTAAATGGTTGAAGAATAACAACAAGGACTTGTGATTCTTACCGAGTTGTCCAAAGCAGGTCAGAACAAGGAGGAGGAGAAATTTCTGCAGACCGAACATGATGGCAGCAAAATGGTTAGCCTTTGTTTGTAGTGTAGGAGTCTCACGTTGAGCCTTTTATAGAGCAGTTTCCTTTTGGCAAGTATGATTATCATCTGTCATTTTTTGCCTTTTGACCACTTCCTTTGCTACGTGTATGTTTGCATATTTGAAACTTGTGTTATCTTTGCATGGTCTTGCTTATCATAAGTACAGTGCATCATCAGTCAGCAACACACTGCTTTGCACACAGAAATAAAATTCTTCACAAAAGCCTTTCACATTATTTATTATTTATTTATTTATCCTTTTTGCTGATAGCAACCTGCAGTCATTTGATGTATTTTTCAACAAGTCTCACATTTATCTGCTGAGGAATCCCCGACCATTCTACTTTTGGCAGATCTCCCAAGGTTTCTCATATTTATGATCTTCTGGCATGGATCTTGATCTTCAGTTCACCCCACAGATTTTAAAGTCAGGGCGTCATGCAGGCCAGTCAGCAACATTCCTTTTGGTATTCTGAAAGCAGTTCTTGACCGGGTATGTTTTGGGTCGATGCCATGCTGGAAGACAAAGCAATGACAATGACCCAGTTTTACTGCTGACTGCTTGAGGATTTCTTTCAAAATCTTCACATATCTTCCTTCTTCATGATTTCTTCCACCTTGAAGAAATCCCCGGTTCCGAATGCATCTTCCTGTTGATGCCTAAAGAGCTCTTTTTTCATCTCATCTGACCAAAGGACGCACTTCAAGTATATATAATATTTTTTCAGCTTGTCCTTAGCATGCATCAGTCTGACTTGAAAGTTTCTCTTTTTCTTGGTCTGCAAGTCAATTCTTGTGCAGTGTTCTGGTGACTGTCTTCTTTGAGACTACAATTCCTGAGTTGTCTGAGTCATTCACTTGTGTCTTGGTAGTTGTTCCAGGGCAGGGGTCTCAAACTTGCAGCCCAGGGACCACTTGCGGCCCATGTCACCCCTACTTGCAGCCCGTATCTCATTTTTAAGTCTGACATCATTATCCGTTTCTGGGTCCAAACTCCACTTCAGGTCCCAAAGTCAACACTGTGGCATCGCTGAGTTACAAACTGTCTAAATTCTTTCATCTTTAATAAAATGATCGGTGTGGCTGCTCTACCAGGTGTAACAATTAAGTTTAACATCCAGGCATCGAAGAAAACAGAATTTATTAAGTTTAATGGAGTTCGAAGTTAGCAGGGAGTTAGCTCGCTAGTTTCCATCTAAAAATGACATACTGCGGCGACCCACTAGAGGGCTCCACTCACACCCAAGCTTGGAGGAGGGGTTCTGTTGTGTTTGGGCGCGATATGCTCAGTTGATGTATGGAGGTGAATAAAGTTGGAGTGGAAAACTAGAGCTCCTGTGTTGTGTGTCACATGCCTCCATAATACCCTGTTCTGACTGAGGGATTTCTGAAAAAATGAAAACATACAGCTCTGCTATCACTTCAGATATAAGTGAAGACAGAAAACTAAACAGTAGTGGTGTTTGTAGGGTATATCATGATGTGCTATGTGGTACTAGCTACACAGCTATGGTTAGCATAATATAAACACATTAGCACAGTGAAGCTGGAGGATGAACGCTAAGTTTTTTCCACTCAATAAAAGTCAACACAAAGGTTCCCGATGGTTAGGGACAAATGCAATTGCATGGCAGGAAAAAGATGCTGTAAATGGACCAAACTTCAGTCAGTTGAACAACTGAGATAATCCATCCACAATAGAGGTTAGTCATTAACATACTGCTGCATGGGCTGGGCCATAGTTACATCATAAGGCAGCTTTAAAACGTGCTGCTGATGAATAGTGGTAATAAAAACTGATAGAGGGCGACAGTGATCACTGACTTTTTAGGGGCTTGTTCAGATTAAATAGAACAAGATACAAAGCATTAAAATACGTTAAAAAATACAACAGCCTTAATAAACACAGAAGTAGCTTTCAAACATCATCACTCAATAATAACCGGATATTGATGTGAAGAAATATAATGCAATTTGGCCCTCGAAGTTACTTTTTTTGTTAAGGAGGATTTGTTTGTTGTTGAGTACAATGTTAAATAACTTCTTTAAAAAGCAAACAAATATTTAATATGAAGGCAATATGAGCAGAGAGTGCAACGATGCTGAGGCACTAGCTGTGTTGGTTCAGTGAGAGATTCAAAAACTAATGTGTACACTTATGTCTGCATTTTTATTTTGTTAAATATGAGCAAAATGATAGCAGAAGTGCTGCCACGTGTCTGGCCAGAGACTAAGTACCAATGTGTTTATTTGGTAGTTCAATGAAAGGCTGGGGGGGGGAACTGCATTCATGTTTGCAGTTTTGTCACATTATACAATATTTAAAAAATAATACTTGTGGGTGTTTTCTTGATGTTTGTTTGATTTTTTTTTACTGCTTGAACACTAAAAAAGCTGTCCAATGAGATGACAATGCCAGTGGCCAACAGCTCATTTAAGCTTGAGACCCCTCCTCTAGGGTCTTTAGATACATCTCTCACTAGGTTTTCTTTGCATAGTTTTTCACTTCCTACCTCTGCCAAGCTTGTTCTGTACTGCATGGCTCTCTTTGATCATCCTTGATCATGCTTTTCAGTCCAGTTCTTGACACACGGAAAAGCTGTGATAACTTTGTATATCCATCTTCTGCTTTGTTTTGGGAGCATCAACAATTCTTTTTCTCGAGTCTAACTGATTTCTTTTGCTTTTGGCATGATGCTGATGTTGATGTATGTTTTTATTGTTATTACTGGTTAGTGTTGCTATGCTGAGTAATTAACTAAGTAGTACCACAGCACATACCATACAGATCTAGAGGCAACATCATAAGTGGATTACATTTGATTGCAAGTATTTCTTTTACAATTGTAGCTGCTGCTCATTGAGCAGCCATGTCCAGTTTCTGTGTTTGTTAGAAATAAGTCTGGTTTGTTTAATATTAACACCTATCCTAATCACAAAAACATAATTTTCATCCTTCTACTAAACACAATATGAATATTTTTACTTATATCCAGCAGATGATACAGAGTTGATAGTTAGTTTTCTCACATATTAAACGCTGATGTCTGACGTTACACATTTAAACGATATTATCTTGGAGTTCTGCAGCAAACTACATAAACCATAGAAACCAAAGCATGAAGATAAGATGTTACTATAGCAGAACAACATGTACATAAACAGGTCTTCAAAGTTTCACATTTGTTGATGTATCACTCATTTAGTGTTTGCAACACTAATCTGACTTTGTTAGTCAGTATTTTTTAACAATACTGAAGTACGTGTGCTCATTAAGTGTACATGCTGGTGCTGTATATTTCAAATCTTATTACCCTGTGGAGAGGGTGCCTCCCGTCTGCCATTAGAAAATGCTATTTAATATTCAGTTTACTGAGATATCTATCATCATACAAATGTCACCTCTTTCTTATTCATCCCTGTCATTAGTAGCTAAAGAACTGATTTCACTCCTGCCCGCCTCTACAACCTGATGAATTTCTTAAGGCTGCATCTGCTGTGTGTGTGTGTGTGTGTGTGTGTGTGTGTGTGTGTGTGTGTGTGTGTGTCTGAATCTCAGAAGGTTATACTATGATATTGTAACACATTCTTTCTGTTTTAACGAAAACCTGTGTGCATTCAGTGTTACTTTTCTAAGCTGTTTACGTACTTCAAAGACCTTGCCCCCGAGTCGCCCTCGAGTCACCGGGCTGCTTCCTCTATATAGTCACAGATATGATCAGATCTGATTACAGCTGAAGGCACGAAATGCAAAGACTAAGATTCACTTAGTCAATCAGTACATCTGTTAATGTACTGATTGGAAAAGTCATGTTTAATAATCTAGAAAATGTTGCTGACTCAAATTTCTGGCTTTAGACAAAGATAACCATTTGCACGCCGCAAAAATTACAGCAGTTTGTTTTTGTATTAGGTTTTTTTTTAAATTTTGGCTCATATTCTCTGCACCATATTTGGGGAGAAAAGTTCATCTTTTGTACCGAGTCTGTAGTTCTCATAGGCTCAAGTTCTTATTCTGCATCATTTCTGTCTCTGCAGATGTGTGGAGTGTAGAAAGATGGGACCCAAGTCCAGATGCTGACAATGGACTTAACTGTGAGTGAACCTTTATTAGCGGCAGGGACAGAATACAAAAATCAGAAAGTGGCAAAGACTAAACTAAACAAAACCCTAAACTGGGAGGCAACTACAAAAGCAATACAAAGGAACTAAAAACCTAAAAACCTGAGAGGAGATGTGAAGCGCGGAACATGAAAACCTGAGACTCTGGAACATGGAGAAATGCAGCGGGCAATACCCAGACGACCCATCAACAAACAGAGGAAGAAAAAGGGCTTAAATACACAGGGATAATGAGGGAATGAGACACAGGAAGAGAGCACAGCTGGAAGAAATCACACTAACATAGCACATGATACTGTCAAAGTAAAACAGGAAACATGAGACAGGCACAGACATGAACACATAACTTGACTGTACGTGGCACAAGGAACACAGGGGAAGCACAGAGACAGAAATCAAGAGACTAGAAACTATAAATAACAATGAAATCCAAGACTACAAATATTTCAAAACACTGGGTCACCGACTCAGGACTGCAACAATGTCAGCATGTTGCTGGGTGTTTGTTACATACTCAATTTCCAGGACCAACACCCCAATACAGGAAGTCTGGTTTGGCTTTCTGTTTAAAAAAGCCAGAATATTTGATCCTATGGGTCTTAACCAACCAGCAATGCAAAGCTTAGATGGACCCTGAGGGGACTCACCAAGTTTTAAGTCCAGGTGTCTTCCCTGCCACCTCTGTTACACCAGCTCCCCTCACGAGCTGCATTCAGAATACCTGGTTTAATTTTAGGGGCCTGGACAGTAGGCCTCAAGGGTCAATTTGGACCTCCTTGGCTTTACTGCTGCTAAATTGCTTTAATAAAATTTCCTGCAATGAAAGTCTAAATTGTGGACATTCCCTTTTTAACCCTTTGTGAAATGGTAAAGGTAAAAATCTGAGTATTAACTCATTTTTTGTAAATCACTCTTACGGGTTACTCCAGCCCTGTATCATAACCAACCATTGCCAAAAAGATACCAAAAAGATACAGAACCAATTTGTAAGTTTACAGTTTGGGCAACGGTTCAGCCTCTGGAATCTCTGCTGGAATATCCAACGGTGAACTTCTGAGATCCAATCTTCTGAACTGCTCATCTCAAAGAAGACAAAGGGAAGAACAAAGGATGTTCCTGGGCGCTCTCCTTTATGCTCTGCCAAGTTCCCATTTTCCATCTCTCCTCGTATCTAAACATTCAGTCATGTTGTTTACATAATATAATCCGAAGTATAGCCACACCCTTATCAGCCTCCCATCTGACGTCTCCACATAAATTCAGAGAGTAGTGACTTCTGTGTGTCACTCTCACTCATTTCCCCCCTTCCACAAACATGATCCTATTTTTCAAGGCTGTTTTTTACACATCCTCTCAGTTAGGCCTGTCTTGGAATCATTATTATATTTTCTTATGCATTGTTTCTTATGCAGACTCTGTTTTAGCACATAAATGATTGGATGTTGAGCCTTTTTACCCTCTCTCAAATGTAATGAGAGGTAAACCAGGGAGACTTTTCTTCTCTCTATCTTCTCTTCTCTTTCTACAACACCTTTCTCGACAATACACCAAGGGTATTGTGGGTATTTGTACAGTAAATGTAATTCTTGTAATTCTGTTGCCTGGAAAACATTTGCATACATTTATGTGATGCGGCACAGAAGTTGCACAGGAATTTCTGAAAATCAGATAAAAGAAACCACAGCTTCGAGCTTCAGCATTGATCGAATTTAATCATTCCTGACAGATGACAGTGTAAAAGAACATCTTGACTCAGTTTGACATTTCACGCAACCTCCGTGAAATATGTCAGTAAGTGATGCTCTAATTGAAAAGTGAAGTATTGCAGTTATCTCACTCACTGTAAGTACTGTGTGCTGTGGGTTGGAAAATAGAAGCAAGAGCTGGGGTGGGAGGGGAGAGAGGTTCACTCTGCAAAGGTTTCCAGTGTGTTGTAGGGCTAACACAGAGAGACAGAAAACCATTCCCTTTTAAAACCCCATTTATAATCACCTATTAATATCACACTAATTGTGTCAATCAACATCATTTCATTACGATCACAAGCATATCTTTGAATTGTGGGAGAAAATACAAACTGCACAGAATCCCCAGCCAACCAGGAAGTTTGAATCCCGAATCTTCATTCAGTGAGGAAACGATTCTAACCACTGCACCACCCTGATCTCAGCCCAAACACTACAGAGGCAACTATGCTAAAACAGCTTGTCAAACACTGCCCCCTAATGGTGACGATTTATTACGTTTGGCTAACCTCCTAAGACCCGAACTCTTTCATGGCATGGATTTTTAATTCCTCTTTCTCTGATATTTGGGCTGATTAGGACCTGATGAATGTAAAAACAAAGAATCACCAGATTTTTTTTTTTTTTACCTGATTTTTCTTTCTAAGAAAAGTGAGAGCCACATATGAGGACATTCGTTTTAAATTTTGATAAAACAGAGGCAGTATAATGTCCTCGTAAGTGGATATCAGGCCCTTGTAGAGCAAAATTTAGTATTTTTGGTCTAGACAACCAAAAATGTGATGGCCACATATGTGGACACCAGGTCCTAGGAGGTTAAAACTAATTTCTTTTTCCCGGAGAATGTTTTTGATCTAAGAAAGGAAGATCGATATATATCTGTGTAGATGTTTGGGACATTTGGATAGTCATTCATGTCATAGTTGTTAAAGGAAAAAACACCAAACTGCTGACTTGTCACACATCAGAAGACCACCAGAAGCACCCTGTGAGGAGGAAATATAATTTAATTTATGCCATTTTTATGATGATTAGATCACATTTTAAATGAAAACATTGAAATGTTACCTGACATATTCCTTTCGTTGCTTCAAGCAGTTCTTATCCTGTCTCTTCCATGTATCGGTGATTAATATGGGATAACTTAAACTTCAGCTTAGTAAGACTCGGTACCTCATATATTACCATGAGCATTATCTCAAAATGCTGTGATGATCATACTTTGTCCATCAAGCGTGAAGAAAATTGAAAGAAAGAAAAACTTTATTGAACAGTAGATAGTGCTATTGTAATATTTTGTATAACATATAATAATATAATACTGTGGTGTTCTAACTGGGAAAAGGAAAATGAGAAAAAGTAAATCTTACTAAAAAATTGTATATATTATCATTTTTTATTATGATATCATATTTTTTCATATAAAGACAAATCTATAGTGGTTTTAATAATGAAAAGAAAAAAATAATGCAACTCAAAAACAGAAACTAAAAAAACATTTAATTTAGTGTGTCCATCATATAAATGATACACAAGGGGAAAAAAATACATATTTGGTTATTTGAGCCCAATAATGTAATCCACCATTCTTCTCTTTGATACATGCTCCAGCTTAGAGCCGTTTTAAATGATGAACACGGTTCATCAATATTTTCTGCTGGGAATGTTTCTGGAAGATTTCTTCTTGGTTTTCAGTTATCTTATCAAGCTTCATTACAACCTTCACTTGAAAGTCTAAGAAAAAAACAGATGATTAAGTATTTTTAACATGTGAAGAAATGACAGACCTGTCACATCTACATTAAATTCCAAACTGTGTCTTGTGTTGCATCATATTACTGAGGGGCATAATGAGAAAACTGACAAGAAAAGTCCATGGTGTATGTAGGTATAAATTTCTGTCATTTTAATTGCAATAACTTATAATTGTGTACTGTAATTCATATATTTTTTAGTGTATAATGTGATGCCCGAAAAGAGTTTGCTGACACACAAGTGGAAAAAAAAAAAACCACTGGAAAATTTTTAACCAAACCTTACTATCATTTTAAAAACAAATCTTCTGTCATTTTTAAAAGAATATTGGAATTCTTATGTCGACAGGTATCCTGGTAATTAATTAGCTGAGGTATTAAATTTAAAGAAAACATAAGGAAGAAAATAACCAGTGGCATCATAATATTTGACATTCATTCGCTACTTAACTCCACTTACTTGGTCAGCATAAACTTCATAAATCAATGGTTTACAAGAGTCATTAAAGATAGTCAGTGGATGTACTAGCTCCTGTAGCCAGCAGATGTCACTGTTGAGACATGGCAATATCAAATTCAATAATCTATTATTTCCAACAAGAGAGGGCATTTAGTTTATAAAATAAAGACCTTTAGACGCTGGATGTATAAAATCGGTGCAAATGATTAATAGATTTGCCTATTTTCCATCTCATTCACACTGACAACGTAATTTCACTGGACAAATTATTATTATTATTATTATTATTTTAAAACTGAATAAACAGATCTGGCAAATTAGACCACTTCACCTGGTGTGATGGCATCAGCCACACATGGGTAAAACAAGTCCATTTGTTCACTTATTAGTTTGGTTTACAGTTTTCTTCATTGATATAGTTCATTAATCGTTTTTATTTAAACCTAACACTGATATTATGAGCATAATAGCATTGTGTGGTTTCTCTAAAAATGTTTTCTGTTATATTAATTATGTTTCTCTTTCTTTGAGTTACCTGGTTTTGGGCAGTGGCTGTTTCCTGTCTGGGCAAAAGGCATGGCTGAGGAATCCCAGAACAAAATGCCTGCTCAGCAGGAACAACCACGTGCTTATCAGAAACAGGGGTGTTTTAGGTTTACTTATGTTATTCTGTGCTTAGTTAGTATTAGTGTTTGTTTTTGTTTCCCCCCCTATTGTGTGTAAATTGTTTGGCCAAACCACTATAAAAGCTACCCTCTTGTGTCTTTGTAATTAGGTCAGGTTATGAGTTAAGTTGTGTCCACTTTGTTTTAAGTTTCTGAACATTACTTTTTGTAGAGTTATATTTAGTTGACCTCTTTTATGGGCCCACTAATTATATTTTTGAATTTTGTCTTTTGAACTTTTGAGGGTTAAAATAAAGAAAACCCATTTTGAAGACATTTTTTCCTGTCCTCTATGCCTTGGCTGCTTGGTCCCTCACACTTGGCAAAAAGTCCACTCTTAGCTCAAAACACACAACTGTACTGTGTGAGTAACTGTAAATATTAGGACCACACAGTTAACTAGGAATTGAACCATAGTTAGAAAAACTAATTATGTAAGATGAATGTTTGATGAAATTATTTGCCAACAGTCTTTATTGATACTGGCTAGAGGCAATACCCAGCAGGCACACACACACACACACACACACACATATTATAAATAAATTCCCCTCTCAACCCTCTGGGCGGTCTTTATCCTTCAAGTTCAGGTCCTCTACCAGAGACCTGGGAGCTTGAGGGTAGCTTGCCCAGTAGCTTAGGTGTTCCTAGGACTGTGCTCTTCCTGACAGAGATCTTTGATGTTGTTCCTGGGATCTGCTGGAGCCACTTGCCTAGCTTGGGGATCACTGCATCGAATACTCCGATTACCACAGGGACCACTGTTACCTTCACCCTCTACATCTTCTCGAGTTCTTCTCTCAGCCCTTGGTACTTCTCCAGGTTCTTGTGTTCCTTCTTCATGATGTTGCTATCACTCAGTATAGCTACATCTATCACTATGGTCCTCTTCCTCTGCTAGTCATGTTGGTTAGCCATCACCAGGTTGTCTGTCTTTAACTTGAAGTCCCACAGGATCTTAGCTCGGTCACTCTCCACCACGCTAGGGGGGGGGGGGGGGGGGGGTCCCATTTGACCTAAGGACTTCCAGGTCATACTTGGCACAGATGTTCCTGTACACTATGCCGGCAACTTAATTATGCCATTCAATCTATGCTCTGCCTGCTAGCATCTTGCACCCTTCTGTTATGTGCTAGATTGTCTCAGGGGCATCCTTGCACAGCCTAAGGGACCATGCACAGTATGTACCACCGGCAGGCAGAGGAAGTGGCTGATATCCAGAAATCCTTTACAGATATATAATCCTAGAGAGAGAGAGAGAGAGAGAAAGAAAGAGAGAGATAAAATTATATTTTATTGGAAGGCATTCAGATCTTGTGTTACATTTAGTGATTCTGTTCGTGAGCCACTCAAACTTTAGTTTCACATGACCACTGCCAAATTTATCAACATGCTCCCTCCTTTGGGTGAGAAAGCGGGAGAATGATCTCCTTCTGCTTTGAAGGAAGTCATGCTCAGGATTGGCTCACTCCGTCAGTCTTCACCTTCTTGGTAAGTTCATTAAAGAGTTCAGAGCATTCTAGTTTATTTCTGAAGCTCCACCTTTTTAATTGGTTTCCATTCTTCACAAGGCTCTTTTGGTATATTACCACAATGTGATCATTTTTTGGCACTAATCGCTCTCTATACAACCAAACTCCTATGCTTTTCTACTTCAATTGTGTCCATTTGCAGAATAATAATAATATGGAGTCCAGAAGAGCTAAAGCTTGGAAGCACTTACATTACTTTGAGTTTGATTCCGTAAAAAGTCACAAAAACATTAGTGTCCGCTGTACACGCTGCGTGGGAAGAAAACTTCTTTGTACAGCAAAAAATTAAATTTCAAATCTGAGCAAGCACCTACCACGCTGCCATGGGAATGTGAAATTCATAGAGAAATCCCCAGATCCTCCCACTGACATGCATTGCTGTGTTTTACTTGCATCTATTTGAAAGGGTGAGTTTAAACACAAAAAAATTGTTTTACTTTATATGCTGGAATATGCAGAAAATAGGTTTAAATGTTAAACAAATTTCGTTCAGTCAGAGACTGTTGCATATAATTTAATTTTTGCTTGATGCAATGTGCATAAAGATAAAAGATTAAAAGTAATAAAGCAATTTTTAAAAAGAGACTTTTTAATTTGATTCAGTTTCATGTGATGGATTATGCATAAAAAATAGAATTGGGCTGAAAGGTCTATTGCTTTATTATGTATTCAGGTTGTGTATCATGTTTTTAAAAAGTAACTAAGTAATAAAGTAACTAATTACTTTTGAAGTAATCAGTATAGTCATGGGATTACTTTCTTGAAGAAGTAATCAGTAATTAGTAACTAATTACTATTTTCAAGTTACGGGACCAACAATGCTGATTAGTGGGCTGGAACAGCTCTTTGTATGTCATAAAATTGCTCCTCTCCGTGGTTGGCTGATGGACGAACAGCAGCACAAGCAAGTACTGATACTTTTGATGCTGCCTGCATCTGACAGCAGACAGTTTCTGCAGGTAGACAGGTATTTGTAGCTGCATACAAACTGTCAATGTGCTATCACCATAACCATAATTTCCCAGTTACTGTGCATTCCTCTAGTTGCATCTTGTGGTATTAATCGCCCTCTATACTTTGGTCAGGTTCTAATTGTTCCACCTGTTGGCACTGGCCACTCTCCACATTTCTGGCAGGTTTTTACAGTGCATTTCTTTGGCTATGCCTCAGGACACTAATTGACCTCCATACCCCTGTCAGATTTTTATACAGTACCTTGTGATATTAATTGCCCTCTATACATTGATCAGGTTCTGATTGGTTTCACCTGTTGGCACTGGTTACGTTCCACATTTCTGGCAGGATCTTGCAGTGCTTGTGACACTAATCAATCTCCATACATGGGTAGGTTCTTGTGGGCTCTACCCTGTGGCACTGCCCTCCATATCCTGACAATCTCATACAGTGCATTTCCTTTGCTACAACTTTTGGGACTAATTGCCCTGCTTACATGAGCAGGTTGTCGGTTGAACCTTTATTTATATAGGTAGTTTCCTACTGGGGAAGGTTCTTGTTGGCTTTATTTTGTGGCACTAACTAACCCCCATACATGGGGCAGGCTCTTACAGCATTCCTCGAGCTTCGTCTTGTGGCACTAACTGTTCTCTGTACATTGGGCAGGTTCTTCTTGTTTGTATCTTGTGGCAATAACTACTCTCCATAAACGGAAAAAGTCCTTATGCTGCACTTTTCTACTCTGCCTGAGCACTCAAAGCATTTTATTCAGCGTGCATTATTCACCCATTCACACAAACACTTTTTCCATCTACTTTTGACAGATTGATATTGACTCTGCCTTGGGGTACTAACCACCCACCATACTTCGAGCAGATTCTTGTTGGCTGTGTCTTGTGGCACTAATCGCCCTCCATACTTTGACAGACTTCTACGGCACATTCCTCCGACTGCACCTTTTATCCTCGGAGTTTCGGCCCTAGCGGAGGAGTCCAGCACGGCAGCTCTTTCAGTTTCCTGTTGAGTTTCCCTGTTTCAGGGACAGGAACTCCCAGCTCTGCTTCTGTCCCCCGCCCATGATAATAACACGGACCGAGGGCAGGACACGATTCTTGAATTAAAGCCGTCCAAAGTCGGGACTTCCAGGGTCGCGAGAGGGATAACTTCCCAGCTTTATGGCGCTGTAGTCGGGTTATAAAGGCACAAGTTTTCCCTGCAAACCAACAACTCCGGGTGAGTAGAAACGATTGATCGCAGAGTTGGTTTCCAGCTAACTCGCCCACGGCTGGAAAAAGAAAAAGTTTTGCCGCTTCGGTTCGGCAGTTTCCTCCCTGTTGGGGCTCCATGCGGTAAAAACAGGCTCGGATCTAAAGATAATCAGCTCTGAGGAGGTGAACAGCTTGTCGCAGAGCCGTTTTCCTGCTCGAGGCCCGAGCTGTGACTAATCTCAGGCCACGGCACGAAGAGCCATTTTTACCGCAGAGTCCTGTTGGAGGCAGGACAGCCTCACACCAAAGAACCACTTTAATCACACACTGTCTCCGCGTTTCATTACCAACGAGTTAATTTTACTTGATAAAAGTAACACCTGGACTTCAGAGAGAGGCACCGGGAGTGAGAGCCGGGGTCAGAGATTTAAAACAGTCAAAGTTTTTCACTTTCAAACTAAAAACCGCCGAGTTTAAAACGTGAGGCTTAACATTTGGGTTTTTTCTCGACTTTTTCTTCTTCTGTTTGTTCCTTTGGGAATTACAGTCAGGAGAGGTGTGTTCAAGAACTATCTGTATTCCCCTGTGTCCTGATGCTGCATTCACGGTCCAGTAAGTCAACTCAGTCATCCTTTGAACGCGTTTTAGTTAGGTATTTTGGTTTATTCGGCGTTTGGAGACTAAAGTTGAAAGTTCCAGAATATACCCCCAACTGTGCTGACACTCACTGCTGTGTTCATGTGTTGAAAGAGAAATGATGTCTCGGTTGCTCAAACTGATGCTGGAGTTTGATCTACAGTTGATGTACAGTTTACATTCTGCAGAGACAGTGAGTTCAACTTTACTCAAATTTCTAATTTTGTTGAATTTTTATCAGACAGCAAAATAAACAAATTTTTTTTTTTAACTTGATATTTATTTCTATAAGACAACATAAAATATAAATACTTGCTAAAAAATCATTCTAAGCTATAAACTATATTACATATTTTAATACTCTGCAGTGTCAGGCCCTCCTTCCTGTTTGGGCTTCTATTTTATTCAAAAGAAGCAACCAATAAGCAAAAACAAAGCGCTCGTTTGCACCATGCCTGAGATAAAGTAGATATAAAAACCGCATCATAGAGGATGACACCAGATGAATCACTTCAGAACCCTACATGTGATCATTAATCTACACAATTCAACAGAAAAACAAACTGAAACCTTTTTTGGGGGTGGAGGGGGTGGAGATAAAAGTAGAAAAACTAAAATAATATGTTTGCATAAGTGTGTGCACCCACTTATAAATGTGGATATGGGTGGGGATAATTAACCAAGCACATTCAGATTAATGCCAAATAGTCAGAGGACATTGACTCTGATTTAAAATCCAATTTTAGCTGCTCTCAGATGGTCATCAATACCTGAAGAAAACATGACACAACAGTGACTTCACCAACAGCCAAAAACTGATGAAAATATGATTCCAGATGGCTTGTTTGGTTCAAAAGCAACACTGCACATGACCACAGAACAGCATACCCATGGTGAAGCATGGGGGAGGCAGTGTCATGCTCTTCTGTGAAGGGACCTGAAGAAAATGCGCTGAATTCTACAATAAAATCAGTTGCCCAACACAGTTCCTGTTTAAGGATCCTCGTATTTATGCCATTAGGTTATTATTGAAGTTTCTCACTCTTTTATTTCCTCCTAAATGGTCCTTATGTGTTTTGTTTTGTTTTTTGTTTGTTTTTTTAGTTGAATTGTACAGATTAAAGGTGGAAAAGGTCCTGAAGTGATGTATCTTGTTGTCATTGTTTTACATCACAAAACCCTGGCATTCTAACATGGCATCGGTCACAGGACATCGGTTATTATATAGAAATGATATCTATATTTAAATACTTTCTATAGAAAGTTCATATAATCGTACAGTAATTTTCAGATCTATTTCAGTTCAATTTCACTTATGCAGCGCCAAATCACAACAACAGTTGCCTCAAGGCACTTATTATATTGTAAGGTAGACCCTATAATAAAACATACAGAGAAAAACCCAACAATCAAATGACGCCATATGAGCAAGCACTTTGGCGACAGTGGGAAAGAAAAACTCCCTTTTAAAAGGAAGAAACCTTCGGTAGAACCAGACTCGGGGAGGGACGGCCATCCGCTGCAACCGGTTGAGGTGAGAGAAGGAAGACGGGATAAAAAACATGCTGTGCAAGAGAGCCAGATCGCCTTGTAATCGGAAGGTTGCCGGTTCAAGCCCCAGCTTGGACAGTCTCGGTCGTTGTGTCCTTGGGCAAGACACTTCACCCGTTGCCTACTGGTGGTGGTCAGAGGGCCCAGTGGCGCCAGTGTCCGGCAGCCTCGGCTCTGTCAGTGCACCCCAGGGTGGCTGCGGCTACAATGTAGCTTGCCATCACCAGTGTGTGAATGTGTGTGTGAATGGGTGGATGACTGGATGTGTAAAGCGCTTTGGGGTCCTTAGGGACTAGTGAAGCGCTATACAAATATAGGCCATTTACCATCTCTGGACTTCCTTGAGTTGAAGAATGCAAATACATAAGTGTGAGGTGGAGTAAGCATGCCACAGCTTCATCTCCTCAATTTGTCTCGATTTAAAAATGTCTGGAAGCCAAAATTATAAGTGAAATTATTGTGGGATGAATTGTACAGGGGTGCTGTTTTATGATTCAAAGTGTAAATCTTCTTTTGAGTTAATCTAAAGCACTAGCCTTTTAGACCATTAACTTCATATAACAGAGCACCTTTCCAAAGCCATTGAAAGGGCTTTACTGGGAATATTAAAACATTGGGGGTGCTGTTAGGATCTGTAAGGAGAAAGAACTGCCCTGTTTGTCACAGCTTTGTTATTATTCTTTTTATGAAGTGCTTTACTTATCAGTGTGTGCTGGAAGATGTGGCGGAAGGAAGGAAGGAAGGCAGGCAAGCGGGAGGGAGGGCTGGTGATGAGGCAAGATAGTGTGAGTTAGACTACATCTAATGTTGTTTTGGTAGAAGCTGCTATTTTATTTTATTTTTGTGGTCCTGTAAGCCTTTAAATAATACACCTCAGGTAATAGATTATAGCAAACTGTTCACACTGTAACACAGCAGGAAGCCGCTGAGAGGTTTCTGTATTTTATATCTGTTAACTTCTGCAGATGTGAATCTGTTGGCCCTCTTAAGACTGAATCAGCTTTATGAAAAAAATCTCTCCATCTTTTGCTTGTAAAAGTAAACGAGTAAGTAGGGTTTGCAGTTTGAGGCTTGACCTTCATTCTGGTAAAACTGGAAATGGGGGCAGTGAAATGTGTGAAAACCATAGATGGAAATGCAATATATAAGGTAAAAACGTAGTTTGTGTAATTCTAATGAGCTTGGAAGTCAAGTTTTGGTTTGAGTGTCTTTATCCTTCAGCAGAGTCTTAAGTCTCTGAGCAGCTCTCTGTGAGGATCTTCAGGAATAGTTCTCCAGGCTTCTTGAAGGACATTCAAAGCTCTTCTCTGGATGTTTCTGCCTTTTGTTCTGTTATCTGTCAGGATGATCCCACACTGCTTCAGTGATGTTGAGGTCTGTGAGCTCTGGGAAGGCCCATCCATGACTGATAGTGTTCCCCTGTGTTTTTTCTGTCCAGGTATGCTTTCACTGCATAGGTAGTGTGTTTGGGATAATTGATGAAGCCGTTGCAAATTAGATACTTTCCAGATGCTCCGTCGTGGATCATAATGTGATGGGACTTTTCTGTAACGCCGCTGACTGAAATGCTGCACACTATGACACTGCCTCCACTGTGTTTTACAGATTGCTGTAGTCGATTACCTTTGTACCCAAAATGACGATAATTGTACCATTTGGCTAGGGGGTTATGGTTAGAAATGCCTTCTAATTTATTTATCTTTTAATGTTTTTACCCTGTGGTATAGAAATGGTACCAAGTATTTTCCTTAGTCATAACGACTTATCATAACGACACTACTCAAACATGATCCAGCCTGCACAGACACGAGGATTGCCGTGTTTGGGTCAGGATGATGTTGTAGGTGTCGTGTAGCGAGGAAATGTCACTTCAGGTGAACGCGGAGATATTTCAAAGATGCTTTTCAGGGGCGGATCTGGAGAAATTTTCTGAGGGTGGTATGGAAATCAGATGGGGTGGCAAAATCAAAGCATTTTTTTTGTTACACATATGCAAATGTTAGATTCTTTAATATGTGCAATATGTGGTTAAAATACACGTATACATGTGTTTCATATAAACCTAGCCTGTAACTTTTATATTGGCTTTAGCCCCAATAATTAAACACTTCAGTTACGTTAAAAAATGAAATGTGAATTTTTAGTTTACTGTGTAGCCCAATAAGTATAAAATCCAGAAAGCTACACAACATGACGTGGACCAGTTAGAAACACAAGTCTAACTTGAGTTTCACCATCTTTTATTAGAAATAATTACATTGCTACATGCTTACGTTTACACAAAATATCAGAAATCTGCACGATCGGTTGCTACTGACAACAAGAAACAAAGCTGTTTCCCATTTTTAAGGGGGCAGTATGCAATATATTAGTTTTATAATTTATATTCATTGTTAATTGTAGCTAGGCTCAAAGGGTTAATGTTAGCTTATTGTAATAAACAACATTGTCATGTGCAAAATGAGGGTGGCACTTTGGGTGGCAAGCGATTATCTGCTGGCCCCACAGTAGATCTGCCCCTGCTGCTTGGACGGATGGATCAGCTAATTCGACTGCCAGATTGATTCTGCACTGATAACCAAAAGCTTTGTGTTGTAACCTGCAAATAAGAAAGTGCAAAACTGTTTTCACACCTCTGTCATGAAAAACATCTCTGACTTCCTTCAGGCTGGTACCGTTTCATGCACCCAGCGAATGGCGTTAGTCGACGCAGCTGTGTTGTGTTGCCTGGTTGCCATGTTTGGAAACACATGTGAGCCTGATGTTGTGCAGGGTTTAGATTTACATCTGTTTGTTTTTTCACTTGAGAGGAATATGAAGCGTATGTGGCTTCCTCCCTGCGTGCTGATGTGAAAATCCTCTGAGAGTGTGATCCGCTGCTCTGTTTAAATTGTCGTGTTTTTATCTTTTTATGTGACGTGTGACAATTACACTCCAGCAGTGCCAAGCATACAGTCAGAGAAACTGATGCTTCCTTCTTTTAAAAAAGAAGGCTGCACAGCTGCTGTTTGCAGAAAATAACATTAAAAGGTCATTTTACAGAAAAAACACATACTTTTACTTTTCTCTTCTTCTAATTCCACCTCTAAATTTTTATGTTGGCATCTCCTAGAGTGGCTTTGGTTGATTCACAGCTCAAAATAATCCCCCTTTATCTGATAATTTAGCATTAATCTCAGTCTCTGTGTAAAATGAGCTGTTACCCCCCTCCCTCCCCCAAGATAACTTTATTCTGATTGGCTGCCCCTAACAAGCAGAAGGTTTAAAGAGCTGGTGAGTGGGAGGGAGATGATCGTATTAGGGATATCCCCTCTTTGTGACCTCAGAGGTTAGAGAGTCGAAAAAACTGCGGTGAAGCTGTAGGAAGTCCAGTGAATTTTTATATTTCATGCACAGCCCACCTACAGTTGCTCTTTGCCCCTTCAAACATACAGGCAGTTTTCTTTGGGATCAGCACTTTGCCAGATTGTACCTCTTGTTTCTTTCTTGATGCTTTTCTCGTTTATGATAATTGCTCGGCCGATGTTTAGCTTGCGTTTGCGTCTGTCTGGCGCACCTCGGCCACAAGCTTGATGGTGGTTTTAATCTTCTTATTGCGCTGTTACGCCTGCAGACACATGGTGTGCAGCTTCAGGAGTGTGTGCAACAGCTCACAAACTAACAGGCTAAAATAACATGTCTAGAGCTATGTCCTCATACAAGCGTTAACAGGAACTGTGCACTGAAGTCAAGGTTCCTTTTTTCTTACATACAGGACATGGTTTCCCTCCTGAGTTAAAGCTGATCAGCAGACTCAGCAGCAGTTGTTCTTTATGCTTACATCTTTTTCCCTCTGCAGCAGTTTTTCAGTTAAAAAAAAAAAAAAGATCTTTGTTGAAATTTGCATCTCCTTTTTTATTGGTTACTTTCGGTTTTAGTGGACATGAGGGTAAATTAGGAGTTCTTCCCCTGTACTGAAGTCGACCACGCATCACATGCTCTGTCTCTGTGGTTTATACTTCCCTGTTTTGCCAGTTTTTGATGACTGATCTGTAGTCTGTAATGGTGCTTACTTAACTGTTGGCAGTTCATCTTTGTTTGGCTAATTCATAAATCATCAGCTCTATGCATCTATTCCCAGCTGACTTCCTTCTGTTTTTTTGTAAAACTGTTTTGCAACGAGCCAAATCTATTTTTACTCCCAGCTCAAGAAAACATTTAATAAGAGCACAAGCTGCATAGAAATGTATTTCTTGTGCTCCACCTCAGTGGCGCTAAAGTAACAGGACTGCATTTTTGTGTTGGTTGGCTCTGATATTAAAAAATGACTGTGAGATTGCAGTGCAATCAATGAAAATCAATGCTGTCAGTCAATATGAATTCAAACTCTGACTGCTGGCTATTGCAAAAGTCAGCCTTGCAGATATTTTGTTCTATGTTGAAAGCAGTTATTTGGTAGTATGTTCAACAGTGAATTATTAAACTTAAAAAAGAAGAAACCTGTGCTTTTACATCAGTGGAGCTGAACTGCAGGTGCTACAGCAGGTCTGACCAAAGTAAAAGAAAAGGTTAATCTGAATGTGAAATGTTGCACCATAACTTATTTTGCCAAAATGCTATTTTTTAATAAAAACTGCAATAATGTCACAAACCTCAGTCATTTTGTCGTCTCAGATTTTTTTAAGAAAAGACAACGTGTCACCATCTAGACTGTAACTGTCTGCCTCTTCCTCTTCCCATGGCAGAAGTTTCTAATGATGAGCTCAGTGTTTGGACAGTAATCCCTGACTGCTCTGAGCACCCAATTTATCACATTTTGCTCTACTTTTTGGATCTCTGTGATGTCAGAGAGAGCTGATATGTTTAATGTGGTAATCTAAGGATCAGAAGTTCCACTTTCCTGCTACTCAAATTATTTGTCAGAGGCATCCAGTCACAATAAAGCTAGTTTAAAGACGGGGATTCCAAACTCACCAAAACCAGACTAGCGGCAGTCCAGTTCTGGGAAGGAAGGGGAGCTCAAACGGTTTGTTTCACTCACTGAGGCTCCACTAAGCTCGGTATGAGATAAAAGAGGATTTTTTTTTTGGGAGGGGGGGAGAGAGATCTGTGAATTATGCAAAGCTATTGTATAGTTAAACATTTTTTAAAAAGTGGAGCTGGAGGTGAAATGTTTTCAAAGAGACACTTTTTTTTTTGTTTTTTTTTTTTTTTGTTGTGAAACTTTTTATGCAATCTCATTAATGTGAGGAAGTCTAAGCAGTGCCAAGCAACTATTTGTGTATGTGCACCAGAAGAGCAGCTGCACATGTTCTATAGATATCACTATGGAGTGCATGCCTTAGCTTGTGTTCCACCATCCAGGTCTTTGGTATGCATTTGATAATGAATATAAGCTTATCACAAAAACTAAGAATATATGTTGTTAGAAAATGCATTTGTGGGTCGAGCAGCAGAGTTAAGTGGGCTGTGCCAATGCTAAACAGCTCATTCTGCTACCGACACGTGTTTGGTGTCGTTTATTGGTATGGTGACCAAGTTAGTGGTCAGCATGAGGAAGAGGTGCACGGGTGTTATGGTTCTTCCATATGCTGCTGAGGCCTTTTAATTGAATAAATTGTTAAATTGTGAATATGTCTTGTTTCTTTAGACTTCAAACATCAAATTCAATAAATGACACCAAAGGAGATGATAACTCTGACACAGTTGTTTTATAATTTTGTGTATCTGACTGTATTAAGGTTAATGAGCTTCTATTGTTCTTCGGTGTGGATGACAACACTGAAGCCATGATTAAATGTTCTTTTCTTAGCATCAACCACCAAATATCCCATGAGTCATACGGGTGGGGCCGTGGCTCCAGCTCACCAGAACAGTTTACAGATTTAGACGAACCACCCCAGCTGACAGTTATTTCCCAAATCGCCACCCAAACAGTCATTTCATAAATCCTGATGATACTTTCAGCCTTTAATTTTAAATGACTTGTTTTGGGTGGGGGTGTCATTACATATAAAATCAATAAAATATGAAACATTTGTGATATTAGGCTTGAAGGTTTACCTTTTGAAATGATGATGGTGATAACACATCCCATCATACTCGGAGGTGGTTAGAGGGGAAAAACATGCGGAACTAAAACCAGATTTAGTGTTTTGATTGTGACTCTTGGAGCGGGTTTAAAATGAATTTGGCTGCAGTTTCTAACAGAGCTTAAATTAGTTTTTCAGCCCTGAAAGTTTCATGTGCAGATGCTCTGAGGCGTGTAACCTGGGAAGTATTCATTGTATGAAAGTAAACTTTTGGATGGCATAAATAAACGCAGTCAAGTTGCCGTACACAAAGAATCGGCTGGTTTTCATGCTGATGCAGACTTTTAAAAATCTATTTAGTTGCGTATTTTTTTCCCATGGTATGTTTTCATCTGCTGATCAGCAGCTCGGTGACCCCTTCGGTGATCCCGCACACGCTGTGACCGCTGAGCTTTTGTTTTGGTGGTCAGTTGGTGTGAATTGTTGGACTCGCTGTCAGTTCTGATTGCAAAAGGTCTTTTGATTGTTGGGTATCAGTGACGTTGGACAGTCAGCAGCAGTGAGAATGCAAAGCAAAGCAGAGCATACCAAACACCTCCTAATACAGCTCATCTGTCCACTTTTAAACTAAATCTGTTGACCACATGCAGCATCAGGATGCATCACAAAAAACACTAAATACACAATAACAGAATTAAAATAAGCCTAAAATCTTTCAAAAATAAATTATAGAATTAATTCAAATTATAGAATCGATTAAAGTGACACGCAAAACTCGAGCAGCATCAGCAGAATAAATGAAATGTAATTATACACTTGAAGGTTTTGGGAACAACACAGAAATAAGCTCAAAGTATAAAAAATCAAAAACATTTCTCAGAAAGCACTAAATTAGACACTAAATACATCTGTAAAAGTTTTAAAAAGGAAACGGGCTCTGACGAACCAGAGTTTGTCAGAAAGCAAACGGTCAAACAATAAAAAAATATCTTTAAAGAAATGAGCAGCCAGTGTAGTCATTGATGATGTATTTATTTATTTATTTTTTAAATAAAATAACTGGGACATGTGGCACACTATTGCGCTCATGAAACACAGTCCTGTGGTCAGATGGGTGAGGAGGTTTCTTCCTGTAAAAAGGGAGTTTTTCTTTCCCACTTTTGCCAAAGTGCTTGCTCATAGGGGGTCATATGATTGTGTTATTGTAGGGTCTACCTTACAATATAAAGCGCCTTGAGGCGACTGTTGTTATTATTTGGCACTGTATAAATAAAATTGAATGGAACTGAGGCAGGAAAAATGTGCCAAGATTAGCAGGTAAATAAAAAAGCTGCTGTCGGATTGGGGGGCTGCTCATCGCCAAAGAAATGAATTTTGGTCAGTACTAATAGTAGATTCATTAAACTTTTTAAAAAAGGAGAAACTCGTCGCTATTTAATCTTATTTACTTAAACTTTGAACTATGATTCAACTGCATAAACTGGACAGAATGACGATGGACTTTTGTGGAGAGGAAAAAGGAAATGTTGAAAGGCCGAACGAGAGAATCATTGTAAAACTGAATGTGGTAAAACAGTCTGACTTTCATCTCCATTATCTCGTTTTCACATTAGACACGTTTGTCATTGTAGCCGAGACAGTGACTGAAGTTGAACGTAATAGCCCAGTAGCCCAGTGAGATTGTTGTTTTCAGCGGTGCTGAGGTTATGATTCAGCAGTGACCTCGTTGGCTGAGGCTTTGGACAGGAAGTGTCCGGACAGTCTGAGGCTGTTGCATAAAGGGGAATCTAAACATGGTGTGAAGCTTCTCTTCAAGGAATAAGCTCAAGCTTCTCTGTCTGCCGCTGCATCGTTTCACTGTGTTTGAGGTCCTCAGTATGACTTTAGCAACCCCCCACCCCTCCCTTATTCTGCTGCCTGCAGGCTGACAGACCGGCTGACAGGTTAATACCTGGCACCTGAGCTGCCTCCTGCAAATAAAATCTCTGCTGTCTTAATCTAAGCCGTGTTAGCGGAGCTACTTTAGAGAATGCACTGTGGGTTAGTAGGTTAGTTTACCTCTGACCTCTGGCCTCTCAACATCTGTCTTGGTTTAGAGTTTGAACATTTGCCTATTTTAGCATGAGGGTAAAACAAAATCCAGGCTTAAATAAAGTCTCACAGCTTTTAGCTCTTAACGGACTGAATCCAAACTCCACCTCGAACCCTACATGTGCCACCAGTGACCTGGTGGATGATGTTTCTACCTGCACCAGTGCAAGACTAACGTTTGTAATCTGCAGCCAAACGTCTGACATTATGCTCGGTGCCTGTTCATGTTTCTCTCAGGGTAAATTAAATTACGGAATAATAACTCATGTCTCGTTGCACTTTATTAACAGTTTGTGTGACTTGAGAAACTGAAGAGTCACGTCAGCCTCAGTGTTACTTTTTGTTTTAGTGCTATTGTCATTCCAGCTGCATGCAGGTTGGTAACAGTGTGATGAGCTACAGAGGGTGTCAATATGTGCAACCAGCATAAAACAGTAGAAGTATTTACTGTAACAGACAATGGCACGTTTGACTTATTTCCTGTGTAGTTAAAGTGTTGGCTGTTAAAAAACATAAAACTGTATAAGATTGGGATGTTCTGTACTCTGAGGGTTTACTTTGGTCGTTCTAATGTTGCACTTGGTTGAGCGTTGAAGCCTATGGGGCATTTAATGTTAATAACAGCTCTGATCGTATCTTTTGCCCCACATTATAATAACGGGAAAACTAAGCCTGGAATGAATCAAACTGAACTTCTTTTAAAGTGAGAAAAATATTAAAATACGACATCACTGGGCTGAACCACATGGAGTTTTTCGAAGGTAGAAAATATTCTGACCTGATTCAGCTGAAATCATCACAGATGTTATAATGAGCAGCAGTTTAAGTTTACACTTTGGACATACTTAGTAAATTTGTTTCTTTTCTTGTGCTTTTCAGCAGCATGACGACTGCAGTGACCTTAGAGGATGCTCTCTCCAACGTGGACCTGCTGGAGGAGCTGCCGCTCCCCGACCAGCAGCCATGCATCGAGCCCCTCCCCTCCTCCGTCATGTACCAGGTCAGTACTCAGGAAACCTTGAAGCACACTTCTTAAATAAGTAATAAATAAATAAATAATAGGAATGATGCTGGGTCACTACAAACATAAACATACACCCACATGTAAGTGCAAACATGTGCAGTGTATGAGCATACCTTATGGACACATTTAACCCACTGATTCCTCAGTAAAGTACATTTAACCGCTGTGAGAACCAGCAAGGTGTATCAGCAAGCTCCACAGATTCCAGAAATACGATGAAATCGCCCCGTTATATATAATTATCTAATCTAATGATGGCTTATTGTGACCAGCTGTGAAGTGTTCAACATGAAGTTCAGAGGAGAAGAAATCAAAAGTGATTTGGTTTCAGTATACAGATGTTCTTTATCCGTGTGAGCGCTGTTATACGATGCTTACCTTTTTCTGTCTTTCCATCACAGCCCAACTTCAACACCAACTTTGAGGACAGGAACGCGTTCGTCACCGGGATCGCCACGTACATCGAGCAGGCCACCATCCACTCCAGCATGGTACAGTACATCGTTCACGCTCGCTCTGATTTCAGATCGCTCGCTTTTGTCTTCTGACTTACTGGGGAAAAATAAATCTGTCAGAATTGGGTCAAAGGCCTGCTGGAAACGGGGCCTGGGAAGGTTCCCACCATTTGGTGTTTGTCTGGCAGGCAAACACAAACAGGATCCAAACCCAGAAGGAAATGACCCGGGGACAGACGATGCTTTGTGTCCCATTAGCGAGGGATGATGGTTCGGGGTCTCTGCGTGCAGGCAGGGCGGGTTTCAATGCATAAGAGATAAGATAAGATAAAACTTTATTAATCCCTCGGGTGGGTTCCTCTGGGAAATTCTGTTTCCAAAAGCACAGCACCAACAGAAGTTACAGTTACAGAATATTATATACACACACATATATATATATATATATATATATATATATATATATATATATATATATATATATATATATATATATATATATATATATATATATATATAAAATATACGAAGGGGATAAATAGAATAAATAGGAATAAAAATAAAAATATAAGTGAATTGCACATTTCAAGTATTGAGGTCTATTGCACCATTGACTATTAACAAAAGTATTGCACAAAAGGTATTGCACAGTGAGGTGAAGAGGCACTACAGCTTAGTTGTTCCCCCCTCCTTGCTTTGTTGTGAATCATTGTAGATCGTTTCTTTAATCGCTGATGTGACTGGTTTTGTTCATGTAGAACGACATGCTGGAGGAGGGGCAGGAGTACGCTGTCATGCTCTACACCTGGAGGAGCTGCTCACGTGCAATACCACAGGTAATACCACAGAGCGCGTTACTGCTTTGGTTGTTCTCAGGGCAGTGAGTCAGTGTGTTGAGAGAAAATGACATCAGACATCTTAAATGTATTTATTTTTGTTTTTCTCTACACGGAGGAGTGCTGAAAAACAATGAATGAATAAGTGAATGATCTAATTAATATATCCACACTGGTAAATTCATCAACAGAGGTACAAAATAATTGTAGATATCAAAAACAAAAAAGTAAAAAGTTTGATATTTTAGTTCTAATTTGCTTTTGGGTTAATTTGTCCTTTTTATTAATGCCATATTTTTTTCATTTTCATTTTTTTTCCCACTTACCTCTGCATGTTCCAGTTTAAATGTATGTATTTTAATAGTTAATGTACTATATACCTTATTATCAGTATAACAGGAACTTTATTGGGTGTTGTTTGTTGAATTGCTTCCTTTTTCTGTTCTGTTTGTTTCATCGTCGCTCTTTTATTATTTTTCACAATTTCAAAAGACAAACAAAAAAGAGAAAATATTTAACAATAAGCAGAGGAATAAGTGATGATGCAGCTTAAAGCTGAGATATCAGTTTGTCACATTTGCCAATGAACTAATTCAATTTTATATTGTAAGGTAGACCCTACAATAATACATACAGAGAAAAACCCAACAATCATATGACCCCCTATTAGCACTTTGGCGGGAAGTGCTTTTAACAGGAAGAAAACCTCCAGCTGAACCAGGCTCAAGAAGGGGCGGCCAGAAGGAAGACAGGATAAAAGAGATGCTGTAGAAGAGAGCCAGAGATTGATAACATGTATGATTCAGTGCAGAGAGGTCTATTAACACATAGTGACTGAAAAAGAAAAACTCAATGCATCATGGGAATCCCCCAGCAGCCTAATTCATGCTTATTATTAATTTTGATGCTAACTGGGACTTTAGTTTATTTTCAGATCATTTAAACTAAAAACAAAAACGGAATCATTATTTGTTTAATTCCTATCTTTGGTCTCTTGTAGTGGATCTCAGGTTGATCATAGATGTGATGTAATGATATTGTTTTTATTTTTGTGTTGATTTCTGCTGAAATTTCTTTTTATTTGATGAACATTAAACTGATTGGATGATGAAAATGTGAACAGTAAAACATTTTTTTTTTTTTTTTTTTTTTAAACCAATTTCATAGTCGAGCCTTTTGATTAAACTGCATTGTGCACATCTGATGGTCACCTAAAGCTGGGATGTTGGTTTGTGACACCGCGGTGCTAACACTGACGATGCAACAGAGGGCTGAGTGAGGCAGAAAAGAGTTAACTTTAGTAGAGTAGATGAGGTGGAGGAGGGTCAGACTGTTCTGTCTCTGCTGATTCTTTAAGAGAAGTCTCAGCTTCCAGAGAGCATTCGACTTACTGAATCTGCTGTAACTAGGACCCAGTCAGAAAAAAAAGTCATGTTTTAATTTGGTTCAAAGGTCACACTCTGCTCTTTGCGTTTGTTTCTTTCTTCTCAGGTGAAATGCAACGAGCAGCCCAACAGAGTGGAGATCTATGAGAAGACTGTCGAGGTGCTGGAGCCTGAAGTCACCAAACTGATGAACTTCATGTACTTCCAGGTATCATCACATCTTTGATCAGCAGATACTGATGATGACCGGCCGTCTCTAAATTCTCTAAAGCTGCTTTATTTTTCCGCAGCGCACAGCCATCGATCGTTTCTGCGGAGAGGTCCGCCGTCTGTGTCACACCGAGCGCAGGAAGGACTTTGTCTCCGAGGCGTACCTGCTGACCCTCGGGAAGTTTATCAACATGTTTGCCGTGCTGGACGAGCTGAAGAACATGAAGTGCAGCGTCAAAAACGACCACTCGGCGTACAAACGGTACTCCATAAAACAGACGCTCTCCTGCACTCACGAGGCCAGTCAGCCCCACAGACACTAGATGGCAGCATCAGTCAGCAACCTGGAAACCATTTACTGTCCCTTTCCTGATCTCGGTGTTGGAATATATGGAATTAATCATATGGAGTATGATAAAGAGCAGAGGCTCATTCGACCCTCCTTGCTTCTGCTTTGACTTATTTGTCTGCAGGTTTACAGATGCAAAGTGTCTGAACACGAATCGGTAAAAGAGCTTCCCACATGCGGTCAGACATTCAGAGCTTCAGTATGATGTCAAAGTGTTCATAGTAAACACGATAAAAGTTCATGTTCATTTTTTTTTTTTTCTCCCTTTTAACTTGCTCAGCTTTTTAGCCACATTTTAGGACGTTTGAGGAAAATGAATCAGTCCAGTTTTGCCTGCCTAACATCAGGGAGTTGTCAGGATGACCTTTTTAACACTCAGCGTTAAAAGGCTGATGGGTATTATTGTCTCCATACTGGGCGGGGGGGTCACATTTGTGAATGCAATAATGCCAGAACAAAGTGACGCGTCATATGATGTCTCGATTTGATACCATAGGTGCATCTAGTAAAAGTCTCCGTCACGTTTGAATCTCAGCGAGCTTGACTTCAGGGGTAGCACTCCCGTCAGTGTTTCTTCTCGATGTAAAATACATAAGTTGATCTCTGGGAATTTCAAGTGCAGCTGACGTATGTGTTCACGTCTCTCTCTGGTATAGAGAGGCTGTGTTTGGTCTTTAAAACTAATGCACCGTTTCTCTCCTCTGCTCAGAGCCGCTCAGTTTCTCCGAAAGATGTCGGAGCCTTCGTCCATTCAGGAGTCTCAGAATTTGTCCATGTTTCTGGCTAATCACAACAAAATCACCCAGGTTGGTCTAAATAGTGTAAAACACTCTTCGCAGCATTCATAACGTCAAATCTCTTTTATATACGGTCATTTCTCCATATTCTTTGGCACACGGTGTTTACCCGTTGACTGAGAAGGATTTGACAAGTAAATATTTCTTTAATATTAAACTCTTGTGTTTCCTCTGCCAGTCGTTGCAGCAGCAGCTGGAGGTGATCCATGGATATGAAGAGCTGCTGGCGGATATCGTGAACCTGTGTGCCGATTACTACGACAACAAGCTGTACCTCACTCCCAGCGAGAAACACATGCTGCTCAAAGTAAGTGACGCTGTGGAGGCTCGTTTTCAACCAGAGCGCTGTGCACAGGGTAACCACAGCTCTCCTCTTCTCCAGGTGATGGGCTTCGGCTTGTACCTCATGGATGGAAACAGCAGCAACATCTACAAACTGGATGCCAAGAAGAGAATAAACCTGAGCAAGATCGACAAGTTTTTCAAGGTACGGCGGGACGTGTGACATGAACAGCAACACCGGTTCAAAAAACACAAACACATCTGTTCTTGACTGGAAAAACAAAAAACCGATGATGAGTGATACGTTATATAAAATTTCTTTTTACGGCTGTTTGATGTATTTAGGAAATAAATACCAAAACTTCAAACCATGGAATAAAATCCCACATATAAAAAGCTAATGGTAATGCTAGCTTTATCGACCATCAAACCATTGTTTAAAATGCTAGTTTCCACCTTGTGGTTGTCATCGTGGTTGCTGTCCACGGTTTTAAATGGTTCGTGTGTTCTTGGTGTTCGCAGCAACTCCAGGTGGTGCCGCTGTTTGGAGACATGCAGATTGAGTTGTCCCGGTACATCAAGACCAGCGCTCACTTTGAAGAGAACAAGTCCAGGTGAGAGCAGAAGAGTAGAGCTGACAGACTGTTAAAACTATGATTTACTTTTTCTTCTCTCCCACTCCAAACGTGAACAGTCGAAAACTAAATTTGCTTTTTGTTCATCGCAGTTCTTTCTCCAACCAGCTGTGAATAAAGTGTAGAAGTTTAATGCTGCTCAGAACAGATTTCTCCCTTTAAACTGTGAGCTGCAGACTTTTATTGAAGCTCGTGTCCACTTTTTCTACTAGAGTTATTCAAAATGTCGGACATTGTCCCAATAAATGGGACAAGGGATAAAAATGCGGTCTGGGCACCTGGTCCGCTATATTTGTAGGGACGATGATGTCAGTTTGTCTAAAATATGTGAGCCACAGTTTGATTTCTTGTCTTGTAGTCTCAGTAAATCTCTCAGCAGTTGTTGGACTGATGATTTTGCTTCAGCTGAATGTTGTCGTCCCCCCAGGCGGGGAATGTGCTTTGTTGTAGGAACAGGCTTGGACAGCTGCAGACAGCACGGACACAAAGTTCTTACTATGTGACTTTTTCATAAGTCAGTGTGAAGGGTTGACGTGGTGTCGGTGCGTTGTAGCATTTCATCTTTGTGATCGAGTCGAACTTTGGCAGGCGTGTGGTCTCACGCTCACCTTTAAAACAAACATGCAAAATGACATTGTGTTTACTCGATCCATGCACCACCTCTCTATCGGGTTTCATTTGTTTTTATGCGTAATCTTAGCAGCTGGCACCTAAAGCTGTTTTTCTCCTATAGATGCTTTTCTTTATCATCACTCATTTATCCCATAATTCCTTGCTCTGATTCTCTCCTCTTTCTTATGTTTTAGGTGGACTTGCACGTCCATATCCAGCAGCCCTCAGTACAACATCTGTGAGCAGATGCTTCAGATCCGAGACGATCACATGCGCTTCATCTCCGAGCTCGCTCGCTACAGCAACAGTGAGGTTAGTGTGGCTTTCCCTCGGAGGTTAAAGATCATTGGCGAGGTATTGGATTGAATGCGGTGCAGGTTTATTGTCATAATAAGCTGCTGTAGAGGATCAGTATCCCGCTGACCTTTATTTCACCAGAGAGAAACACACTCCAGCTTTTAAAGCTTTCTTATGTTCAGGGTATGTTTAAATTCCCAGCTGTGATGTAACAGGCTTTTCAGCAGATGTCTTAACCCGGCGGATTTTCAGGGGTCATTGTTTAGTGTGACTGAGATGGGAATTTAACTGACTTGTGGGTCAGAAATACACTGAACACAGGAATGATAAGGGCAGGAAAGATAAATTCGAAGAGGGCCGTTTTTATTAGTATTTAGGTTTTTGCAGATTTTCTTTTTTTCAGCACTAATCTGTACTGTGAGAAAGTCAGGATTGTGTGGATTGAGCCTTAAATGACGTTTGTTTGTGTGCCGATGCAGGTGGTGACCGGGTCAGGGCGTCAGGAAGCCCAGAAGACTGACACTGAGTACAGGAAGCTGTTTGACTTGGCCCTGCAGGGCATGCAGCTGCTCTCACAGTGGAGCGCTCACGTTATGGAAGTGGTGAGGAGAAAACGCATGATGAGTGATTCCAGCTGAGATGTTTGTATTTATAAAAGAAAGGGTAACCCTCCCCCCTTCCCAACTCTTCCTGCAGTATTCCTGGAAACTGGTACATCCCACAGACAAGTACTCCAATAAAGAGTGCCCCGACAACGCCGAGGAGTACGAGAGGGCCACCAGATATAACTACACCAGCGAGGAGAAGTTTGCCCTCGTAGAGGTCTGTCACATCAGTGCACACATTTAAATGGTCACTCCATGTGAAATCATTCAGACCGGAAAAACATTCCCACTGCAACCTACCAGAATCAGCGTATTCTTTATGTACCCACTGTACATAACGTCCTTCAAAGTTTCTTGGTGGATGTGATCTGTCCAATTTTTCATGGAATGGCAAGATTGGTCTTTTGATCCACTTGAATTCTCGTCCCTGATCCACTGTTGTGCTTTCACAGGTGATTGCAATGATAAAGGGACTGCAGGTGCTGATGGGACGCATGGAGAGCGTGTTCAACCACGCCATCCGTCACACCATCTACTCAGCTCTGCAGGACTTTGCTCAGGTCACTCTGCGTGATCCGCTGCGCCTCGCTATCAAGAAGAAGAAAAATGTCATCCAGAGGTTCGACTCGCATTACAGTCAGATTTAGATCGCACACAGATTTAGATCCAGTTTGTGGGAGATGTGATGGTTTATTAAAAAGCGCTGATTTCCCCCCAAAAATGTTTAAATTGCCTTTGTGATGCAAATAAAACAACATGGTGCAATCAGCTGAGTCCCCCATCCTGTGCTGGACTTCCACCCCACAGTGCTTAGAGATCTCCAGAGCAGAACAAAGCTTGTGTTGCAGATCATCCATCCACAGGACACAAAGCTCTCTCTGGAGAGGCGGTTAACTGATAACGAGGACCGCTTCAGTAACGATCCAGCCAGTGAGTGAGCCCACAGGGACACATTGGGCTGAACTTAGCTTTCAAAATAAGAGTGCAGGGACTCTCCACTAGTAATTTGATTGCGAGCTGCTTTGTTGTCTGAGATGGACAAAAAAATAATAATTAAAAATGCTCAAATTAATTGGCAAACTATTGCTTCAAATATCTGGCCATCCTGCTCAAGTAAAACCTGTTTGCCTAAATAATTTCCTGCTTAATGTCAATTTATTTACCCATGTTTAGCTCATCTGTTATTAAGTTGTGTTTGAGACTACATTTGTTAACATAGTGAATAGAAATATTGTGGTTTTTGCATGAAGCACCATTTATACACATTCTCATTTTCGGTTCGTTGGTGCTCCAGTAAACGCCTCAGTGCTGTAGATTAAACAGAACGTTCCTTTTGGCTGAAGACACAAAGTAAAACCATCTCATTCAAAAATATTTCGTTTTTCCTTCTTCCTGTAGCGTCCTCCAGGCCATCCGGAAGACGGTGTGCGATTGGGAGACCGGCCGGGAGCCTCACAATGACCCCGCCCTCCGTGGAGAAAAAGATCCAAAGGGTGGCTTTGACATTAAAGTTCCTCGCCGCGCCGTGGGGCCGTCCAGCACGCAGGTCTCACCTCACTGACATTCTTTATCATAACTCATTTTAATGTATAACGATGCTACATAGACGTTTTGCGTATAGTTACATTTTGGCTGAACTGCATTTTCATGTAGTACCAGTGTATACCACACAGTGGTGTAAGTCAGCCAGGTAAGTTATTAAGAACACAGGAAAAGGTGTGCCGTATAAAGTAAAGCCTCTCGAGAAAATCAAAGGTTACGTCTGAAAATGGTAACAAACCCACGGGTAGAGCACTGCCCCCTGGTGGTGAAGGTTTGACATTAAAATTTGCAGAGGGTATTTACAGTAAGGAGCCTTTTTAATGTGGATAAAATGGTGACAAATTAATCAAAATCCACAATAATTCTGTATATATTCTGTATAATTCTGTATTATGTTTCCAATGTGTCACACACTGGGGCGATCGTGGCTCAAGAGTTGGGAGTTCGCCTTGTAATCGGAAGGTTGCCGGTTCGAACCCCGGCTTGGACAGTCTTGGTTGTTGTGTCCTTGGGCAAGACACTTCACCTGTTGCCTACTGGTGGTGGTCAGAGGGCCCGGTGGCGCCAGTGTCCAGCAGCCTCGCCTCTGTCAGTGCGCCCCAGGGTGGCTGTGGCTACAATGTAGCTTGCCATCACCAGTGTGTGAATGGGTGGATGACTGGATGTGTAAAGCGCTTTGGGGTAGTATGGGGACTAGAAAAGCGCTATACAAATACAGGCCATTTACCATTTACACTGTGTATTTGTTTGAATGACTGAAAAGCAAAAAAGTTGCAAAAGTACATAAATGCACTGTAGCATAGTAAATCACTGTAGGTGATCCTCCAGCACTTTTCCTAACCTGGAAACCCATCATCCATCAGCCCAGCTATCACCACCTCTCACTGAGAATTGGAAGGGGATGTTGGATTTACTAGCTTTTCAAAGATCCTCTTACCTGCATTTGATATTTTGTAGTATGAAAGCTTCAGAAGATGGTTGCTTTTTTTTTTTCTTTTTTTGTTTTTAATGAATTTTGGATCTTCTGCGCACACCTCACCTTGGGTTCTTTTTAAACCCATTCATCCTGTGTGGTGCTGGCTTTAAAGTTGTGTTTTATGTCAGACTCAGTAGTACCATCTGTTATGTTCTGTACTGCAGACAGATTTATCAGCTCAGGGGTCATTTCCAAGAACTAATCTGTTTTCCAGGTGTGTGCAGGTGTGTGGCACTATTTGTTTACGCACCAGAGCGCATCAGCACATTTAGCTTTTGATTTGTTTCCAGGATTATATAATTCTGCTTCCTGTGGAGGCAGTTTTGCATAATAACTGACCACTCACATCCTGTCCTCAGTTATTCTTTGTTAATTAACATGGGAATTAATAAGAAATGTCAGAGGATGACACCATAGATAATCTCATGTACCGTATTTTAAATAAAACTAACATGTTTCTTTCAAAATAAAAGTCTTGCTGAGAAACAAAGAGTTTCTATCCATGCTAAAGCACTTTTAATGTGAGATGGATACAGCAGTTACCTGGGATATTTGAACTGCTACAGCATTTTATTCCTTAGCTTAAGAGGAAAAAAGTAAACACAATGAAGCGCCGATCCATTGCGCTCTGACAGCACCACACCCTCGGGTGCAAATATGCAACACACTAGAAAACCAGGAAGGGGGCAAACACTTTTCCACACCACTATGGAATGACTGAGATGATGAAAATGTTGAAAGCAACACAGAGCTTTCATACCGGCTGCCCACCTGTAATGAGATTAGTGTTTGCAGGGTTGTGAGTACAGTCAGCAGGGCGCTGGCACTAATGAGGTCTTCCTTTTCTCAATTCTCTTTGTTGATGCAGCTCTACATGGTGAGGACCATGCTGGAGTCGCTCATTGCTGAGAAAAGTGGCTCAAAGAAGACTCTGCGCAGCGGCCTGGAGGGCCCCACCATCCTGGACATCGAGAGATTTCACCGCGAGTCCTTCTTTTACACTCACCTGCTGAACTTTAGCGGTAAGAGACAGATGCAATCAGTCACACCTGAGAACGTTTCATCTCTGCCTCCCTTAGAATAAGATGATTATTTTATTTTCCTATCACGACTTTTGGATATTTAACGATATTTAATGAACATTTCTGGGATTAGAGGGTTGGCTTGAAAAGTCATAATTTTTGAGCACTCATAACTTCAAGTACAGGACTTTGAAGCTCTGTTTAAAAAGTGCAACCAACTCACACACATCTCATCACTCACACACTCAGAAAGTCATAGTCTAAAACTCAAATCATTTTGTTCAGCAAACGATAAATATCATCACCAGCCCGAGGCCCCTGACGGCTTTTGGAAGGGGACTCTGATGTAACCTTCTTCCATCTCCCCTCTCTTCCCTTCAGAGACCTTGCAGCAGTGCTGTGACCTCTCCCAGCTGTGGTTCAGAGAGTTCTTCTTGGAGCTCACCATGGGTCGCAGGATCCAGTTCCCCATCGAGATGTCCATGCCCTGGATCCTCACCGATCACATCCTGGAGACTAAGGAGGCTTCAATGATGGAGTAAATATGCTTCTTTTGTAACCAAGAACATTTATTTCCACTGCTTACCACCAACTCTGATAACTACTGGACAGTTTCCCTCCCATTCTTATTATTATGTTCTTCATCCTATGTGAAAGATGGGCTGATTGTTTAGTGTTCTTCTCACAGCAGTGGAAATAGATGTTCTCCATGGTATAATTTGCAACTTGGTGCAAAAACGGAGGACTGCGTTTGTCCTTCTCTAACTAAACTTCATGTTTAGTCACAGTCTGGCTCTTTGCGATTGGCGGTTGCGATCGGACAGATGCGTTCTGACAACTTCAGCGCTCGTTTCTTTTCATCTTCCATTTTCAAATAGGACCCTGGATGAAATCCCAAAAATTGGGATTATCCGTGAATGTTTTCGTGTCTGCTTTAAATCTTTGCTGCAGGATTACGTTGATACTAGGCAGGTTTTACATAAGCCATTAAGCGCATCAGCTGGCAGGAAGCATACGTGCTGTAATTCTTCAAATATTCACCCAAAATTTTGGGGAAAAAAAAAAAGAAAAGAAAAACCCTGCGTTTTACTCTTATTTACTATGGAGAGTAAGTGTTTTGTGCAGGTCGTGCATATTTAAGCAGCTGTCTGTGTGGCGCGTATCAGTTCTGCTAGTTTCCAAAGAGCGGCGCTGAACGACGATGGTTAACCTCGAGTGAACACGATCGAACTGATCAGATTGATGTAACACTTCCTTTTTTAACGAACTGCTGTTGCAACTAAATGAAGCTTCTTATTTTACACGTCTCAGCTTTTATTCTTGTTGCTGAACAGATTAATTCTCTCACGGTTGCAGGGTGTGTTTAATTCTAGAATAACATTTTAATCCCCTGCAGGTATGTGCTATATCCTCTGGATTTGTACAACGACAGCGCACACTACGCCCTGACCAAATTCAAGAAGCAGTTCCTCTACGATGAAATAGAGGCAGAGGTAAAGGATCATGATCTCAGATATGTGGCGGCTGCATCACCGCCCTCATAATGCCTCTGACTGCACGGCTTTCCTAAATATCCTGTTTGTTGCTTACAGGCTCTCCTATAGTCACCTCATTAATCTCAGTTTCCTGTCCATTTCATGAGCTGTTGAGTAGCTGCCTTTCTATTCATTATGTAGCCGCTTGCAGAGCTTTGTTAATGTGCATGTAGAATGGATTTGGCTCGATTCTTTACAAAAATCTGTGAAAATAATTTTTCTCCTTAAACCAGAAGAAAGTACTATTTCATTGGTCATCTATGTTGAAACTTTTAAACATGTTGTTTTTTTGTTTTTGTTTTTTTGGTTTTCAGGTTAACCTGTGCTTTGATCAGTTTGTCTACAAGCTTGCTGATCAGATATTTGGGTACTACAAGATTCTAGCTGGAAGGTACGCCGACCCCTCTCCCCCTTATGTACAGACACACAGTCTCATAAAAAAGGATTTGATTGCTTCGTCTGTTTTCTAATGTGTTGATTCCAGTAGTAATCAAGTAGCATGATTAGTTTGAGAAGCAGTCGGATCACTTTTCCAATGTTTTTACCTTTTTCAAAGGCCTCAACGACAGCTAGCTTATTTGTCGTCCAGCTAGAGTGATAGTGTGAACGTAGCAGAGGGTATTAAAAAACTCTGTGGGAGGATGAAGGGGATAAAGGTGCTGTAGCACATGTGCTTAGGTAGAAATTATTTATTTTAATGCATACTTAATATTTGTAATATTGCAAATGTCAAATATGACAGACACAAACGGGACATAGTTGGACAATTTCAAATGCACCTCTACCCTCCAGGATTGTGGGGATCTGAGGGAACTGTTTAAAACGGGGTCTGTTCAGCTTACTTCCAGTTCTATCACAATAGCTTTGCATAATTCACAGTTCAGAATAATCCTCCTTTATCCTACACTGGACCTTGGGGGAGCCCCTGTGTTATGTCTCTGAAGCAAACCATTTTAGTTTCTCCCCATTGAAGCCATCTCTGTTTTGATTGGCTGCCCCTCACTGAGCGTTTAGAGCAGTCTGAGCTTATGGCTCACAGAGGTTTGTGTACATACACTGACCTCGTCATTAGAAACTCTGGTCATGATTAAAATGAACCAGAGATACATGCCAGGAAATAAGGAGCAGGCCTAAAGGTGTGATTTTTACAAACCTTGACTTCTCTCTGTTTATGTGACTCCTCCTTCAGTCTTCTGCTTGACAAACGGCTGAGATCTGACTGCAAGAACCAAGGAGCCAACATTCCCTGGCCGTCCTCTAACCGCTATGAGACTCTGCTGAAGCAACGCCACGTCCAGGTATAAGCTGCACGCTGTCGTGCTTTCCACCTCGCTGTACTCCCACCTTCATGTTGTCTCTAACTGGCTGTGAACCTCAGCTTCTAGGCCGCTCCATCGATCTCAACAGACTCATCACTCAGAGGGTTTCTGCTGCTCTTTACAAATCTATGGAGCTGGCCATCAGTCGCTTCGAGAGTGAGGATCTCACCTCCATCATGGTATGTAGTTGTATTTTAATTTAGCTGATCAGTCCTGGGGTTTTTCATTTGACTTAATTAAAAATATATATTGGTGGTGTGTGACTTGTTTAAAGGAGCTGGAAGGCCTTCTGGAGGTCAACCGCATGACGCACAAGCTCCTGAGCAAGTTCTTGACTCTGGACAGCTTTGACGCCATGTTTCGCGAAGCCAACCACAACGTGTCGGCCCCTTATGGCAGGATAACGCTGCACGTCTTCTGGGAGCTCAACTACGACTTCTTACCCAACTATTGCTACAACGGGTCTACCAACAGGTGATATTTCAGAATAAAATCACGGTGAAGGTCACAGAAAGACCAAAATGTTCACCTGAGACTTAAACAAATAAATGGAAATATAAATATTAATGCCAGTAGTGGGAAAAGTAGGTTACCAACTGAACAGTGAACCTCCATTACATCATCGTCTCGGCCGGATCTTCTGCCGAGGACTCGTTCTTGTCTCATAATGCATCTTAATTTTTCTGGTTTCCACTTTGCTCATCGGGATGATATAAAAAGGTGTGAAACCCTGCAGCAAAACTGAACTGAGGTGAATGAGTGCCAGTAAACAACCCAACTAGCAGATTTTATAAAAGATGTCATCTTTCAGTTGATCCAAAAACGAGCAGAGGTCCGAGTTGCTGGAGCTAAAACTAAGAGGCAGTTTCTTATAAACGTTCACAGCTGTTTATTTATTTTATTTTTATAGTTTTATTAGATAAAATATCAGATTGTGCTTCTCAAAGGTTTAGGGGGAAAAGGGAGTAATTGTGTGGGTCTTGTATTTTCAATCCCGATGTTATTTTAATGGAGATATGTTTCCAACTCTGCCTTCAGGTTTGTGCGCACCATCCTGCCCTTCTCTCAGGAGTTCCAGAGGGATAAACCACCCAACGCTCAGCCTCAGTACCTGTACGGGTCAAAGGTCAGGACATTTTTCTGTTAGAGCTCCCACACTTTATCTCCTCATATTACAGGGGTGGACTCTCAGATATTCAGTATACGCTGTCAAACTGTATCCACAGAATACAAGGGTGAAAGCATTACTCTGGGAAGTGTGTGCACGTGCTCAGACGTCCCCTCGGAGGAAATTAATGCCTTAAATGTCATGAAATGTGAAAACTCCATGCAGCACACGAGTCAATCCCATGTTCTTCTGTTTAACGTGTAGTTATGTGGACCAACACGCTGGGGGCCCTAACCTGATAGTGTAGCTATGATGCTGTCAGACTGTTTCAGTCCTCACACTCATGATGTTGATGTCTGTGTGTTCCTGTGTCTAAAAATAAGACCAGAAACTGTATATAAAAGATGGACATGGCCGCTGTGATGTCACTCACTGGTCGGTGAAGTCCTGTTATGAAGCATCGAGCTGACCGTTCTCACCATCGCTTCTTGAAACCAGACGTGAAGAGAGAGAGGTGGATCTGCTTGCTTTTCTGTCTTTTTTCTTTGGACTGCAGAATACTTTGATATCCAATCAAAATAATGTAAATAATACTTGGATAAATCAAAATCACTCCCAGACATGTCCAAAAGTAGTTGTTGTTTTTACTTTGGGAGAACAAATATGGCTTGAGAGGGTTTGGTAATTTCACTGTAGGAGAGGTTAAAAAATACATTTAAAAAATATATTTTTGGTTTATTTATGGACATAAATAAATGACATGAATATAAAAGAATGATCTACAGAGTTATGAGTAAAACAATTTTATTTATTTTTAATGTTTTTGCGGATAGTGAAGCTTTGATTAAACAGACAACATTTGTTTCTGTCTGAGCCTGTTCTATAAACACGCAAGGGACGCGTTAAATGACAGATTTTTTTTATTTTTCTACATGGATAAATTTTTGTCAGTGCCAAAAGAAAGATGAGTGCCATATTAAGGATATTTAATTTTTGCTATTGTAATTTTTTTAGGTCTTAAAAGCCTAAATCTTTTTATTTAAAATGGTGTGCGTGTGTGGTTGGAAATGTTTCCTCTGAGGAAAAACACACAAATAGGATTTTGTGAGTGGATGAAAATACTCGGTGACAATTGAATCTGAACAATGCTGTGATGACCTTAATCCAGTTGATTCATGTTGGCTCGCTGCCGGACAGCTTAGCCAGTGTCCTCAACTCATGGTCTTGGGTAATTATGTGACCCATAGGCTGCGCCGAGAGGTGGGGTGATTGCATGATGTTGGAGAGTTTGATGCTGTCCTGGCTGCTGCTTCTCGGAGTGTAGAGGGCTCCAGATGTGGACATGTCTTGACAGGTTGAGTTGGTCACCACCGGGTGTCCGGCTGCGGCCTGGCCGGGGAGGATACAGATGTTGTTAAGACAGCTCCACAACAGGATGCTGGCGATGACGAGGAGCAAGATGCAGCAGATGAGCCATACGGCCATTGCCAGCTCCCAGCCGGCTCTGTCGTGACCTTCGCTGCTGTCGCTCAGAGTGCTGAACACTTGGCATTGTTCCCGCACCGGATTGGCAGCCTGACACGTCACACACAAGAAGTAGGCAGTCTGAGGGAGGAGATTGGCCAGGTGTGTGCTGGTCTGACTGACAGGGATACGATCCTCATACATGAAGCTTTTGCGCTTGTAGCCCATGAACAGGCTGTTCCAGTTGGGGTCGTACATGACGCTGTAGAAGGTGTCAATGCAGGTGGGGGAGGATGGCCAGCTCACCCTGGCTGAGGTGGAGGAGATGTTGTAGACTGCAATCACCATTGTGAGAAGATGGAGTCTGCAGGAATGAAGTGCATCCTCAGTTACTGCAGCTGTCTGATGCTTGCGATGTAAAACTGAGCTGGAAAAAAAGGAAGATGGGAACACAGTGAGACACTGAAAGGACAAATTTGAGATGGCAGGGTGAGGTATTTCTGTGCTTTTTCCCCATCTAAGAGCTAATATAAGAAGACTTCATCAATAATAAGCTTTCTCTTGGCTCAGAGTGAGCCATTTGGTCATGATTCATAACATTTAAATAAGTCACCATCCTAGTTATGTTGCACAAGAGAAGCTTTCACATTTTACTCTTAATTTTGGCTCCTTCCCACCCATATTTTTTTTAACCCATTTCCCTTTTTTCCACCGATCAGAACTTTTGTTCCCTTTAAGAAGCAAAGCACTTTTAACCAGATTTGAGAAGTGATTCTCAAACTCTTAATCCAGTTACTCCTTAGAACATAAGTAGCAACCATTATTTATTCCACAAAAACAGGCGTTAAGTAATAAGTAAACAAAGTAAGTAAATGTTTTAGTGGAGGCAGCACATCTAAAGAGCTGAAATGCTTGAATTTGCTCACAGGGAAGACACAGTCAGCTTGACGCACCTTATAGGAGAAAGAAACCTGATGTTCAATTCCCCTCAGAGTCCCAAAGATCCCGGATGAGCCCCCATTTATGTCTCAACTAGGTTTGAGGCTAAAAACAAAAAAATGTGTGCACTAAATTTAAAAAAGAAAAATGAAAACAATAATAATATGCCGGACAAATACCAGAGAATTACCACATACGTGATCCAAGTTAAGAATTTATGAATTAGGAGGCCTGACTCTCATACACCTACCCATGCACATTTTATTTATGTACAATTAGCAGTTAAACACATGCTCAAACTGCACGGCCACTGTTGTCCCTTTAAGGATTATAGAAGGGAATAACACATCTGCTTTACTTTGATCTATAACAACTAAAAATGTAAACACTGATATCAGTGGCTGTTCTTTATTTAATGTTTATAGCATCTATGCAATTGTACTTTTGATGCTGATATTGGTCGCCGTCGTCGGCGGTTCCAGATTTTGTCTCAGGTCTTTAATGTCAGTGTTTTGTTGCGTTTCAGATAGAAGTGAATGGAGGTGGTTCTAAATAGTTGGTGGAAAAGCAGCATTAGGTCTTAAGACCGTTCTGACGTAAGTGGGCAAAAACGCATCCAAAAACTCACCAATTTATAGTTTCAATAAAAGCTCTAATTACTTCCTGACTTTAAATCCTGCTCCCATTTGCAGTATGCACAGAGCTTAGCATAATGAAAAATGTCATGACCACACAGCCGATCCTCACCATGTTATATAAAGCATAACGAGTGGAAAACAAAGCAATGTCGGAGGATAATAAGCATTGTACAAAGAATTATCTGGAACAGATGGGTGGGAGGGAGCTGAGATTATGCACAGATGATGCAAATTGCATAATGGAAATTTATTTTTCTGAGCTGTCCAGTTTACGAGCTTTTTATTTCAATATTTTAATAAATCCTGAAATGTATTTTATAAAATCACACTTTGACCCAAAGCACCTGCTGACATATTTAACTATTGCAAGAGTTTATTTTGTTTTAAAAAATCTAAACTTAATCTTCAGTATTGAATAATATTTTACATGCATTGAATAAAATGACACCCAAATGTAAAAATTAGTAAAACTTTTCACTTTGCCTTTAACCAGTGCAGGGTGGGTTTGGTGCTCCCTGCAGGCTCACTAAAAAAAAGCCTGTTGATGCTTTAAACCCTCCTAAATACTGGTGCTTTTCAGACAAAGTTAATCTCACAGGTTTCATTTTGTTTTCTTTTTGCCACATTTTTACGACTGTAAAGAAATCTTGTGGTTTTTCAGAGGTGTCATAAAAAAGCATCTTGTTATTGACGTTTCTATAACTATTGGCTGTAACAAGTAACAGGTACGACCACCGTCATCAATTCAAAGCATAAAATGGAAACTTACCGGGAGACCTGTGCCAGCACATGTTGGTGTTTGCTCAGATTATCCCGTAATGCTGCTGCTGCTGCTCGTCACTCACTTAAAAAATCTTTTCTTGTGTCGGCGCTCTGATGCTGCATGCTGCTGTGGAGATTTCTAACCTCAGTACTGACGCAGAGATCGGTGTGTCCTCATCGCCGCTGCTGCTGGATTAGAGCTTCACCTCACTGCTGACAGGAGAGAGGGAGGACTAAAAATCTGTGGTGTATGTAAGGGAAAAGTGCACAGTGCAGACAAATCAATCTTTATATGTTAGCAAATTTGGCTGCTTTGATTTTGTTTTCCATGCCAGCGAGTTAATGCGGAGACATCATAGTGTTATTGATCGTTATTTCCCCTTCGGGCAGCACTTTGGTCTATGTCAGAGTATCTTGAATATCTGACGCTGGAGTTTAAATGTGCTTCAGTTGGCGAGACCATCTGCCTAACTGTTTGTTCCACAGCAAAAGCTCTGAACAACTGGCGGCCAGATTGTCGTATTGCTGTTCGTGGTCCCCAGAGGATAATCCTAATGTGGAAAATGTTCCCATTTTACTCACTTTAAAAGTGCCATGGAATTTAATGTAAGCATTCCTTTCACTTTTATTTACAACGCATCAGCTTACAACAGCAAGTTAGTGTGTCTGATTATTGTGATCCTCTCAAATGTTTAACACTGTGATGACACAAGAGGAAAACTTACCCTCTCCTCTACTATGACCTTCTTTTCCGGCCTCAGCTGTTCTTTGGGTTTATTTTGGCTTTTTCTTTTTAATTAAGCTGCTTTATAATGTAGCACTTGGGGACTGTGGGGACAAAGAACTCCCTCAAAGAGAAGCATACTCTGAAAGAGTAGTTTGTGGACTGCTTTCTCAGAGCTTCACCATTCCCCCCCCCCCCCCCCCCCCCCTAAATATTTCAAAACAAAGTCCCTGCATGGTGGTGTGCAATATTTATGCTAACCTTTTTGATGTCTTTCTCTGCATGTAGACCCTGAACCTGGCCTATAGCAGCACTTTTGGCTCCTATAGAAACTTTTTGGGCCCCCCACACATTAAGGTGATGTGCAGACTGCTGGGCTACCAGGGCATCGCTGTGGTGATGGAGGAGCTGCTGAAGGTTGTCAAAAGCCTGGTGAGTGTGTAATGATGTGCAGGAGCTATGATTTCATGATGCTACTGTGCTTCATTCTTTTTGAGTTCCCTTCCCTTTAAGTGGAGTTAAGCTCTCTGTTTCTACAGCTTCAGGGCACCATAATGCAGTATGTGAAGACCCTGATGGAGGTGATGCCCAAGATTTGCAGACTTCCACGCTACGAGTACGGTTCCCCGGGTATGTCAAAGTGTAGCCAGCTGATACACAATGTCTGGGTCTGATACAAGCAGTAAAAAAAACTCAGCAGATACTGCACATGTAGAAAAAGATAACAGTGATATTTAATACGAGTCAAAGAACACCCATACATGTGAATATAAGCCACTGCGTGGAGACATCTGGTGCTTTTTGGTCACAGTGCTGGATTTTGCTTGTTTTGTGTGTTAGCGTTCAAACTGCATTTTATTGACTTTCATTTTAACTGGTAGAAAAGGCAAAACCTCTGAGCACAGTGGATTTGCTCTGTCAGTCGTGTCAGGTTCTTAGCCGCACAGACTGAATCTGCAGAACAAGTCGGAGTAAAATCTGAAGCTGTGAGTCAGGAGCGAACGCTTCATTCAAATTAAGCAAACTGCTGGAAATGAGTCGTATTTAACATTTTAATCAAAGCTTTCAAATGTGAGGAGAAAAACTGGTCACATTTCCTTTTGTTAGATGACCTTGTTCAGTCAAAAGATTTGCGTCACATCTACGTGAACGCAGTTGTGCAGAACTCATGGTGCTGCTGTCGTGTCTTTGGCTTTGCACAGTGAAAGATTTTGTGTATCCAGCAATGATCCAGAAGCACCTAGTCTGACATGTAGGCAAAACACTGATTGGCGTAAAGGTTTTCCTTAATGGGAAAGGAAGTATCAGTAACGTTCACCAGGAAGAGGAAGCACAAAAAAAGTAATCAAAGAGTTGCGGTGGACACGTTTCAGTACAGAGACCTTTATCTTGACTTTCTTTACTCCACTGAGGGAGCAGCAACAGAACACACATGAGCCCACAAAACCTGCCCTTCATGTGCTTATCAGGGAGCGCTGCATACCTGCTGTAATCTACTTTTGAGTGCTGTTATCTGTAGCAGATATGTGATAACTGCAGTGTAATTCCATTCAGGTATCCTGGAGTTCTTCCACCACCAGCTGAAGGACATCGTTGAGTACGCTGAGCTCAAGACTGTGTGTTTCCAGAACCTGAGGGAGGTGGGCAACGCCATCCTGTTCTGTCTGCTGAGTGAGCAGAGCCTGGTACGGGTCGCGGGGTCATCGGGAGCCTGTGGCGACTTTAAGATGCTCCGCAGATGTTTTCATTATTTTTTTTTTTCTTCATGCAGTCGCCTCCTGTTCTAAAGTTTTGCTGTTTTCCCTCCAGTCACAGGAAGAAGTTTGTGATTTGCTGCATGCTGCACCTTTCCAGAACATTCTTCCCAGAGTCCACGTCAAAGGTAAATACAGAGAGAAAAAGTCACTTTTATTTGCACAGTCAAAACAGCAGGAGGGACCCAAAAACTTTTCCGGTTCAGACACATGTATTAACATCCCAGATCTCTAAAACGTCCACTTGAATAAACGGCCTAAATTTAATAATCAAAGTAAGAATGTGTAATATTTTGTAGTCCCTGCACAAGTCACAGTTGTTCCTGGGGAGGGTTGGACTTAGCTGGGAATGCCCTTTGTCATGATTTTGTTCATAACTTTATGGACAAATTTCTAGGCACAGTCAACAGGCAGATGGGTTCCTATTGATAAATTTGTGCTCTTTTGCTCTGCGCAGTTCATACAGTGTAATCAATAAACGGTCTCCGTGCTCCATCTGCTCTGGGTCCAAAACAATGATTCAAGCGTCTGAAATCTCTGCTCACTGTTGAATAAATGGCGATTCTGGTGGTGCCAGAGTGACTCCCAGCGATTTAACCATAACCCGAAATCACAAAACTCTTTAATTTCCCTTCCTGCGACCTTAAGCTCATTGCATCCTGCTTAAGTAATCTAAAAAGGGTCACAAAGACTTCATCACATTGACCCTTTTATCCATCTGTCCGTCCATGCTCTGCTGTTATCGCTCCGCTCAGATCGTTCTGGCAGCAGGATAAACATATTTATCCAGATTTGCCTCATTTTTCAACTCGTCCTGGAGGATCCTGAAGTGTTTCTTGTCCATGTGAGATTTATGATCCCTTGTGCTTCTTTTTGGGTCTTCTACCTTTTGGATGGAGGGATTGACATGAAGGAGCAGCTGCACTGAGCTTGTTCTGGATAAGGCTCATTTTATTTGTATGAACCCCCACCTTTGTTTTCTCTAACCAAAAACAAGTTTGTTTAAATAGAGGCTCATTTCAGCTGCTTGTTTTCATGATTTCATCTTTTGGTTCCAAAGTTGACTAACAATGAGACTCATTAACCAGCTGAAAAAAACGAAACCTTTCCGTGTAAATTTCCTCCTCGGTTTTTCCCCTCACTCAAGGGTGAGATGCAGCACCCAGCTGTTTTCCATCATTAAAGTATTGTTTTAGGAAAGGCTTAACAATTTTAAAACCGGTGGGCGCTGTGTTCTAGCAAATATTAGTTCAGCAGGAGTCAAGAGTGCTTTTGTTGGGTACGGTTTTCAGCTGGGATTACAGAGAGTCAGTTATTCCAGCAGAGCATTATCTGCAGCAGGTGTGCATGCGCGTGTGTGTCAGAGACACCAGCGTGCCATACCGTGGTTTACTGATATGTTTTCATTGGTTGCAGAAGATTGTAGAGGTTACAACTTGTTCTGGCTCACAGTATTTCTAATTTTTTCTAAGTTTTTAATAAGTAAAATCCCATAAAGCTAAAATTTTATAAACCCAAACATGTTGTGCGTTTGAGTTTGTTATTAATATAATGTTTACAATAACTTTAGCTTATTCCAGGTAAGCAAAATTTTACCTTCATTCTCTGAATATTCCAGACTTGCATTGGAGCTGGATAGAAATTTGGCACATTGTTAATTTTTCCAACATTTTTTGTTGTATTCAAAAATACAGCAGATATCCAGAAGAAATTTTAAAAGCTGAAAAACACATTTACTCTCTGTTCACATGAACTGCAACCAAATCAGTTTTATACCCAACTCGAAGTGTCAAAATCTGATGACAAAATCAGATTTTTGCTCAGCACAAGTTCTTTTTCCTCTGTAAATCGTAGTTTGAATAAGCTGTAGCAGTTTAACGTCTGTGACGTAGAGGAGCATAAACGGCCACAGGGTACCCTGGATGTTTGATCTGTTTCTGATGAATCATCGGTGGTTGCTCATAAAAAGCTCATCTTCTAGCCTTTGATTCCATCTGTGTGATAATATTTTTCCATTCATGTTTATTGTAAATGTTCAGTATGAGTAAGCCCATGCATGAAGGTGCGGTTTGTGCATTTACTTTCCAGTCGATGTTGATCATGCAGAAACTTACGAGGATGTCACACTTTTTTTTTTCCTTTCTTGCTGGTGTCATAAAGCTCCGTTACACACCCTGTGTATTTCCAGGACCTGGTAATCTGGAAAAATCTTAATATGAAGGTCAAATTCTGGCAGGCTTCATTAAATTTATTAAAGTTAATGTAGAAAAAAAACAGCTGATTGTGAGAAGTTTTTGTTTTATTTAATTTATTTATTTTTTGTTATATAAGTAACAACTCTGTGTGTCGGACTGCGTTTTGGCACATTTTCACTTTTTTCCTTTCTTAGTCTGAACTTTCTATTTCTTGTAAGCTGTTATTTATTTATTTATTTATTTATTTATTTTCTTTTTTTTAAACCTCTTTCTGAAGAACAAATTTCCACTGGTTGACAATCCTCAACTTAAACTTCATGCATTTCTTTGTCTGTCTGTGTAGAGGGGGAGCGCCTCGACGCCAAGATGAAGCGCTTGGAGGCCAAATACACAGCGCTGCATATGGTTCCCCTGATAGAACGCCTCGGCACACCACAGGTAAGAGCCGTCAGATGGTGTGTTCACTTTGCCTCGGGTTAGTTATGTAAATACAAATGCTGGAGTGTTTCAGGGCCAATTCAAAACCAGCAGATGTTTGTCTCTAACAACCAATGAGGAAACTACTTTCTTCTCAGTACAGCTGAGAGCTGGAGTTAAAATATCTTCAGAGCTCAAATAAATTCTCCAGGAGGACTTCATGAACAAATTTGTTGCCATATAAATGTGTTTCAGCGTGTGGACTTTATCCTGAGGATGACATCAGGCAATAAACCAACTTATTTTGTTTCACTCTGAACACACCATTAAGACAGCGATAAGCTACAGTTGCTCCTGTGTCATGTGACACTTATGGAGGATGCTGACCGGTAGACGATCTTTTGAATGCTTTTACTTCTCTTTCAGCAAATAGCCATCGCTCGTGAGGGCGACCTATTGACCAAAGAGCGCCTGTGTTGCGGTCTGTCCATGTTCGAGGTTATCCTCACACGTGTGCGAGGCTTCCTGGAGGACCCTGTGTGGCGTGGGCCGTTGCCCAGCAACGGCGTGATGCACGTGGACGAGTGTGTGGAGTTCCACCGCCTCTGGAGCGCCATGCAGTTTGTGTATTGCATTCCTGTGGGAGCCCACGAGTTCACAGTGGAGTGAGTGTGGCAGAACACAAACACGCTTCCTCTCACCTAATATTTACTAACACACCCTCTTCCTGTCCCTCAGGCAGTGCTTTGGAGACGGCCTCCACTGGGCAGGCTGCATGATCATCGCCCTGCTGGGACAGCAGAGACGCTTTGACATCCTCGACTTCAGCTACCACCTCCTCAAGGTGCAGAAGCATGACGGGAAGGATGAGATCATCAAGAGCGTGGTGAGTTTGAAAGACATGAGCACGGCTGTTAAATACAGCATACATAAGGTGCAGATTTAACACACCTGACGTCCCCGTGACCCCGAGCATCTCCACCAGTTACTGCATCTAAAATAATGAGCACACCATCTCAAATAGCAAATGTACAAAGAATAGAAGTAAAGACCTGCGTATGTCTTCAATTCAGTTATTTTTTTTATCCATTTTTAATTATTATTTTTGACACACATCAAGAAAATGTGATTGACTTTTCTGCTTCATGCCATAACCTGCTGATATGATATGAAACCTCAACAACAGGCTGTTAAACGCACGGCTGAACTCTGAACATTAGATAATAAAATCTGCTGATGGCGCCCTGCGTGACATGACGTGAAAAGTTCATAAAGATTATGACCCGTATGGAATTTATCAAGGTGAGTTTAGGTTCACATGACTTCTGTTTGTTGTCGTTTTGTAGCCTTTAGGGTGTTGATAATGATGTAATCTGGCTTCAGTCACACCTGATCATATGAGACTCAGATTTAAAAAGCTATATTCCTTTTTTAACCTCTGTAAATAAGCGATACTTTTCTATAAATCCTTTGTAAAAAAAAAAAAAAAAACACAGTACGAACTGGTAATGAAGTATGAAAGATGAGCTTGATGAGTTTCAGATCCTCCACCTCTGTTTGTCGTGTAGCAGCCAATAACGTCGCAGCGTTTAAAGTCACTAAACAAGATCCGTCTCAGGTGTGAGATTACAACAGTTAAAATAACTTCATACATTACTGAGAGCAAACCACAATGAACTGGTTTTTTTTGTTTTCTAATGCTGTGTTTCTGCTTTGAGTCCAAAATTATGAATTATTAATTTCACTGCTAACAGAAAGCTAAATACAGCTCAGCGTGCAGCTGCAGACGTCCGTCCTTCTGCTTCATGAGCACAAGCGTGTCGGCGATCACAGGAGCGGCTTCAGATGTTCATTTTCCTCAGTTTTGCAGCACTCTGGTCCTTGCGGAGGCAGCGCAGGGAAGTTGAAATCAGAACTCGGATTTCTGCCAAAAAAAAAATACTTGAATAATTTATGTTGAAATCCGTTACTGAATGTAGCAAAGAGCACAAAAGGCTTCAGCGTGACCCACTGAATCATAAATGGACTGTTTTTTGTTTGGTTTTTTCCCTCACGGACTATGAAAGAGTTTTGAATCAGTTTTTAAAAAGCTGGGAGTGAAGTGTAGCACGATGAAAGAGAAATGGGCGTGATGCTTCTGTTTGCTAGGAGCTTACCTGCCTCTCAGGAATTTTCGTTGTGTTTTGTTTTCTGTGATTGTTGATGAACTCTTTGTTGTTGGGTTTTTTTTTTGGGGTTTTTTTTTTGGGGGTTTTTTTTTTTTTTTTTGGAACTCTTTGAGTATTGTGCGTTGGCAACACTGACCCAGCAACATTGTGATGCATTCATGGGCAGATAAGTAGGTCACTGAGAACCAAACCCACAGGTTTCACTGAGTACATGGGGAAAAAAGCTAATCAGCGTGGCTGCACATGAAAACACAGAATGAGGTTCTGAAGTCGTCAGATAGTCGCTGCAGGTAACCCTCCGCGATGTTACACTCTTCAGCGTTTGTGTGGATTAAGCAGATGAGTTAGTTTTAGAACTGCCGGGAGCTGGATTTAACCTTGAAATGAGCCTGGCTAACTGTCCCGTTTTCTTGGTGCTCAGCTCACATCTCCCAGCTGGATCCTCAGATTTAACTGAAACACTGTTAAAGTTCATAATAAGCTGTTTTATACACAATTGCATACAATTTTCTGTTCTTCCACTGCCATTTGGATCATTTGGAAACAGCAAATATCAAACAGGCTCTTATAGCTCCTCCCCCTTTATGGGAGCTTTTTCTAATTGGCTGTCCCAGATAAACAGAAGGTTTAAACAGCAGGTCGGCGGGGCTTCCCCACGTCTGCGGTAACTACATGTAGTTCCGCAGAAATAAATCCTAAAGTCCAAGAAAGAGTTGGCATTTTTTCCTTGTTTTGAAGTTGCTCATTCAGAACATCCTCATGTTCTACAACAAGCCACTAAATGAGACTGCAGAAGATGTCAGGCAAACTCCAACCCACCAAATGCACAAGCTCAGAGGCATTGATGGCTACCATGACTTCAATGTTTATGTCTGAAGTTCAGTTTTGTTTTGTTTTTTATGCAACTGATGCAAATACTCTTGAGAAACTGCAGAGAAAAGTTATCTGGCTAAAACGTGTCACAAACTGTTATTTCCTGTGACGATCCAAAAGCCCATAGGGGGGGTTAAGAAAAATCCTGTTGGGAATTATTGTCGTCAACTTCAGGGCTGACCTACTATAAATACACCCTGCTCTCTCTGTGACCTCAGAATGGAGAGTTGGAAAAACTGTGTAACACTGAGCGTTTAGCACAGTTTGAGCTGTTGGCTTTATGTGCTATTAGAAACTGTGGCCACGTTTAAAATAAACGTTCACCAGTGAAATAGGATCTGACATAAAAGCAACAATGTGATTAAGTGGGACCTGTTCTGAGCTCATTCCCGTGTTTGTCTCCCATTCAGCCTCTAAAGAAGATGGTGGACAGAATCCGCAGATTCCAAGTCCTCAACAACGAGATCTTCGCCATCCTGAACAAGTACATGAAGTCTGGCGACGGCGAGAACATGCCGGTCGAGCACGTGCGATGCTTCCAGCCTCCGATACACCAGTCGCTCGCCAGCAGCTGAGGAGGCCGTCGACACTGTGGACCAGCGTGAAGTTTCAAACACAGTCCGCATCACCACGAATATTGCCCTTTGGGTCTGAGGACCATAGTGTCAGAAGTTGGGCCACTTTTTCTTTTTTGTATTCATTTGTGCCTTATCAGAAAAGAATATTTACACTTTTTGGATATTCTTTGTTTTATACTTGCAGACAGAAGTAGATCAGAGAGAGGAAGTAGTTTTTATCTGACATATTTAAGGGTTTGCGGTGGCAGGTGTTTGAGGGTGAGCATTAATCTATTGTGTGGGTGATGGTAAATTTATATTTTCTACACTGTTCAACTTGCATGCTAAACATTTTAAGTGGAACTGAAGTAACAGAGCTCATGCTTATGTTCAGCATTTATTCACTGTGCCTTATGTTTTAATCATTTAATTCAATAAATATGTAACAAATGTTGGTTTGTGTCGAGCTTTTAATGTAAAAACTGCAAAGAAAAAGTTCAGAACTCCCAACATTAACTGCCGTTACCTTCAAGTATGACGACAACTCAAATCATAGAACGTCCTATCAAATGTAGTCATTGTCAGCAGGACTTCATAAAGTATATATATATTTATATATATATATATTAAAACTTCATCTGATTCATAGAAAGGAAGTCAGTGCATGTCCATAAAACCTTTTTATAAAACTTATTTACAGCGCTACACAGGAATGAAATTAAGTTTAACTAGAGATGAATATGAGCCATATTCCAAGAAAAGTAAGGCAAATTAAAACATTAACTACAATCCACTGGTCTGTTCACGCCCCGGATCGCTGATTGTCTCATTCTCGCGCTCCACGTCTACATCAGAGCCGCGGCCGAGTCTTCTGGAATAGGGAGGTCCTTAGTGATCCAGCAAGGACGTCATCGTGCCATTCCTTCTGGAGACGCTATCGAAATGCGAAGCCGTGTCTCGCTCCTCCAAGTCTCCGGTCGACTTCTCGTCCAGCAGTTCGTAGGCAGTGTGAGATGCTATGCCGTTGGCTGTGGGAAACGCTCGTTCTTCCTTCCGCATGGACACCGCGAGCGTGGCCAGGCTCACGCTAACGTCTTTAAAGGCGTGGAGCAGGAAGATGCCCACGATGATTGTGAGGAAGCCACTGAGTGTGCCGATGACATCGTCTGCTCCCATGTGCTCCCACTCTTTGAAAAGGATGGCGGAGCAGGTGAGCACGGACGTGGTGAAGAACACGTAGTAGATTGGCGTTACCAGGGAGGTGTTGAAAATGTCCAGAGCTTTGTTCAGGTAGTTGATCTGCGTGCTCACACAGCCCACTAGACCCAGGAGCAGGATCCACGCCAGCGGGTTTTTCACCACGCTCGTCCCGGCGATCGCTTCCTTGATGGCGATGCCCAGTCCTTTCACACAGGACACAGAGAGTGCTCCGATTACCGAGCAGATGGTGATGTAGACTAGGATGTTGGTCTGGCCGTGGCGGGGACCCACAACAAATATGAAGATGAGTGCAACGATGATGACGAGGGTGGCAAAGACAAGGAACCCTGAGAAAGAAAAAGAGAAGAGGTGGGACGGGGAGCATTTCAAGAAAATAAGCATCTGCAAACCATCACTATTCTCAGCATCCTTCACTTCAATAAATCCAATCTTATCTAATTCCGGGCTGCTGGGGTTGATCCCAGCTGCCATAATGTGTACACCTAGGCCAGGTTGCCACTCTGTCACTGGACTAATGGAGAGACTCATATTCACACATATGGGCAATTTAGAATCATTAACCCAACCCCACCAACTACCCGAGTACCCAGAGAGAACATACAAACTTAACGTTTAACAGTTAAAATTAATGTAGCCCTTCAAACTTTAACGTGTGACACACAAATCTTTTTTTTTTTTTTTTTTTACTTCCAGAGAGCAGGAGTCTGTTTTGTGAGGTTTTTTTCACATCATCTTTGAGCTAAAACAAATCAACTGAAGCAGAATGACACAGTTTAGCTTTTCAAAACCACAGAAACAGATTTATTTCCCTCATATTTTGCATATTAACACATTTGTTCATATGAGAGTATTAGATAACTAAAACTACTCGCAGAAAGAAACATCTTAACCAGCTGAAATAAAGAGATTACATTATTGTTTCAGTTATTTTAAAGTTTTTCCATGACCTGTTATTCTCACATGACTCTTAAGTCAGGAAGTGATAGATTTGTATTATAAAGATTGGATCTTGCTCCTGACCAAATATTCTCCACATTCAAATAATCAGAAAGAGTAAAGCTAACAATGAAACTAACAGTGGATACTAAATACTTTTTTGCTTCAGATGTGAACTTTGTGTTACAACAACAGAAAGTGACTCAAACAATTCCTGAGTTATCGCAGGTAAATTCCAGCTTCCATTTCCTGTCTGATGGAAATGAAAATATTCCAAATATAGCATCTGCTGAATGCGCTTTCACAAAAGTGAAAATACACGCTTTAGTTGTTCAGAGGGTGTGGTTCACTGAAACCTGCTGCTGGTAAACAAAGAAACTGAACATTTCTTCCACCTGATTGCCTGGAGCCGGTTTCCTCAGTGAAACAGAAGAATGATGCAAAATAGGATAACAAGTTTCCTGAAAGATCAACTTACTTTTTTTTTTTTGCACATTGTATTGATCAGTGAAAATCTGCAGATCTGTGTTAGCGCCCGGGACCGGTGTTGGGAGTAGGTTTGGCTTGTGATCCCCTGAAGCTGGGTTTGTGCTGCCTTCAGGAATTGAACCTGAGACCTTTTGCATGTAAGGCATGATCATGTTTTGTGAAGCAAAGATGAATATTCGGAGGAAATATCTGTAGACACGATCTACAGAGAAGAATTTTTTTCTGTACCTGGGTCAACCAGCTTGGCCGCCATCTCCTCGAGGCTGCTGATCTCCTCTTCCTTCGGCGCGTGAATGACCATGGTGGTGGAGCCCAGGATGCTGAGCAGACAGCCAAGCTTCCCGTGCAGGTTTAACCGTTCTGTCAGGAAGTATGACGACAGCACGGCGCTGCAAAAAAAAAAAAAAAAAAAAAATCATTTCAGGTCACACACACTCTTACACAATCAAAACATCGAGGTGGATGAGACACATGCACTCATCAGTACCTGACGAGCACGCTCAGGGCTCCCAGCGGTGTGACTAGCGTCGCAGGAGCAAAGGCGTACGCGGCGAAGTTGGCCGCTTCCCCAGCCCCCACTGCAAAAGGTTAACAGACAGTTATTTCCACACATGAAGGAAAGTAGAACTGTCCTGTGACAGAGACATGCAAACACTGTAATACTATCTGAGGTTTAGGGCATTTCGCAACAGAGGTAGTAGAGAAAGAAAGGGTTTGACAATGGGACAGTGACAAAATATCTTAAAGCTAGCGAGATGAAGCTGGATTATTACATCTGTAATAATGAAATACATGCACCAATATACCATCTGATTCAACAATGAGATTACATTTAGCTCATTTGTTATTACCAAACACTTTCGTTCATTCCCAGGTCCTTGTTTTTATTTTTGGACTCTCCTAGAGTAGCCCTGCATGATTCACAGTTCAAAATAATCCTAATTTATCTCACTTGTGTAGTCAGATTTCATCGACTGCCTGAAATAAGCCGTTTCAGCCCCTTTAAGGATACTTTCTGATCCCAGAGTAGGAAACAAATCTGTGATAAACTGAGTGTTTGGAGCAGTCTGAGCTTTGAAGGATTACTGTAAATACACTGAGCTCATCATTAGAAACTTTGGACATGTTTAATATGAACATCCACCACTGGAAAAGGATGACAAGAGAGAAAAAAAAAACAAGGTTTGCTTTAAAATCAAGTGTAAGACTGAGATCGTGATTACTTAGCATGGTTAATCAGTTCTTGGAGAACTTAAATATCTAATATTAAAAAAAAATGTGTTCTTCCTTGAATCTGAATTGTAATTCAAGAGAATGGAATTAAATAAGCAAGAAAGAAGAAATCTGGGCAGGTTTTCTTCAGTTCAATCTGCCAAAGACCAATTCTGAGCTTTTATGTAACGATAACAAAAGTGAAGGAGACGCAAAAGAAGTCCTGAATGTGTCAAAATAACAACAGCAGCAGGTCTCCTTCAAACAGCATCAGCAATCAGCATGAGCCCAGGTGGTGCATCCACAAAGACAAATATCAGCGCCTGAAACCACATGTGACCTCAACATATGCAAATATGTTATGCACCAACTCTGGAGAATGTCTGCTACACCTGCATCTGAATGATCTCATTTCATTTTGAGCCACAGCGTTATCACTTACTTGATAGTAAACCTGCCCACCACAGCCACTCTTTCAGATACGCATGACCTCCCTGCCCTGAAAAGCAAAAGAAAAGTTTTCATTTCCATGTGATTCCTCATTTCAATGTCACTTGCATGTAAGAAAAACCTGAATTATGCAACTGCTCGCTTTGACTGCAGGTCAGGCGATGGACGTGAACTGAAGGTCGAGCAGAGCGCTGGAGTTAATGATTGCTAGGATTTAAGAGTGTTCATGACTCATGCACACAAACAACATGCAGACACACACTTAAACACACCCTGCACAGGTGAGGAGAACCTGACAAGCCTGAAATGTCACAATGGATAAGCATGTGTGGAAACATCCCTCACAGGGAGTGCCTGTGAGAGGGGAACAGACAGACAGGGGGTAACAGACAAGCAAACAAACAGAAAAAGAAGACTGAAGTGTGGGTCCCCTCAAGGTTTGGGGTGACCTGTATCGATGCTCAGAAAAAAGCCCCCCTACCTGCCCGTGTGGACCCCTTCCTCGCCAACCTCAGAAGTCCTTTCTTCTTCAGGATAAAACTGCCTCCGATGAAGATGCTGGAGCTGACGGCCAGCGCCAAGCCAATGTAGAAGTCATATTTGCCCCTGTCTTGAGCCATAGTGAGGCTGGATGTGTTGATGCGGTCTGTCACATTTACCAGCTGACAGCGCAGGTGCTGACCCAGTAAGGTGCAGTTCTGTCCGACCCAAACACCTGCCAGCAGAAGAACAGACCACAGGCTGGAGTGAGAGACCCATAAAGACCAGTGTTTAACGTCAGCACCCCAGCAGGAACCTACCGTGACCACAGTCCACTCTACACCCTGGAAAAGCATCACCTGAGGAGTTGGAGGAATCCATCTACCTGCTGTCCTTCCTACCTACAGTCTGCTCCCATTCACGTACATCCGAGTGACTCTCGGTAAAACCTGAAGGGTTTCTGGGTGTTGTACTGACATACATTCAAAAGCATTGTGCAACTCAGTCACCTGCTATGTAAATCACCTAACTCCAGTACTCAAGAATTCAGGAAGTGATACGAAAGGGAGGCTCACCTGGCCGCGATAGGTGAGGCTTAATGTCGAGTTAGCCTCAGGCGGTCTCTTTTTTACAGGCTGCTTTGGTGTTTAACGGAGTCTTCCCTGTGTGGACACTAATCTGTGCTTTAACTCACCGGCAGGAATAAAGAAAGCGTGTAAATGCTGCTATACGCCGCTAGCCGCATTAGCTTCATTAGCGCGGAGGCTAGCTGGCTGACTGGTTGGCTAACGCAGAGTGAATGAAGCCACTGAGAGTCTCTTTGCGCCGCCTTTAACGAGCACAGAGCTCGGATTATTACCTGCTCACCGCGGGCTGCTCCCCTCCACACACACACAAGAAGGTTCTCGCTGATGAACAGTCTGCTTTCCGGCTCCGTGGCTGCGCATCACCTACTGCTCCCTCCGCGTTCAACCAGCGCGCACACGCCGAGCCTCCAGACGTTGCTGCCGCACTGCGCGCCGCTCCTTCCGCCTCGCACAGGACACGCGGCCGGAGCGGTGTGCCCTCCGCCGGCGGGACCCAGCACCGCAGGCGGGACGCAACATCGGAACCACCTGGACCCGGAACCGCAGGCGTACTGGAAACTCCATCTCCATCATCAGGTCTACCAGGGAAACCTGGCAGCGCTTTATCATTAAAAAGAAAATCAGTGGTTACTAAAGTTATGATAGTTAAGTAAAACTAAACTGCTAAAACTAAATGTGATAGATAGATAGATAGATAGATAGATAGATAGATAGATAGATAGATAGATAGATAGATAGATTTCAAACGCACTAAAAATAAAATAATAATATAGATATCCTTATGATTTAGCATTTATTCGTTTTATCACAGTTTTATTACACTTGGTATTGAGGGTAATGTTTTTGAGACTCTCAGTCAGCTGCTTTCAAAAGGGCATGCCTCTCTATGCCCTTCATACCAATGACTGTAGAAAACAGTCATTGCTTCATACAATCATAATTAGAAAGACTAAAACAAAAGATTGTAGAAAATAACAAATTATACTTCCTAAATAATAATTTTTATTGCAAATCTGGTTTCTAATCAGACAGGTCTCACTTCAAAACATTTTGGTGTAATTTTCCAAAACAATGTATTTTAAATGTCATCCTTTGAAACCTACCACTTTGGTGGTCCAGAGGAAGTAGCCTCTAAGTTTTTAGAGAAATCTTTTTTAATGGCCTGTTTTTGTTTCTCATACCTATATATGCTTATATGTGGCAGACATTATAGATGTTTTAATGTTATTAATTAATTAAGCGGTTTTAAAAAGCATGCAAATGTTTGTCTTTGAAATAAAGACATAAAAACTTGCAGTTCAGTGCTTAACAATGTTCATTAAACCACCAGCCTGGGTAAGGTTTATGCCACAGCTGGCATAAATGAACAGTATTGGTAGTTACCAAAATCATTTTTATGTTTTTCTAATAAGTAATCCACCAGTAGTAATAATATTGTAACACTAAAAATATTTTTTTCTTCATTAATTTTAAAATGTGTTCTTTTACAACAAATAAGAAAACACCTAATAAAACCTTTTTAAGGATGCCAAATTCCAGTTATTTTCTTGCATTCCTGATCAGAAAAATTAGTTTTAGTGGTTGAATCCTATGCTCGGATAATTTCTGACTTCTCCGAGGACTCTATTGTGCTGGCTTGAATTTGGGTATAAAAATGTTAACAAAATCATATAATTTTTCATTTTAAACATTTTTAAAGAGTGTTTTTAACTCGATGTTTGAGTGAATTATAGATAGACAGTATGCTGGTCTGATTTGAGCACCAAACTTGAGATAAACTGAATAATTTGATTGCACTAAAGTCCTCACACTCAGGGTGCTTTTCATCCTTTGTTATTTGGCTGCTTCAGTTTCAAAAATCTGATTTGGAAATGTGGAAAATTTCAAAGAGTTTGTGCAAAAAGACTCAGATCTGAGGTCTCTACAGCAGGAAATCTGATCACCATAGTTCACTGCAGAACAGGGAACCATAAATATGCGCAGAGTCATAATTGACCATGCTGGGTCAGTCTCTTGTTAACAGTAAATGAGAAAGTGTCACTACAGTTTAAAAAGACAGAAGGAACTTATTCATTTATTCAAATATGTAGTTTATATTTGTTATGTTTGACTAACTAAAATAATATCCAACTCAGTTGATCGTCTATGCAAACTATTCAGACTGTCTCCTGAAATCTTCAGATTATGAGACAGAATTTCAAAATTTCATGTTTGAGCTGCATTATAGCACAGCTTACAAACTCAAGCATGAATGTAATATTCATTCAATTGTATTCAGACATTATAAGACATTATTGGCCCGTTTAAGTTAAAAGGGAAGATTAGAAGACAGTCATAAGTGTGGATGTGCTCGTCATGTTTATCATTTTTCATGATCTACTCTTAATAGTTTATGATAACAATAAAGTCACAGCCAGGAAACATCTGCTGATGTCTTCAGTGACCTCCAATAAGCTGAGCTTTCTACACCAGGAACCAGGAAATTGTGCCTTCTACCAAATCAGTGTATTTTAGTCCTCGCTTACTTTCCTATAAATATATGAATTTTGTTTTAAATAAATCAGTGATAGTGAGAGCAGAACTAAACCATAAATGCCCCTTTAAAGACTGATCAGTATCAATCAATATTTTCAAAAAAACCCTTCACATTTATGAAGAATTTAACACCCAGACTTTGTGTTCACTGGTGTGATAGTCAGAGAGATTCATTGTGTGCCTCACAGTTTTCAAATTGTCCCAGAGGAACATCCAAGCTCCTCAGGTGTATCCAAACTTTTGACTGGTGCTGTACATCATGTGAAATATTTGGACTGGAGCCTCCTTCCCTCTAAATAACAGAAGACAACGAAAAGCTGATCTGTAAGCTATTTCAGTAGAATTTAGCTTATCTTGTGCGATTTAAAAGTATTAATCAATCTCCCTTTTAAAGGATAATGAGTTATAGTCAGTTGCATTTAAAATGGATATAAATTAAGGGTTTGACACTGATGGAGGCACATCTTAAGTCTGCTTGTGTGTTTGTTCTTCTGTGAAGAGCTTCTGATGATGTTCACATGCTGGTATGTTTGCTCTGAGTCTGTGCATTAGTAATCCCAGGGGGAATGACTCATATAAATAACCAGGCATGAAAGTAGAACATTGATTAATTTATTCAAGTTTTAATGTATTCATGTAAACAGCGAGTGGCCACAGAAGAGAAGGAATATGTTACAAAATTCTCCTTTGCACAGAATACTCAGTCATCCTCCACAAAGCTGAAGAGGCAGCTTATGGAGTTACCTTCAATAATTTACAGGCGGCCTGAACTCACGGAGGTGATTCTAAGAACTGAGACAGCCTGTAAAAGCCTGATGGGCAAGACTCTGGAGGAAAGGAAGCACAGTTATTTACACAACAGTGACAAATTAACTGTCGGTCCTCAGACCACATTTAAGCTTGTAATGAAAGGCCTCATTTATGACTCATGTGCTCTTTAGAGTTTTTCAAGCAGGAAAATGTTCTATCAGTCTACACGTTCTCTAACTTTTCTTTTTTTTTTTTTCATTTTAAAAAACAAAAGAAACAAAAACAGGATTTGGACCACTGGTTTCTGCTTCTTTTCATTAAACTGTGATATTTTACAGTGGACAACACATGGAGAGCAGAAAGAGGGCCCCTGATTTTTAATGTTTCTGCACAAAATCTTTGAACTCCATATCCCCAAACCAGATGATTTAGAGTTTGTTAAAGTTCACTCAGTCGTAGATAAAGGCATTAGAAACACAGAGAGAAACATTAAAAATATAATCTTCTTTAAAATAAAAGGTGTCATAAGATAATTCGGCTGATTGAGGGTTAACGAGATGAAAGCGTTAACATCATATCTAGTGTTACTTCAAACATATTTAAGATAAAATAAACTAATTATATATCTTATGTTGTTTTGGTCATTCAAACTGGAGGTAGAAAAAAAGTCTCAGGAACTCAAGTTTGGCGCAGACGCGATGTAAAGGATTAAAAGGCATCTGAATCAGTCTGACTTTTCCTCTTTTTTCTTCCACGTAATCAGCGCCTCCTGGGAAATGTGCAGTAAAACAACACCGACGCACACCGTGGTTAAAGCACACAGTATGGCGAGGCTGTCTGTTATAGTCAGCGCGGTCCACTCCTTAAAGAGAAGACCAGAAGCTAAAATCACAGTGGACGTGAACGTCACATAGTAAATCGCTTCAAATATGTTGGAGCTGAAACACTCCAGCGCCTTGTTGATGAAGAAGAACTGTGTGAGGATACTGACAGCCAGCGTGCCCAGCAAGCCCAGGAAGAGCGCCCGAGCCCTGCTGCTTGACGGGCCCTCGCCGAATGCGTCCGGAACCGCCAAGCCGAGGCCTTTGCTGCTCGGCACTGTGAAGCTTCCCAGCAAGGAACATATGGCAACGTACACCATGATGTTTGATGTGCCATGAGCCGGAGCGACCCACACGATGAGAATGATCAGCAGCAGGACCACCACAAGGGCGTACGTGACAAACACTGCAGGACAACAAGAGAAACGAAGAGTTATTTTAGGAGCACAAATTGGAGCAGGTGTAGAGAAGTTGTATTACACACTAACTATAGTCCTTTTTACTGTCTGCAAAGTAAAGGAGTGTATATTGGTATTTAATGGCCTACTGAAAAGCTTTTGGACACAACAGATCAGTCAGATGAGGAAGTGTATATACACATATACATATTCAATTCAATTCAATTCAATTCAATTCAATTTTATTTATATAGCGCCAAATCACAACAAAAGTCGCCTCAAGGCGCTTTACATATATAATGTTGGTGTAAAACAGAATGACTGATTAAGTGCATAATCTGTGTGAAGGAAACAGCAAATAAAGAGCCCCTCTGCGTTACCTGGGTCGAGGAGCCTCTCCTCCAACTCGAGCCTTGAAGTTGCCTCTGCTGTCGGGGCGTGAATGATGAGCACCACAGAGCCGCAGCAGCATAAAACACAGCCGAGCTTCCCCAGGATGCTTAAATGCTCTTTCAAGATCCAGGAGGCCAACACAGCCCTGCAGCACCCAAACACACACCGTCAAAAGTTCAAGAAATTAAAGTGTTTAAACGGTTTCATCTCTTGTAGAGATGGGTGGGGAACTCCAGGCCTCAAGGGCTGGTGTCCTGCAGGTTTTAGATCTCACCCTGGGTCAGTACAACTGAATCAAATGATTAGTTCATTACCGGGCCTCTGGAGAACTTCAAGACATGTTGAGGAGGTAATTTAGCCATTTAGATCAACTGTGTTGGATGAAGGACACATCTAAAACCTGCAGGACACCAGCCCTTGAGGCCTGGAGTTCACCCACCCCTGGTTTAAATGATGCAGCAATTTAAACCATTCACTAATACTACCAACAGTTTAAAGGCTGTAAATATTAATCATACTGTACTGTTGACTCCCATCAGCAAATAAAGAGGACCTTTACTGAAAGGAGTGGCTGAGATTTATTGGCTGTGTCCCGACAGTTTTACACACCTACAACCGGTGATTCAGCTTCATTAAGTTATATGATTTACAGATGCTGGCGTTGACTGACAGACATGATTTTATTTTTAAAATAACAAAAAAATTAACAGCTTTTTACAGTTGATCTTCAACTTCAGGCATGTTACCTAAAGTAGAAGATTTACAACTTCAGGTAACATACCTGTCAGATGAGAGGTGTGGCAGTGATAAGGATATAAGGATTTATGTCTTCAAGTGCAACAGAAACAATTGATTCAACAGGGCGAGAAGTTTAATCCTCTTAAGTTAAAGTAACACAAACATTCTGCTGTCAGAAATCAAGATTTCTGTCTTTTAATAACCGTTTTCCCAAGTCTCAAATAAATAATCAATCAGTGGACAAAAAGAAACGAGGATGATCACTGTCATACCTTAAAAACTATTTCAGAATCAGAAAACTTTGTTGTCCATTGGAAAGCATGGGATTTAAACGTGTTCCTCAGTGTATACAAACAAAACAGCAAAAGAAAAGGAACATAAGACACGATATAAACGCCACACAGCAAGATCATGTGATGCTTAAAAAAAACAAAACATTATTTGGCTGCAGGGAACTTGATGATGGCGGGCCTGAGTATAAATGAGCCATGCAACATTCACCATCTTGTATGATAGTGCTGACTTTATGTCCAACTGCCTGGGTGGAGATCTGACACTGTGTGGTGTCAGTTTTTTTTATCTGCTCAGAGACCCGTGACAGTTTTTGATTTGTTTTTACTGAAATAAATGTGTGCCAATATACGATGCTGTAAGTGTGAACATCTGGTCTGGTTTTGTGGTGAGTCACAGGAAGTGTTCCGCATAGCTCACTACTAGGCCCCATCCTCTTCACTTTTTCAATTCTAAAAGCCAAATCTAACTTAAATTTAAACGTTAATGGGTAAATGAAATGGTGTATCTAGCTTCTCATCAGCAGGGGCAGATTCAGCTCCGATCGTTGACTTTTAATTATTTCTTTGAACATAAATCTGTAACGACTTCAAAAAAGAAGAATTGGGTGCACAAGTTTGAATTTATTTTGGATTTTCTGTAATCCAGACAGAGTCAAAAATATAGATACAAACACAAATAAACATACACACTCACTTAAATTTTTTAACAAGTGATGCTGCAGGTTTTACGAAGTTGACAAGGCGAAGGACTGTTAACTTCTTGTTAGTGGTCATGATTGACTTTGGTTGCTGCTGTTTGCCAGCATTAAAAAGGACTTGTTTGACAACACTCAATAGACTGACCAATACTCAGAACAAATCCAAGGAACTCAGCGAAGATCTAAGAATAAAGATTGTAATTTTACGCAAGTTGAAAAGGTCTGTTGATTCCATTTCTAAGCAACTGCAGAATTATCAATTCAAACAACCGTAGATAAGTCCAAGTTATTCAGATATATCACCACTTTGCTAAAGTCTGAACGAAGACCAAAACTGTCTCCCTTGGATGAGAGGAAATTGGTAAGTATTTTTGGGGAACAACCAAGGAACCATCAAGGCTCAAGCATGCCATAAGCTGGATCCTGTTGTAACACCAGCATCGCTGTACACAGTGAAGCAAATTTTACATCGCCATGAACTGAGAGGGAACCACCAAGAAAGAAACCCCTGCTCCAAAATCAAAACCTCCAACAGCTTGATTTAAAATTGCAAATGCCCAGGTGGACAAGTCAAATGTTTCCTGGAGAAAAGTTTTATGGTCAGACGAGAACATTTTTATCTATTTTAACAAATGACAAAAGGTATGTTTGGAGTAAAGGTGAGTCCTTCAAACCTAAAATCACTACACGATCTGTTAAGCATGGTGGTGGTAGTATCATGCTCTGAGGCTGCTTTGCCTCGATGGTACTGGTAGATTGCAAAAAGTGGATTGACTAATGATGAAGACCGACTACCTCCAAATTCTTCGTCTTAACCCCAATTCGATTGTTAAAAGTGAATGCTCCAAACACACATTAAAACTTAAAACTGCTTTTGGAATTACTAAAGCAGGATAACATAATGCTTTGGAAATGCTTTTGGAACCACAATCCTAAATGAAAATTAGTGGATAACACTTAAAAGCGGGGTCAGTGCCAGGAAATAAAGCAGCTTAAATTAATTCTACCAAATATAGCAAGAAGAGTGGTTGATTTGGTACTATATAGAATTAAACAAAATATTAGTGGTGTTATATAGATGTATGGTTGGACCTATAAAGACATTAAAGACGTATGCTGTACATATATAACTCAAAATGACCATGATATTCATGCCCATGAGGAGTTGATTAAAACTTCTGTATGATGTTTGTAGTTTAGCCCAAAAAGATTCCACGTGGAGCTGAATACTTAAGAAACAAACAACCAAATGACGAGCTACTGAACTCACCCAAACAGCACTCCCAGGGCTCCCAGAGGAGTAACTACCACCGCAGGGGCCACATTGTATGCCAGGAAATTACCAACCTGACCCGTAATCACTGCAGAGATTCACAGACAGGTGTGTGAGACATATAATTTTCTAAATAACACACCAAGTCTGTAAATGATACTCACTACACAGTGTCCCACTCCACCACACCACATCTGTGAGGTACGACCTTCCTGTTGGATAACATTCAACACTTCAGTCAGTCTCTATTATTCCACAAACAGCCACGTTTACTGTTTCTGTGCTTTACCTCTGTGGCGGGAACGTAGTATCCCTTTTTTCTGCAGCACAAATGTCGACCCATTAATGAAACTTGATATTATAGCTATTGTTATTCCCAGATTTTGAGAAGAAACTGCCGGTAGACTTGAGTCAGAGGCCATTACTGCTGCTCTGTTTACTTCCCGTTTCTTTGAGCCACAGCGACACCCAGCGGACATCTCAGCTTCACCCCAGGTCAGCCCAGCCTCTCCTATGTCCCGCCTCAAGTCTGAAAGTAGCGTTAATTTTATAACACCACTCTGTGCGCGCAGGGCGGCCGCACTGGAATCAGTGGAATCAACATTGCCGCCTCTTGCGCAATAAACCCCGCCCGTGGGTACGCTGTGGTGATACACATGCATCGCACTGAAGCAGGCAGTTAAAACTACGTAATTTGTTTCCATGTCTCGTGCACTAGTTCGCGATCCGTCAATCAAGCCCATAATGAAGGTTTCGTTAATGCAGCAGAGCAGCTGAGGGGACGGGAGCAGATTGAGAAGAAACCGCAGGTAATTTACAGCGTTGTTGCTGAAAACTGACATGTTCCTGTCTGTGTTACTGAGCTCTGTGACCCGCTGCGTGTCGTTCGGTTCGGTGTCAGCTCACAGCAGCTCGTTTATCAGCGCCTGCATGAGAGCTGCTTTAGCACGGGCTAGTGCTAGCTGGCTAGCAGGCTAAGCGATTAGCTTTAGCGCCAAGCTAACGCTGCCCAGCGTTAGGTACAGCTTTATGAGCTCAGTGATGGTGTGTCAGTGTGCGGTGTTCTCTGACTGCTGTTTGTTATCATGTGTGGGGAAATAGCGTCAAAACATCAAGGTTATCACTGCTTTTGCTAGCATGCAATGCTGCGATCTGCTGTTTTCCTCCCAGCGTTTTATGTAGCTGAAACATTTCTGGCCCCAAATCATAATCTCCTTCATGTTATTTAACGTCGTTCAACGCCTTATTTATGCTCTGATTAGGTTATAATTACTACTACCCCTGTTATGGATGAGAATCTTTCTTGTCTTATGTAAAGTTCTTTTTCAAACCCAGCTGCTAAAGCTCAACCCACTTACTGCCTAATCACATTTTTATGCATCATCTGTCAGTGAATATTCGAGTCCAAGTTTCCCATTTGTTTACACGCCTTTTCATATTACCTGACTATGGAGAGCTTTCCTTACTGTCACTCTACACACACAGACGAATATTTATATAAAACGAAGTAACATTAACATGATATTAAAACGCTAAACTAGTATAGTCGTTGCGGTATACTACTTTCTGTGTCAACAGCCAATAAAACTGAATTACACTCGTAAAAACAGGGCTTACATAAAGTAGAATAAATGCAGCATGACAAACATGGCCAGTAGGGTAAAATAACAAAAAATAAATATAATTAAGCATGTTAAGCACATTTGATTTTGCATATTTCTATGATAGATGCACTTCCTGATGCAGCCCAAATTTTCCTCCTGGGACCATCCAATGATCTTGTCAGACAAATATGTAAACCACTGCTGTAGTGGTTAGTGGACATATTGAACAAAGGATATTGAAGATGAAATTGTCTGGCAGAAGGACCCCAAGTGACTTAATCATGGATGTAGTGAAGGAGGACATGCAGAGGGTTGGCGTGACAGAGGATACTAGGGATAGAGTGAGGTTGAGGCAGGTGATCTGATGTGGTAACTGCTAAAAGAAGAATGAAAAATAGTCTTCTTCTAAATATCCATTGTGTGATGGCAGTCATCTATAGTAGATCCCAAGTTTGTCTCAGTTCCTTTTCTAACAGCAAACAGTGATACCATTTGTAATGAGACAAGCTTTAGAAGCAGTTAGGAGGGTGTGACCTGAGGTTCATAAGGTTTGACTAAATCCATAAGCAGGCTTTAAAAGTAATTACTTTAAGTCAAAATCTATCTGATACCTAAGAGTTGGCCAGTGTGGGCATCGAGGATGGTGATGTGGTTTCATCGCTGGCAGTTTAGGTGGATGCGGGACCTTTGGCACAGATTCGAGTAGAGGAAATTGTAGAAGTCTAAACCTGATGCTAGGAAGGAGTTGATGACTTTATCAAGATGCGTTAGAGATGTAAAAAAATTATTAAATGTATTTCTTCGCTGGGGAAGGCTAGCCAGTACGGCCTTATTAATTTGTGTGTGAAAGCACAGCTCAGAGTCAAAGATCACATTCAGATTGATGCTGAGGGCAGATTTTCAAGGTTTTTATTCAGGTTCCAGGTCAGATATGGAAGGAATAATAAAAGAGCTTCAGATCTGGACTCTTTGAACTGAAGAAAGAAATGCATTTTGTTACTAAATAGGCTAAATGGAGCATATACCTGTGTATCAGCTATATGAGCAACAGTGTAAATCACCATTATATTTATGGATTATCTTACGGATAAGTGCAGGTATTACAGGATCAGGCAGCACAAGAGGAACACATGTTTTGCAGAGAGTGGTCAATGTATTATCCACAGCCACAGTTATTTGGATGACTTCTGCATCAGACAGTGAAGGAATCAAAATAGTGTGAGGATTCCAACTGAATTTGAATAGCCATGATGGAGGAGAAGAAACACAGACACATTCAAACAGCTAACAGAGACACTGCTTTGCATGAAAATGTCTGAGATTATACCACATCGCAAGCAGCACAATTCCACTCAGATTCACATTCCTTTCCACCTGGAAACTAGAATAGAAGTAATTACTGTGGTCTAGGAAGTAGGGCTGGGCAATATGAGGAAAATCTAATATCACAAATTTTTTTGGCTTTGTTGCGATACACAATATATATCACGATATGTCTTGAGCCCCAGCACCCGTGGTAACGTGGGCAAAGGGGGTGAGCTGCAGTTTTAAGCCTCCATGAAATCAAGTTTTTCATGTAAAGATCGGCATGTGTGGTATCCACAGAAACTTCAGAATCTCGGTTAAAAGCTCATGTGAACCATTTCTACAACCACTAAACACAGTGAAAACTACAAACAATTAAAAGAGCAATTACGCAATTTTGCAAAATGTCCCTAAACACAGAAAACAAAGCCACAAAGTCACTTGGCTTTTTGTAACGAAGCAAATTGTGCATTGTCTAAAAGCAGAGATCTTGCAGATTTCAAAACTGCAAGTTTTGTCACGCTCCGACCAAAATTCACTGAACCAGCCTCAAGTATACAATAACACGGACTCAGTCTTACTCTCTCACTGATAGCCGTTGTATCACAGCTGGTTTATTTAATGTTTTCTTCTGTGTGCGCGAAGACCTTCACATGCAAAGTTTAAAACAGTCTTAATTTTGCAGTGGATGACTTTTCAGCTGGTGGAATAATGTCATGGTACTGCTACCTTTTGCGGTAATAGTTTTATGGTATGTTTTGCAAATTACTGCATTTTGTTCGACATCCTCCTTATAAAATCCAAACAACAGTGAGTCTTCCACTCAGGTATCTAACTTCCACTGTCGCCATATTTTTCCCTATCTGGTGGGATATAAACATGCGTACTCGACGCATTCTGCTGCGTAGAAAATTTTCCACTTGGGAATGTGAATCAATGCATTCGTGGCATGTGGAAGGAAAAAAAACATATTAAATTTCATGCAGACAGCTTAATATTTCCATGGCAACCTATACTCGATGGTTACGATAAAACCATTGAGTATAGCCATCATGCGCAGAAAAACTTGCGATACATCCATTATATTCAATATATCGTCCACCCCTACTAGAAAGGTCTTCTTGAAGCACATCAAACTGCTTTCACTGTGTTCCCTCTGGTTCTTCGTTACCTCGCTGAGCTCATCCATCTAATTGTCTTCACTTCATTTCACTTCAGCGATAATCGTCAGGATAAAAACAGACATGTTTTTAATGATTTTACTGACTTTAAACAAACTTGAAAACTTGAAACAAACCTGGAAAGTAAAGTTTGTAATTGATGGTCATAAAGCTCAGTCCGTTTTCATGTACTTACATTGTCATTATTTGTGGATTCCCACCTTGCAGTGACTTTATTAAATTGTCTTTTTATAGCACTCCTTGTTGCATGGTTTTCTTGCAGGTTGGCTGCGTTTGCAGCCCAGAGAGGAGAGGGAAAGATGCCTTCTCCATCATTTACCCTCGATGCTCAGCTGAGATTTCATGACAAATGGCTGAAGATAGACCTGCAGGTATGTACACGAGAAGGAGGCAGTGGCACGAAATGATATTTATCACGGTGGGTTTTATTTTTTGGTTGTTGTTTTTTTTCCCCCAGTCACTTGATCTGTCAAGTCACTTGTCAAGTCTTCTCCTTAGTCACTTGACAGATCAAGTGACTAAGGAGAAGAGATGATCTGTAATGTTTCATCATGTTTCTTATCTTTACCTCAGCTGTGACATCAATTTTCCAGATTAACTGGGAAAACGTTACCTCATGTCAGTGTGCCATACTCACTGTGGTCCCCTAGCTGTTTCTTTGTTTTCTAAATATTTCAGAATCCTGGTGCCTTATTGATTGTATTTTACATGACTGACTGCTGTCATGTCAGAACCAGAATTAGTAGTTTTATATTTTGAAACCTTTAGTTTTCAGTTAAGTTTAATTTCACTTACTTTGCAGAGAGGGTTTTTTCATTTCACTTTAGTTTTTTATTCTTAAGAAATGTTCAGACTTAGTTGAGTTTTTAACTGGTTTTGGTGTTGGTGTCACTTTTTTCTTTTATATGTAATAGTTGGTGTTTTTCTGGAGCCCAATTTTGAGAGGTTCAAAACAGGAAAAACGGTGCATTACAATAATACAGACAGTTGGCTCACAGGGCAGTAAACATCTGCAGCAGAGCCTCTCGAGATTAGTTCTGACTAAAACCAGACATTTCCTCTGTATTTGTATTTTCAGGGCTTGAGTGGAATTGCTCTGTATATTAATTTGTGCCTCACACATGCATCAGAATGGATGAAAATTACATTTTTGATTTTAGGTCCGAGGCATGTAGGATACAGAATGGCTCTATAGAGGCCACTATGAAAATTTCTATGAAGGTCGAAGTCTACAAGAAGCCTTGATTACATTTCTGCGTCAGACCTCATGCAGATGATTATTGTTTTTCTGGTTCAGCCTGTAATAAAGTACATCATCAGAAAATCTTTCTTTTTTCTTTTTTTGAATGTCTGTGTTGTGCAAACAAACCCTTGTTGTTAGTAATTATGAGCTCTTTCAGTGAATACACCACAGACTTCTGCAGTCTCTACCTTGAACTTGAAAATTAATTTGGATCATCCAATCAGGACTTGATTTTAGGACCCACCATAAAAGCTTCTTTCAGCACTGAAGGAAGTGCAGCTTTAGTGTTATGTCTGCTCAGTCTCTGAGCTAACATGGGTTTCAAATCTGTCTAAGAATGAGGAAACATTTGGCTTTCAGCCTGTGAATATTTCAGAGCAAACCAATGTCATGCATGTGTGTTGTAGCACTAAGCGGATGACACACAAATGGTTTTTTTCTTCAGTTGGTTGATACTCTGAGATAAAACGGCTATTCTGGTACTCTTGAGTTGTGAAGGCTGCACAGATAGATGAAAGGACCTCTGTGTACACTCTTTAGCGAGGAATAAAATGCAGGGAAATGATGTGGAATGTCCTGATTATGGAGAAAATAATGCTCAGGCCATCTTGAGCCGACCTTGAGCACCCTTAAAGAAAAACCAAACATGGATTCTCATGACACAGTTCTCCAGCTGCTGCAGGTTCTAGTTGGAGTTAGGATCCAGAGAGGATCCAACCAAGTATCCCATCACTACCTGCAATGAAGCACAGGATGGGAAATGCTAAATGGTTAGCAGCAATTGAATTTTGAAAATAAGAGGATTATGCAGTAGGATATTATTTGTGTTGTTATCACAGTTCGTTCAGCATCTAACTCAGCCTGTATCCAAGTCAGTGTCTGACCCTCTGAGGAAAAACTTTGGATCAATGAATGATCAGAGTGGATCCATATTAGCTGTTGTGTTCTGATAACGTGATGGAAATGTGTCTGCAGAAGTGACTAGAGAACAAACCGAACGCTATTAATACGCACCACTGTGTGGCTCAGGTCAGGACTTTTTGGGGTGGGTGGTGGTGGTGGTGGTGGTGGGGGGGGGTTCATAGTATGTAAGTAGAAATTGTTGTTTTCGAATAAATTACTTCACTGCTGGAAATTTTCCTTTCGCTGTGGATAAAACCTTTGAGGTGGTGTCAAATATGTCTCCATGCAGCATTAATAAAAGCAGAGGTTTCTGTTCTGCACTGCACTGATTGTGTTTCTCTTCCTTCTGGCAGCGGGCTTTTTCTCCAGAGGGTCTGAGTGAGATGTGGAATGAGATGGTAAAAGATGAGGAGATAACATTCAACGGAGAAGAATCAGCTCACCCAGGTATTTATGTGTGACATGTGACACCTATTTCCACGCCGTCTGAGGATTGATACCTGAGATTGGGACAGACAGCAGTGCTTTAACCTTGCTGCTGAGGATGAAGGTTAACGTCCTAATCTCCTCTGACTCTTTATAGAAGACTGCACTGACTGTTTTGGAGCTCAGAAGAAGGATGAGCCCAATGACAAAGAGAAGAAGGAGGAGGAGGAGACGTCGACGTCGGTGCATCACTCCATCATTGAGACATGGGACTGGGGACGGCAGCCAGGTGAGAAAACTACCTGAGTGAGTTTAAAAGTCGGGTTAGCTGCAGTAATTCCTGCTGCAGTCTCGTGCTCCCCGTGTGACTCCTGTCATTTTACGCCTTTCTGTTTCCAAGTAGGGTAATTAATACTACGCTGAGAGCAGAGGGTTTCGTAACACCTACATGTGAACTACATAAATCTCGTTTTAGCTAACAGCTCATCTCTCACTGTTTGGCGGTGTGTCTGGACATGTTGATGTGTGCGTGTTTTGCTGGCACGTGAGGTGTGGAAACTGAAATGACAACCTAAAGTCTGCTGGTCTGAGTGGTTATTTTTACCCTGCAGAGTTTAATCTTAGTGGGCATTACGTCGTGGTTCACAGCGGGATACAGACTCTCACCCAGTTTCTGTTTGCTGGTGGGGCTGGGTGGGACGGTTCATGGTGGCAGGAGATAAGCACCGAGCAGGCGGATGGGGGGGCCAGTCAATACAGATTTTGATACTGTCTGCCTGGTTGCTTCCTCCTTTTTTATTATTGACTGAGACAGGAAGTTGGGCTGGTGTGTACAGTGAGTGTAACTGGATCACTGCATGGACAAGTGCTCTGTCATTGATGCTTAAAGTTCAAACAGCATACTTCCTGCTTTCCCATTGGAAGTTTGCAACTTCCCGAGCTGCTGCGTTGAAGCCAGGATGTTGACATGTGAGATCTTTGCAGGTTTACTCTCTGTCCCTTGTTAGATTTTTATTAAAGATGTGATAATTTCCCGTGAGTCTAATATTTCTTCAGCTGTGAGGAATGCAGACTGAGCAGAGAGTCTGACTAGGATCCATATCTGTTCTGACAGCTGAGCACAGCTGACTGCTGTGTGGCTCGTACAACCTCAGGACAGTCTGGCTTACATAAAGCTTAAGTGGATTTCAGAACTGCTATTTTGGCCCACTTCGCCTTCCCTGCAGCGCTGTGGTATAGACACAAAAAGGTTTTCTTTTGAGTCAGATCAGAACTCAGGACTTGCTGTGATGAAACTCAGTGGGACAAAATGTATTTTATTTTTTAATTGAGCAACCCTGAGGCATCCAACCAAAAAGCTTAGGTTGCTATACCCAGGGTTGGAAGTGGGGTCTTAAATCTGCATTCATTTAATTGTCCAGCAGGGTGGGACTTCCTGATGAGTTTAGTTTTTTGCTCGTTTCAGGTAATTGATGAGTACGACATGTTTGTTTTTGTAAATTATGGTCATTCGATGGGCCTAAAAGGATGATTATCCAGGATGTTTATTGCCTGATGATTGCCTGAGTCCATTTGCTTGTTTCACTTAAGTTGTTATTAGTTTCAGTGTCATTTTTTTATTTATTTTAAGTCCATTCATTGAGCCAGCCATCCATTTTCTAGCAATTATCTGGGTCTGTGTTTTGGCGTCAGCAGCCTAGACGGAGACCTCTCTCCCTGGCCGTCTTCTCCAGCTCTTGCAAAGGGATGCCTAAGCATTCCCAAGCCTCCTCACCTAGGCTCTTCAACTCCTCTCTAAGGCTGAGCCCAGACACTAAGTTGATATTTGCCACTTGTATCAGCTTGTCACCATAGGTATGAGTAGGAACATAGATCGATGAATAAATTGACAGCTTTACTTCCACACTGAGCCTCATAACAGATCAGTACAGCGTCAACATCACTGCAGGTGTCACACCAATCCACCAGTCTCCAACTCCATCTTCCCCTACTGTGAATGAGAGCCTACTTAAACTCCTTCACACTTGAGATGGCAACTAATTTCCCAAAAAATGCAAAAAAAACAACCCCAAAACAACAAAAAAAGCTGAATGTGATACAGTAAAGCAGATTTTTTTAGGGTAAAGTAACTAAATAAATGAATCAAGCAAAAACATAATAAAATAGCATACTAAATGTATGTTGTAGATATGACTTTAGCTACGAGACAGCAACTCATTCAATCATTCAGGTAAGCTGCTAAGCAGGTACTTTGTAGAGAGATTACATGGTGTGTTTTAGGCAGTTCAGTGGCAAAGCCTGTGTAGCTCTGCAGCTCTAAAAAAAAAAAAAAAGACCTATTAAAATGGACCAAAGATGGGGAAATCCCAGGAAGTATGTTATGACCTCTTTAGCTAGTAACAATGCCTGACAGCTTCTTAAATTATCGAAATGCACGAGTTTGTTTTATAAATGGCAAAAAATGGTTTGAACAGCTGATATGCAGATTTATCACTCAAAACTAGTGACTTCACTCCTGTAGCTTATTTGCAAATTGAGTGTTTCTGGTCATAAACAAATGACATGCCAATGCACTCACTTATTTTTACTATGTTATTCTTTTCTTTGAACCCTACGTGTGTGTGTGTGTGTGTGTGTGTGTGTGTGTGTGTGTGTGTGTGTGTGTGTGTAGATGACAAGGAACTGAAGGACTGCCTGATGGTTCTGGTTGAGGACCAGCAGAAGCTCTCTGCTCAGATGGCCAAAAGCACCCTGTCTGCCCAGCGTCTGCGCCAGCGTCTCGTCATCCTGGAGCGCTATCTCATCTCTCTCAGCCACAGCATGATGGAGGAGAAGTACAAGGTCCGCTGGAAGACGCCCCCCAGCCCACCACTGCCAGCTGCTGACAACAAGAGGTAAATAAAAATGTTTCCTTTCTCAGGAATTGTGCACAAAACATTGGTCTTATGAGAGAACAGAGGCAGATTTAGATACTTGGTAATTCCATGGAGAGTCAATGAGCTCCTCTCTGACCTCTTCAGAATCAGCTGATCTTTTTTGTACAGTGACGCCTTGCAAAACTTGACCTTCATACTATGAATATTTTTAGAGTTAGAGAGTTGGACTGAGGTGGGGGTGGTGGTTATTTAAGATTTGTCTTGTTTTTTGTTTATTTTTCTTTTTTATCCTTAGCTGTAAAGCCACATTGGACTAGTGAACTGGTCCGTCGGGTTTGTGCAATTAGTCAAGTGTAGTAATCTGGAAGGTTATACACTCATGTCTTCTACAGCACATGCTGCAGGTTAAAGCAATGATTGAAGTCGATGAATGAGGCATTCTGAGTCTGTGCCAACATTTATACATGACTGATGGACTAAAAATGGAATAAAAATAATAATCCTCAACTTTCAGCAACCATTTTTAATTTTCTCTCTAGCCCACAGTGGTTGAGGAGTATGGCAACGTGTAGCGCAGGGGTGTCCAACTCCAGGCCTCAAGGGCTGGCGTCCTGCAGGTGTTAGATCTCACTCTGGGTCAACACACCCGAATCAAATGATTAGTTCATTATCAGGCCTCTGAAGAACTTCAAGACATGTTGAGGAGGTAATTTAGCCATTTAAATCAGCTGTGTTTGATCAGGGATACATCTAAAACTTGCAGAACACTGGGCCTTGAGGCCTGGAGTTCCCCCACTCCTGCTCTAGATGGAGCTTAATTTTTTCTTTGTGTGTGTGTCCATGTTCAGAGAGCAGTGTACCGTGAATACCTTATCCTATCATGATTATCCCCATAATGTTCTTCTTCTCTTCTTACCATAACTGAATTTATCTTAACTTCCTTACCAGATGGAGGGAGTTATGGTCATTTAAAGCTTTAAAGTGCTTGTAAAATGGGCCATAAAGGGATAAAGTAGATTATTGTAGGGCCAATAGAAACTGTGTCAAACTTACTGTTTCATTCTTCCTGACTGCCAGAGGAGGTGTGAAATAGCTGGATATCCATCGTATGATTAGAGATTGAGACAGAGTACCAAGAAAGTAACACATGTGACCTGGGTGACGTAAGGAACCCGGCACTCAGTAGTAGTCACTAAGCGAGCATCAGTGCTCACCGCCTGTGCCAGTAGCTTTGTAACCTTCAGCTGGAGCAGTTTCATCCTCCTGAGACTGCATAGCCAGTACCAATCTCTCAAGTCTCGCTTCTGTTTTGATGGGGAAGTGGAGTAAGAGTAAGCTGTATTGTATACTCTTAACTATTATGGTGTGTCTATCCAGTCACTGAAAGTTAAACCCTGCAGCTCAGTGTAAGTGCACACTGTGTTTTCTTTAAGTAAGCCTCTTAGGCATGCTCCAATAGGTCTCTCATATGCATAGTAAATGTAGGCCGTACTCTAAATGTGCTCCATATTTACTGTGCAGGGCTTTTAGTTCCAGGCGTTTATTTGGAGCAGACTTGGTTTTTTATTTCTAATTGAAAACCTCATTTTAGGATCTGCTGTTGCTGCCCTGTGATTGCATCACAGCGATGATACTAGGGGTGAACCATTCATCAAATTTTAAATAGATTTTTGGCTTTCAGCATTTATGAAAGGAACACAATTGTAATTTAAAATGATCTCTCTTAGGCATTCCTTTTTGTGACAAAATCTTAATTTTCCTTGTGTTATAAATCAAATGGACTTAAACCTGTACAGTAGTGGATTTTTCATCCTTTCCGAAGCCTCCCTAGCTCTTTAGTTGAGCTTGAGCTAAGATGGTGAAACTTTTTGTCACAAGGCTCTAAAGGAAGTAAAAGTCACACACAGACAGAAGAAATCCAATGCATCTTCTGTATGTGGGCTTCACTTGGCTGTTTGATAGTAAGGTTTTTACAATGATGATAATAATATGATGATATTTAATTGATCCGTATGTGCTCGTATTCTTTTCAGCCCTCGTCCAGCCAGTAAAGGTGTGGAAGGTTTGGCCAGAGTCGGCTCCAGGGCAGCTCTTTCTTTTGCCTTTGCTTTCCTTCGCCGGGCATGGAGATCAGGTAAGAAGTGCTGATAGTGAAGACATTTTGTCCTTCGGCGCCGGTGATGATAGGTTCTGTCATGGTGGTGCAAGTTTGCTTAACAGCTGCTGAAGAATGCGTTGCGCCACATTAGAAGCTGCTCGTCGTAAACAACCAAACATCTTTCGCAAGGCTGTGTTTTTAGTCATGCTGCTAGACGACAGACTGACAGAATAGGGCCAAGGAGGCAATCCTGCTGCTTTGGCACAAGAATGAATCCAAAATAGCTGTTTTGGATGTCGTTAAATGTAACTATGTCATCATGCGTGGTCTCCATTACAGGCAGATAAATCAGGATCGAGTGTCTTGCTTTAGTCTCATGTATTATAATAATGATAATTATAATCATCATCCTCGGGCTATAAATTCAAAATGACTAATAATATTCAGTTATTAACTTTTATTTTGATGTAAATTAGTCACAGATTCTGATTACGTTTATTCAAGGATAAATCTTTGACCATGTTATTCATTCACTCCCTTCATTTTCAGCTTTGCTAGTGGAAGTGTTGTTTTTGTTAACATTGTGAGGGCTTTGTGTCCACGGGGACTGGGTGGGAACAAAGTGCCTGCCTGTCCTCCGTAGCCTTCCTCCTATCCCCATTTTAGCCGTGTTCCTGGAAATACTCTTTAGGAACAATGAAGTGTAACACACTTTTTAAAGAAAAATGATAATAATAATAATTTTGTTTGGGCTTTTTTTTTTTTTTTTTGGGGGGGGGGGGGTGAATTTTAATCTCTGTTATGATTCTTCTTCCTCCTTCTTCCTTCTTCTTCCTCCTCCTCCTCTGCGAATCAAGCACACCCTTTTTACTTTGCAGCAGTGAGTTGATCACCTCCCTAGCCCAGTGCTCAAACTCGTTTTGGTATGACATTACAGAATAGCTGCACTAGAGGAAGTAAATCTTACAAGGATTTCACAGGTGAACCTGTGGAATGATCAATAATGGTCTCCCTATACTCTCAGATCCCTCAGCGTCTCTGACCAGGTCTTTCTTGGGGGATAACAATTAGTCTTTCAAAGAGCACAGGTCTGCTATCCCATCACATTGCATCACAGTTATCCTGTGGTGAAGGCAAGATGGCAGAAACTGGTGCTTGGTCTTCAAACACAGGTTTTATGTTCAAAATTAGCCACTATTCTGGGCCCAAAACTGCTCTTTTTCAATTAAATTGAGCAGTAACATTTTGAGCAGAAGGAGGTGATATGTAACTACTGTAAGCTTCAAACTTGGGCTCATGTTGGTCAAGGGTTACAGAAACAGGACTTTGGTAGGTGACATCACAGCTTTCTCTCTGAGTGGTCATTAAACACGTGAAATAAGCCAAATTAAGATATGGATAAACTCTATTTAATGTCGGTAGCTGCGTATTTAAAATCAGATTTTAGCAGCGAGGGGAAGTAGAAAGGAAATGGTTTTAAAGGAAAGTCTGAGTTACATTCTTAATCAGAGGTTTTTGTTTCACCGTTTCTTGCCCATAACAAAGAAAACTGGAAATGTCTACATAAGAACAGCTTTACCATGAGTTCTGCTGTATCAGACTAGAGTCTGTAAACGCTGGGAAGCTAACGGATGTTTACGTTGGGCACATTAGCTGATTGCACATATACTGGTTTTCTTATAGTTCTGGGATGCTGCTGTCAGAAATGCCAGTAATCCAGTGAGCCTCAGTTCCTCTCGCACTGGGAGTGCACAGTTTGGGTCACCTCAGTGTTTAAACTGACATTTTAGACCCTGTTACAACTCTGGTGGCCTGGTTCCTCAATAGTTAAACATTTGAAAGCGCTGGAAATTGCACGTCTCTGCAGCTTAAAAAATGCTACAAATGCTCTGTTCTTCTAATTGCTTTATATTTAATCTGTACTGTATAATGTAGCTACTCTGCAGTGTTTTAAACATGAAAATGTTTGTCTTTGCAGGAGATGATGCAGATCTTTGCAGTGAGTTGCTTCAGGAGTCTCTGGATGCCCTGCGAGCGTTGCCCGAGGCGACACTGTTTGATGAGGGAACTGTGTCATCAGTGTGGCTGGAGGTTGTCGAGAGGGCCACAAAGTTCCTGAGGTCTGTTGTTTTATCAGTTGTACATAATGTTTAATCCCAAAATTTTGCAAGATAAATAACATCTCGTCTTATAAATTGCATAACTTTGTGTGATTCTCATCTCTTGTCTCCTTTGTGAACAGTGATGTACATGGAAGTGCCAGCATCAAATGTAACATTCCTCTTCAGGATCAACATCTAGCCTTGGCCATCCTGCTGGAGCTGGCTGTTCAGAGGGGAACACTCAGGTAACCAGATCTCCTTATTACCTGTTTATTTGTTAATGCCAAATCTAACTTTTCTGCTCATCTGTTGTTATGTCTTTCCAGTCAGCTGCTGTCTGCTGTTCTGCTGCTTTTGCGTCTGTGGGAAAGTGGCACCAGAGAGATGGACAACGAGCGCTCCACGCAGGGAACCAGTGCTCCATTACTGCCCCTCCTGCAGCGCTTTCAGAATATACATAGCAGCAAGGAGGAGCCCGTTCCTGAAGAGGAAGCTGAGGTGGAAATTTTCTTTTCCCAGCTGGTTTCTAAAAGAAAATAAGACATAGACTGACTGGAGATTGATTTCAATTTTTATTTTATTACCATATCATGCATAAAACATGACACCAGTAAAAGGAGAGAACAGAAACAAATAACCCAACTTGAAGTCTTTCCCTAGCACTGAAATGGAAACGGCCAACTTAAAAGCACCAATTTGTTTGTCAAACTGTCTCAGATATTTCATAAAATTTGCCATAATCAGAAAATTACAAAAAAAATGTAATCCATTCTCAACTGCTACTAATTCACATAGTTCACACGTCCTGCTGTCCTCCGGGATGCTTTTAAATCTCCTGCCTTCCTCTTCAAACTGTGCTTCTTGTCCAGTTTGCAGTATCATAGAGCTCAGAACTATATTTTGCTTAATTTGAATATATGTTCTCAAATTGGACTTTTAACAAAATATCTTTCAACCAATATTTCATGATAAACTCTTATAATGCACAACCTGTAGTTTTGCCTTTTCATTGACTCTGAATGAATAATAATTCATGTTTTTACTTTGATTTAGTGCCAGCCTCCATCTCCAAACAGCAGCTATTTAATCTGCATTAAAAAGAAGTGTGAGGGCAGATGAAAAACTAAATGAAATTCATTGATTTAGAGAGGCAGATCTTTTATATTTATTTTAAACAGGGCGGCGAAAAATTATCACTCTGTTTTTAATAAACAACATGCAGGAAAATTGAGACCATAAGAACAGATAAAGTGCTATCGATATAAATTGTGTTGATTCATGTCTCTCTTGGGAACACGTCTTAAAATGCCCTGTTTTTGTTTTTGTTTTTCTCCATTCATGGTTGAGAATGAAGCTAATTAATATTTCATGGATCTTTGCTGTGGTTTCCAGATCCTCACAGCCCCTCTGAGTCCAAATGAGAGTTTCCTGCGATACTTGACGTTGCCTCAGGATAACGACCTGGCTATCGATCTTCGTCAGACTGCTGTAGTAATCATGGCTCACCTGGACCGCCTAGCTTCTCCTTGCAGCCCTCCACACTGCAACTCGCCTACGTCACACAAGGTGACACCTCTTTTTATTAGCTGTCACTGCTGAAGTGTTTGGTTCAGTTGTTTTTACATTTTTAAGTGTTACTTAAATCTGTCTTTTTTACGAGCATTATTCAGACCCCCACCTTCAGATTTGAATATGTGACTTGAATATGTGTTCCCTAAGTAGTTAATGCTCAAGCATAAACCAATGCTGTCTTATTTTGTTTCAGGGAACCTTGCAGGAAGTGATTGCCTGGGGCCTCTTGGGTTGGAAACTTTACGCCAATGTTAATGGACCCATTCAGTGCAAAGCCCTGTCGAGCCTCGGGGTCACACAGATTGTCTGTTCAGAAAAGGGGTTTCTTATCCTTTCCAGCAGCGGTGCTGTTTACAGCCAGAACTACAAGAGCACAACCCTGGTCAGTTCTGTCAGTTTCTCTGAGGTCGATCGTTTCATCTCTGCATCTGCAGCAGGTTGAGACTCTGAATTGTTTTGTTGCAGGCTCCCATGCTAATCCACGTTCTAAGCTCCAGAAAGCTTGTGAAACTTGCAGCTCATCCTGACGGGCAGCATTACTTGGCCCTATCGTCCAACGGGGAGGTGTTCTCCTGGGGGTGCGGTGATGGTGGCCGGCTTGGACATGGAGATACCACGTAAGCAACCAGAGAAAAAACATGTCCATCCTTTAAAAAGGCTTACACACATTTTGTGCTTCCACCTTTTTTGGGGGGTGTATTAGTGGAGAGTATGTAGGTACAGACATACAGCAAAGGGCATCAGGTTGGACTTGAACTCGAGCTGCTGCATTTTCAGCCTCGTGACGGTCGCTGTTATATTACCACTTTATTACACTGAATGTGTTTGTCTATTACAGTTATAAGAGTGGAGTTGTAGGTTTTTGGAGCATTAAATTAGATTTTGAAGATCTGTTTAAGTTAAATCATTGATGAAACAGGTGGTGAAGAAATGCATTGCATTATTTCTTAAAATCTGGGACATTTCTATTAATGTTTTGTGCTCGTAGGCCAGAGACAGAATCAAAGGCTTCTGATAATAGAGTGAAATCCCCCAACCCTGCCAGTTCATTTTAAAAGAATCTGTGTTATTAGTAAAATCATAATGAAAATAAAAAATATAAATGATAATTATTAATGGTAATGAGCTTCCTGAAAAATTTAGCCTTCTATTTTTACTTTATTTCAGATACCTAGAAGAACCTAAAATGATTGGAATCTTCAATGGAAAACAGGCCGGAAAGCATGTGGTGCATATTGCTTGTGGGAGCACATACAGTGCTGCGATCACTGCTGATGGCGAGCTCTATACATGGGGAAGAGGGAACTATGGTCGGCTTGGCCACGGTGAGCTCCAAATCAACTGCCCCTGATAGATATTCTTGACTTTTTTTGGTCTCTTTGTCTTTACTAAAATTAGTTGTAATCTGTTGGGGTTTCTAGGCTCCAGCGAGGACCAGACTACTCCCATGGTAGTGACGGCATTCAAAGGACTGAAGGTGGTGGATGTGGCATGTGGGAGTGGTGATGCCCAAACTCTTGCTGTGACAGAGAATGGTAAGCATGCTTCCTGTGGGTGATTAAAAATGCTGGAATTAAAATCCAGGAATTAATGTTTTTAAAATGTCTGTTAGTTAAATAATTGAAATGTACCCCCCTCCTCCCAAAAAAACCCCCTTTAAAGTTTCATGTGAATTGCTCAGTGTTGTTGTGTCCGACCTGTGTCACCTGTTACAGATTCATTAGCAACAGTAGCAGCTGGTGTGTTTCTTGCTTCTTGGTAGCCAGCATATCGGACATTTTTTAGCTTGATTTTTGATCATAGAAGCCGCTAGAAATCACCCAGGCTACAGCGTTTAGCTCCTCAATCTGTTACCACAGGTCAGGTGTGGTCCTGGGGTGATGGTGATTATGGTAAACTGGGCCGAGGAGGCAGTGACGGCTGTAAGACGCCCAAGCTGGTGGAGAAGCTGCAGGATCTGGACATAGTAAAGGTGTGCTGCGGAAGCCAGTTTTCAGTAGCCCTCACCAAAGATGGCCAGGTGTACACCTGGGGGAAGGGAGACAACCAGCGCCTTGGTCACGGCACAGATGAGCATGTCCGTTATCCAAAGCTGCTTGATAGTCTACAGGGTGAGTGAGCTTGACCTTAACATTGATTTTCAGAAGCTTATTTAAAAAAAACAAAAAAAACAACAAACGCATTGTTTGCAATCAGGAAAGAAAGTTGTGGACGTAGCTGTGGGGTCGACACACTGCTTGGCCCTCACTGATGATGGAGAGGTGCTCAGCTGGGGCAGCAATGACAAGCTACAGCACTTTGATACGCTCTTTTCCAATAAGAAGCAGCCTAAAGCTCTCCCGGGGCTCAACTCCAAACACATAGTTGGAATCTCCTGTGGACCCGGACAGGTAAGATACCATCACTGTTGGTCTCATAATGTTAGTAAAGAACGAGACACAGATCAGTTAGCATTTGCTTGTTTTCAGAGCTTTGCCTGGTCCTCGAGCTCCGAGTGGTCTGTGGGGAAACGTGTGCCCTTTGTGGTGGATGTTTGCCCCATGAGTTTCGAGCAGTTGGACTTGCTCCTGCGGCAGGTCAGCGAGGGCATGGATGGCAGCTCAGACTGGCCTCCTCCGCAGGAGAAGGAGTGCATGGTAGTCGCCACACTCAACCTGCTCAGGCTCCAGGTAGGAAACGACCTTTGAACGGGTGTGGTTTGATTGGAAATGCTTGTAGAAGTAGAATTTTTCCTCTGCATGTTTGCTTCGTGATGGAGCAAATTATTTGATATTAAGTCTATATCATACAATATTACTGGAGAGTGGAACAGAATTGTTTTGGTGTGTATGTGCTGTTTTTGAACAGCAGTTCTGTTTTTTCCACACATTACTTTTTAGTTAACTTTAAAAACTTTGCAGTGGAAGAAAACTCCATCTCTTTAGTAAGAATTTCACTTTGTGTGATAGTCGGGCCTGAGTCATGTCGTGCTGGACTTGGTTCAAATTTTCTTGACATGCTTAAAGGGATGATTCAGTGAAAAGTCCAAATTTGTCTTAGACTTTCCCAAATTATCAATATTTATTTATTTATTTAGTTAGTTTTCTTTTTTTGGTCATACTTCTGTCCTGTGGTTCCCATTTTAAAGATTAAATGATCGACGAACTGAACAATCAAAGAAATGAAAGGAAATAATAATTTATTGCAGCCCTAAACCTTCACTGTTTTTCCTCAGTTGCATGCAGCCATCAGTAATCAGGTGGATCCAGAGGAGCTGGGGCTGGGCCTTGGAAGTGTGCTGCTCAACAACCTGAAACAAACAGTGGTGGTCCTAGCTAGCAATGCTGGGGTGCTCAACACAGTTCAAGCAGCTGCCCAGGCTGTCCTCCAGAGCGGCTGGTCTGTGCTGCTACCCACAGCTGAGGAAAGGGCAAGGGCTCTGTCCTCACTCCTGCCTAATGCTGGTGAGTACAAATCAAAACATCTGGTAACACTGATTCAGTATGAAAATGAACATTTAATAGTCCATTACCTCTGATCAGTTTGATGGAAGTGCCTGCAAAGGCTGAGTTTTTAATTTTTATTTTCTAGCATCTGGAAATGAGATGAGTGTGAGTCCCGGCCGGCGCTTCATGATTGACCTGTTGGTCAGCAGCTTAATGGCTGATGGAGGGTTGGAGTCTGCACTCAATGCAGCCATCATTGCTGAGATACAGGTCGGTGTAGTAAATGCATGAGTCAGCACTTGGTTGTCTGTTTGAAATGCTGAGTAATTTCTCTCTTGACTGATATTTGTATATGTGACACAAGGCTCACTCATTTGTTGGCACCCCCGGCACAGAATGCCAGTGCAATGCAATTTTAGTTTTTTTTTTTTTTTTTTCCAGTGTGAAAAGTGGCAGCAGAAGTTGTAGCTGGAAGTGCATAGAAGGAAACAATGGTACCTTATGGGCCTCTGACAGTTGTTGAAGGCTGTGTTGCCACAATGCATAATTGTGTTTCTGGGGAGGTGCATATCAGGTTACAGCGTAGTGTTTCAAAAGCACTTGTAATTACAATTTGCATGTGGCATACATTTAACAAAGTCTAAATCCCACTTTAGAGCACACATGGACAAAATTTGTGACCAAGGACCAGAACCAGCCCATCGAACATCTCCATGTGCTCCCTGATATCCTAAATGATGGTAATAATTTTGTGTATTATATTTTTTTTCATGATAGGACATTGAAGCAAAGAAGGAGGCACAGAAAGAGAAGGAGATTGATGAACAGGAAGCTAATGCCTCCACCATACACCGGTGTCGCACCATGCTGGACAAAGACCTCATCAACACGGGCATCTATGAGTCGGCAGGGAAGCAAAGCTTGCCCCTTGTGCAGCTTGTACAGCAACTCCTGAGGTACCTTCACAAATTGTGCTGCATATACTCCTATAATGCGGTATAATACTTCACTCCCTGCTAGCATATTCATGGATTTAACTTCTGCAGAAACATCGCCTCCCAGACCATTGCAAGGCTAAAAGATGTTGCTCGTCGCATCTCAAACTATTTGGAGGCAGAGCATGTCAGTAAGGAGCGCTCTGCATCTCTGGACCTACTGCTGCGCTTCCAGAGGCTGCTGGTCAGCAAGCTTTACCTGGGAGTCAATGGCACAGAAAATGTTAATGGATACAGTAAGTCTCTTCTAGCTCTTTCGTTTGTGTAGACAGAGGTTACAAGCAAAGCAGTGCTGTCTCAGTGAGGTGGACAGTGAGGCTCATATGCATCCAATGTGTGGTTTGGCCATAAATCTGACATCAACCTAACCTGATGTGCCTTCTGTTCCAACCAGCTGATTGGTTCGGCACTGTGCCCGGTGTCCAAACATGCATGGAATGAGTGCTTTTGACTTTGTTAACTATCTCATATCTATTGAGGAAATGTTATTTCACAGTAATTGTTTTTATGGTTTTAGTCCCCACCTCTAATTAAGAATGAGTTGCAGAAAGGCAGTGTGTGATTTCTCTGGTGCTTTTCTAGATCCTGAGCTCCTGGGTGTTGGTTCCTTGTTAAAAAAGTACATTGCTTTGCTGTGCACTCACATTGGAGACATCCTCCCAGTGGCAACAAGTATCGCTTCTTCTGGTTGCCGCCACTTTGCCGAGGTCTCTCGTGTCATCGAAGGAGATCTAACTGGTAAAAAAAAAAATTATAAAAAATTCCCTCAGATTTGTATTTCCAGCATATTTATCCTTTAGAGATGTTTGCAACACAGTACTGAATGTTGTACTGTTTGTTCTTTGGTAGGAGTGCTTCTCCCTGAGCTGGTGGTGTCCATCATCCTTCTCCTCACCATTGACGCTGGTCTGATGCAGGAGACCGGCTCGATCCCTCTCCTGGCTGGACTCCTGGAACACTTGGACCGTTTCAACCACCTGGCTCCAGGACACGAGAGGGACGATAATGAGGATCTGGCCTGGCCAGGAATTATGGGTAAAACAACATCTATGTTTTACTTGAGTGACATCCTAAATTTTAGGGCGAAGATGAGATGCTACTCTGTGCATTTCTTTTTAGACTGTAACTAGACTTTCTGCTGTGTTGGCAGGGTCTTTCTTTACAGGGCAGAGCTCCAAGAACAATGAGGAGGTTTCACTCATCCGCAAGGCTGACCTGGAGAATCACAACAAAGATGGTGGCTTTTGGACTGTAATAGATGGAAAAGTGTATGACATCAAAGACTTTCAGGCCCAGTCCCAGTCACTAACAGGAAACAGTATCCTGGGTAAGACTAAACAGTAGTTTTGGAATGTAATATGACATCCAGGATTAATTAAAATACCACAGGGACACCCTAAGTGCTCAGTGTTGTAAACATGGAAGCTCAGAGGCTGAACTTTGTCAAAGGGTTATAAGAGAACTCATGCCATTTGTTCTTTGCGGTTTAACAGCCCAGTTTGCAGGAGAGGACCCTGTGGTTGCTTTGGAAGCTGCTCTGCAGTTTGAAGACACTAGAGAGTCCATGCAGGCCTTCTGTGTTGGCCAATATATGGAGGTACCAGTTGTAATTTTATTTTAAACACAACTTCTTTTCTTCGTTGGTGGCTTTAGCCTTTGATATTGGGACTTTTTATCATTTTCAGCCTAACCAGGAGACGGTCACTACTCCAGATCTCAGCAGCCTTTCTTCTCCACTTATTGACACTGAGAGGAACATGGGGCTGCTCCTGGGTCTGCACGCCTCCTACTTGGCCAAGAGCACTGCCCTGTCCCCCATGGAGATTGAATGTGCCAGTAGGTTTAATGGTTTTACATCAGCCTGGTTTAAAAATTCACACTTCAGGTTGGAATTCATTTAACACAAGTGTTTGCTCTCTGCACAGAATGGCTCCAGTCCTCCATATTTTCAGGGGGTCTGCAGACCAGTCAGATCCACTACAACTACAATGAGGAGAAGGACGAAGACCACTGCAGCTCCCTGGGCACAACCACTCCTGATAAGGCCAAACTTTATTCCCGCAGAATAACTCTCAGCGATCACGCACAGCCTTTCTTGCAGGCCATTGCTGACAACAACACTCAGGACCATACTGTGAAGGTACAAGCAAGGCAGAAATGCCTGAAGAGGTTGTTTCACAGTGAGAAGGAGGCTGATGGGTAATAATGTCATGTTTTGCTTTTTGTTTGGAATATTTTAGGACTTCCTATGCCAAATAGAGCGCTGCTGTAAGCAGTACCATCTTATTGCGCCCATCACCTTCCTCCCAGAGCACCCTGTGGAAGAAGTTGGTCGCCTGCTGCTCTGCTGCCTCCTCAAGCATCAAGACCTCGGTAACTTAGCAACTGAACCCAGAGTGGTCACCTGAGGAGAAATTAGAGGCTAATTATTTTTTTCTTCTTGTATTTAATTATACTGAGATTCACATGAGTTTCCTTCATGTAACACTGCTAATACCACACAAAGGTATTTCCTAATGAAACTCATCGATGCTGAGTTGCATGTGAAGTTTTAAATAAAAATCTTTCCTGTCACAGGTCACGTTGCGCTCTCACTTGTCAGTCAGTGTGCCTTGGGTGTGGACCAAGGAAAGCAGAGATCCCTCCCTAAATCTGTGATTGACGTATGCCGCATGGTCTACCAGGCAAAGTGTTCTCTAATTAAGGTATGCTTTCTGCTTGTGAAATATTTACACGTTATGCGCTGTTAAGCTGTGATGCAAAAGGAAGCAGGAAGATGAACGGAAATGCTAATGCAATGATTGCTTTGTCTTATCATAGACCCATCAGGACCAAGGCCGCTCTTATAAGGAGGTGTGCGCCCCTGTTATTGAGCGTCTGCGCTTTTTATTTAATGAGCTGCGTCCAGCTGTAAGCAACGACCTGTCTATAGTGTCCAAACTGAAGCTGCTGAGCTCCCAGCCACGCTGGAGGAGCATCACCCAGAAGCTCATCAGGGATCGTAGGAAAAAAAGAGGTGGGGCATCAAGAATCTACTGCAGGGTAACAGGTTTTTTTTTTTTATTTATAATCCATCTACTCCTTTTGAATGTGAATGTTATCTTTTTTTCTTTTTTTTTGTAGTGCCTAAGAAATCAGAGTCGGCTGATATTGAAGAGCCAAAGCTGGAGAATGAAGGGACCAATGAAGAGGAACTTAATGTTCACATCAGCCCCGCTCCTGCTGACAGGAAATCACCCACTGACAAAACAGCTGAGGTAGTTTAACAGGATTAGTTCATGAGATTTAAAAAAAAAAAAAAAAAAAAAAGGCCAAAAAACATAAAGAAGATGGCTTCAGTTTAAAATCTATTCACCTTCATACACAACGAAAGTTTGTCTCAGTCTGAATTTGTAGATTTATTTGTGTACATTTATGTTGCACTTTCATCCCTTGCAGTTGTAGCTAAAATATCAGAGCAGGACAGTGGAGTGTGTGTGTCTACAGAGTTTGTTGTCAACCTATTATTGCATGTCTTGGCAGCAAGACAAGTGGCAGCCGCTTCTTAACACTGTGGCCAGCGTCCAGAAGTATCGCTGGCTGAAGCACAGCGTTCAAGGTGCTTTCTCTCAGTCCAGCCTCATGGCCACCATTGTGGACTTTGCACTGAAAGAGGAGCCACTGGATGTGGAGAAAATGAGGAAGTGTCTTCTCAAGCAGGTGGGAGTCGGTGTGTGACAATGTTTTAAAGCAGAGTATATAAAACAGGTGGAAATTTGATTAATTCTGTGTCCTTATAGCTGGAGAGGGCTGAAGTGAGACTGGAAGGCATTGACACCATGCTGAAGCTGGCCTCTAAAAGCTTCTTGCTGCCGTCTGTGCAGTATGCAATGCTCTGCGGCTGGCAAAGAATCATACCAGAAGGGACCAACATTGGGTAGATCACCTGGTTTAAATCCATGTTAAAATTACACTTCTTGTTTGTTTGTTTTGAAGTTATTTGTAATAATCACATGACAGTTATTCTAATGATGTAATCCTGGTGCACTTTTTGTGTTTGTGTTTTTTTTCTCAGAGAGCCCTTGTCTGATTGCCTGAAGGATGTAGATCTGATCCCTCCCTTCAACCGCATGCTTTTGGAGGTGACGTTTGGAAAGTTGTATTCCTGGGCCATCCAGAACGTTCGTAACATCTTGCTTGAAGCAAGCGCTCGCTTCAAAGAGCTAGGTGAGTGCTGAGAAATAAGTGGTTAATTCATTTCACACTATTCTTGACCTGTTGTAGACAAACCAGCTGAATGACCACCTGTTCTTGTGACCAGGTGTGCAGCCAGTTCCTTTACAAACCATCACAAACGAGAACCCGGCGGGACCAAGCCTTGGAACCATTCCGCAGGCCCGCTTCCTTCTGGCCATGATACACATGCTGTCCCTGAAACACGGCTCTAACAGTCTCAGTCTGTTGCTGAATTCAGGCATATTGGCCCTCACTCAGAGTATTCTCAGACTGATAGGTGAGTAGTGTCCAGTCAAAGGCAACCCAGAATGAAACGAAGTGTGTACATATTGTTTGTTCGGTGTTTGATGCCTCTTTTCTGACGCTTCAGGACCGAGTACAGACAGCAGTGATGAGGACCTGAGTTTATGTGCACATGGAGGCTCAGCGACAGTCCTGGAGGAGTCCAGAAAAGAGGCAGCTCCCGCCCCTCTACCTGCCTCTGGCCCAGAGCTGGCTGCCATGATGAAGATAGGTACCAGAGTCATGAGGGGAGTCGACTGGAAATGGGGCGATCAGGTACCTAAATCAGTTTTTACTCTAGCTGCTTATTTTATGGACATATTTAACATTATGTGCGTGGTCTGTCCAGGACGGCCCAGCACCAGGTCTTGGCAGGGTCATTGGGGAGCTGGGTGAGGACGGTTGGATCAGGGTTCAGTGGGATACAGGCAGCACCAACTCCTACAGGATGGGCAAAGAGGGAAAGTATGACCTTAAACTTGCAGAGCCACCACCAGCAGCACAGCCCCCTGTTGAGGACTCGGACACAGAGGACGACACAGGTCAGTTTAAAGGACAGGCTCAGTAGAGATCCTCACAGCTACAGGCAAAGTGTGATGTTCCAGTAATCACCTGTTATATCCTTTATACAGAGGGAGAGCTGATTGAGAAGAGCAGCCATCCTACGGCAATGATGCTAACCAGCACAGTCAACCTGCTGAAGACACTGTCACTCTCAGCTGGGATCCATGCTGAGGTGCTCCAGTCAGATGCTACACGGACCCTGTGTGGCCTTCTCAGGATGCTTGTGGAAAGTGGCGCTAATGACAAGTCTGGTAATTGGATTGCCGTTTTCTTTTTCCTAAGGTCTTATATTGAGCAGCATGTTATTCTAACCTGACCTCCTCTGTGCTGTCAGGCTGTCACGCGCACAGATTGGTGTCTCGGGAGCAGCACAGGAGCTGGTGTACCCTCGGCTTCATACGCAGCATTGCTCTCATGCCGCAGATGTGCAGCACCCTCAGTACCTCCGCGTGGATCGGACTGCTCATCCGAATTGTTGAGGGACACCAGTCCTTCAATGCTATTACCTTGCAGAGACAGGTTGAGTACCATGATTGTGTGCAGGATTTGCTTCCTCTGCTATTAATGATGCCATTCTTTAGTACTAGAAAACTATCCTGTTACGTAGAGAAATGTGTTGTTCATTGTTAAATATAGTTATAGGAAGCATATTAATAAATTATTTTGGGTTCTAAACAGAGATTTGTTAACTGCAGTTTGTCAAACTCTGAGAATAAGAGAAAAATCACAAAGAATTAGATTCTCAACATTTACAGTTAATCTTTCCATTAACTGTAGTTTAGATGAAAGGTTTTGCTTCTTCTCACTCCTACAGTCCAAAAACAAGTTAAAGAAACAGCTTTTGTAGTTTCTACAGAAGCACATAATTTATTTTTGTTGATCAACCAGTAAATTAGCCACACAATCTGAGTGGAGATGTCATCTTTTCTCCCATTCACCCTGTGTTTCCAGATCTTGGCACTACGTCTCCTTCAGGCGGTCCTGCCTTCATGGGACAAAACGGAGCGCTCTCAGGACATGAAGTTCCTGGTGGAGAAGTTGTTTGGCTTTTTGGGAAGCTTGCTGAGCACCTGCTCATCAGACCTGCCACTCCTCCGAGGTGCTGCAATGGTTCAGTCTTAAAGTTACAAATGCAATGCTGTTATTGTCATTGTATTTTTAATTGGTTGTTCCTTCTCAGAAGGTTCCCTGAGAAGGAGGAAGTCCCGCCCACAGGCGTCTCTAACAGCCACTCACAGCAGCACGCTGGCAGAGGAAATTGTGGCTGTCCTGCGTACTCTGCACTCTCTCAGTCAGTGGAACAGCCTGATAAATGATTACATCAACAACCAACTGAGCTCCATCGCAGATGTTATGGCAAGCTGCCAATCTGAAGCGGTAAGATTTATTGTGGCATTATGAGTCCAATTACCGTGTTGCTTAAATGTTAACTTACAACAGTGCTTTTATTCTGCCAGTCAGCTCTAACAAAGCGATAATTATAAATGTCCAGAACTGTCAGTGTTTCCTGGAGGAGTGTTTCCCTGATTTGGAGGGTCCCAGAGTGGGCAGTCTGATGGCAGTGCTGGCGGTGATTGGTGGGATCGACGGGCGCCTCAGGCTTGGTGGCCAAGTCGTTCACGAGGAGTATGGAGAGGGAACGGTCACACGCATCACCCCAAAAGGGCGCATCACTGTCCAGTTTCATGAGATGAGAACCTGCAGAGTTTGCTTGCTCAGCCATCTTAAAACGGTGCGGGAATGCTGAGATACTCACAGATGCATTGAAGCTGGCTCCACTTAGCAGTCTGACTTTATTTAATGTTTCTACTCTTTAGCTTCCTGCCATATCCTTCAGTGTGCAGAACCTGCCATTCACTGAGCCCATGTTGGCTGTTTGGGCCCAGCTGGTCAGCCTGGCTGGAAGCAAACTGGAAAAACAACGCATGAAAAAGTCACTTAGCCGAGGGCTTACAGGTGCAGACTTGATTGCCTTGCATGTAACTGAAATAAACAAACAAACAATATTTAAGAAAAATCATCGACTCTGTTTACAGCAGTATGTTTTATAGTATTCTGGCAATATGTGAGACACTGAAAGCGTTTGTTTGGTCAGAGACTGAAAGTTTAGTGGGTGTAATCAATGCTGTTGTTTCCAGCCGACCAGGTGGACCTGTCTTTGCTGCGGTGCCAGCAGCTGAGGCTTTATGTTTTAAAGGCAGCTCGGGCCCTGCTGTCTCATCAGGACAAACTCAGGCAGATCCTCTCCCAACCTGCAGTGGTGGACATAGGACCCAATCCCAGTGGTAAGACCTCACCCAGTGAAAGGCTAGGTTAGTACATCTTAAAAATGGACTGAGGAAGTTTGATCATTAGGGACTATTACTGCTGTTTGATCCAGTTTAGTGATTTCAAGGTTCAGTTCACAGGACATTACTGAGATATCAGATGTGTTTCCATACTTAGAGCAAATTCTAGCCATTTAAGGTTTGAAGGCCTTGCACACTGTGGGTGTTTTCTTAAAATGTACAGCAAGTTGCTGATCAGTGTTTAAATCTTTATTTGCTTACCTTTTGAAGTGAAAATGTAGAGTTCAATTTAACCTTAAGGTCGAGGGCACAGATCAAGTTTAGGAAAATCTTGTGAATGCAATAACTTGAGAAATAGGAAACATAGGATTTTAAAATTTCTACCATAGGTGCATCTACTATGAGGCTGAGGGGTACCACTGGTAGCCACCAGAATTTTTTTTTCAATCTAGATCTTGTCCAGAACTTGTCTGTCTCTCTATGTGCAGAGGATCCAGTGGCTTCATCTCCTGATGTGGGTGACTTGTCTCCTGAGGGACCTCTGCCTCCACTGATTCTCCTGCAGCAGCTGCTTTCTGCCGCCACACAGCCTTCCCCCATCAAAGCCATTTTTGACAGGCAAGAGATGGAGGTATGTCAGTCGAGCTGATTGCAGACAGCTGGTGTCAGCGGTAATGTTGCTGATGTATTCGGTGTGACTTTGACGTTATATGTATGTGCAGGCGGCAGCTCTGGCAGTGTGTCAGTACCTGGCTGTGGAATCTGCCCACCCATCCTCGCCGCTGTTCGAGGAAAGCAGCTCTAGTGAAGCCACCACACCCATCACCACGCAGCACATCAGACCACCCAAACAGAAGAAACAGAAGTCCTCCCCTATCCCGCCCTTACCGATAGTTGGCCAGCTCATGGAGATGGGATTCCCTCGGAAAAACATCGAGTTTGCCTTGAAATCTCTGTCTGGGACTACAGGCAATGCCTCCGGTATCCCAGGTATCTTATCACATGAGTGCTTGGTAGCGCTATAGATAATTTAATGTGAAATTACACATATCTGGAAAAGGTACCCACGTACATTAAAGGCCTGTAGGTCAGGAAATGTTAATAATATGAAGGTAACATTTTTTCAGTGGATCCATTAAATATATATTAAGATTCTTGTGCATTTAAAAAACTAAACAAAACAAAAAAAAAACAGCTTATTTTGAAAAGATACAGTATGAGATACCGATTTGTTTTTCATAAAACAAGGCCTGCTTGCCTCATGATGTTTAGACATTTACCTCAGGAGAATAACTGAGCATATCCATCAGGTGTTGAGACTCTGGTGAGCTGGCTGCTCGACCATCCAGACGTTCATGTCACTGAGCTGTCAGATGCCGACACTGTGTCTGATGAATACTCAGATGAGGAGGTGCTGGAGGAGCTGGAGGAGGCAGAGCCGGCATTCTCTGTGGTGTGTTCCTTACTCTTTTATTTCTGGTGTGACCCTCACAGTTACCTGTCCCTCAACTTGTCAGATTCAATTATTAATACCTTCATATATGATTAAAATACGTGTCTGTCACATTAGCCTTCAGGTGCAGTTGTGACTGAAAGCCAGATATTTAAGAAGAGATCTGATTTCCAAAGCAACGATGATTACGCTGTTTATGTGAGAGAGAACATTCAGGTGAGAGTGTTTGCGTTTGTATGTTTTCTGAATCTGCCTTAAAGACATGATGAATTGGTGTTACGACTCAGCGGCTTCCCTACAGGTGGGGATGATGGTGAAGTGCTGCAGAACGTACGAGGAAGTGTATGATGGCGATGTGGGCAAAGTGATTAAGCTGGACAGAGATGGGCTTCATGACTTGAATGTGCAGTGTGACTGGCAAAATAAAGGAGGAACATACTGGGTTCGCTACATCCACATCGAGCTGCTTGGTAAGATAACAGTTAATGTGATGCTTTGCAGGCATGCTAATAACAGGAAGTAAATAGACATAAGAAACCTGTGTCTCTGATTTTGCCGTTTCAGGATTCCCACCACAGAGTTCTCCTTCTCACATAAAGATTGGTGACAAAGTGAGGGTGAAGCCCACAGTCACAACACCAAAGTACAAGTGGGGCTCTGTCACACACAGGAGTGTGGGGGTGGTTAAAGGTAAGCAGAGTCACTCCAGTCTTAAGACAGAGTATCATCTGTTTTTCTTCTGTTATTGTAACTTGAATCAACCGTTTATTGTGCTAATAGAGCCTCGTTGTTTGTTTTTAGCTTTCAGTGCCAATGGAAAAGACGTGATTGTTGACTTTCCACAGCAGTCCCACTGGACTGGTTTGTTGTCTGAGATGGAACTGGTCCCCAGTGTTCATCCTGGAGTGAGGTAAAGATGTACTAAATTTGTATCTTAGTATGTTGTGAGTAGCAATGTGAGGGATTAGTTGTCCAGATTTTTATATATTGCTTAGTAGCAGAAATACTTATTGGTTAAACTAATTGTTTATATTTTAACAGTTGCTAAGACATCATCCACCACTAGCTTGGTGTCAATTTGTTAACAAGCTTTAGACGAAGGGGTCAGTCAAGCAGATCACAGCTACATGAAGTTCCTGCAGATGTTGAAAATCAACATCATCAGAATAAAATGACCACTGTACTTGAGCAGTAACCACATCCCACACAGGTGTTTCAGCATTAACCTGCGAGGAAAGTCTCCTGAGCAACGAGGCCAATATTTCTAGAAGATCCACTTACCTTGTTCTGAGCAGTTTCACGTGGGAATTTATTTTTATTTATTTTGAATATATCTGTAGTCTTTGCACATGGTTTTTAGTAACTGAGTCATTATTTCTGGAAAGGTACATTTGAAGCTGAGGTATTCAGATCTACTTTTGTGATGCTTTGAGCAGCACAAAGTGAGTATATTCAAGAAGAGGGAGGTCTATAGTTTCTTTTCAAAGCTAAGAAACTTGCAGTGAAATAAATGGACTAAGACCCATAAGGAAAATAGGTGAATTAGATTTTGCTTGAACTGAAACCCCTATTGCTTTCTCCAGATGTGATGGCTGCCAGATGTTTCCTATTAATGGCCCCAGATTTAAATGTAAAAATTGTGACGACTTTGACTTCTGTGAAAACTGCTTCAAGACACGCAAACACAACACCAGACATTCCTTTGGCAGGATCAATGAGCCTGGTTAGTCCTACATTCGCCAACATAAAATTCTGTGGTGGTTCTACGTGCGTGTGCATAAACCTGTCCTCCACCTTCTCCACAAACAGGCCAGTCTCCGGCTTTCTGTGGCCGTTCAGGAAAACAGCTCAAGAAGCACCACAGCAGCCAGCGTGGGATGCTGATTGACGATTGGTCTCGAGCCGTCAAGAGCCTCAACGTGTCGTCGTCGGTTAACCAGGCTTCACGCCTCATCGACTGCAGTGATCAGTGTTGGCAGTCCTCTGGCTCACAGGGGAAGGTAAGAGTGAATTGCATAGTCTAATAGGCCGGATGACAGCCTGATTAGTTTGCTTTATTAACGTTTAATACTTTCTTTTTCTTTGCAGCACTGGATTCGTCTTGAGCTTTTCCCAGACGTTCTTGTTCACAGGCTGAAGATGATCGTAGACCCGGCGGACAGCAGCTACATGCCCTCGTTAGTGGTGGTGTCAGGTGAGTTCAGATGTTTTTTGTTTTATGTAAAATTGTACTGATATTAGTATTTTTCCCTTTTGTTTGAGCAGATGACAGTTTAATTTTAAACTTTGAGACCAATTGTTTGTTTTTTAGTATTTTGATCATTCTGACATTTTTATCATGCAGGTGGAAACTCTTTGAACAACTTAATTGAACTCAAGACAATTAACATCAATCCCACTGACACCACTGTCCTCCTCCTTTGTGACTGCACTGAGGTTTGTCTGCTTCAATAACTGACAGCTTCTAATTGTTTTTGTTTTCCCCCTAAGCTCAAGTGTCGTAATAACTTTATATAAACACCCCCAACAGTATCACAGGTACATTGAGATTGCAATCAAGCAATGCCGCAGCTCTGGTATCGACTGCAAGATTCACGGACTCGGCATTGTGGGACGCATTAGAGCTGAGGATGAAGACCTGGCTACAGTCCCTTTCCTGGCCTCTGACAATGAAGAAGAGGATGATGAAAAAACTGCAGCTGGGAGGTGAGATGAGGCAGAATTATGAGGAAGAATTATTTCCAGGTTCCAATCATACATATGTGCGATTCGCTTTCCAGGGGATAGCCTGTGAGTTTGTGGTTCTACCATGTGGCCTGTCACCGAGCCCAATGATGTTTGTGAGATGCACTGAGGCAGCAGTGGGTACTACTCAGCAAAAGGGCATTTGAGTAGCAGCACACATCAAAAACTGGCTGCTGCCAGCTCCTACCTGTCAACAGGAAGAGAATTTAGACTTCCAGATAAATGTGGAACAGAGCGTATTGAGACCCACTGAACATATTAACTTCACAGCGCTCAGACTTGATGCCCTCCAGTGAAGACTTTCTCTCCAGACAGACTGGTGACGATGCAGTCAACCATAGCTCTTTGTTGCAGGGCAGCTCTGTTACCCTCAGACAATGCCAGAGGCTGCTGAGCCTGATGGATCTTTAGCAGGGATACCACTGCGTACATGAGAGGTTTTCAGCTCTGAGTGGCCTCACTGGGATTAGACCGTCATTGTGACTCCCTCCATGGACTGCTCAGGTCAGACTCTGGGCATGGTTTTAGCCAGGAAGGTGGTCTCCATAGATGCCTCCCTTGTGGACCAGGGTGAACTTATGAGGGGAGAACAGTGAATGATAGTTAGGCCCCCCACAGACAGTTCATGCACATAAACTGTCTGGAACTGCTGGCAGTTTATCAGTCGCTAAAACATTTGCTCTCTTGGCTGAAAGGGCATCATGTTTTAGTGAGGTCAGATGCTTCCACTGTTATGGCTTATATCAATAGAAATGGGGATCTGAGGTCAGGTAGATTACACACACTGGCCCACTGACTGTTAGTCAGCAGTCATCTATAGTCATTGACAGCGACTTGTGTTTGGAGAATTTTGAACTTGTCCGTGGATTTTGAAAAAAAAGGGGAAAAAACCACTGCCCTCGAGACTTCACCCTGAAGCAGTAAAGCAGATCTGGCTGCAGTTCACTCAGTTGCCCGTGGACGTTTTTGAGTAAGTGGAGCGTGTTCAGTGCCCACACTGGGGCTTACGAATGGCCAAGGACCCTCCTTTATACATTTCCCCCAGTGGCCCTCATTCCCCCAACTTTGCCCAGATAGGGAAAGGCACCCACACTAGGCCAAGTAAACACTGGCTGCTGCTCACCGTGGCCTTTGCTACTGTGCAGAGACTTTTAGGCACAGGGGGAAATATTCCACGTCCACCCAGAGAGGCTAGCTCTTCGGCCCTGGCCTGAGTAGATCAACCTGAGCATGCTTGGGGCTCCTTTATAGTGTTATTGACACTGTTCAGTGTGTTAGAGCGCCATTCACAAGCTACATGAGCACAAATGGCATAAGTGCTGCTTAGAATCACAGGGCATCCCATTACTGTGCTCTGTGGCACTGATTCTGTTATTTCCTCAGGCTCTGGTTAAAAAGAGTAAGACCTTTGTTACTATTAAATTCTATTTAGCAGCTATTTCAGTCTGCCAGCACTCCCTGATAGTGGTTTTAAACTTGTGACTGGTTGCTGTAACGTAACTGTGCAACAATGTTTTATTAAAGATTTTTATTATTATTTTAAAACAAGGAAAAATGTGAATCCATATTCAGCCTCTCTCGCTTTACTTTTCAGTCTTGCTCGGAAGAAGCCGTCAGGACTGGAGTCCGCAGCCACCATCAGGACCAAGGTTTTTGTGTGGGGTCTGAATGACAAGGACCAACTGGGAGGACTCAAAGGCTCCAAGGTGCCGTTTCTCCTAAAGAATCAGTAATTGAAAGTTTAGGGCTTGTGTGTCTTTGTCCCAAATTAAAAACGATGTAGTATGAACACTAACCAATGATTTACACGCTTCAAATTTTAACTTTTTTCCCCCTCCACGTTAACATCTGATGTTTGTTTTTCCCAGATATATATAAAGTGTGTGTGTGTGTGTGTGTGTGTAAAGACAGCATGGACAGGAAAACATCCTTTGGGTGTGCATGAGTGAGCTGCACTCTCTAATCTCTTTTGGTTTGTTCACAGATCAAAGTGCCATCCTTCTCCGAAACCCTGTCTGCACTCAATGTGGTGCAAGTGGCCGGTGGCTCCAAAAGCCTCTTTGCGGGTGAGGAATGAATAGAAATGCTTTTGAAGATCTGTCCATTCACACGTGTTGTGCTACAGTAGTGTGTAACTGATATGTCGTCGTTGCAGTGACTGTCGAGGGGAAGATTTACGCATGTGGTGAGGCAACTAATGGCAGATTGGGTTTGGGCCTCTCCAGTGGGACCATCCCAATCCCCCGTCAGATCACCGCACTCAGTAACTACGTGATAAAGAAGGTCGCTGTGCATTCAGGAGGACGCCACGCTATGGCCCTGACTGTGGACGGGAAGGTGTTTTCCTGGGGCGAAGGAGACGATGGCAAGCTTGGGCACTTTAGTAGAATGTAAGTCATTGAATGTGGACACTGTGCACACCCCAGATACTTAACGCACCCTTTATTATCTCACTGTGTATTTTTAGCAAACTATGATGTGTATAATATCCACATGAAGTGCTGAATTAATAAAAGAAATAACAAAAATGTGTGTAGTTTCTCAGACAGTCAACAGTCAGTCAACAGCTCATACACTGTGGAACTACACGCCGATTGGCTCAGTTTAATTAAAATAAAACACTCCTAAAAGGGTAATAGCTTTTATCTTTTCAGCTTTGAAGGTCCTGTAGATCTTCTTCAGTGTAAGGTTGAAGTATAAATTGAGCTCATGATTTCACAAGCTGTGTTCCAACTTCAGGAGTTTGATTTGACAGTAGCTGTACTCTTCCTTAATCGTCATTGTGATTTATTCTTAAATAAACGTTTTCATGATTTATCAGCTTTAAATCTCAATTATAGTTGTTGCATGCACTGATTATGAAAAAAAGACAGTCAGCACAATGATGATTACACTTACAATGCACCTTTTTGTCATGAAACATCATCATCTTCTCTTGTTTAGAATGGAGTCAGCCAGTTTGGTCATTTCTTTATAACGTTAGCTAAAGCTGTTGGGTGCCGATATATGCTGTAGTGAAGGCAGGCCAACAGGGGCTAAAGCTGTGTTTAAGTCTATGTCGCAACTTATGACCTAACCGGAAACTCCTTTTAACTCCTCTGCCACGTAATGTTCCAAGCCGTTTAGTTGATGCAGGCTGTGTCAGCGAGATGTGTAGTTAATTTTTTACATCGTCATATGTGCTTTATGGACAGCAGTTTCTAATGAAATAGAAATAAGTAAGGATGATTAAGAAGAGTCTGATTTTTATTTGTTTGCTTTATTTTTTCCTTTAGGAACTGTGACAAGCCCCGGCTTATTGAGGCGCTGAAGACGAAGCGCATCCGTGACATTGCCTGTGGCAGCTCTCACAGCGCTGCCATCACATCCAGCGGGGAGCTGTACAGCTGGGGGTTGGGTGAATATGGCCGACTCGGACACGGGGACAACACCACTCAGCTGAGGCCCAAACTGGTAAGTTCAGCCTTTGTTTACTTTACACACATGGCTGCCCATTGTGTCATCAGCTGATCAAAGAAAGATGAAATTTGCATCCAGTATAGTCTATGATGAATTCACACACTTTACACAGTAGAAAAAGCAGCAGACAGATTGGTTGCTACATACAGACTTAACTACATGACGTGTGATTTGATCATCTTAATCTTCTGTCTGTCGTCCAGGTGAAGGTACTTCTGGGACACCGTGTTATCCAAGTGGCTTGTGGGAGCAGGGATGCTCAAACTCTAGCCCTCACTGATGAAGGTATTTCTCTTATTGCCCTTAAAAGTAGCCCTACAGATTAACAGCTGTTGGATTTGGCAACATATAGTCACGTTGTACTGTCGACATTGTTTGTGATTGTCACCGACTAATGCAGTTGGATTGAAACTAAAATATCGTTGTTGTTTTTATTTATACAGCACATTTAATGTGCTGTATAAAGCAACGTCAACCAAAGTGCTGTAAAGGATTACAAAATAACTAGTAACTATATTATCTTCAATCACCTCTGTCATTTAAAAACTGTCCAACGGGCAGAAATCCCAGCAGCTCTGTCTGGCTTTGTAATGGATCAGTGAAGTCTGTTCTCTTCAATCAGCAAAACACGACCAACTAACAGTGAAGAGCAGCATTTAGAAGTAGACTTTGATCAAGCCTCCTCTTAAAAAAATACATTCATGCAAGTGTTTTTAAGTTTTAACCTTTTTTTAAAACGGTCTTGTCCGACAGCTTTAGCAAGCGAACCATCCTCAGAGTGCTCTGTTGTGTCAAACCCATTTGCTTTGCCAAGAGGAGCTTTACAAACTTTATAGGCTCGTCTTGTTAAGTCTTTTTCTTGTCTTTATTTGGTTATTTTATCACTAGTGCTAAAGCTGACAGGAGAGGCAACATTTGAACTTTTTAAATGATTCCAGTAAAAAAAAAAATTTTTTTTGACACAATTGTGTTCCAGTTTCTAGTCCGTAATGTTTTGGGGGTTTTTTTCTTCAGGATTTGTGTTCTCCTGGGGGGATGGGGACTTTGGGAAGCTGGGTCGTGGAGGAAGCGAAGGCTGCAACGTACCACAGAACATTGAAAGGCTCAACGGGCAGGGCGTCTGCCAGATTGAGTGTGGAGCACAGTTCTCCCTGGCTCTCACTAAATCTGGAGTGGTGTGGACCTGGTGAGATGAATGTGTTCCACGTTTAGGTTATCATTCATTATCTGTTCTCAGGCTTTCTTTGACCGTTAACTGTTTCCAAACAGGGGCAAAGGCGATTATTTCCGGTTGGGCCACGGCACCGACGTCCATGTGCGGAAGCCCCAGATGGTGGAGGGACTGAGGGGCAAAAAGATTGTCCACGTTGCTGTCGGAGCGCTGCACTGTCTGGCTGTCACAGACACAGGACAGGTTTGTACTGACCTCAACAAATGGTGTTAGAAACCAGAGCACACCCTTCAAAGTCTGATCATTTAGTGCCGTGGCTCTGCTCCAGATGTGAGTTTGTGTTCCTGCAGCAAGACCTGATTTATTGAGCAGTTAGCTCTGACCTTTTGCTCTCACACTGATTTTTTTTTCTCTTTTCTTCACCTTGTTTAATAGTTTTCCTCAGAACAAATTTGATTATACTAACATATCACCTCCAATGATAAGAGGCAGCTGGTCAATGTTTTTTAAGAGACTGTTGAAAGTAAAAGCTTGGCGCTGAGCCTTCACTGTACAGGAAAGAAAGAGACTCAGAAATGTGTCAAATGTACAGAAATCTAAGGTGGTGTGACATGTTTGATGGTATCTCGTAACCTTTTGTTTGTGACATACACGCTAACAGGTGTAATAAAAACTCCATCTAATTAAAGGCTTTATGCTTCTCTGTCAGGTGTATGCGTGGGGTGATAATGACCACGGGCAGCAGGGAAATGGTACTACCACAGTTAACAGGAAGCCCACCCTTGTTCAGGGTCTGGAGGGACAGAAAATCACTCGGGTGGCATGTGGCTCATCCCACAGTGTGGCCTGGACCACAGTGGATGTGACCACCCCCTCTGTTCATGAGCCAGTTCTTTTCCAGACAGCCAGGGACTCCCTCGGAGCGTCATACCTGGGTAAGCCTTGCTGTCTACATGCAGCTTGTCCACAAGGTGGAGCTGTGCAGTCATTCAGTGCAGCCAAGCAATTTTTCAGCAATGATGCTTTAAAGAGTCTTTTTTAATCAGCATTTAAGGTAAATATATGCTATTAAAAAAAAACATCTGATGGATGCTCTTGAGTTCACTTATTTTCTAAATATGTGCCCAGCTCTGCACATCCTATATTGCCAGTTGTGGTAATAGTAGGGCAACTGCAGGGGTTGGATATTGAGACGATGGGGCATACATCGACCTTGGTTTTAGACACAACTATGAATTCTTTAGGCAACAGATTTCTTGAACAAAAAGTGCTAAAACCACCTCCATAGGACGACACTGAGTCAAACGTGAACCTTTTGGCTTAATTTTTCACCTTCAGTTTTGAAGTATTAAAAAACCTGCAGTTCCTCTGTGTACAGTAGGCTCTTAATGTCAGTCAGTCCCCCATAGACAGGGGAAGATGCTAAAAGGTCCATCTAATTTTATGCTTTTTAACAACAACACAGCATCGTGACTTTTTTATTTAACTCACCTGTTTAAATTGGCTTAAGGCCTAAAGTTTGCTTTATCACACTTTGTTGACTGACATGCGAATGGTGACATTTGTGGTTTTAGCTGCTAGCTTTTTGCTAGGCTGCCCCTCGGCTAACGGAGTCCCTGAACTGCATCTCTGGACCTTTTTAGGACTGTCTAACACTCGAAATAATGGGGGTTACCCATCTGAGAGCTAACTCAAATTTGAAACTAAAAAGCAAACTCATTTCCTATTATGGTCTCTCTCAGTGGGCCCAGGTGTAGCTCATTTAGCTAGTTACCATCAGATCAAGAGCTGCAAGACAAAGAACGACACAACAGAGATAAAACAAGCACAACCTTCAGGACGTCCGGGCAGTATGGGTCATCACAGCAATAAATTAACAATATTTTTCTCTTCTGTACCGCCTTTGCTTTTCAATCTGGAAGCTCTCAACATCCATCTTTCACAGACTCAATATTGTCTCCCTCATTGTGTGCAAGACCCAAACACAACCATATCAACATCTGCATCAGGCTTCAGCAGCAGTTACTTTTCTTAGCTGCAGGTGGTAGAAAACACAGGCCTGGAAGTAAAGCTGGAGCTGTTTTACGCTGCCTCCCATCAATGACAGTGTGTCTCATTGTTTTGGTGTTGTACTCTGTAGGTGTCCAGTCAGACAGTGACTCATCATCAGTGAGCAACAAGCTGAGTGGGCAGAGCAGCGTGAAGTCTAATCGACCCTCACTGGCCAAAATTCTCCTCAGTCTGGATGGAAACCTGGCCAAACAGCAGGCTCTGTCTCATGTGCTGTCAGCCCTTCAAATCATGTATGCAAGGTAGGCTGTATGCACGGTTTGAAAAATCTATTTCTAATGTGCAGGAAGACTTGCATGGGAAATGTACTTTCTTTAAATGATAGAAATGTGAGAAGTAAAAGAAAACAGGTAAAGAAATTCAACTAACAATACATGATATGAAACTTATATCCTGCAGCTATTCAGGGCTTGAATGCTGTAACTTCTATCTTGTTCGTTTAATTATGTATGACCAAACTGGCTGACTCCGTTCTAAACAGGAGAAGATGATGATGTTTCTGAATAAATTAAGTATCTGACTGGCAGGAGTCATCATTAATTGGCGTTAAACGTTGACAGACTGTGTTGTGTGTTCCCTCAGAGATGCAGTGGTGGGCGCACTCATGCCGGCCAGCATGATCCTGCCAACAGAGTGTCCTTCCTCTTCACCTATTCCCCCATCAGACTCTTCATCCTCATCCAGCGTGAGCGATGAAGAAGGTCCTCCTGTTCCACCAGAAGCTGAAGAGCGAGTCAGCCCAAATCCCTGGCAAGACAAGAAGGGAGAGGTTAGGAACACAATACACCTTGCCTCTTAAAAACCTCACGGTTTAGTAAATGTCAGTGAGGCTGTTCTCGTGCTGTTTGGGTTTTTGAAGCGCTGCCTCAGCTGGACTTTCTGCTGATTTCCTGTTAAACTGTAAAAACACTCAGTGTGCATTTTTGTCCATGACGACCAGGTGTGGGGATGCAGTCATCAGCAAACTGCATTTGGGTCCAATCTTGGAGCTCTCACAGGACCTTGATGAGAGTTATGACTTTAAGTTTCTGCAAACATTTCCATTCTTGGTGTTCTTTCTAAAGATAACTGTTACAGCTATCTCTGAGCATGGTCCAGCTTCATTTAAACAACCTGAAACCATTACTTATCCATGTTTTTAAACTTCCTTGTTGTGCAAAGAGCCGTCCTCTCCTCTCTCAGAGAGTGGTGTGTCTGAAATATGTAGTAGTCACCCGCAACAAACAGGCCTGTGACTTTGACAAACACAGGCTATTGTTTTTGGGGTGGATAGTTTTCTTTTGATCCTCACAGCACTGAGACTTTGGTGTAGCTGACTTTTTTCACAGCCTAACCACACAGCAAGAGGGTCCTGAGTTTGAACCCAGGATGGGCCCTTCTCTATGGAGAACGGATTTGTGTGGTTTTTACCCCTGAGCCGTTAAAGCTGATGGGATACTGCCGTCACCTCACAGGGGCAGCGTGGACATCCAACTTTGTGAACACAGTAATTCAAGAACGAGGCGGTATAGGACTTTGATACAGAAATTGAGCATCCATGGAAAAGTTGGAATCTCTGTGACCTCAAACAATATATTAGATGTATATTTACTCTCAGATATGAAGATTCTTAGTGGGAGCTTGTTAACCGTGTGCAGTAAATATTGTTGTTTGTTCGCGTTTGGTGAACTTGGGTGAATTTGGTGTGTATGAACAGGTTCCCTCATCTGAAGACGCTATCACCCCGTCATCAGCAGTAACTCCATCAGCCTGTGGAGCCTCCTCACGTCCTTTCATCCCTGTCACTGATGACCCCGGAGCAGCCAGCATCATAGCTGAGACCATGACGAAGACCAAAGAAGTAAGTCAGTCTGATGGCAAGCAGAGACTTTGCCCTGAGCCAAGTGTTGTTAGCTTAAAGGTTTTTCTGTTGTTTGCTTCTCCTCAGGACTCTGAGAGTCAGAGCAAAGTGGTTGGTCCGGAGCCTCAGTACCTGGATGAGTTCACCAGTCTGCTTGTGCCTGATGACACACGAGTAATGGTGGACGTGTTGAAGCTTGCAGTATCCTGTCGTTCTGGGGAGAAAGGCAAGGAGGTCCTGTCTGCAGTGCTGTCTGGCATGGGCACAGCGTATCCACAGGTACTGTCATATATTCCCTGGAAGCTGTGTGTGCATTGGTCTGCAAATTGTTAACATTCTGTATATGGGTCCTTGCAGGTTGCTGACATGCTGCTGGAGTTGTGCGTCACTGAATTGGAGGATGTTGCTACAGATTCTCAGAGCGGCCGTCTGTCCTCCCAGCCAGTCGTCGTAGAAAGCAGCCATCCCTACACAGACGACACATCGACCAGCGGGACCGTAAAGATCCCAGGTTAGAGGAAAAAAGACCTTTGAAAGGCAGAGATCATTATCAGGGTCTTATTGAATCTCAGTAAAATCACTCTCTCGGACATAAACAATAACTTCTGTTTTGCTCTTCAGGTGCCGAGGGTCTGAGGATAGAGTTTGACCGACAGTGTTCGACCGAGAGACGCCACGACCCGCTAACAATCATGGATGGAGCCAACAGGATTGTCTCTGTCAGATCAGGTGATGAGGGGAAGAGATTAAACTTTACTCTCACAAAATACAAGAAATGAAAAATTAATGTAGCTGTGCGTTTCAGGTCGGGAGTGGTCTGACTGGTCCAGTGAATTAAGGATCCCCGGAGATGAACTCAAATGGAAGTTTACCAGTGATGGGTCGGTTAATGGGTGGGGCTGGCGCTTCACAGTCTACCCCATCATGCCTGCAGCGGGTAAGACATGATGGATAACAAACTTTTCTGGTAATAGTTCTTTATTATTAGGGTTGTAAACGTTTACTATTGCACTGATGCTGAACAAACACTGTCATGGTGTGTGCCCAAGCAGCAGCCTCCACCTTGTACAGCTCTTATAATAGCTTTATAGGCTAAACATGTTTTTTGTAGGATGGAAACCCATGTTATTTTTTTATTTGGTGTCAGTAGGGACTCACTCATTGCTGGTGCCAGCCTCAAGTGGACATTTGAAGAACTTCAGCTTTTGGCACTTCAGCGTTGGTTTTATTTTTCAGTAACAAGTGGATCGTAGCTACTAATTGTCTGTCAGGCCTCAGCCCGCCAATCAGAGTCTCTGATCTGAACACAGTCTGTTAACCAGGCTTTCTGGTGTCAGCTGATGTGGACCTCCATCCTCTCATCCAAATATGGCCCAAAAACAACAGCACTGTGGCACCCAAAAGCTAATGTTGAGTCTTTAAAATGTAGAGTCCAGAAACCAGTTGGTGATAATATGATGGTATTATTTAAAGTGTATGTCTGTGACAGTCAGACTTCATTCTTCTTCTTCAGGTCCCAAAGACTTGCTGTCTGATCGCTGTATCTTGTCCTGCCCCTCCATGGATCTGGTCATATGTCTCCTGGACTTTAGGCTCAACTTTGCATCCAATAGGAGCATCGTGCCCCGTCTAGCCGCTTCTCTTGCTGCTTGTGCTCAGCTCAGTGCTCTAGGTACAGAATTGTGCTCTTGCTTCACCAGGTTATTTCTTAATAAAGTATGAAATAAATTTTCACAGGACTAAATTTGTTTTGTGTAGCTGCTGGTCACAGGATGTGGGCTCTGCAGAGGCTACGGAAGCTTCTGACCACAGAATTCGGTCAGTCAATCAACATAAACAGGCTGCTGGGCGACAGCGAAGGAGAGGCTCGCTCTATGGTGAGTACACTGTCATAATTAAGATATCTGCCTGATGGCTTAATTGGAATATTCGTTATCCATTTATTATGGTAAATTATTGGACTGTAAAGGAGAGCTAAAAATATTTGACTCTCGTGAAGATGATGTAGCTAAAAAATTTTTTTAAAAAAAGTCCAGAAAAATCATTTCTTCCTGAAGAAAAGACGAGTGTTAGTTATACATGTGGTCGCTCAGCACATGCGACTGACCGATGGCCTTTCTTTTTTTCAGAGCTTCACAGGTAGTGCTCTGGCTGCTTTGGTCAAGGGGCTGCCTGAGGCTCTGCAGAGGCAGTATGAGTACGAAGACCCGATTGTCCGCGGAGGGAAACAGCTGCTCCACAGTCCGTTTTTCAAGGTATACATGCAGTTGTTCTCTTAAATACACGGTAACACCATAGTTTTCCTTTGCAGAGCATAACTTTAACACTTTGCCCAGGTACTGGTTGCTCTTGCCTGTGACCTCGAGCTCGATACCTTACCTTGCTGTGCTGAGACACATAAGTGGGCCTGGTTCCGCCGATATTGCACTGCCTCCAGAGTGGCTGTGGCTCTAGATAAGAGAACATCTTTACCCAGACCTTTCCTGGATGAGGTACGTCTGCACAGCTGTGTTGTCTGTGCAAGCTTTCATTTTGCCCTGAAAATCTCTCTAATCCATTTTCCTTCACCTTTTAAAGGTTACAAAGAAAATTCGTGAGCTCATGGCAGATCACGAGAGCATGAACACCCTGCACGAGAGTCACGACTTATTCAAGCGTGAGCACGACGAGCAGCTCGTGCAGTGGATGAACCGGCGCCCAGATGACTGGACGCTTTCTGCCGGGGGGAGTGGCACCATTTACGGCTGGGGGCACAACCACAGAGGGCAGCTAGGGGGCATTGAGGGGGCAAAAGTCAAAGTACCTACATCTACAGAAGCCCTCGCCACATTGCGGCCAATCCAGCTTATTGGTGGGGAGCAGACTCTGTTTGCTGTCACTGCTGATGGAAAGGTGTGTTTGCTTTTACCTGTCATAAAAACCTCTGTGCCACTAACCCTTCACAGAGCATACATCGACAATATCAGCTGGACCATTGCTGCACGGCTACTGTAGGGTCATTCATAAAAATGCATCACTACCTCCCACTTTAGCACATTTTTTTTCCCAGTTTTAGTATATTCAATGAAGCCGTTCAAGGAAGTAAATTCATACTATGACTATTTTCCTCAGAGTACAAAAAGATGGGTCTATTTTTTTTTTTTTCCCCCCCCCCAGCATTTCTGAGCTCTCATAACTTCATCTGTGCAGAAAATTTTCATAAGATAAGAAGAACTTTATTTATCCCGAGGGAAATTCTTTTGTCATACACATGCTCAATGCAGCAAGAGGGACAGAGGAATAAGATATACAATAGAATACTAGTATACAGTAATAAACAGTAGGATAGTGCAAAATATAATATCAAATAACTCTAACAAGTAACAATATAACTATATCCTGAAAAATAAATAGCTTAGCTATCAGTGAAGGTGATTCTAAAAGTGGCATAGTATTGTGCAAATGAATAAAAGAGAGTAGCAGCATTATGATGGGGAGATGAAACAAACGTTCGATGAAAAACTGTTGGGTGATATTGCACGGTCTGAATGGAAACAGAATGACTTTGTTAGCGAGGATGAGTTGTACAGTCTTATTGCCACCGGCACAAAGGATTTCCTGTGGCGGTCAGTTCTGCATTTCGGGGCGATTAGTCTTTTGCTGCATATGCTCCGATGGTCCATCATGGGGTGGGAGGGGTTGTCCATGATACAAAGAAGCTTTTTTTAGCATTCTCTTCTCAGACACCTCCTCTAGGTTCTCCAGTCTGACACCCAGGACAGAACCAGCCTTTTTAATCATGTGATATTTCATACTCTAAGTATTGCAATTTAAAGTCATGTACTTGTAAAAATGCATGGCTTGATTAAATATACGACAGACTTTGTACGTAAAGTCAGCTCAACCTTTATTTTTGCTTTGGGTTCTAACACCAGTTTATTTCCTGTCGATGCTCAGCTCTATGCCACAGGATATGGTGCAGGGGGCAGGCTGGGTATCGGTGGCACTGAGTCTGTGTCGACCCCAACCTTGCTGGAGTCCATTCAGCACGTGTTCATCAGAAAGGTGGCTGTGAACTCTGGAGGAAAGCACTGCTTGGCACTGTCCTCTGAGGGAGAAGTCTACTCATGGGGTGAAGCTGAGGACGGAAAACTCGGCCATGGGAACAGAAGGTTAAGACTACATGCACTAAAAATAAGAAAACCTCTTTCATATTAAGTTTATATATATATATATATATATATATATATATATATATATATATATATATATATATATATATATATATATATATATATATATATATAAATAACTAAACCTCACTCAAAAATTTGGACAGTAAAGTAAATTTTTGTGCTAACTGTGCGTCCTTTTGTCTTTAGCCCCTGTGACCGTCCCCGTGTGATTGAGTCTCTGAGGGGAGTGGAAGTGGTGGATATTGCAGCCGGAGGAGCTCACAGTGCCTGCATCACTGCCAGCGGAGAGCTCTTCACGTGGGGCAAGGGTCGCTATGGACGCCTGGGACACGGAGACAGCGAGGACCAGCTTAAACCCAAGCTGGTCTGTGGTCACTCGACTCAGTTTCTCACAAGACTCAAAAAAAATAAAATAAAATGTGCTTAACTTGTAAAGAGTAACTGTGCGTGCTTTATCCAGGTGGATGCACTGCAGGGTCACAGAGTCATTGATGTCGCCTGCGGCAGCGGGGATGCCCAGACACTCTGTCTAACTGATGATGACATGGTCTGGTCCTGGGGAGATGGGGACTACGGCAAACTGGGCCGGGGAGGCAGTGATGGCTGCAAAATCCCCATGAAGGTAAGAAGGATTACAGAGCAGTGTGTACTGGAGGTGAACAGAGGCATCAGTTATACCTCAGTTTTCTAGTTATTTCATGTGGGAGACCAGAGTCTGAATCACCTAATCAGTTTTCTGTTCTTTATAAGGTCAGTATACACAACTTTTAGTTAAAGGTATTTATTGTAATTTCTTGTGCCCCCAAAAAATAAATAAATAGATAAATAGTGTCATGTAAAATGGGGCCAGACTGCACTTTTTTTTTTTTTGTTTTTTTTTTTTTTTTTAGGTACTACCAATTTTGTTAAGTAGCAACTTTGCTAAATACATAGAAGGGTGTGTCATGCTGCCAAATATCTTCTCTTTGGTGTGGTAAGATTGGCTTTTGAAGATGACTTAAAAAATAGTTATGCTAGCACCACCTGGATATGCAAAGATGAAGACTGTTAGAAAAGGTCCTGAGGGTGAAGACCATGAAAAGGCTGTACTGGAAGCACAACTTTCTGTTTCTGACTCTCCACCACCCTGGAAAGTTGAGATCATATCAAAGGGTCAGATATGAACTTGCTTTAATAATCTTTATTTTTGTTTTTCCACATAATTATTAAATTCCTGAATGTGACAGTTTAAAGATGGTGAATTTCACAAAAAATAATATTAATTTCAAATAATAAAAACCCCAAAACCTTTGACCATACTTATCATGAGAAAATTGGTACACAAAAATATTTGAATCCAGAATTAGCTTTGCAGTTTTTCATTACCGAAATTGTTTTGAATTTATGGAAGGGTTTGTTGTTCTGTTTGGTAGTACTTGTACACACTAAACACAAAAGGACAGGGAACCAAAATGTAATATGCTGCGTTATATTAATGTATAATGAGTATTTTGCTTGTTTAGACATATGTAGCGTTGTTCTTATTTTTAAAGCTCTGTGTGTACAGACACAGGTTGGTTCTGAGGCCTTGTCGCCTTTTTGTTTTTCAGTAAATGTAACAGGATTTCTCGGCTCCTCACCCTAACATGATCAGCTTCACTGTTTCACTCATAATGACAGAACAGAATAGAAACAGTGGCAGAGTACAAATGAAATGATGACGTAGTTCTGCGTTTTATTCCTGTAATGTCGGCTCTACAGAGGAAGACCTTATCAAGGTGTTTTAAAGCCACAAACGTGAGTTATGTTTCAATGCTGAAAAATTGGAAGTTAACCTGTCCCTCTGCTTTTCAGATTGACTCTCTCACCGGCCTCGGAGTGGTCAAAGTCGAGTGTGGTTCGCAGTTTTCTGTGGCTCTCACGAAGTCTGGAGCTGTGTATACGTGGTAAGTACAGAGACGAGCTGTCAAGTTCAGGTGTTGTATTTGGTTGTGATGAGGTGGCTCATCGTGGTGTGTTAATGTGTCCTTTTAAAGGGGAAAAGGTGACTACCATCGGCTGGGCCATGGCTCTGATGACCACGTTCGAAGGCCCAGGCAGGTCCAAGGGCTACAAGGGAAGAAAGTCATCGCCATCGCTACGGGGTCCCTTCACTGTGTGTGCTGCACAGAGGATGGTAGGAAGAATGTTTTTCTGTGCGATCGTGCTTTTTTTGGTACAAATTCTCTTTACCGTTTATCATTAAACCTAGCAGATCGGTTATGTTGAGTTAGATTTAGCTTCACAAAAGGTTTTGTTGCTTGTTTGGCTCAGGAGAAGTGTACACATGGGGTGACAACGATGAAGGCCAACTTGGAGATGGGACTACGAACGCCATCCAGAGGCCGCGGCTAGTGGCTGCACTGCAGGGCAAGAAAATCAACAGGGTGGCCTGTGGATCTGCTCACACTCTGGCCTGGTCCACAAGCAAGCCCACTAATGCAGGAAAGCTGCCTGCACAGGTACTACACTCACTTAAGGTAGAAACTGAGGTAAAAAAAAAATAAATTTTGGTTTCAGCTTCCAGTAGATGGCATTAAAGTTGTGCAGATAAAAATATATAAAAAAAAAAAAAAATCAAAGCCAGATCCAGCCAGATGAGCGTGTGCTGTGTTTCAGGTTCCCATGGAGTACAACCACCTGCAGGAGATCCCGATCATGGCCCTGAGGAACAGGCTGGTGCTGCTGCATCACATCTCAGAGCTTTTCTGCCCGTGCATACCGATGTTTGACCTGGAGGGCCGGCTCGGTCAGACGGGCCATGGCCCCTCGGTGGGATTCGACACACTCAGGGGCATTCTCATCTCCCAGGGCAAGGTGGGACAGCACGGTACTGAGAAACCAATTCCATGATGTGGAATGATGTGACAGCCACTAAAACATTTCTTTAAATTATTTGAACAGGAAGCGGCTTTCAGGAAGGTAGTTCAAGCCACGATGGTGAGGGACAGACAGCATGGACCTGTGGTGGAGCTGAACAGGATACAGGTACTTTTAGAAACACATACATATAGCTCACATAATCACTCACTTTGGCCTCCTTTCAAGTCTCCGGCCCCCCTTACTGTAGTTCCCTCTCCCTGCTCTCCCTGTGAGGCTGCGTTCCAGTCTGGCTCCTGACTGTTACATGTGATGTCTTTCATAAGGGGATTGTTTCATGGTGTGTGATCTGCTCTCCAGCTTGTCTGTAGGGAGTCTTTCCTCCTCCTCCACCCCTTTCCCCTTCATCTAACTTGAGTTGTATTGTAGTGGGAGCTGTCATAACGAGCTGGTCATGCACATCAGGACTTCCTCTCTATCTAGCAGGAAGTTGTTAAGCCCACAACAGAACCAGATCAAACCGTAATCTCTATTTTTTTCTTTCCTCCCCTTCTTCTTCACCCCACAGGTGAAGCGTTCCCGTAGCAAAGGAGGTCTGGCAGGTCCTGATGGAACAAAGTCTGTATTTGGTCAGATGTGTGCCAAAATGAGCTCTTTTAGCCCCGACAGCCTGCTGCTTCCTCATCGCGTGTGGAAGGTCAAATTTGTAGGTACGTGTCCACGCTGTGATGCCCACGCCTCCCTTTAAACTCTGAACTGTCAGAAACTTTTTCTTACCCTTGTTTTAAATACGCTGCACCTATTTTCTCAGGGGAGTCTGTGGATGACTGCGGTGGAGGCTACAGTGAGTCCATCGCTGAAATGTGCGAGGAGCTGCAGAACGCACTGACTCCTCTGCTCATTGTCACCCCAAATGGCCGCGACGAGTCGGGCGCCAACAGGGACTGTTTCCTGCTAAACCCCGCAGCCAAGTCCGCTCTTCACATGAGCATGTTCCGCTTCCTAGGTATAATCCAGTTAATCTCCCAGTCAGGACTGGGGTGTTAATCCCAGATAAACCAACTCTGAAAATATGCTTTTAGTATAAAAAGTGTAAATATTTCATCTGCATTTTCACTGATAAAGCACCTGGCTAGTTTTATTTAGTACACATAATTTTTATTGTTGGTTCACGCGTCCTCGCACAGCTCAGTGTTCATGTTTGATCTGTGGGTAATGTCCTCTGCCTTGCTGCGTCTGCAGGAGTGCTCCTAGGGATTGCAATCCGGACTGGAAGCCCTCTTAGCCTGAATTTGGCAGAGCCTGTTTGGAAACAGCTGGCAGGCATGAATCTGACCATCGCTGACCTCAGTGAGGTATGTGCACAGCCCCCTCACAGGCGTGTTTGTTTTCATTTTTGCTTTAACTTATTATAAAATAAATAAGTACACTTTGTAGTTTTTTTGGGGTTTTTTTTTTTTTTTTTTAAAGACACTTAACCTCCTAAGACCCTCTGCTGTCACTGTCTTTCCTTTTACATGGACCACATCCAAAAGAGGACCGTGCGTCTGTTTTGCTCTTTATCTGTCTGAAACTGGAATGATGGATGCTGCAAGAAGTAGAACAGCTGGGCAAAGAGTTTTGCTGTCTGAGGAGGCAAAAAAGGCAAAGGGGATGTAGCAGGTTTCCACATAACCAGTGGTTAGTTTAAAAATAACAAAAAATGCAGGACAAGCTCATTGGCCGTTTTTAGTTCTGACTTCACCTGTGAAGCAAACTGGCTGCCCTCCCTTAACAAACATAGTTTCCTGATGTCAGAGGTTAGTGAAGTAAAGGAAGTGCAGACATGGACAATAACCATTTCACTCATGCAGGCTATAAAATGTAATGCTTCTCAACAAAAAGGCTTAAAATGATGACGGTGTTGTAGTTACTAATTCTTTTCCAGATTTAATTATTAATAGAACAAGTAAATTTGACCCAGCATTAGAGCAAGAAGTGGAAAGAGTCTGCATCGAAGGAAGCGACAAAGGGGAAAAGGAGAAAGTAAAAAAAGCAAAACCACAGTGAATTTGAAGTGATCATGCACTCAGAGCAGAGAGCTTGGACACTCAGGAGCATTTAAAATGATAAGTTTCCGTTTTTTTTGTTTTGTTTTTTTGTTTTTTTTTAAATGTTGGTGAATGTTTAAAACGGAAAGCAGTCAGGTTTTCTGTAGTTGCAGCATGCCAGCTCCGATGCACTTAAGCATCAGCTGCGTGCTACAGGCGTCTCTTTGCTTTTGTGTCTTTTGTTCCTGATTTACAAATGATTGTAAAAGGAATAAACGACTCTTAAACTCTGACACGAGGCAGCAAAATCATTGCTGAGTCAAAGCCACATCTGTTCTCACACAAGGGCCATTTAAAGCGTATTATAGCTTCATATTGTCCATTCTTTCTTAGGGCCGGTACCCACAAAACACTCAGACAGAAGCTCAGAATTCAACCTTTCCTCCTCCCTGCAGCTGGAAAGATGAAAGACTGAAAATGTTGTATAATATCTGACATAACAAACCACATGACGTGCATTATAACATGGAGGAGAAACCCACTCGTATATATTCCTCCTGAGATTAAAACCTAAGCCCCTCCGCTGTTCTGCAGTGGTACGGACTAGAGATGGCACGATACCACTTTTTTATGTCCGATACCGATATCATAAATTTGGATATCGGCCGATACCGATATGAATCCGATATAGTGTGTTTTTTAATCAATAAAACTGTTTTTTTTAATATCTTGCTGCTTTTTGTATAAGTTCATACTCAAGTTAAAAAAAATAAATAAAAAAAAACAAACACTAAAGCTATTCTGTTATACCTGTATGCAAAAAATGCACTGCACCCAAAATATTTCATAGTTCAGCAATACTGATCAATCTAATAAACTTAAACCTGCTCCATCCTCCCTATTCTGGTATTTTAAAGAGTAAGCAACCTAACTAATAGGGCTGTAAAACTCCCAGCCAAAAAAAAAAAAAAACGAAAAAATAAGGAACCACCCTCCACCTCATGATGCTTAATCGACGTAATCAACTTTAATTTGATGCAGTGTGAAAAAAAATGCACAGAAATCAATTATTTTTCAAGAATAATTAAATAGATTCAACATCTTTCTTCAACAGAACTGCAGACTGCACAGATGGTACCTTCCCAAAGGAAAAAGTACTATAGCTTACTAGGGTATATTAGACTTAATAGTTACTATATACAGTAATGGACTTCTATTCATTTTACATCAGATTAAAACTTTGGGTGTAAGATTCAGATAATTATTTAATAAAAGCTAGACATTTTAAATGAGAATAAAAAAGAAAAGTATGTCTTTGTGCCCCCTTCTCCCCTGTTCATGCCCTATCGGCCCCCCTGGCTAAACTTTGCTAGATCCGCCCCTGCACAGTTACCAGCCGTCAGCTACGTAGAAAAGGATCCTGGTGTAGAAAGTAACATTAAATAAATTCTAACAACAGATTATCAAGCTTAAACGTGCTGCTGTTGTTCAGCCGCTGGTTTCCTCTTTCTGGTGCAAAGTGGGAGATAAACAAGAGAGACGGACTCGCGACAGAAAAGCCGATCAGCTGATCATTAAGCAGTTTCAGGATTGAAGAAGCAGCAGAAGAGGGAGAGAAGAGGCAGTCGCTCCATATATCGGTTGTTAAGCTTAACGCGGGAATGCTTTACAAACATTCAGAGATAAACTTACACACTTGCTTTACTTCTCTCTGGGATCACTTCCTTGGAGATGAAATGCCGGATTGGTAGCAAGGCTACAAATACACACAGCCTCTCTATCACGTGAGCACACTGCTCCAACGTGCTATGGTTATGAGGAGAGTTACGCCGTGTCGAAAGTTTTGTGAGGTGCTTTTTTGATATTTAATGGATCGGATTACATTTTTTATTTTTCTCCGATATCCGATCCAGTAATTTACGTCAGTATCGGACCGATACGTAATATCGGATCGGTCCATCTCTAGTACGGACCTCTCTAGATGTTTCTCGAAAGTCATACTGTGCTGCTCCTTCGAAAGGTTAGAATCTATACTTGCTGAAGTGAAGAAGGTCGCGAGGCATAACCTCAGCTTTTGTCTCAGATGGTGTGAGTCGACTCCTGCCCTCAAACTCTGATCATGAGCTCCTGAGCCGTCTTTGGGGGAACAGTGGAGTGGAAAAAAGGGCTTCTACCTCACAAAGCTACCCTTGTTTTGTGGTTTTGCCCCTGAGATATTGGAAAGGTTAGCTGGGAAATGAATTTAGCACAAGACTCCAAAAAATGGATCACTCCAGCGCTCACGGGAACTGTGTTGTGTTAATGAGTTGTGGGCACATGCTCACACACACACGCGCGGATAAATGTTGCGTAAAGTTCAGCTAAATTGTACGTTTATTACTCAGTTTAGTTCAAATTCCCAGCAGTGATTTGCTCTGTTTTTTTTCCAGGTTGATAAGGATTTTATTCCTGGCTTGATGTACATTCGGGACAACGAGGCCACACCTGAGGAGTTCGAGGCCTTGACCCTGCCCTTTACTGTGCCCAATGCCAGCGGCCAAGACATCCAGCTCAGCTCCAAGTACTCCCACATCACCCTGGAGAACCGTGCCGAATACGTCCGCCTGGCCATCAACTACAGGTAAGAGAACATGCTCACTGCATACAAATAATCTACTTTCACAAATAAGCTCTGGACAGTTTCTAGAGCATCAGGTTAGCAAATCTCCCACAGCTCTCCTCTCTCACATTAAGTCCACAGCAGGAAGTAGTCTGCTTCAGACTTGTTCATACTGCATGAAATACTCTGTGTGGAGGTTTCTGGATAAAGTGAATCATGACGCCCACTCACTGAGTTTTAATGCACCAAATTCTGAACTGATGCCCTGGGTAGCTGGCAGGTTAAAGGTCGCTTGATGTCTCGTCATTCTAAGGCCTATAAACGTTGAGGTCTGCAGTGCATGTGTGAAAACAACTTTGCATTTGTTTGAGTTTCCCTCTGTCTTCCTGCAGACTCCACGAGTTTGATGAGCAAGTGTCTGCAGTGCGTGAGGGAATGGCTCGAGTGGTCCCCGTCCCCCTGCTGTCACTTTTCACTGGCTACGAGCTGGAAACAATGGTGAGGGAGAGCAGCTCTAGGCTGTGAAGCCACATCTGTCCCCTGGTTGTGTGCAGATTTTATAGTGTGTGTTTGTTTCTTCGCAGGTGTGCGGAAGCCCGGACATCCCGCTGCACCTGCTGAAGTCAGTGGCCACTTATAAAGGGGTGGAGCCGACAGCACCTCTCATTCAGTGGTTCTGGGACGTGATGGAGTCCTTCTCAAACACAGAGAGGTCTCTATTCCTGAGGTTCGTCTGGGGCCGCACACGTCTGCCGCGCACCATCGCTGATTTCCGAGGAAGAGACTTTGTGGTCCAGGTGAGAAACCTAAAAGCTGTCCCCTGATTCTTTTTCACGCTTCTCGTGAGTGAAATGATTGACTCTGCGTCACCGACTACCTGCACAAATGTTGTACCGTGAACTCTGCTGACAAGTGTGCCTGTCAGCGTGCTTCTGCAGTACTGTCATAGTAAACTGACGTGTAACCGTGACATGTAGCCAGGCTGCAACTAATCTGACGCATGTGCACATGCAAAGATGAACATTTGTGTTGAACGTTGTTCTTGAAATTGTTCCACATTTTTTCTACTACTACTACTTTTTCTCCTCTCTTTTTCGACTAGAGAATCAGCAGGAACATCTCTCGCCCTGATTCAAATACATAAAATAAAGCTCCAAAATTATTTTGGTGCTCTAAATATAAAACTAATGTTCCGCGTTTGTCTTCAGGTGCTGGATAAGTACAACCCCCCGGACCACTTCCTGCCAGAGTCCTACACGTGTTTCTTCCTCCTCAAGCTGCCCAGGTACTCGTGTAAACAGGTCCTGGAAGAGAAGCTGAAGTATGCCATTCACTTCTGCAAGTCCATTGACACAGACGATTACGCCCGCATCGCCCTGTCCGGCGAGCCCGCAGCCGACGACAGCAGCGAGGACTCCGACAACGAGGACGCCGACTCGTTCGCGTCCGACTCCACCCAGGATTACTTAACGGGACACTGAAGGGCCGCAGAGAGACTGCTGGTCTCGTGTGTCGATGCACACATACATAGAAACACTGCAAAGACACAAATGTCTGTGTGTGGGGGGGGCGGGGGTGTGCAATGAGCTTTAAAAGCGTTATAAGCTAAAGAGAGGAACGAACACGGCCTCACTCTGGGTTAGTTTCTGATTGTTGTGTTACAGAATTATGTGTATTATTCCAGCTGAACTAAAAAAAAAACAGGCTCCAGCCTAGCACTGTGGTAGATCCCCTCTGGTTTGTGTGAGTTTCCTCTCCGTAGGGTGTATATAGAAGTTCATGTGCGAAAAACAGTAGTGTTTTTGTTTCTTGGTAATGTTTCTTTATAATAAATTTAAAAAAAGTTTTTAACTTAAAGTCAGTGTTTCTCACCAGGCTCAGTCCGAGCCCACTGAAGGGTCATTTTAAGATTCCTGTACCCCGCCCCTCCCCACAACCATGTCTGTGCACCATCTCCTTAACAAATGTACATAATGCGACTGTGCCATGTATTCACAGGTCTCATTCCTGCTTATTAAATGTAATCTGATTAATCCCATGTTTTCTGTGTGAAACACAAATAACTACAAGCTCACATCAAAATGACATTCAGTTCTCAGTTTTATTCCTGTCAGACATCGTTTTGCAGATTAAGGTTATTGCATAAATATCATGTTTGGAAAGAGTTGAAGGCCGCCCTCATGAAACCGCTCTATCCTTTTGTTTTTGTGTTGTCCTCATCTTATAAGAGGCGGTGCTCTAGCTAGAAGCCGATCAGATTTTCTCTTTGATTTCTTGAAGAATCCGTTTTAATATGCGGCACAAACATCCCAGCTTGATGGCGGCGGAGTGTTAAAGAAGTCTCCCGTGATTACTTGTGGGGGATTGTTGCTTGAGCACTGGGAGGGCAGCGCCTCTCTCTCATGTCCTGGGAAAAAGGCAATCAGACACGATCGTACAGACTCCTTATGGTGTCTTTAGCTCCAGTAACCGCTCTGAAATGTCTTCGGCTTTGACTTCCACCTTGCATAATCATGCACAGTTAAGTGGAGTCACGAGAGGTAAAAAAAAAAAAAGGCCTCTGTTTTATGAAGCCTTGAAGGCTTGGCTTAGAAATCATTAGCATTCTTTGTGGACTTAGTCCTTTTTTCACCACGTACAGTACTCTGCTGGGAGTCAGGTGCTTTTCACTACAGTCCAGGCTTCAGGCAGAGAGGGAGGATGGCTGAGCCCTTCATCTCCAGCTGTGTCCTATATAGTCTGTAACATAAGTGGAGGTTAATATTTCCCCCTAAATGACCTTTATTCAAGCGGATTACTTTCTGGAAACGCCATATTTCTACTAAAGCACTTTAGTCATGTGTTTTTGTTTTTTAGTTTTGGTTATTTCAAATTGGATTCCTGCCTCAATTGTGGAAAAAAAAAAAGTGTCCTGTCAGGCAAAAGTGGCAAAGTTGTTTAATATTATATAAGAATAAATGCAATTTCAAATCTTTGCAAGGGATTATTAGGACTGGAATTAGAAGTGTGATCGAGGGGAGTAGCAGAAGGGTGACCTGGGGTGACACCAGCCTTCTCTGTTATCATTTCAGTGCAACGATGTCAAAATAATGGGATGAAGTATTAAAAAAACAGAACAATTTAAAAAAACTACTGCGCATCATTACAAGGCTGCAGTGTTGCATCCTGCGGCTCAGGAGAAAGTTTGTCGCCTACCAGTTGGAAGGTTGGTGGTTCGATCCCCAGCTGAATTGGGCAAAGTACTGAACTGAAAGTGCATCTGTTGGAGTACGAGTGGATGTTGGATAAAGTGCTTCGATACTGAAAATACTGCTTGTATGACTCTGTGAATGAGGCTTGTAGCAGAAAAGCATAAGTACCCGTCCATTGTGATAATGCATGATAAAATCGTATCCACTGGAAGGTAATACAAGATGAGTTAGTGGGACTTCAACTCACTAACTGGTTAGAATGGTCCATAAATTCCAGAACATGCAGCGTAAAAGACAAGATGAACCAATGTATGTTTAGGGTGTGGCCTGTGAATGACATCACTTCTGATGCACTGTTTCAACCGAAACACTCAAGGCTGCAAAAAGGTAATGTTTATGTCCATCTTTGGATACAGTCTTTAACCTGTTACTGGGGAATTACAGCTAAGTATAGCCATTTAGGTTTCAGCAAGAAGAAAAAAGGTTCCTGTGGTCATGTGAGAGCGTGCGCTGCGTTCCGCAAATCATCATGCTAAGCAGTTTAATGTTAATTCTATAATACCAAAACATAACGTAAGTTATCTCACGGGACTTTACAAAGTTATGGTCAAGACATAATATTATGGGAAACCTAGCGAGTCGTGTTTAGAGGCAACACTGTAGTGAAGAAGAAGCCCTAGGTACCTACACCGAGATGAAACTGAATCATTGAATGCAGTGGTGTCATATAAATGCACAGGGAGTGAAAAGATGGAAGCAAAGGAACTGCAAAATTCATCAAAAAGGAAAGTTTGAAGCCTGATCTTAAGAGTGGAGAGGATGTCTGTCTCCTGAACTGGGAGCAGGTTCCTCAGGAGAGGGCTGAAGGTTTTGGCTGCTGTATTTAGATCATGTGGACTGAGGGATGCTGCTCGGGGTGAGCAGGCAGCCCATGTGACTGCATGTGGGTGGGAGGGTGACAAAGGTTTTTATCATCTCCAACCCTCTTTTTTTACTCATCACCGTAAATAAGCATTGTAAAATAAGAGGGCCGTTTCTGTGCCGTAGTGTTACTGTCAGGAGCACTTTCCTGTTTTTCAACCCACAAAACCGCCAAATTGTACTCCTGGCATGTCCCTTTTCATACAGGGTGGAGCAGTTTGAAATGCTTTGTGTGTGAATGACACATGACAAACTGGTGAAAAAACATCAAAGCAGTCAGACATGCCGAATACAAACACGTGAATTAGTCTCTTCAGCTGAACAGAGCGGATCGGTGCAGTCTAACGTACGTGTTCAAAGTGGCTGAAGTCATGTGGATCAGTGAACCAGAAAAAATTCCTGGAAAGGCAACACATAAAAGAGTGTTGGGGTGGGGAGTGACATTAAAAACTCAATACTGGTCATACAACTGCGTTTTTGTGTCACATGAAAGAACAGAATGAAATAATCTGCAAAACATTTATTGCCAAAGACAAAGTACCAAATGTTAAACTGAGAAATGAGGCTGGTTTTCGAAGAAGAAAAGCTCATTTTGAATTGGATGCCATGCTGCATTCTTTTAACAAGGTTTGACTGTCAAAGAGACTCTAACTGGTTTCCTCAGTTCCCAAATATCTTCCTTTCATTCCTTGGTTTCAGAAAGCTTTAAATGTTTCTGATTCTCTCATTACAGTCCAAACTTTACACCTCACCCCAAAAAGACAAACTAAAATTTTAAATCTTAAAACATTTATACAAGAGTAATGTTTGGATCCTCGGGTGTTTGTCTGGGCCTCGTTGCAGCCCCTTAGTTCACCCAGAAATTTAAAATAAGCTGTTCTGACTTCTCTGCTTCTCTTTGAGAAACTGTCTTCTGATTATGAGGCTGGTCACCCTTTTAGAGGTTTCTGAGATTGAATTCATGCACGGCAAAGAGTCAAAAAAAAAACTGGGATAAACTGAGTGTTTCGAGCAGTCTGCAGCTCACAGGGAATATTGTGCACACACTGACCTCAGAAACTTTGTCTAATATGAAGCTCCACCGGTGAAACAGGAGATACGTGACAACAAGTGAGGAGAAGAATACATTCACAATCATTAAGGTACAAAAACTGCTGCAGATCAGAGCAACGTCTAAATGCCCTCAACAGTGTAAAAGTGAACTTTGACCCTTAGATATTTCACTTGAACATCATCAGGCTCCTCAGCAGAGTGCTGACAATCTGATGGTGCCTTCACATTCAGTTCGGAAGCCTGCACTGTTTTTACTCTTCTTGTATTCTGTAGATCAAGAGGATCATGTGCCACCAAATCAGAAACCTTCTCTGGCTCAGCAGACAGCTAACCAAGCATTCAGATCAAGGCACTGAGTGAACAGGCAGATTTATCCCAGCTGAACATCTCTGAACGCCTGCTGCTCAGTCGGGCTCACGGACATGAGTGTGTAACTAAAGCGAGTTCATTCACATTAACTTCTGCTTTGTGTGAGCCTGCATCACATGACTCCGTTGTCATGACCAGTCAGCATCCAGCACTCAGTCCTGATGAGATGAACACAAAGCAGCGAAAAGCTCCTTCACTCTGACGCCGCGGTGACGCCGGTTAAACCTCCGTCAGACTCCCAGTTTACTCTCCTCTTCATGTGATTTCTCTGTTCTCACTACGACATCTCACATCAGCCCACAAGACCAGAGCGTAGCCGCCCCCCCGGGACATCTTCTTTGTCAAGCTTTATCTTCACAGGCAGCCCCGAGTCCAGACCAGGTGACTCAGACCGCTCAATGGGAGACGCTGTCTTCAGAGACTTCTGAGAATTAACTCTGTAAGATCATTTTTGGGGACTTATGAGAAATATATTTGTATCTCTGTTTGTGTTCAGTTCACTGAACAGATCATTTTTATAGGCTGGAGGTTTTAGTGGTGGGAGTTTCTAATTACTTAGGTCCTGTTAGTCTGGTTCACTAGCTTTTACTCATGGATGGCAGGATGTTAAAATCCTAATCTGCTCAGCTGTGTTGGGTCAAATGCAAATATATTAAGAGATTAAATTAAAGATACAGTCCCTGGTTTTGTTGAAGCGTTCTGCAAATCCTTGAATTTTAAAAAGCCTCAGTTGTTTTTAAAATTCAATTTTCTTTATTTAAATAAAGAGGAAAAAAAATGTAGAAAAACAAGGCCACAAAACAAAGAGATGAAATTTAAAAAAATAGTTTTTAAATCAGATCCTTGTGCCCAGTCCTGACCTTAGATGCTATTTAGTGCAATGAAAAAAAAAAACAGCTTCAGATGCATCAACAGTTTTATTGTGAATCTTTTTTCTCTCTTTTGTCTTTTTAAATTCTGCGTTTTCATTTAAATTGATTAAAGTTCCTATTTTTAAAATATAAAAACCCCTGACTTCTAACAAAAGGATTGTTAGTAACTTTTCGCGTCAGCAACCATTTTCAATGATATTTAATTAATCAGTTTTTCTTTCTCCACTTTCACAAACAGTTCAAATCATTTTCTCTTTTGTTAAAAAAAATAATTAAAAAAAGCCATTTTCTCTCATTTTTTAGTCATAAACATCCACCACAGAAGCCGCAGCGCCACAATTTTTGAGATTTTTTTTCTTGGGTGATGAGATGTAAATGACGTTAACAAAGAACGTGACGTTTTTGAAACTAGAATTTTGGGTTTTGTCCGAATCCTGTCCGTCTCTGACCTCGCTGACCCCTCCTCACCTTAAATCTGTGGCTTTGAGGCTCCCTGCTGTGATGAGTCAGACCCAGTGCTTTCCACATGACAGCCCCCCCATCCCAGAAAAAAAAGAAAAACTGCAAATATTCTGATAATTTATCACACAGCTACAAAAACAGCATTAACATTAAAACATCTATATGCACATTTCAAGTTCTGTTTAGAGCAGGGGCGGATGTGCTTTCGGGGAGGATGTGAAGCAGGGGGGTGGGAGCGGTTTGGTTGTAAGAAAAAAAAAACTGGAGTAAGAGCGACTGAATGGGAAAGCTTTCTGTTAAGAACCTCCACCCTCCTCAGCGCCTCTAGAGCCTGCGCCTCAGGAACATCTCCCTCCTTTCTGGGAGAGCACCCGAGAGGACACGAAACACCTCAGCCTCTCTAGCCTTCCATCACGTCTTTGTGCTCAAATAACATCGAAAAGAACGAGCCCCAGCAGATGTGAGACCATCACTCTTTACCTTTTGTCGGATTATCAGTTTGAATGAGTTCCGCTTTCTTTGGCTCAACATCAGCATCAACTGAGCACTGCCATCCTCCTTCTCCTCATCATCATCATCCTGTTTGTCTTCATCCTCATCCTCAACTAAAAACGAGTTCTCTGTCTTCATTCATCAAGGTGAGTTTGACATTTTTCACCTGTTTCCTGACAAAATAAAAGCTTGAATTTAAAGCCTGGATGTGCCTCTGTTACACTACAGTGTTGGCCTTTGTTTCAGGGCTTTAAGCCTCATGCCCTAATTCTGCTCTATAAGTAGTGCTGTAGCTTTGTAAAAATCCCCTCAGGCATTCCACTGATTTCTAAATGATGTCTGCTCAATGGATGAAACGTGCTCTTTTATATTTCACTGCTTAGACATTACCTAATACTACAATTGAAAGAAACCACAAGTAACAAACATCCGAGTCAGAGAACCGTGCTGTTACGGCTTCCTGTCCTGCTGAATTTCTAATTGCTGTGAACGAGGGTGGAGAATTTAAGAAAGCAGTTTGTGTTTGCTTTTATTTTTTATTTTATTTATTTATTTATTTTTAGAAAGAGGGGCAATACATATTAATGAACATTTTAACAAATGTAAATATGCCAGATTATAGCCTTGGGCTAATTTCCATCTGCAGACCCTCTGGCAGGTTGGTGTTAAACACAAGTTAGTAGAAACATACAGAGACACTATTTACAGGTCATGTGACAAGGACAAAAACAGTGATCACATTATACTAGAACAAACAATGACAAGGAGAGTGGACACAGAGGACAGTATAGATAACAATAACGGAAACACATCAATTATATTGCACAAACCCCAGTATTGTACATGCCCTGACCGTCGTGATATTGCGTTCACCCATTGCACTAACAGTTGTTTCCCTTTTTGTAATACACTCACTCTTTTTCCCGTCCAATATAAAACATGATTATTAAACATGATTACATGTTTGTGTGCCCCTCAGCCGCCCTTTTAAGCGACTCTTAAAGATGGGTAGACTTGTACTTTCCCTCACTGACAGTGGGAGACTATTCCAGAAGCTCACTCCCTGATATGACAGAGCATTCTGTGAAAAGGTGGTCCGCCTGAATGCCAGTTCACAATCACCTCTAACAGTGGCTCGAGTCAGTCGAGACCCGGCAACATTGCTAGACTTTTGTTTAATAAAATCACTCACTGGTGGAGGCGCCAGACCATGTATAACTTTGTATATTAGACAGGCAGATTTAAATAATTTGAAATTAGTAAAATTTAAAAACTTGTATTTTTCTAAAATTTGACAATGGTGATATGAAAAAGGTTTTTTATCTAATATTTTCAATGCTCTTTTGTAGCATACTTTGATTGGCCCAATAGCAGCAGAGCTCGTATAGGACCAACTTGTAATACAATATTCAATATGAGCCAGTATCATAGAATGCAGGAATGTAATAGCTGCTGTGTCTGTTAATGATGTGCGGATATGTCTAAAGTTCTGTATATTAACATTTACAGTTTTCACTACTTTTTTAATGTGTTTTTTAAAGGATAATTTAGAGTCTAGTAGCACTCCCAAATACTTAAATTCCTCAACATTAATTAATTCTTGTGCACCCAAGCAGACTTTTACTGCAGCCACGGTTGTTTTAGGTTTACTAAAAAAAATTGATACGGTCTTTTTAAAATTAAGGCACAAGCATGAGTCATTCAGCCATTTTTGTAAATCATGTAATGCCAGTGAAAGCTGATGGGCTGCATCATCAGCAGTTTTGGCTTGTGTAAAAATTACCGTATCATCCGCATACATAATCGTGTCCACATTTTTGCACACATTAGGCAAGTCATTTACATAAAGTGAAAATAACAGGGGGCCTAGAATTGAACCCTGGGGGACACCTTGCGTACAGTAAAGATAGGGTGACTTGCTATTCTTTATTTGCACGCATTGTTTTCTATCTGATAGATAAGACTGTATCCATTTAACAGTGTGATTACTAAAGTTAAATGTCGACAGTCTAGACAAGAGCTTAAGATGATTCACAGTGTCAAACGCACGCTTGAAATCAAGAAAAACAGCCGCAACATAACTGCTCTTGTCTAAGTAAGATTTCACTCTCTCAACAAAAACACAGACAGCCGTTTCAGTTGAATGAAGAGTGCGAAATCCGAATTGCATAGGGTGCAAACCCGGATTGGAGTCATTAAGATGTTTGGTGATAGAATTAGCAACCCACTACATGCAGCCTGCAGGCAAGATGTCACACAGAAGTCTCTTTCTCCTCTTTGAGGCACATCACAAGCATGGGACAAGCAGAACAAATGTAATATGAGGCATAGGAAATGCATGCGAACAATAAGTGGTCCAAGTTTGAACTTTAACGCTGAAACAAATGACTGAACATGAAAAGGCTGAGCCACCTCTTTGATGGAAACATTAAAACTAAGAGGAAATCTGATGTGAGCATCATTAATATTATTTATTCATGTGTAGATGGGAGCATCCATGAGAAACTGGCATCTAGAATGTGTTCATTGACAGTTTTCCCCTTTTATGTCTGTATTAAGTGGGTGAGGGAAGTATATATAACAGCGACAGATGAAGACTGGTTAAAGAAATGTACAATAAATGGCAGTAATTCTGGTTCTACCTGGAAGAAAGAATTTTCCTGGCTGGATTTCTTTCTTCTTTTTTTAAAAAAAATATTATTATTCCACAAAGAAAATTCCTATAAATGTTAGGTCTGAATCCGGACACTGCTGGATACAATGTAAACATGTGATGGAGGTCAGCTGACCACCATCACATGTTTTGGAATTTTCCAGCAATCTTATTGGTTAGAGCTAGTAACATAGTTTCAAGTCATACCAGGGTTTGATACTCACTGTAGTTTTGATTCATATTTAAGTAATCTATCAACCGATTTAAACATTCAACCCAAATATCTTGAATGGCCAAATTACTGATTAAAAATTCCACTCTCGCCCCTGTGGGCAGTCATTACCCTTCAAGCTCGGGTCCTCTAACAGAGGCCATGAGGGTCCTGCACAGTATCTTTGCTGTTCCTAGGACTGCACTCTTCTGGACAGAGATCTTGGATGTTGTTCCCGGGATCTGCTGGAGCCACTCTGCTAGCTTGGGAGTCACTGTACCAACTGCTCCGATTAACACTGGGACCACTGTTACCTTCACCCTCCACTTCTTCTCGAGCTCTTCTCTGAGCCCTTGGTACATCTCAAGTTTCTTGTGTTCCTTCTTCATGATGTTGCTGTTATTCGCTATCGCTACGGCCATCTTCCTCTGCTTGTCCACAGGATCTTAGCTCATCGACCACCCTAGGGGGTGTCTCTCATTTGACCTCAGGATTTCCAGGCCATTTTCAGCACAAATGTTTCTGTACACTATGCCGGCCACTTGGTTATGGCGTTCCATGTATGCCCTGCCTGCTAGCATCTTGCACCCTACTGTTATATGCTGGATTGTCTCAGGGGCATCTTTACACAGCCTGCACTTGGGGTCCTGCCTGTTGTGGCAGACCCCACTCTCTATGGATCTTGCGCTCAGAGCTTGTTCCTGTGCTGCCATGATTATTGCCTCTGTGCTGTCTTTCAGTCCAGCTTTGTCCAGCCACTGGTAGGATTTCTGGATGTCAGCCACTTCCCTCATCTGCTGGTGGTACATAACATGCAAGGGCCTGTCTTTCCTCTTCCTCCTCTTTCTTGGCTTTCTGCTGCCTGAGGTTGCCTGAGGCAGCCTCAGGCAACCGACTGAGCAGGCGGTCGGTTGGGGCCATCTTCCTAATGTATTTGTGAATGTTTGTTTTCTCAACCTGGACCATGGTTCTGACACTCACCAGTCCTTGGTCTCCTTTATTTTGCTTAGCATATAGTCTCAGGGTGCTGGACCTGACCATGCATGGTCAGGAGCTTCCTCGTCTTGATACCAGTGGCTTCTGTCTTCTCCTTTGGCCAGCTTATTATCCCAGCAGTGTACCTGGTCACTGCCAGGGCATAGGTGCCAATTGCCTGTATCTTTCCCATTCACCTCAGGTCTTGCCTGACCCTCTGTAGGTATTTAGTGGTTGTGGCTTTCCTAATGGCCTCTTCATGGCTCCCATTTGCCTGTGGGGTTCCTAGGTACTTGTACCTGTCCTCAACTTTTGCCTTCTGGTAGTGCAATCCCCTCTGTTCTGACTACCTTCCCTCTCTTTGTTACCGTCCGACTACACTTCTCTAGTCCAAATTTAGAATGAGGAAAATTGTTACAGGAATGTGAAAATTCATGTAACAATTTCCCTCATTCTAAGTTGTAAAATAAAGGAATGTTCAGAAGAACACCCACAATCTGTGTTGTTCTATCATGAAAACCACTGAATGTCCATCATAGAGAATATCAGACTCTGGCATGAAGCAGTTATGAGGATGTCTGCTGGTCCCTTTCACTCACAGAGGAAACTCAGCAATGGAAATGTAACCGTCTGGGTCTGCAAAGCTGCGATGTAATACTTCGGCACATGAATGCAAAGTATAATTTAGAGATTTAACCACAATCACTGCTGGGATTTTATAGCTGCTATTCAACAACAAAAGCATGGATCACATCACCACTTCTTCATTAAATCAGTGATGACACCAGTGTATTCTCTCTTCACTCTTTAAAACATTAAGCACTTTTAGCTCATTGTTTCCTTCAGAAAGTGCATTCTGGGTAAAAATTCAAAGGAGCATATCAACACGTGGGATCGGTGGCTGCTCAGCACGAGTTATTGTGCTGCTTTAATATTGCTTTAAAATTGAGGAGCAATGTTGGTGTTCATGGCCTTCATAATGTTTGGACACATCCCAATTTTAGGCCCTAAAAACATTTTTCAAAGTCCTTGAAGGGCCTGGATCACCACTTATTGTTTCACTGCACTATTTCTAATGTCCAGGAGGGGGCGACTCCTCTGGTTGCAGGAAGAATTTGTTGTCAGTATGCACCCCTCATATCCCCAGAGCACAGTAAACTCTTTCTTGCTGCGTTTATGGTCTCAGTCACAGGTTCCAAACCTTACTGAATAAAACATGGTGTTGATTTTGTGAAATTATGGCCCCGTTAGAGCTAAAAATGCACATAAAGCAGGGGATACCTTAGGATTGGCCTAACTTAAGACTGACACTACATTTTTTACAGTTTCACTGTTGGACAGACGCCACGGTTTTGACACCTGGTTTTAAAAAGCTAAGAAGGCAATGGGGAAAACTCTCTGCTCCAAAAACATTAATGCTGTATCATTATATGTCAATTTTAAAAAAAGAAGTGCCGTGAGACACCATGAGGAGTTGCTCTTTTATATACACCGTCTGTGAATGAACAGCAATCGGTGAGTTTTTTGTGTAAGTCACAGCATCTTAAAGAAGGATAAAGCCACTGTTTCCCCCCTGCAGCAGTCTCACCATGTATCTGGAGAACAAAACCAGCCTGGAGATTGAAATGTCTCAGACGGCATCCCAAGGCCACCAGGGCAGGAGCAGCCTCAGGTCACCGAAGGCGGTGGCAGGTAACTACGGGGAACTATGTCTGCTGGAGGGCATCTCAGAGAGGCTAGACACCCAGAAGCTGCAGCAGTCTGCAGGACAATGCGTCATCCACACTGAGGGCTTCGTCCCCATTCGACAAGAGGACGGGTAACTACTGTGTTCTCATGCTCATGCATCATTCATGAATTACATCCACCATTGGAGGGGAAAGATACCGTAGGGCAGGGATGGGCAACTCCAGGCATCAAGGTCTTGCAGGTTTTAGAGCTCACCCTGGGTCAACACACCTGAATCAAATGATCAGTTCATTACCAGGCAGCTGGAGAACTTCAAGACATGTTGAGGAGGTAATTTAGCCATTTAAATCAGCTGTGTTGGATCAGGGACACATCTAAAACCTGCAGGACACTGGCTCTTGTGACCTGGAGTTCCCTACCTCTGCTGTAGGGGGTCTAGCTGGGGGTCCTTCCCTAGACTCAAGTTCTAGGTGAGAAAGAGGGAGTGAAAGAAAGCTGCTAAAGGCTTTTTGATTAAAGGTTAAGATGAATCCTGTTAAAAGCAGTAAGTTTTGGAACATGGAGCTTTACAGCACAGAATAATAAGGTATAATTCTACCTGGCCGCAGTTACGGTTCTTTGCAGAATGAATTTAATCCATTTAAATTTGTGTTCTCTACAATAGTCTTCTGTTTACAAGAAGCAAACAATCAAAAGCTGAAACAGGTTTTCAGTTAGAAAAACCAAAAAGATATTTTAGAACAAAAAACAAGAAAAAGACCAGGCGAAGGAAACAAAGCAAGAATCCAAAGCCAGGGAACATTGAACACACTGAGCACAAACAGAAGGTGACAAGGCCAAAAGGAAAGCCTGTACATGAGACAGGAAGCTTTTAAAACCAGTGAGATATGACCCTGCTTTCTCCCTCAGCTCAAGTGAGTGTTTCGGCATCTTTCAGCTTTCAGTTTTGGTTGTGACACATCTTTACTTTAACTTTGGTTCATTCTCATTACTTTCATCAGCTGTTTCTCAGGTTAAGACTGTTTGTTGTGTTTTTAAGCAGAAGCCCTCATTCTCTCTTACTGGATTATCTGAAATAAACACATAACAAGAATTTAAACCACACATGCAGAAACATATTACACATGCTCTGCTGGCCAAATCCTCTCATGGATGCATGAATATACATGTATAAGGCCTGATTTTCCTCGTGAGCCATGTCCATTCACACGGACAGAGACATACGTGTGTGTCTGTGGGTAGCTAAAATAGCCGGGGTGGGGTGGGGTTAATCTCAAACCTGTGGCTGTGGTGTTATTGGGATTAAAGTGAGGTATTTTTCTGCTTCATTAACCAAAATAAAGTTGTAAATGATAAAAAAGTGGAACACGGGGCAGGCATGGTAACAGAAACCTAAAGACTAGAACATACAAATACTACACAAAGCAAAAGAACCAAAACTAAATATAAAATAAACTTTAGAATATTAAATAAACCAGAATCCAAAGAGTCAAAAAGTCCAAAACCACAACAACAATTGGTCAAAGACTCAGGACCATGACAGTAGGTGCTCAATAAAATAAGTGGTGCTCTCCAGCAGAGGGCAGCTTTCTCTCTGAGCTTTTTGAGGTTTGAACATCTGTCATGTGACAGATCGGGCCACATGACTTAAAGGTTACCAAGCTAACTATAGTTAGCTATAGTTTTAGTATTAACAGTTATACAGACATAAGAAGACGATGGTGAGCTGAGCTATTTTTTAATAAATAAAGGACTAATAATAATTTTAAAAAAAACAGACTTAAATTTTTTTTCCACTACACATACAAATACTACACATACACAAGGTTGTAGGAAAACACCCAGGTAGAAACAATGAAGGAATTAGAGGAAATACAAAGATTTCCTGGAGGCAGGAAAATCAACTGACAAAATAAAACAGGAAAAAACAAAAGGGAGACTAAAACAAGGAAATATGACAGACAGTGGGAACATAAAGGGATGCTCATTTAGAGGACAAGTGTTCTGAATTCTTGACCTGAAAAATGTGCGCAGTGGAAAAAAAAGAAAATGTGAAGAGGAACTGTTAACCTGCAAGCTTACTGATGTTTCTCATCATAGATAATCCCCTATTTTGAAACATTGTATGACCAAAATTTACAGAAAATATTTAACTCAAGATGAAAGTGTTTACAGAGGTCAGAGGTCAAAAATTTATTTTCCCATAAACTTCTACAGGATCAAAATCTGCTCTCACCCCCTAGTGACCTTCTGATAGAATACACTTCCAAAGAGAAGGTAAAACAATAGTTTAGACAAAGTTGAAAAAACAGACACTGTTTTTGCAGGAAATTCAAATGGTAGAAGTTTTTCAAGTGAAAATTAAGTCTAGTATCATCAGTGAGTTGGTCACGATGGCTGTTGGTTGTAGGTGTTCCAAATAGACCAAGTCTAAACTGTTTTCAAGTACAACTATTTTTTGCTTAATATCCTTTAAATACTCTGCAGTGAAGGGAAATGTTTCTGCTAAGTCACATCTACTAGACAGGGTCAGAGTGGGAATATGGAAAAAAGGGAGGTGAAAACATTTGTAGACATGCAGTAAATCTCTTTATGGATGTATAAAAGTATCAGAGGGATTAATGGGGCGGACTTGCCAGATGTAATCTTGTCCTTTATCCACTAAACTTGCCACATTCATTACTTCAAAACACCTTCACAAAACTGTCTGTGAGGAGTTCAATGATGCCCACTAACTCAATAACAACAAATACAGGAGGTATATTTTATAACTGGAGAATTCTCTCTCAGTACAATAGAAATTTAATAGAAATGTCACAAAAAAGATCCTTATCCTTGATCCTTATAATAATACAGTAATCAATGCCCATTACATTGTAAAAAAATATTGTTATATAAAAGAAAAGAACTTGATTCTGTCACAGACTGGTTTAATCACCTTTTGGCAAGCAAAGGTTAAAATACCTGAAGATTATAGGATTAGCTGAGGGGGACTTTACATTTTCAAAGGTTTACGTCAGTTTGGACACATTATAACAGCCGTCACCTCATGGGTTCCCTGAAACAGTGAATTAGTTTTTTTTTAAACTTGACCACTGATGCTGCACTTTCAGCATGTGATAATATGATAGATAAAAACAAATATAGCGGGTATGCGTGGCTGTTGATTATAAGAGGTTACTGGATGCAGCAGCAGGGTGATAAAGCCTTTCAATGGATCATATTTCAGAAACGCTTTGTTTGGTTACTTTCTAACTCCTTTTTAAAAAACTAATTGTATTCTGTTGCATTTGTAGTTTCAGGAAAAATTTCAGTGCTGTCAACATCCTCAGAGGAAAAACTAACTCAGCCAACCTCACAGAGAGGTCGCCTCTGCTGCGATTCTCTCAAGATGACAGGTGAGTCTTTCCTCAGGCTTTTCATGGGCATATTGCTCTAAACCCTAAGATGCTCAAAATGAAACAAAAATAATAATTACACGTGGGATTAGGTAAAAAAGATAAATAATCAGTTTATTTAGTTCATTCTTATAAAACCTCCACCGTATTTAGCTACTTAGCAATTGTTAGCAAGCAGTTCTTAGCTGTTACAGTGCATGAGTCATAAACTGGATAAAAGTTTATAACAAAACAGGGTCATCCTGATTGTGGAGTCTCGCTGTGTGAGTCTTAGCTGCTGCCAGGCTTTTATTTTAAGCCAGAAGTGATGATATTTGGACAAACAGGCACAGTTCAGTTCAGCTGTCATGTAGAATGAAACTATTTTTAAAGGAATTTTAAGATGGGAGTGTGCGGGCACTGGCTCAGCTTTGGAGCCAGCCTCTAGTGGACAGAACTGGAACTGCAGGTTGTTGGGCTTCATTGACTTTTTAGGTTGATGCTTCATAGTTTATGTACACACACACACACACACACACACACACACACACACACACGCAGACGCATACAAACATGCGGTGTGAAGCCAGCAATTTCATTTGAGCTTAACAAAAGTGCAAATTTACTCTGCTAGTTTTGAGTTTGGGTTATCAGTCAGCATCAGAGTGAAGACAATATGATCAGAGTTACTTATGCAGTATTTCTAAGGAGGCTTCTCAGACAACATACAACCAGCCAGCAACTTAATGTATTAGAAATTTCAAGTTTTATGCTACGTTGACATGCTCAATATTTTTAATACTGCAAAAGTTAATATATATTTTTAATACTGAGCAGCTAATTGAGATATTAGAACCTCACTTATAATAATTTTGTTCCATCTACTACTGACCTGTACAACGGTCATATCAGAATCTATCATTTGTGACACTGCTTTCTACAAACAGTTACACAGATGTGGACATGCAACCCACACTGCCCATTTTGTGACAGATGAGGTCAGCCAGGAGTCACGATTAACTTTTGCAGATGATATTGTGATCTGTAGTGAGAAAAGGAAGCAGCTGGAAGACAGCCTGTAGAGGTGGATACTTTGGTGAGAAGAGGATTAAAGTCAGTAGAAGCAAGACAGAATATATGTGTGTGAATGAGAGGGAGACAGGTGTAACAGGAGGGAGGAAGAGAGGAAGACCACAGAGAAGATTAATGGATGTAGTGATGGAGGACATGCAGTGGACATGAGGTGGAGGCAGATGATCTGCTGTAGCTTCAAGAAAAATAAGCTTTAGTAATCAAAAAACACACTTAAATGACTAATAAGTTAAAAAAAAAATTTATAAACATGTTTTTTTGTAATGTCTTATTATATGTTATCTGGAAATTGTCATTGTTAAACTCCAAGGTTTTTACAGAAGCAGTTTTATAATCGGGAATATTTTTCCTTAAAAGGGGACTGTGTCTGTGTGTGTGTGTGTGTGTGCATTCATATCATTGTGGGGACCAAAAATTGGAAGTTTACTATACTTGTGGGGACCAACAAGTGGGGGGACCAAAATCCCGGTCCCGACGAGTTTGAAGGCATTTTTGAGACTCAGAATGTCGTTTTAATGACAAGTTACAATTGGGTTATTGTTAGGTTTAGGGTTAGGCATTCATTTTTAATTGCTAGGATTAAGGCTAAGGGGCTAGGGAAAGCATTATGTCCCCACAAGATATGAATACCCAACATGTGTGTGTGTGTGTGTGTGTGTGTTTGTGTGTGTGTCTTTAATGCCTCATGTTAGGCACAAATACAATGGAACATTAGTGGTTGTATTAAATGAAATGACTCATCCTACAAGTGCATTGTACTGCCCTTCTTACAGGGTTGTACAACAGACTTATGGGATGATGGGAGAAACATTTTTTAATTTTAGACCTCTGCGATCTGCAGCTGCTGCCTTTGAGTGTTGTGTTTATTTTTTTGTATTGAGGTGTAGTGATTGATGAGGGGCTGAGACTGTGATTATTCATTTTCCAGCATAACCTACATGACCCTACATGACCCCAGCTTTGTTGGAGGGGAGGAGCCCTGGAACAACGGCTCCCTGGACGTGGAGAGGCGGTACCGGCTGGGCAGCGAGGTCACCAGCCTGTCGCTATCACACTCCAGCTCCTCGGAGAAGTACGACCCTCTGGACAACCTCAACCTCAGCTTCAGGTTCACAAGCAATGTGAAGTGAGTCCCAAGTTCTTTTCTTCATTTGATCCCTCAGTGTGATGCCATTATTCCTCAGAGAAACAGATAAAAGTGCTTAAGGAAAAGTAGGGCCAGTGGGAAAAGATAATCATTATCATGTTACAGATTAATCTTGAAACCGTTTTATGGGGCCTGAGCCTCTTGGTTTAATAGTCAAAGGAGCTTGCAAAGAAAAGCGTCTGGACTTCTTTAAGTTGCTTGAAGACGTTTCACCTCTCATCCGAGAAGCGTCCCAGATTTAAACCTAGTGGGAGTATCCCCCTACAGAGGGACAAAAGGACCCCCTGATGATCCTCTAATCGCCTGAGCCAGAGGTGAAACGTCTTCAAGCAACTTAAAGAAGTCCAGACGCTTTTCTTTGCAAGCTCCTTTGACTACGATGACCTGGATGACTGAGAACCTTCACAGACTTAAAACCAATAGTATCACACCAAGCTCATTCAATTTTACTCACTATCCACTTTTTGGTCTTTCCAGATGCTGCTTCAAAGTCTCCAAAACTGCTACCATCTTTGCGTTTGTTGTTCTCTGCAGTGTAAGTATATATGTCCCTGTAGAACAGACACCACCGCATAATAAAATGGAAAGTATAACATGGTAAAAACCTAATTACTACAAAAAAGCTGTTTGGTATTACTGAAATCACTGAAAGTTAATGATAGCTAGGTCAGCTGCTTTCCTCTGTTTTTTAATACTAACCTTAGCTAATCACCTCTTGGTCTGTTTACTCTTCACTGGATTAAATCAAATAAAACACCACATTTTAGACCACTGTTCATTTTCATAAAAACTGCATTCACTGAATCTGTGTAGTGCATCTTTGTGGTGGTGGGGTGTGGTTTGTGGCTCAGCTATAGGAGGGAGAGGTGTGGCAGGATGACTGGCTGGTAGTGGATGCAGGGGGGAAGCGGAGCTGTCTGCAGAGACAGTGCAGCTCCAGCCATGCAGAGCATCAGAGCTGTTTTCAGTTGTAAACACTGTAAATAAAGCACAGTGTGTCGTCACTAAAATTACCTGCTATGATCCTGTTTAAAATATGTTCTTTATAAAATATACCGATGACTTTATTCTGGTTCCAGCTGTTCTTCAGCATGTATCCTGATCGAGACAACCCCTGGAGGATGGTGGCAGTCTCTCCCACAGAGAGTTTCTGTATCCTTTCCAGTGACTTACCGTAGACATGCCCTACTAGTTCTGAGATCACAGCAAAGAGGAGAGGGCTGGAAAATGAAGCAGGGTTGTTTTACATCGAGTATGAGCCATGCTAACACACTCTAGGTGTGGATTTAATGCCCCCGTTCATTTCAAATGCACAAAACATTCAATGTGTCTGGATTTTTCTCTTGACTGCCCACGTCTCACAGCAATGAATGTGACTGATTTTCGGGACAATGCTTTACTGAAGCTACAAGTGGCCGGGCCTTTTGCAGGGGGGATGATAGATTTGACCACTCAGGAGTACATCCTCATCCAGGTAGAGCAGACCGAGCAGCCAGGACAGCGGCGGAGGAGGACTCAGCAGGTGAGAGCAGCCTCGAGCTCCATCTTCCTCGCAGCATTATTACACTAATGAGATTCTGCCTCGTTTATATTGTGCTGTTTGTAAACAGGTGACTCATAATTGGACCATCCCTCTACATGCAGAAAGAAGCGACCAGATAGTGGAAACAAAAACCTTTGAGATGCTCAACAGGTACTCAGAAAACTGTGACAGTGTATTGATATGACCGCCTCGGTTTTAATGGTCACATGGGCCTAAAAGTAGTTCTGGTTATCACTGGGGTTGTTTATGTGATATACAAAAACAACAAAACCAATAATAATTTTAAAGCTAACCTTTCTGACTTTCAAAGCAGTGTAGTTTGCAAGCTTTCTACCACCTTTACTGTCATATTTCTGACTCTTTGTGTGTGCATTTATCATTTAGAGTGTGTAACATTTATCCCAGTTAGAAGCCACTGGTGTCAGAGACATGCACAATATATCCAGTGAGCAATTCTGGACTGTCTGCTGGTTCAAGAGAGCAACTCTTTACTCTCTGTTCTGGTTTATTTTAAAGTCACTTTCTTTGACTTTTTTTTTTTTTTTGCTTGATAAGCCTGGACATGTTTTCGACTTGATCTACGTTCCTTTGGTCGGGAGCTCTGCAGATACAAATGGCTGAGATGAGTTTCTGGGAGAGTTTGAAGTAGAGCTGCTGCTCCTTCACTTTAAAAGGAGCCAGCTTGAGCATCTGATTAGATCCCTCCTGAGTGTCTGAGCTCTGAGGCTTCTGGGGCTCAAACACTGAACAAATCTCTGTAGGATGGCCTTCTTTCATCTTATCAATATCACTGAAATTACAAACATCCTGTCTCAGAGGGATGCTGAAAAAGTAGTTCGTGCATTTGTTACCTCTATGCTGGACTGATGTAATTCTTTATTATCAGCTTTAAGAAGCTCCTTGTGGTTCCTACAGTTTCTAAAAATAGAAATGGAGGCAGAGCCTTCAGCTTTCAGGCCCCTCTTTGAAACCCAGCTTGGATTCAGGAGACAGACATCCTCTCTTCTTTAAGATTAGGCTTAAAACTTTCCTTTTTGATAAAGGTCATATATTTATGGCTGAACCATCCCTTAGTTTTGCTGCAATAGGCTCAGGCTGGTGGGAGACTTCCCATGATGCACTGAGACCTTTTTCACTGCTGCGCCTTGTCGTCATTAACTTCTCTCTTCTGCAGCTCGAGTTTTGTGCTGTTTGTGGTCCCTCTTTTCCTCTTCTATTCCCCCTCACTCCCCCCAGTTATGGCAGATGGCTGCACCTCTCTGGGCCTGGTTCTGCTGGAGGTCTCTTCCTGTTGAAAGGGAATTCTGCATAGCGTGTTGTCCTTTTGTCTCTTTATAAAGACTTTACTGAATGTGATGTACTATAATGATTGGTGTTGTGAATTAGTCCCACAGAAATAAATGTAAATGAAAAACAATTAATTGAATAAAATGTGTTTGATAGGTGCCACTGATTTTGAAAGCGCTATGATACCCACCGAAAAGGAGCAAATTAAACAATATAACTTGACTTAAGGTGTTTCTGGTGTTTTGTCTTTGCTGATAGATTTCTGACAGACGGTCGTAATTCCAACAAAAGCAATGAAAGATGATCATTCCCACCATTCTTGTTGCCATTTCATTTCTTGCACAGTGATCCCATCGCCATCACAATTCAGGCGTTCCTGCAGGATAACGAGGTGGTGCCGCTATCCATGACCCACCAGTCGCTTTACGTCAGCGTGGAGACACAGGTGGCCATCGCTGGAATCATCCTAGCTGGGGTCTATGTTCTCATCATCTTTGAGGTAAATAGCCTGTGGTGCTCACGCTCTTCTACGGGTGATGAACGAGCTTGTTTTCGGTGTCTGTGGAAGAGTTTGAAATGTGAAACGCACAGTTCAGCGCGGCCCGCGAACAACAACGACACACTCACACAAGAACACTGGACTGCATGTGTGATATTATGCTACGAGCACAAAGTAAACAGAAGTATGCTCATTGAGTCAGAATGAGGACCGGGAAACTGAATCTCCAGAGCTGCGTTTAGTTCAGACATCATTTTTTAATCTGAGAATTAAAAACATTTCACTGTCAGAGAAAAAAGAAAACAGGTGGGATTTATAAAATTGATTATGTCTGAATTCCATTCAGCTGCTCCACTTTCAGGCTCCTGGTATTGTTCATGCTGGCTCACTGTCACACTCCTATGGCCTGCAGGGACACTTGAAATAGAGCAGAGCAATCGTTAACGGTATAAGCAGCACCTGTGCTTTTCCTACTCTGCCAAGTCATGGAAAAAAAAAAGAGCCTCACCGGTAGCTCATTGCCACACAGGTGTTTTTATTTCGCCTGATTAGACTTCTTCTGCCAGTGAGCATGTGCAGTCTGTGCCTCAGTGGCAGCGCCGCCCCACTTGTGTTAACTTTATTAGATTCGATGCACCTGTCAGAGCGGGACAATTGACTAAACTTTGCCCTCCTCAGTTGATGGTGCTGAAGTGTGTCTATGATTGCATATAGTACTGGACTGGGATTTGGCGACACTGAATGATGACCGCTCCCAACACAATTAAATCAGACAGATGACAGCAGCCACGCAGAAATGGGCAGCTATGTTATTAGTTTAAAAAAGCTACTTCTGTGTCCGTTAAACCCTGATTAAAATGGAAATTACTATAAAATGACTGTGTTCCTCATATTATATGTTGTATTTTCCAATAAGAATTCACTTAACTAAAAGATGAGCTCTGTTGACATGGGTCTGTGGACACTACAGACTGTGCTGAACTTAAAGAAAGTCATTTATTGATTGATTGCAAAACAGAGCCCAATGAGGAAAACCTGATAACAGACTGAGGAGAATCACTAGACCAAGGAGAACAGATGCTCTGACAAAGGGGGAGGCAGCAACTGTAAATTTCCACACAGTATGGAAGTGGAAACAGTTGGGGAGAACGAGAGACAGCTGAACTAAATCACAGAAGAGGAGACAAAAGCAAAGCACAAGGAATGCTGAAGCTCAAAATAAAGCAGGAGGTGAAATAAGCTCATAGAGCTCCCCCTAAAGGTCAAGGGCTATACTAAAACTTTGATGTTTTACAATGTTTATATCGCAGCATGCTAATATGCAACCGTTGACCTATGAGCTTTCAGCATTACATAATAAAGTCATATATATTTTATTATCTTTACCCATATGATTGGAACAGAATTGGCTGAAATCTTCAGCTGTTAAAACGTGACATTTTCAGATATCCAGTGTGTGATTTTGCAATACTTTGTAGTCATTGTGACATCAAAGGGCATTGGATTGAAAAAACAAAATGGTGGTTTCTTGAATTTTTTTTCAAGGTTAACTTTGACCTTGGGTGCTAATAATGAAGGTCAAATGCTTGTACTGAGTTTCAAATTTGGTGTGACCTTGACCTGATTTTTGCCAAAATTAAATCAGCTCAAGTTGTTATTGATATCTACCATCACACAAAATTTGAGGATATCTTGGAAACTGTAGACCATAGACTGCTAACAAACAAACAAACAGAACAGATTGCATGCTTCCCTCCTTCAGCGGGAGAGTGAACATTAGACTTGACACAGATGCATTAAACTCTAAAACAAGAGCGGATTAAATGCACTAAGTGGAAAAATACATAAAACAATACAAACACTTAGAAAACCAAGAGTATTTAGATAAACAAAACTCCCAAAACACTGTAAATTGACTCAGGACCTTGATATGATATGACCAGCAGTGCAACATGTCTTGTTTTGGTTGAGCTTTTTAACATCCACGCAACCAAGTCTTTTTGCAACCAGAGCACTTGCCCCCTGCTGGACACTAAGAAGAATGCATGTTTCAGGCAGCAGTCAGATACTTTTCTGATCTGCATCATTAATGGATGATTAATATATGACTTATATAATCAGATGAGTATCAATCTCTGAAACCGCTATCACTTTGAGGAGGTTCTTGGTTTGTGGCTTTAGATATGAGTTTTACTTCCACTCAGCGTTTGCTTGTTTAAATCAGACGGACTCCTCTGTCTGAGAGCATGTGAACTCACTAAACTGTACCGACGGGGTCGCTGGGACATGAAAGTCAAGCGCAGGCCTTGAGAGATGACAGCGCAGTTTTACTCTGCACGCTCGCTCACGCGTCGCTTGTGTAACTGACAGATCCTCTCACAGAAGCTGTAATTCAAAGACAGAGGGATCGTCTCAGAAAGAGATGAGCATGCAGTGCACGAGCGCTCAGACATCAGGATGCTGTCTGACTTTGGCGCTGTCAGGTCTCCATTTGCTAATGTCTCACTCCTCCACAGAGTTATGCTTTTAGTCTCTAGTCTGATAACTTGACGCAGCCTCCTAATGAGTGAGTGCATATGCAGTCTCTCACATTTAGGGTATTCTGAATGCTGAGCTCAAACAAAGGGATTTGTCAGTGTTGGTAATTGGGCACCAGTTTGTGATTTTTTTTTTTAATGGGCATTTCAGTGAAATGTTCCAAAAGATCTGAAGTAAAGAACTGTGATGTAATTTTTATTTTGTCAGTTTTGAGACAGGCTGAGGCTGAAGAAACTTTCGCTGCTTTTGTTCCACTTTACTCATTATTTAAGCAGAAGTATTAAAACAAATAGATTATAAATGTCTACAGAGCGTCTGAGCTATTATTCATTGTGAGTGACAAGACCCAGTTTAGTGCTGAGCAGTTCACAAAGGTCGGTAGTGCATTAAAGACACTGCGACTGTGATGCTGTTGTTTTTAACTGACAGCAAAATCAAATCTTATTTTTACCAATAAAAATAGATTTAGATCTGTCAATAAAAACATGTTAACTAAAGGAAATAAAATAGACTAAAGAAAGCCTCTTACGCTGTGCAAGAAACGCACAGAGTGGCATAAAATGTTGTAATTTATGCAATTAAAGCTTAAAAATCAAGAGTAATTCAGATGTCAAAATGTCTTTTTTGGCTTTTAAAAACATTCATTCATTTCTTTTTGTGCCTGGAGTCAAATGTTGATGGTTTTGCAACATGAATGCACTTTTACTGTGTCAGTAAAATATTTCTGATTTACTCTAAAAAAAAGCAGCGTTTTCATCGTTAAACAGTTTGCTTTCTATATTCACTACATACACAGTAGTCGTTCTACATAATAAATAATTCACACAAATGTTACTGTTAAATCCCAAAATAACAAGCGTCTCTCCTTTGAACACAACATGAAATGTTAAAGGATCATCTGTGCTCATCACGCACTCATTTTAAGATGCATTATATTTTTGCGTGTGTGGTGATGAGCGCCTCTGAATAGCACTGTGGACTTTGATAGTTCACCCTAGATGAAAATGACAGAACATTATAGATCTTATGGATCACGAGACTTTCTTGACTCCTCATCCCAGTCGCTGCAGCTGTCATTCACACAGGTGCTTTCTCTTATGTATAATAGTCCTCAGAATAATATCAGTAATGCTAGCAGCAGAAAACCTCACAGAAGACCTCCTCTGTAACAATAAATCAAACAGAACACACAAGAATAACAGATGTAAATAATTATCAGTGTTTGCCTGCCTATTTGTGATTGTTTGGAGCGCTAATACTGTTTTCTGCCCTTTTCCCTCAAATTAAACAATTAAAATGAAGAAGTATTTTATTTACCAACAAAACAGACTAATTTGTATTTAAAATGTCCTAAAAAACAGTGTTCTTTTTCACATTAGGATTATTATTTTCATTAGTCAAAGCCACAGGAGGATGGTGATGCAGATGGACAAAAGAGCCAGGCACGTGACTCCTACTGTATAACAATAAACGTTTTCAAGAAATGCCTGCAGAATTTTTTTTTCAAACCATTCCTTCCTCCAGAGATGCCTCACAGATCAGTCGAGAGATGACTGAGACGGCATCAGAACGAACAGGAATGTTACACTGCTAAAAAATATTTACAGAGTTAATGTGAAGGTGAGTGGTGGTTTGTTTAGAAGTGAGTGTGGTAAATGTTTTGTCCTTTCAGATTGTGCACCGCACCCTGGCTGCCATGCTGGGATCTTTGGCAGCCTTAGCTGCTCTGTCTATCATCGGGAATGTAAGTCTCTCTCGTTATTTGATTTTACTGATTTTTTAGGGATGCAGTGGTACATTCAGAACATATTATGAACGCTTTAACATATGATTCATGTATTTGAGTTATGGTTGAACAGTTATTCAGGCGTGTAAGCAAACTGGTTGTAAGTTTTGTGCCACACAATACAGACAAAACCAGTGGAAACTGCAGGATTGATTTCTGAAATGTCATGATTATTTTCAAAGTTTGTCATTCATTAACATCTATGTGTTTCCAAATTTAGTCACTGGCCCAAGTTTGAGAGTAGTGGACATTTTCAACTCAGCGGGACGCTTTGGGAACAGAGCAGTCATTCGTGGTCCTAGTTCCAACCGTGCTTTTGTCTGCTTCGGCAAATGAAGCAGGAACTGGGCCAGCGAGGAGTTATAGCAGTGTTCAGACACAGCCGTACCCAAAAGTTTAACACTGTTAACGAGTCTGATCATCATTTATTAACCTTGTCCTTTTGTTTTTTCCCCTTCAGATCCAGAAATTCTTGATAAATCTGTGTAATTACATTCTTTGTCTCTCCCACAGAGACCCAGCCTTGTTACAGTGGTGGAGTGGATCGACTATGAGACGCTGGCTCTTCTGTTTGGCATGGTGATTAACTTCTCACATGTTCACTGACTCAACAAATCTCAGAGCATTAAAAAAAGTCTCTGATCTTCCTGGACTCTCTCAACTTCACTCTGCGCCCTTTCTATCAGTCTCCTGAATGTCTGACAGCGAAATACATTTCTATGGAGGCGAGTGAAACGAACAATAAAAAAAAATCCAGTCTCCATGGAAACAAACATGTCCTGAATATGTCAGTTTTGTTATAAAATTATGAAGAGGGAGTTTGAGACATTTCAGGAATCCATTTAAAAGCAGTTTGAAATCCTTGAGCTTACCTGTAAAAACATTTTTGAACTCATCGCGATGATAATAAGGAAGGTAACAAAGAGACATTAATGAAGAGTATTAATGAACCCTGGAACTCAGGCACATATTTCATTCTGACCATCTCATCTAAGATAAACAGCATCTTATCATCTTAGGGGGCCGTTTCTGAAATCTCACAGGGAGACATAATCTTACTTAAAGGAAAATTCTTCTTTTCAACAACACAGATGGTGCTGGTGGCCATTTTCTCAGAGACTGGCTTCTTCGATTACTGTGCAGTGAAGGTAAGTTGATTTATGATAAGAACAATAATATTAATAATTGATGTTGATGAGAAAATTAGAAAAAGTCTGAATGAGAAAGCTTCTCTCTAAAAGAGAAGATGGCAGCAGGGTTAAGGTTTGCAAAGCTGAATCTGAACAAACCTCACGACTTCTGGAACAATGTTCTTTGAACAGAGGAGACCAAAGTGGAGAAGTTTGTCCACAATGTGCAGCAGCATGTTTGGAGAAAACCAAACAGCGCATACCAACTGTCAGCACGGTGGTGGAGGGGTAATGATTTGGGCACCCTGCAGTCATTGAATTAATCGTGGACTTCTTTGTAAACCAAAGTATGCTAAAGTCAAATAAGAGGCCATCTCTGTACTACAGCTAAAGCTTGGCCCAAACCAAGTGATGAAACAGGACATTGATCCCAAGCACAGCAGCAAACGTATAACAGAATGGACCCCGATCTGAAAGAAATGAGCTTTCCATGAATATCCACAATCCTCAATGATCTGAAGCAATGCTGCAAAGAAAAACGGGCCTAAAGAGCCTGATAAAGTCACATTTACCTCAGGTTATTGCTGCTGGTTCCACAAGCTGATGACAACTCTCTTTGTCACATGACTGTAAGTAAGAACACGAAGGCTCACATACAGCATCGAATTGATTTTAAATTTCTGTGTACTTTCAATCATGTGGGATCCTGTGCAACCTATTTGAATTTGTAAGGTGACAATTTTTTGTCGATACAAAATATTTCTTGTTTTTTTTGCATAAGATACTTTTAGCACAAGATGATAACTTCTGATGAATGTCTTCTGTGCGCTAGATTAAAAAAATAACCTCAAGATATTTAAGGGGCTCTGTAGGATGCTGAGCGGAAGTGTATGAAATAAGCTGCCCGCTTGTGAGATGTCTCGACAGGCTTTGAGCTATTTCTGAAATTAGCAGCAACACGCGACACGCTTGTAGTTTTGATTTTGACTTATCCAATGTCACAAAGGTTCACAAAGGAGGACCTTTCCAACGTCAGTTTGGAAATCTATCTTTACATCCTGACCTAAAAATACAGTAACAGCAGTAAAGGCTGACAAGGATGGCATTCGTTGTGTTTCGAGGTGAAGTTCAGAAAACTAAATCTTCACAATAATCAGATTTTATGGGGTTTTTTTCGGGAAGAAGTGCTCTTTAACTGCAACTGTAAAAAAAAAAGCGCTACAGTTTCACAGTCTTATCTGTCCTCCATATGACAGAGGAATACACATTCTCAAATTATTCTCTTGCTCTACTATTGAAGATAACACATCCGTCTTCTCTTTTCAAACAAGGTCAAAGTCTCCCATCAGAAAACAGCTCCAGGGCGCTCCGCTTTTATACTGAATGTGCGCTGTACATGGTGAACGAGGACGAGCGCTTTTGTGCGTCAGATACAGCGAGTCCTGGAAAACAGGGAGATCATGCAAGCATGTGAATTTTAAGTGCGACCTGGAGAAGAAGCAGCCACGCCAAATTAAAATGTATTCTCAGAGAAGAGCTCAGCAGCTCTCACACATCACACTGTTACCTTTGAAAGGTGGCCATCCTGACCTGGTGATGTAAGAGTGCTGTTTTAAAGTGGGAATCCATGTGCAGTTATTTTTGAATCTTAATGATATTATATCTTGTGCTACTATGGAAAGATTTACATATTTTTAGATTTTTTAAACACACCAAAGAACAGTCAGAACTGGTCCGAAGCTGTGCCAGATGTGTTTTCTGAGTCAGCTGTTTTGGCGGTGCCGATAATAAACAACCTAACCTCATCTCTCCATTATCTGTCTCCACTCGGCAGGCTTACCAGTTAGCCAGAGGAAGAGTGTGGCCCATGATCATCATCCTCTGTCTCATTGCTGCCATTTTATCTGCTTTTCTGGACAACGTGACCACTATGATGCTTTTTACTCCCGTCACCATAAGGTGCCTTTTTTTTAATTCTCAGGTGGAATACATTCCACACACACACACACACACACACACACACACACTGCTGTCCACTTGGTTTGTGTGTGGCTGTCCTGCACAAAAGGTTAAAGGATCAATACCAACATCCTTTTCATATTTCTCTATTTACCCCACCCTTTGTAATCTAATCATGACTAAAGGGCTTTTCTGTCTGTCTGATTTTGCAGGTTGTGTGAGGTGCTTAATCTAGACCCCAGACATGTCCTGATTGCAGAAGTAATCTTCACCAACATTGGAGGGGCCGCCACAGCTGTCGGAGATCCGCCCAATGTGATTATAGTATCAAATCAGGACCTGCGCAGAGAAGTAGGCACCTTCACAGCTCGAATATACAGTAATCATCTAGCAAAGCAAAGACATTACTGATGGTACAACATTGACAGGTAGATTTACTTGTTAGTACTGGCTGAAAAAAGGATTGAGGCTAAATATCTTGCAGGTGTTTGGTAAAAGTTTACATGATGCATATCACACTGGCTTGTGAACTCCTAATTTCAAGTCTCACATTTTGCGTTTTTGGCTTCTTAGAGCCTGAAGTAACCATACTTAGCTTAACCTTCCTGTCGTGTTCGGGTCAGATCTGACCAATGTACAACTTAAAACACTCAGAAATATTGTGTTTTACATCTGATTGCCTCAAGGCATCATGACATCCTCCACACTATGCACTTGAACATTGACGATCACCTCTTTTATTGAATTTTGAGTGTTTTAATCCAGGGGTCCCCAACCTTTTTTGCGCCACGGACCGGTTTATGCCCAACAATATTTTCATGGACCGGCCTTTAAAGTGTCGCGGATAAATACAACAAAATGAAACTAGTACCGGTACCGAAAAAAAGAAGATTTATTCATAACACACGTGAAAAGACGAAGGAAAACCGAGTTAACGATAAAAACGATAACAAAATAACGCTGAAAACCGATAAAAACCCTGAAAACCATACATTTCACACCTGAGCCTCAACTCTCGCGGCCCGGTACCAAACGACTCACGGACCGGTCGTTTGGTTGGGGACCGCTGTTTTAATCAACCTTGGTACATCTTCGGTGTTCCTGGTCAAAAGTGCCACAGGAAATGAATGAGAATCTACTCAACCCCCTCCAATGACTTAACAACCCCCTGAATGGCCCACTCAGTGACCAAATGAAAGACCCATTGAATGACCTACTGAATGACCCACTGAACTGAATTGGGGGGGGGGCTATGGGGTAGAAAGTTAAGTTATAAGCTCATGATTAAAAATGATGATTAATAATGATTAAAAAATAACGACAAACCTTTTCTTTTATCATTATCAGTTTTTTAAAATTTTATTGAACAGCTGTTCTTTTTCCTTTATTTAAATCTGTTTTTCAAACCGGACCTTTTGAGGATTTCAGTCAGCAGGTAAAATCTCTGCACGGAGGAGGAAAAGCATCTGTGTTACAGCATGAACAGACTGCGTACTGAGGTTTTATTAACATGCTTTGAGAATGTTTGCTAAATTCAGTCATGATATTTAATTTGGCATTAGACTGTACAATAATTCAGTCTGAAGGGACAGAATTTTTTTTTTTTTTAATTGAATGTAACTTCGATCTACAGGAGATGATAATGAAAATAATATTTTTCAGTTGTGTACAGTTAGTGTTTCCTTAAAGGTTGCATGTTTTTTAAGCCTTCATATTTCCTCATACAAACTGAGGAATTAACAGCCTGATGCTGCATTTCCAGCACGCACACGCATGTACACTGTACATATAGACTTTTTCCTGTCCTGTGAGCAAATGTAATCATCTGTGTTTGCAGGGTTGTACATCTGCAATCTTTGTTTAGCGCAATCTGTCCATGTATTTATACAGTCGTGAGTGGTGACCCTTGTTTACGTTGATGTGTAGGTGATGAATGGAGATGTAGTGGCAATGAATCCAATTTATATTTTTGCAGCAGCTATCATAAATCACAAGAATTAAAGATGTCAAGATGTCGGTGGGAAAAGAAGCTGCTACCTCCTCTTATTTCAATGCAGCTGACCAGCGTTACAGGTTGATTTTATTTCTGTTCCTGGTCAAAGGTTTGCATTTACACATGTACAGTGTTTGTGTGAAAGTCCATACAGCCATTTTCCCCATTTTCTTACATGTAATCATTTGCAGCAGCTGTGACAGCTGTGTAGCATAACACCTTCTATTCGTTCACCTTCCTGTGACGTGCGTACCAGCATAAGCTTACAGTGCGTTGGTAAAGCCATCTACATGTGATGTGACCCCAGCTTTCGGGTTAGTCTCTGATTAAACCTGTGAGGAAGACTGCCACTCCTGATGCAATAATGTGTGAAACCATGTAACACCCAGCTTTTTTCCAGTGGTGGATGATGTGTTATAAAAGTGTTTTCAATCATCCCATCTCTGCTAATGTGTCAGGATATGCAGGATCTGCAGTCAACGGAAAACATTTTTAGTATTGGAAGCTTTCTGGTTAGCAGCCCTCTTTCAGTTTGAGTTCAACTAAATCATTTTAGTGGATAAAGTTCAGAATGAACAGCAGGATATCTGCTGGCTGCACCAGAAACCCCTCAGAAGTGGCTGTTACACTCTGCTTAGCCTCTGAGAGATCCACGGAGAGCCAGCTCCCTTCCTGTTAATCAAAATGAACCAGCAGTATTTGCAATGAGTCAGGCCTCAATGAATCAGAGTGCTTCTATTAAGTAGCCCACATTTTTTTTTAGTTTTCAGAAATATAGCATATTGAATCGGTATTGATGATTGCTGTTTTTTGTTACAATGAAGCTGATTTTGCTAATGAAATGACAGCGTCCTGCTTACGTATCCTGATTGGTGTAGTAAGGTTTTATGACAGGATGTTAGGAGTGTGGTTAAAGCAAAGCAGAAACCTCCACGTGTGTGGAAGTAGCAGCCTGTAGTGATGGACACCTGCCCCATGTTGCTGTTGATGGAAAATTCTCTGCTCCTTCCTGTTTTGTGAATGTTGTAAAGTGGCTTGTGGTTGGATTATGTCACTCATACTTACAGAAACACTATTTCCTACAATCAAAACCAGGTACAAAATCTGAAGTTAATTGTCTTAACCCTTGTTTTTACTTTTGTGGGCTCCATTTATTCTGGAAAGCCCAAGAAGTCAGAAAGTGGAACTTTTCCCATTTTTAGAAATTGGGAGTTCCCTACTACAGCACATTATAACCACTTTCTCCTTCTGCTTCCTCTGGATGCTCCCTTTAGGGGTGGATCATTAGCCTCCATCTCATCCTAGCCCTCTGTCACACCAACCCTGCATGTCCTACTTCCTCCTTCATTCATAAATCTTCTCTGTAGTCTTCCTTTTACCTTGTCCCTCCTTTGCACATGTTACACTATCTCATCCTTGCCTCTAACTTTTAGAAATGTCCAATAACTTTCAGCTTCAGCTGTCCCTCTGATGTATGATCTTTTCCATCCTGGTCACTCCCAGTGAAAAGCTGCCACTGTCACGATTTGGCATGGCAGACCGTGGGGATATGGGGAATGAGGACCCAGGCGTGGTGCTCTGTGTATAAACAGTGCGTTTATTTACAGTGATGGAAAAACATGACAATAAATCCCGTGCTCTCCCGACTCCAGTGACGTGTCCTCTTCCCAGTGTTCGTGCTCCTGTCTCCGCTTCTCCGTGATGAGCACCCCGTGCTCGCTGCCCTCTCGTCTCCCGCTACTCCTGGGGACATAAGAGAGAGGCAGCTGTCAGACACACAATAATGCAGGAGACTCAAACTAAGAACTGGTTGAGAGACTAACGTGAAGCCACGCAATGATCCAGCGTCGGAGAGAACTCCACCACACTCTCAAGTAGCTCCTCCGACCTGATCAGCTGCAGGTGTGTCAAGGTCTTCAGGTGTGGCCAATCACCTGCCAGGGCCACACCCACACACACACACCTACATGCACATATGTCTACAAGCAGGGAGAACGAGGGACAGCAATACAAAATACATACATTATAATATTAGTCCATAACTGCTCAGGGTCCCTGGGTCGCTCACATGCACTGAACAGATGTTCAGTGCATGTGACATTTTGGCCTTTGCCAACGCGAGCAGTATGTGGTCTCTGGGTTACTGTAGCTCCTGTAGCGCCAGGTTTCCACAGCCCATTGTCCAGTTTGTCTTGGCTCCATTTCCCAGGTGACAGAACTGCAGGGTTACAGCCACGGCACACTCGTTCAGTCATGTCTGGCCCGCGATAAGCACAGCTTGTTTGTGTGTATGCGGTCTGCTTACCCGTTAGTTAGTTTGCCTGCTGGCTTGTATGTGGCGAAGGGATTTTAGGGATCTGGAGATGGAAAGAAAGGCACGTCCGTGAAGTGTGTATGCGTTTAGGTTCTGCTCCTCATCACAGTGTCCGTCTCTTTAGCTTGTTACAAACCAAGGTACCATTGTGCATATGAAAACTCTGGTATCATTTCACAGAGGGACTTTCCTTGCCAATTGGATCCCCTCCAACCAGAATCGTTGACATTGGCTCTGAAATATGGACATACTGGGGTCGCAGTTTATGGCTGCAAACAGAAATACAATCACATCAACAAGTTTAAGTTTCTCTTTTTTTGGTCTTGTGACTGTCGCAAGCACATATTGTATTCATTAGGCTGCGGGCACACAACATTTTATTATTCTTCAGCTTTTAGTTTCATCGCTGAAACCGAGATTTTAACAGGAATTGTGAATTTTTTTCATAAACAGCAGGTTCATGCAAGCAGCTGTTCTCAGTCCACCAGGCTGCCCTGCAGGTCACTGTATATGGAGAGCAGGTCTCCATGGGGGTGCGCATAAACCAGGATGTAGCCGGGATGTGCTACAAGTGACAAAATTAACTCTGTGATCCAAAGGGAATATGTGGATTAAATCTGCTGTTTAATAATTCAGACACTTCCACTCATGTTTAGTTGCATCACCCTTTTACTATTAACCAGTTTTATCACTGAATATCAGAAACTTGTTCTTTATACTGTGAAAGCATGTGAAATAAAGGCAGCGTGAGCTACTTGCAGTGTCTTTAAATGTTGCTCAATGAGAAACACCCAAGTGTTTATTTATATTTTGTTGTTTTTCTGTCACTTTAAGTTTCCTTACAACAGGGAGAGACCATTTGGAAGAAAAGAGGAAAATTTTATCCCAAAAATTAATTTTTTGGGAGTCACATGAGAGGACCATCAGTGAGCAGAATCCCAAATGAAGGCAGGAGATAGTGGCTAGAGGTGGTGGAGCAGATGGCTGATGGAGATAAAGAGTGAAATGCAGTGAGTGAGGTGGAGACGGGAAGGAGGAGGGTTGATCGGGGAACAGAGGCTGATGAGTGAAGTGAATCTGACAGCGTGGGAAACTGAAGCGACGAGGAAAATAGAGCAGCAGGAATTACAAAGGAGAGTGAAGACAGAACATGAAAGAACGCACCGATTTGTGTGCAATAATCAAATTCTGTGTCATTTCGCTCTTAAATCCAAACTTCCAGGTACGCTGTGCGGCTCATACTTATAGTTTGGAGTGTGAATGCACCTCCTGCTGTCCTTCTCAAGAGTTCAGTGCTCTCAAGGCCCTTTATATAGTAAGGAACATAGTCTGACATCATTATAATGCACTTGTGTGGGAGGACACTTTAGGTAGCTGCTTTCCTGAACTCTGAGTTTTCTTTCCTCAGAACACCACACGACTTTTTTCATACTGTGTCTCTCCATAAAAGTCCATCGCTGCATGCACACATTTTTTGTCTATGCTCAGTTTGTCACGTTTGAATGAAATTCGACCAGACGGCAAATGTCTAACACATTTTCATTATGTTTCCTACAGGGGATTGATTTTGCCAGTTTCACAGGCTACATGTTCCTCGGAATATGCCTCGTCCTTTTTACCTCATTTCCTTTCCTGCGGATGCTCTACTGGAACAAAAAACTTTACAACAAAGAGTCCATTGAAATAGTTGGTAAGTAGCACTGCTTTGTTCATAGACTGATACTCTAATCCTGTAGACTGCTGAGGGTGACACCTATACTCAAAAAATTCTAACTAATATAATTACATGTAATTTTGTAATTTTTTAAACACTGTAAGAAAGTTACATTTAATGAAATCTGGCTCTAATGTTCTAATGTTCCCATTAGAGTAACAACAAGTAACTTGTGGTGTCTTAGGGCGGAGCTTTGACTGACAAGATGCTACTCTAACAGCATCCCTCCGTTTCTCAGTCAGATCCTCTGATTATGGTCATATATGGTTTTGAATCATCAAAATGGTGATGTCACCTGTTCACTTAGAGGCCTCACAGTGGGTTATAATGCAGTCCGAATTGATTGTGCAGTCTCTTTGTCAAAATTCAATGCCTGAGTTTAACATTTTTTCAGTTTAAAAAATTGTTTTTCTACATGAAAAATATTTTTTTGATGGATCATTAGGTTGTTATTAGTTGAGTGGACTCCAGTTATAAAAAATATAGTTACCTGCTGGATACAGCACAACCTGAAATCATTTGTGATGGTTTCTGAGTGTTATTAAGAACAGTATTAACCCCCAATAACATCTGTGCGCACAATAGCTTCCCAATAAACCTTCTCAGGCAATGCACTGGCCTCACACAAACATAATTAACTCGGCATTACGGCCTCATCCCTCTAATTTCCACTTGAGATGTGTGCTGCCTTCAGCTTTCACTTTTTCAATTTCCACACTGTTCCACTCACACTGTTAGATATCTCTGCCATCTCCGATATTACATTTCTGGAACATATATTGCTGCAAAAAGATTCTGTGTGCGTGATTTTTTTTATTTTATTTTATTATTTAAAGTAGGTTACTTAATTTGGAGAGGTCTGAAAAGGTCATGCCTCTCCTGGAGGTCTGTAATTTAGGAACACAGGACAGAACTCCCTGTTCCTTTTTATACTAAAAACAAAAACATACAAAATAACAAAAAAATACTGTGTTCGCCTTATTGAGAAGGGAGTGTAACTATGAAATATTCATACTTTTTGCTGAAGAATAGTCTTCAGAGCCGGGTGATACAGATTTCCACATCAGTCACTGTTTAAAAAAAAAAAAAAGTTTATAATTGGAACAAAGCCTGTGATCCAGTTCGACAGTCAAACCAATCTGCCCATCATGCAGGTGTAGCATTCTTCAATCTCTTCACATCATATATAAAAGCCTCAGTGGCAGTGCTGCTGCCCTCCATCTCTGCCTGCTGCTTCGATCCATCCACCACCTCTGTCTTCAACGTTTTTACCTCAGTCGGGACGACTACAGCTGAAAGATGCTCATTTCCCCCTGCAGTCGTTTATATGTGAAAAAGAAAGTTTTCCTGACTCTCTGCAGGTAAAGCCTTACTCTTTGAATAGGGAATAAGAGGGTAAGTCAGGTGCTGCTCATCAAATGCACTTGATTAACTGATCATCAACAATGTGAACACCTCTGTAAAAACAATAATTGTGCAGTTTTTTGCTCTTGAGTATTCAGGAATGTCAACATGATGCCAAAATCTTCGGAGGAGTGGACGGCCACAAGATCAGACCGTGCAATGCTCAGAGAAACTTGAAAAACCCCAAGCGTTAGCATGCTAAGTATTAAAGTTAACAAAAAGAAAACTAAAGCTGAATCTACAAGCTACTGTGAAACCTGTGAAAAACTTTTTCACATAACGGTATATTTGGTGATAGGGCTGTGGGACCCTTCCATGTGTACGCGTGAGCATGAAAGTGGGGAGTGCAGCAGTATAAAGGTTTGACATGAAGTGGGGTGAAGATGCGTTGCAAAGTGGCTTGCAGATGCTATTCAAATGTAGGCAGGTTAAAGAAACTCTAAAAACACACCTGCACGGGATTTAGCAGTGGAAACATGAGCTCAGAGCCTCGATGCCAAAGTTTGGGCCTCTTGGTGAACAAAGTTTACAATTAATTTGATAAAACTAACTTTTTGACCTTTAAAATTCAAAAGTATTTGTGATGATAACCTAACTCAGACATCATTTACTGGGGTAGAATGCCTTTATCTCCTTTTTCACCCGCTAACATCCCTCGAGGGTCTGGTGACTCACAGTGTGTCCGACACCACATGGCTCATGTGAGAAAACCCCTTTACTCTGATGTTCAGTTGCTCTGACTAGTTGGCAGTGAACAGACTCACTCATCCAGAGAGCAGCCTGATAGCGACACGGGACTCCTTTCTTTTCTATTAAAAAAACTATTCATCTAATCTGGTGTACCGCAGCCCTTTTATGTATCTTCTTAATTATCCAGCAACAGGAAAGAAAATGATTTGGCCATCCCTGAAGACTTGGAACAATGTTCAGAGAGAGAGAAAGGATCACAGACACCACAGACTGTGCTGGTTTGGAGCATGACTGTCCTCCATAATTCTGTCTTACTGTAGATCTGGCTTGTAAGACTCTGGGGAGATAGATAATAAGCATACAAAACAAAACACAACAACAACAATAAAAAAAAAAAGATATTTGTTTGAAACTGTTAAGAATTCTTCCAGAAACACAGTCACCTCCTATCATTGTTTACCCACACTATCAGACTTCCCCCCTCTGAGATGACCCCAGCATGGGATGATTGAAGCAGAGACCATGAGGCTGCTCAGTGGTCACCACAATCCTCACATTTAAGCTGTGAGCAACACCAGCTGTTCGGAGCTGTTCTGTCACACTGAGCAGCGGGCAAACTAAAGCAAGCTTTTACCCATCACCACGGTGACCGTTCGATGCTGGCCTAAATCTGACCCCGTGGAGTTTTTTCTTCTTCTCCTGCCAGCCTGGCCTTGCTAAGAGTGCATGTGGCTGGATCAGCTCAAACCCCCTGCCACGGCTGGTAATTGTGCAGATTTGCTAACAGGAAACGTTTTTTTTTTTTCCTCTTCCCCCCTGCACTGCTTAGATCTTATTATGGTCACCTAGCAACCTTCCTGAAAAAGGATGGCACCTACTGATATCTACATAAGGGTCCCATATCCTCAGGCTGTATCTGTGTTTGAGCACTGGCGGTTCCTGGTTTGGTCAATGCACCCATCGCCAGGCTGCATTAGGCCCTCTGTGGGGACTCACATATTGGGCATATTGACTGAAAACATCACCATGTTCTCTCAGCTGTAGAAGATATTACCAAACAAATATCCGTTATAAACGTACTGCATTCTGCTGCTGAGCTTCATCACTGTAACTTTGAAGTCTGTGTGTCGTACATGCACTGAACAAGTGGCGTTCTCTCTTTACCCTGCAGAACTCAAGCATGAGATCCTGGTTTGGAGGCAAACGGCTCAGCGCATAAACCCCGCCAGCCGAGAGGAGACAGCTGTGAAATGTCTTTTAATGCAAAAAGTCCTCAACCTGGAGAGTCTGCTGCGAAAAATGATGAAGACCTTCCAAAGGTTAAAGATAGCACAAGAACACAGAACATTAAGAATCACATTGTCTGTACTGTTAATGCCTTTCGTTTTTCAAAAGCCAACCTGCTGTATATTGCTTCGTACAGATCTTTTCACTAGATGCAGTTATCAGTACTAATCAATAATACATGATTTAACAAGAGAATTCATGGCTGGTGTGATTACTGAAAACACACACTGCAAATACTTTGTGAACAAATTAATTTCGTAAGTCGGGGTTCCACTGTATAATAACAGGTGACAGAACACAAGAAGAACTCGATAGAACTCAATAAAAACTAAACAAAAGACCTGGGATGATGACACACGTCACTGACGCAACCTGGCTGGTGTACACATCGAGACCACCAAGAAAACGGACGAATAAGACTGACTTTGACCACAAGGGGCCGCTATAGTAAAAAAGAAAAAAGGAAAAGGCTCATTAAAGGCTATAAATGTGACATAGCCACGATAGCACCGCGGTGTGTGGTCGGTTACAAAGTACAAATCATATAAAACTCTTGCATGCAATAGTAACACTGTAACTGCACGTTCCACTTCCACTGTTACAGTATTTTCTGCACTATAAGGCGCACTTAAAATCCTTAAATTTTCTCAAAAATTGACAGTGGGCCTTATAATCCGGTGCACCTTATGTATGAATTCTGGTTGTGCTTACTGACCTCAAACGGATTTTATGTAGTACACGCCGCTCAGAAATCTGTCAAAAATGTTTTAGTCTGACTTTGGTAAGCTACGAAGCCACACCGCTTGATGGATTGTCGGAGCGTTATGGCTACTGTACTCAGGAGCCTCGCGGAGTAATCTGGGTCCAAACTCTATCTGCTTCAGGCCCAAAGTCAAACGAACACTGCGGCATCACTGAGAGTTAAAAACTGTCTAAATTCTTTCATCTTTAATCAGCGTTGCTACTTTGCCAGGTGTAACAATTAAGTTTAACATCCAGGCATCCATGAAAACAGAATTTATTAAACTTAACGCAGTTAGAAGTTAGCAGGAAGTTAGCACGCTAGTTTCCACCTAAACATGATATTGCATGTTCTGACTGAGAGATTTCTGAAAAAATTAAAACGTACAGCTCTGCTATCACTTCCAACATGAATGAAGATAGAAAACTAAACAGTAGTGACGTTTGTAGCGTTACTGAAGTTGGGCTAGCTGGTATATAATGATGTGCTACGTGATCGCTAGCGACACAGCTATGTTAGCATAATGAGTTGAGTAAAGTTTGACTTATCTGACTGTTTTGTTTCGCTTAATGTGCCTTATAATCCAGTGCACCTTATGGTCCGAAAAATACGGCATTTGTTTTTACCTTTGAAATTAAGTATAAATCTAGAAGTGTGTCTCCCTAACGTCAGTGCATGTATGTTAGACCCATGACCCTGAAGCTCAGACTTCAGACTGCTCCTGGATCTGTGCAATATCAATATATCGGAAGAAAGTTAGCTAAAGGAAGGAGGAGCTTAAACATCTTTTTCAGACACTGGATGAACTAGGTGCTGCTCCAAATCCAAGCTCAAACAAATGAGGATTATTCCTAATTCTGAATCACAGAAAGCTGTAAACTCATGCAGCCCAACATTAGAAATATGGAGCTGGAGAAGAGCATAATAGCTCCCCTCTAATTATTTAAAACACAAGCATGGCACCAAGCATGACATGTTCAGTTCAGTCCAGAAATAGTTTGTTTTTTTCCTGTTCCTATTTTTCTGTGCCTGCTTTCCGGACCATCATAGCAATTACAGCAAATAAATACAAATTTTGAAGTGCAGGAAATGCAGAAATAAATCCTTCACACTGCACAACGCTCAGCATATGGTTATAAACTGCTAAAAATAAGCACCCTGTTTCTATGAGATGATACTTTTCCCATTTTTTTTTTTTTTTTTTTTGACACTGTGCATTCGCCTAATGTTGTTGTGTCTGACAGACAAATTTCTCAGGAGGCTAAGAACTGGGAGCAAAACATCCAAGAACTGCAGAAGAAGGTAGGCTTTGATTCTTCACCTCACACATTTTCCTCAATCACTGTGACTGGTGCATTGATGTAATCTCAGTAATGAAGTAGGTCTAGTCTTTGAAAGTTCGCTTAAGACAAATCCTGTCATTCTTGTGATAACATCAGCTTTTCCACCATTCACAAAAAATACATTTTCCTCCTACGCAGCACAGAATTACTGACAAAGTTCTGCTGGTGAAGTGTGTGTCCGTCCTTGGCGTTGTGATCTTCATGTTCTTTCTCAACTCCTTCGTTCCCAGCATTCATCTCGATCTTGGTAAGCCCCACACTCTCTCATTATTGCACTGTTGTTACGGGCATCACTGGGTGGTTATGGGTTCCGTCATGTAATTATGAAACACAGCTTCCTGTGCCCTTGCAATTTAAAAGAGAGTAAATAATGGGTTGACTAGCAAATGAAACCAACAAATTACATGGCTACAAAGCTGCAATTAAGGCCACCGTGTTCCATCCCTCCACGAGCTTCTAAGCCTGTACTGATGAACAAAATTTCAGTAAAGCTGCAAAAGGCTGTCTTAAGACACTCAACCAAAATTTGGGGCAAAAATAGGCAGTGCAAAGTTTGACAAACCTCCACTAGATGTAACATATTGAAAAAGATATGTCAGAATCTCTATTTTGTTCAAGCTCCCATGTCATTTTTACAGAAAATCTCTCTCTTCCGATACGTTTTGTAAAGCATCATACGATTTCGAAACACTCTTTGCTTACATTCAGAACCGTTTACCCCTGACTGATTCGTCTTCATATACATATTTACTAAAGAGTAAAATACTTATCGCTTTGAAAGTCTAATTGCTGCTGTTGTGTTTTGCATTCTGGAGCTATGCCACCTGTAAAACTTTTACTGTGCACTTTATTCTTGAGGGTCTACTGCAGAAGTGTTTATAGGTGGAAGTAAGTTAGCTGGTCACACTGGCTCCTCAGTGTGGCAAACTCCCTGTGGCATTTCATTCAAAAGCAATTCATCATCTGCATAGCAAATATTGCCTTTTTTAAGCAGATATATGACTCTCATGGACTCTGCAGCAGAGGAGAAGCTGAAGGAACCAACAGCAGCACAGTAGTTCACATTACTGGCTGCGTCACCTTTTTTTTTTTACAACAGTCTGGGCAGAACCTGCAGACCATGCAGGAACCCTGATTCTGGGCTTTAAACTTTAAGGACACAACTTTTAAGTTTTATGAATCAATCAGATTCGGAGTAACTAGCATTCAAAACCCAGACACACACTTGCTGTGGAAACTCTCCTTGGAGGTCCACTGTTTCAGATGACTCATGAGTCAATGGCTACTGAGCCACAGGGGAGAGCAGATTACCTATTAATCCAAAGGTTGTTGGTTTGATTCCTGGCTCCTCACAGTCTGGCACAACAAACTGAACCCTGTAAATGCTCATCCATCCTTTGGAGTGTGTGTGTGTGTGTGATAGAGCACCATTATATTACTATTACATTACTATTGCTATTCTATCCAATTAAGTCATGAAGCCTAGTTTAAGACCGTAACCCACTACAATCACAGTTTTTTTCCCCCAAATCTGAATCCTGATTTGTTGTGGTGCGGTCTCACTCCACCTCCAGCACCCCCCCTCTGGCTTGGACTTTCATCCCTGCTCTCACAGTGAGCTGCTACCCACTGCCTCCCCTACAGCTAGATGAGGTGCTCTCTCCCTCATTCAAGTGGAAATCTCTGTCTCTGTAGCTCTCACTGCACCTCTTGAGCAGTGCCGGATAACCCAGGGTCCCAGTGGATCCACATGTTCAGGCATACTGCTGGAAATCAAATCCCTTTTTCTTTTCGGGCTTTCTCAATCCCTTTGTATTCTCTGTTTTTTAAAAACTCTCTCAGGTGTGTAATCACAGTCACAAGAGAAAGGTTCTGTTGCCTGGTGGGATTTTTCACTTTTCCAAAGCTTCTCCAAAGATCATTTCCTTCAATGCTGATAATAGGTCTGCAGGTCGGGGTTTGTGCTTGACTAACCAATGTGCCTGTTATATATTTGGATCAGGGTTAAGCAGTAACTATGACTTGCATCTATTCCATTCTGTTTCAGTATATTATAAAATGTTGATTAAACAACAGGGAGTGCTGGAAAGATTGTCTCTGCTGTTCCATAGATGCATAATTGCACATATGTCTCTGCTTCTCTTAATAGAGACAGCTTTGCATGTTTTTTCCTTAAAGCCAAAAACATAAAAAGCTGCTTTACAAATTAAGTATTATTATTTTAGGTTTCCAGAAGAAATTTTAACCACTTACAGCTGTTTGTGTTAGGAGATTGTACAAAGGTACAGACGTGGTCCAGAATTTAGAATAAAATAAAATGATGAACCAAAGTCCAAGAAAACAGCTACAAAAGGTAAAAACAGAAACCAGGAAACAAGTAAAGAAAGCACATGAAAGGCAAACAAATAATCCGACGAGATCAAAGGAAATGACAAAATAATAAAAAGTTTGGATGCTGTGTAAAATATAGCTTAAAACCACCGTTCAGTGATGCAAATCTGAAAGCATACAATCACAGATTAAGTTAATGTGAGCTGGGCGTTGATTTTGAAGTCACACGAGAAAACAAACCGATGACGTAAAACATAAAGTAACCCAAAGACAGATAAAGACAGAAAGAGGGGAGTACAGCACACATGGGAAGAGAATAACAGGAAAACCATGACTTTGCTCCTCAGTATCCAATATCTGCTGCAGCATGTAGAGTTAACATGAGATTATCACCAACAGGTTATCAAGTTCAACACAATCTCACAGCAGTTTGCGAAATAGTCATCTCTAATATTCTGATTCGTGCTGCTTGGCACGGATTACCACCTTTACTGACACTTCTTTGAAAGACCCGATTTACTTGGATGCTCGGGTTCTCACCGAAGAGCTGCAGACATGAAAAATGCTTCCTATCAAAAATACATTTAAAATCGTGCAATATTGCCAAAATCAGAAACACCCCATCTCAGAGTAACTAAAAGCTCCTGAACAGAGAGTAGAAAGAGCGACCACATTTCCCCCATACTGGCTTCTCTTCACTGGCATCCTGTTAAGTCCAGAATTAAATTTAAAGCCTTTCTCCTGGATAATCAGTTTCAGTCATATTTTAAAGATCCCATATTATCCTAACAGAGCATTTCTCTTAGACTGCAGGTTTATTTGTGCTTCTAGAGTTTGCGAATGGGAGGAAGAGCCTTCAGCTATCAGGCACCACTGCTGTGGAAACGTCCCTTACTCATGCTGCTATAGGCTTAGGCTGCTGGAGCGCTTCCCATGATGCACTGAGCATATCATCTGCCATCACATCTTTTTACTCCCAGTGTTTTGTATATCTCTGTGTATCTTTTTATTTTTAACTGCTGTTATGTGTTTTGTCCCCATCCTCTCTTCTATTTTCCCTCCACGTTCCCTCATCCTGGTTCTGCTGGAGGTGTCTTCCCTCTGTCCCACTTCCTTGCAGTACAGAGCACCATACGAGGACATTGATGTGCACTGATGCTACTTAGCTAACACTGAGTTGAAACTGAAAATGAGTGAATTTGTATCTATGAACACAAATAGATCATCTGATACAAACATACCTTCAGTGTTTTTCATGGAACCAATAAAATCTCGCCATATTTCTTAATCATAGTGGTTTCATGTCATTGTGTCCATATGACACTTCTGACTGTGATGTCTCTAATCTGCACCGAGCAAATGATCTTAACAGCATCTTAATAATGCTAACACTGTCCCTAAATGAAGATGGCCGTCATCATACACTTGCTGTCATCCCCCCGCCTCGCCGCTGAGGCCACTCAGCCACCAAACACGCTCGGTTAATTACAGGTGCTGCTCAGGTCGCTGCGCCGCGACATTTGTTAAATGGGAACGACCCCACAGCTGCATGTTCTCTGTCCCCGTGGAGGGACAGGAGCAGGTCCAAACACAGCTCTCATTAAAGCACGCAGGTGAGAGTCAGATTCGACTACTGCAGCAGTCCCAGGCTGTTCATTTACATGGCTTTTAAAAATTGAGCCTCACTAAAGTTTCATTAACTTTACACGCTAAGATTTCATTTCAGTCTGATTATTGGCTGCTCGTTTGATCCCTCTAATGTGTCTGTAGTGTTGTGGGTTACATCTCTAATTTGTGAATAATTTCATGAGAATTTCTAGTTTTTTTTATTTGACTGAAACTGTTTACGTTGGTTAAATTCTAACATTTAAAGGATGCCTTGTGTTCACTTTCTTTGGTCTATGCCTTAAAGACAGCAGTGATGAAACGTTTTTACAGCATGTTTCTTGTCTCAGACGCTGTCCTCCCAGCAGCTGTCAGCTGCTCAGACTCACCTTAAAGCTCTTCTTAATTGGAGAGCTCTTTAGGCGTGTCTGCGGCTTATTCCCGTACAGAAGACAGATCAGGTAAAAATCAGCACAGAGGAAATCAAAGGTGTCTTTACAGTGATGAGAAATAGAAATTCATGAAGTGGAGTTGTAATTATTTTCTGTTAGCTGAACCAGAGCTAGTTTAAAGTTTATGGTGGAAGCTGACTTTCATTAACTGAGCGTTAAAATGTGTCAAATTAAACTACACTGATGAGATGCAACACTCAAACACTTGATGAGTGCCAAGCATCCCTGTGGATCGTGGCATTCACGTGACTTTGACATGCACGACCAGGGTAATGTTGTTACAGACTCGCATAACTCTGCCTGATGGTAGTATCATCCACAACAACTACTCCAAAGCAACTTGAGAAAATCAACTCCAGCCGCCACAAATCCCAGCTGGATCAAGCTTATTCAGGATGCACCAGAAGAAGCCAGAACCTCAGGGGGAGCCTGTGGCCTGGGACATAGAGCAGGTTATCTACCAATTCAATCGTCAGTGCTTTGATTTCCAGTTTGCATGACAAAAAGGCCTTGGGCAAAATATCGAATCCCAAATAGCCCCCCAATGAATTCATTAGTACCTGAGTATTTTGGTAAAAGAAGTGCTTAAAGGCGTAGCATAAAACAACCCCAGACAGCAGTCACTCACATACGGGACTTGTTTTTCTGCCCTTCTGGCTAATTTTAAATTCCTATTTTTTGTCTTTGTTCCTTCAGTCTTTCTCACTGTGTTTGTGCTTCCCTCCTGTGTTCATTTTCCTGCTCTCATTAGTGTCTCCTGTGTGTTGTTATGCTCCTCTCCTTAGTGTGTTTTCAGTCTGTTAAATTGTTATCTCCCAAAGTGCCCTGTGTACACTTTACTCATTGTTCCTCCTGTTGTGTTTACCCCGTTTGGACTCATGCTATTTGCCTAATGAACTTTGGTCATCCTGCCTCTGCAGGGTCTTTTTGTTTCCCCACTGAAGTATGAATTAAAGGCTCTGGTTAAGGCTATATGAATGAAATAAATTAATTAGGCAGTGTATGGATTATACATGTAAGGTGGGTGCAGTCTGAGCAAAACAGAAGCTACGAATCCCAAAACTGAATATTGATATGTATCTTTTTATGTTTCTCTCTGCACCTCATTTCGCATTGCCCAGCTGTTCAGAATCACTTTCTATTTTTAACTTTATGATGATTTTTTCATTTTTATTATTGCCTTCAGAGTAAAGGCATTTTGGAGAACTAAAATGGGTGATAAAAACAGAAATTCAGCAGGTTATTAACATGTAAACATGCTGTTAAACTGCAATATTGTTTGTTTTTCCATCTTCTTATCAGCATCTCTGAACATAAACCACCCTCTGTTGCTTTCTTTTTTGTGTCCTTCCATGGCACTTCCTTCTTCACTAATTCCCTTTAGTTGTGAAATTATTTCCCCTAAGGCCTCACCCAAGGCAATTACTGGTGCTCACCTGTTTAATCAAATTTTCTCCAAGTGGATGCACCCCCTTCCCTCATTCAGAAACACTGATTGTAAATATCAGCAGGCTGGTGCCAACTCCCATCCACCTGAATGCAATGTGATGAAATGACATTTTTGTGATAATGAACACTTCATCAGTCCCACACAGACGAACCAAATACTTTGGTCTTTGTTTCCAGCGGGTAGCACTTCATTGCGATGATCTGTTTATTAGATCCTACTGAGTACATGTTGCCAAAACCCAGATATTCTTAATATTCTCAGGCAGTTTTGTTTATCTAGTGCAGGGGTCCCCAATTCCAGTCCACGAGGGCCGGTGTCCCTGCAGGTTTTAGATGTGTCCTTGATCCATCACAGCCGATTTAAATGGATAAATTAACTTCTCAACATGTCTTGAAGTTCTCCAGAGGCCTGGTAATGAACTAATCATGTGATTCAGGTGTGCTGACCCAGGGTAAGATCTAAAACCTGCAGGGACACCGGCCCTCGTGGACTGGGATTGGGGACCCCTGATCTAGTGTCTCCTTACTGTGGGTGTAGTTTTCACAGGACTCTGCAACGTGCTGAAAAACCAAGTGCATCCTTACTTTTTCCATAGGAATTAAGAGGGCAAGTAGCAGCCTTGTGCTGCTAATCAAATCTGATTGATCATCAGTCAGCGTGAGCACCTCCATAAAAGCAGACGTTGTGGTGGTTTGCTGGTCTGGATCATTCAGGTGTGTGTTAACACCATGCCAAGCAACTGTTGCTGTCCACCAATCTGTGAACAGTTATGAGGCTCATTCTATCCAGGACAGCTGCCAGTTTTCCAAAAAATTGGACATCCCAATAAATTCACCAAAAAGTTCACGACAGAGCAATTAGAAGAAGACTGAACACGTATGGCTTGGTTGGAAGAGTTGACAGGAGAAGGCCTCTTCTCTCTAAGACAAACATGGCAGCAAGGCTTAGGCTCTCAAAGCTACATCTAAACAAACAACACGACTTCTGGAACAATTTCATATGAAGCCCAAGTGTAGATCTTTGTCCAAAGTGCACAGCAACATGTTTGAAGTAAACCAAACACATGATATCAGGACAAACACAAACACTACAAACGCTGACCAAGAAGTACTCTGTATACCAAAGTGTACTAAACTCATATCAAATATGAGGCCATTTTTCTGACAGCTAAAACTTGCCTAAACCGATTCATGAAACAGGAAAATTATCCCAAGCACTGCAGCAAAAATTCTACAGAATGACTGAAAAAGAAACGAATCAAGGTGCTGGTCTAGTTAAAGTCCAGACCTCAGCCTGACTGAAATCCTGTGGTGGGACCTTAAAAACAAATCCATCAAACTTCATAAAAATTCATCCATTTGAGAGAAAGTCAAAGACCAGCTAGTTTCTTTTTTAAAAAAATCATTAATGGCATCTATCTATCTATATAGACATATATCTATATATATATATATCTATATATATATATATATATATATATATATATATATATATATATATATATATATATATATATATATCTAGATAGATAGATAGATATTTAAAAACAGTGGTTGCATGTGTAACATGTGATAAAGGTTTTGTTTTTTACTGTGTGAGCAATCTGCTAATATAAATCTGTGAAAATCTGCTAGTCAGTGTTTTTATGTATATGAACATGTTTTCCTGCTGTAAAGGGAGATGTCAGATGGTGTTTCTTGTTCTCTCTCAGGTTGGATCGCTATCTTGGGTGCGCTCTGGCTTTTGGTTCTGGCTGACATTCAGGATTTTGAGATCATCTTGCACCGTGTGGAGTGGGCCACGCTGCTGTTTTTTGCCGGCCTCTTCGTTTTGATGGAGGTATTTAACATACAGGCCGAGTTTCTGGCATTTAACGGAAAGCTCGTTTCTATTTTTTTCCAAAGGAATTTTGGACCACAAATCGAACAGTGAAAACCAAAAACTGATGCCAAACAACAACTTTTAATTAGAGCCACTTGAAGCATCCAGATCTAAGATAAATGTAGGTTTAGCTGGGGTCTGCTCTGACGAGCAGCTTCACAGGACACTAAGGAAAAACAGAATCAATGCATAGATTCAATTGACAGTGCAGCTGGCAGTCAGCTCGCAATGTGCAAAGTAATTATCTGTATTGTCACCCATGAGCTTCAATGAAAGGATGTAAAGAAAAGTGTCCTGTCAGCACAGTGAGGGCTTTGTTGTTTCTCTCTTTGTGGGCAAAACTACAACACAGTGTAGAGTCAGTGAAGCAGTGCTCACCAGCACATGAATAATATTCAATCTCAGGAATGATAACAAGGATACATCTGTCTCTGTCTATTTAATAGCCACTAAATGGAAACCAAATTGCTTTTCTTCTTTCGGTTTAATCTCACCTTTAAGTGATTCTCTTCTGATTTTTTTTCTTATTAATCTTCTCCTCTTCCTTTTTCAGGCTTTAGCCCAGCTGCAGCTTATTGACTATATTGGAGAACAGACAGCACTGCTTATAAAAGTAAGTTTCCCCTTTGATTCTGAACCTTTACAGTCATCTCTCAGGTCTCTGTGCGGCTGGCATCGCTGATAATTGGGCACAGGTGATGCGATATTGCATTCCATGCATATCGATCCTTTTGTTCTGCCTGGCTCGCAATTCAATTCTTTTCTTTGCATCTGACTCCTGCAGGCAGCTGAAGGGGTCTGAAGTAATTTTCACCCATATTCTTGCCTCTGTGCGTCATGCGAGCGAGGTGTCTCTTAGCAGAGAATTGCACCAGTAATAGCTACGTCAGCTTGTGTTTAGACTGCGGGCCCCTGCGAGCCTAATAATGACACATGACAGGTAGTGTGCTATTTGTGGTTTGTGACCCACTCGGTGTCCCAGAACCATGGACAACATGCTGTGAGAGCTGCATGGCCTTTCTCTCTTCATAGGGCTGCAGGACAGCTGAAATAAAGGAGGAGACTCTGTTTTCCTTACTGTCGCCATGAAGAGGGTTCAAATCACACCACATGCGGTGAACCAGCCTCGCTGTGCGCCTACAGCACAGATAACACTCAAAGCCACCACCTGTGGTTGTGTCACACATTCAAACAGCTTCATCCTCTCAGCTTCTGCTCCCCGAGGAGGGGTTCGGTGTCAGAGACTGAACATAATTGTTGTGTTTGATTTAAATCAGCGAAGGCAGAGAGAGGGCGTGTGCGTGTGAGCGGCAATAAAAGTAGCAGTTATCTGTCACTCTTATCTCCCCTGTCAGGCGGTGCCAGAAGACCAGCGCTTGGCTATAGCCATTATCTTGGTGATGTGGGTCTCGGCTCTGGCTTCTTCTCTCATTGACAACATTCCCTTCACTGCCACCATGGTAAGAGCCCTGAGCCTGATATCACAGCTGCAGCATATCACACTCTTACACAAACAAATCACATGCAGATTCTGTGACATGGAAGAGAGGCGATTTATAATGTGTAGCTACAGCAATTAAATGCTGATACAGAAGTTAAAAGATGTACATACATAACAGGCAGAGATGCAACCAGGGTTTAGGGCTGTATTATGTATTAATCAGATGTGGGAGGAGAAAAACAGGCTGAACATGTGTTAATCATTTCATAATTGGAGGTTTATTTCTGTAAAAACTGTCTGAACAACTACTGGCTCACCACGTCTATTGTCAGCTGTCTTTTCCCCCCAAATTAATAGATTCAGCAGAGATCAATGTTTCAGAGGAGTGCCTCTGTGCTCAATTAAAATGACACTGAGAAAGGAGAAAGATGTTATCCCACTGACAGAATGAGATGTTGCCTGTGAGAATTAAACCATCACATTTTTTGACTAGTCAGTGTGTCCATGGGGGTTTTTGAAAATGTCCTTTTCTCTGATTGTTTTTTTTTTTCGCCCATAGTTTCAGGCCCATGCAAGAATTGCTCTACCTGAAAAGAAGAGCACTTCAAAGCGCGTCACTTTTCAATTCAGTGCACCGCTGATAAGAAGAAAGATGTCCTGATTGGCACAATAGAGTGAGGCTGAGGAAAGATTTGTTTTCCCCCTTCAGTCCGCAGTGATTGAGATTAGGAAATTTATGTATGAATGAATCAATTTAGAAGCATTTTCAAAGCAACAATTCTGCATTTACACTTATTTGCTTTCTGTGCCAGAGTTACAGGAAACTATTGATACTTCACTCATGTCTGTATATAAAAAAATTACCGATCTTGCAGTGAGAACATCGAAACAAGAGGTACATCGGAAGAGGGCAAACAAATATTCTCCTTAAAAACATCCAACTGTTTGTTCATAATCATTTCAAATGCATTTTTTTTAAACTATTTTACCCATTCCTGCAAAAATACATTTAAAGTTTGCTTCCCTAACAAGGGGCAGACATGTAGATTGATATAAAGCAGCTGTCAAAACTGGTACATATTTCAAAATATGAACAATAATGAATAAGACCAGCAAATAAGATCCTATCAGGAAATACTAGCGGTATATGGAGGCCTTAACTCAACTCAGGCATAGGTTTGTTTTCTCATACTTTTGTACACTCTCATATACATGTATTTTCACACTGGAGAAGTCGCCCCTACTGGGTATTAGAAAGAATTCAGAGAAATAATAATACTTTCCAAAAGGAGAACAGTCAGGCTTTATTCATCATGGAGTCCATAAACATGTTATCGTATAGCACTTGCGTCATAACTCCACCACACACACACACACACACACACACACACACACACACACACATCTAATTGACATAATGCTTTCCCTAGCCGCTTACCCTAAACATCAAAAATGAATGCCTAACCTTTAGCCTAAACATGACCTAATTGTAACCCTGACACTAAAACCACATTTTAAGCCTCAAAAATGCCTCGTGGTGACTCTTGGTCCCCACAAGTATAGTGACATCCCAATTTTCTGTCCTCACAAAGGTGTCTAAATATGTATACACACACACACACATCCTTCTTATAGTTAAAAAAAAAGCAAAAATAAGATTTCGCCATATTAAAAACAGTGTATGTAAATTTTCAAGAAAGAGCTGTTTTCATGATTTTAAATCTGTCTCTACAGATTCCTGTTCTCATCAACCTGAGTCAGGATGCAGATGTGAACCTGCCAGTTAAACCGCTCATCTTTGCTTTGGCTATGGGAGCCTGTCTGGGTGGTAAGTATTGCTTCTTGGGCCTCATATGCTGTATTATAAAAATAGTGCATTGCATGTCAGGTTTTGGGAAAAATACACAACAGCCTTCCAGACTCCCTCACAGACATCAGGGACTTTATAGTTTATCCCTGTTTGAAAGGTGTGGATCTTTATTGATGATGGCTGCCAGAAGAAGACAACATATGCTCCAGGTGACAGCCACACTTTGTACAGCTGTGTCGCTCCCCGGGGAGGTCAGGCTGCGCTCTTTGTGGAAGCAGCCTCGGGGCTCTCAGAGATCGCCTCACTCAGGCTCATTCTGCGCCCCAGTGGCCAGCCCTTCATCCGACTGTGGCTCTGCTCCGATGGGAAGGACACAAATGGAGAGAGAGCTGTCATAGTGTTTCAGTTTAATCAACTGCACTGTGACAGGTCTTTATCGACTGGCAGTGTGATGTTGCCCCTGCCAAGCTCCATCCTCACACTGACACCTTTTGAGATGTGGGCAGTATTGAACTGCAGGATGGGTACGCGTGCTGACTGGAAAACAGTCAGACTTAATCTCTTTATGAGATTAAGTCAGAAATTACCAAGACAAAGCTGAAAAGTGATGATGCTCAACAGTATTATAAGACTGTAAAGTACTCATACTCATAATGTTGAAATATTTTATGTTAACTTGTGTTTTGCTCAGCTCTATATTTTTATTATTGGGTTCTTCTAGTGCAGCATTGCACGAGTTGAACACGAGTCCTTACTCATCTTCTACTAAACGTTGATGCAGCCACTCGCTCCACTCTCTTCCTAAAACAAGCATCCTGTCTCTTTATGGTCTCTCTTCCTTAAAAGCACACGTTCCTGTTACTTCTACTGAGTTTCTGCAAACAGGCCGTGATGGTTCTGTGCAGTGTGTCTTCCTCTTGCAGCGGTAGAGGAAACCAACTGAGAAACATAATTTCCCATTCTGAAACAGTAGTTACAGTAGAGATTTGTTCTAAGTGTCAATACAAGACAAACATTTCAGAGATGTGTAAGTAACCAATCACTGAAATGTGCTTTTCTAACTCGTCTTCATTTCCCTTTACAGATAAAAAGAATCATCATCTTCTAACATTAGTCAGCTAAAGATCCACCTTCATAGTGGGCTCTGATTGCAGAAGCTGACTTTCTGGTCTTTAGCTGTTTTGTTTTGTTTTTTTCTGAGAAAAAGAAAACTAATATCCATGGCTCTACTTCTTCAGGAAATGCATAGTATTTCTCATAGTTTTCTTTTCTGGTCAACCTCCAAATTTTTTTTTAAGCAAACTGATGGAAGTATTTCTGAGTCAGACTGAGCAGGTGGGTGGGCGTGCTGTGTTCAGAGCAGAGCTTTTTCTGAAACCGTACAAAGAGAGACCCTCCATTTAATGCCAATCAGATCCAAGAATAGAAAACAAAATGTTTTTGAAACAGGATGTGAAACAGTGCAGCGTTTCAGAGACCCTGACCTGTTTATTTGCAACTTTAGCCATGTTTAATATGAGTGTCCAGCTTTATTTGTTTGCTGGGAAGTAATAAAAAGCAGTTTAGGCAAGGCAAGGCAAGTTTATTTATATAGCACAATTCAACAACAAGGTGATTCAAAGTGCTTTACATAGACATTAAAAAACAAAAACAATAAAAAGCATGATTTAGAATTGATTAAAGAGAAAAAAAAACAGTAGATAAAATCAGTAGTTAAAATATAAGTTTTGAAATTTAAGCTTAAAAGTGTGGATTTGGTGCTTTATTCAAATGCAGCTGAGAATAGGTGAGTCTTCAACCTGGATTTAAATAAATTGAGTGTTTCAGCTGATCTGAGGCTTTCTGGGAGTTTGTTCCAGATATATGGAGCATAAAAGCTGAATGCAGGTTCTCCATGTCTGGTTCTGACTCTGGGAACTGATGAAAGACCGGATCCAGATGACCTGAGGGATCTGGAAGGTTCATACTGGGTCAGGAGGTCACTGATGTATTTTGGTCCTAAACCATTCAGAGCTTTATAGACCAGCATCAGAACTTTAAAGTCTATCCTCTGATGGACAGGCAGCCAGTGTAAAGACCTCAGCGCTGGACTGATGTGGTCCACTTTTTTGGTCTTAGTGAGGACTCGAGCAGCAGAGTTCTGAATGAGCTGTAGATGTCTGTCTGATTTTTTTGGGTAGACCTGTAAAGATGCTGTTACAGTAATCAAGCCTACTAAAGATGAATGGATGGACTAGTTTTTCCAGGTCCTGTTGAGACATCAGATCTTTTATCCTTGAAATATTCTTGAGGTGATAGTAAGCTGATTTTGTTATTGTCTTAATGTGTTTTTCTAAGTTTAGGTCTGCATCCATCACTACACCCAAATTTCTCGCCTGGTTTGTGGTTTTTAGCTGTATAGATTGAAGTTCTCTGGTGACCTGCAATCGTTTTTCTTTGGAACCAAAGACTATTACTTCAGTTTTGTTTTTGTTTAGCTGGAGAAAATTGTGGCACAACCAGTCATTAATTTCCTCAATGCATTTACCAAGAGCCTGTACAGGGCCTCGGTCTCCTGGTGACATTGTGATATAAATTTGTGTGTCATCTGCATAGCTATGATAGTTTATTTTGTTGTTCTTTATAATCTGTGCCAGTGGGAGCATGTAAATGTTAAACAGAAGGGGTCCCAAGATGGAACCTTGGGGAACTCCACATGTGATACTTGTCTGCTCAGATGTGAAGTTACCTATTGATACAAAGTATTTCCTGTTTTCTAAGTATGTTTTGAACCAGTTTAGTACAGTTCCTGAAAGACCTGTCCAGTTCTCCAGTCGTTTGAGTAATATGTTGTGGTCAACTGTATCAAATGCTGCACTGAGATCCAGCAAAACTAAGACTGACATTTTTCCACTGTCTGTATTCAGACATATGTCATTAAACACTTTGGTCAGAGCGGTTTCAGTGCTGTGGTTCTGTCTAAAACCTGACTGGAAGGCATCATAGCAGTTATTCTGTTTTAAGAAGTAATTGAGCTGTTGAGAAACTGCTTTTTCAATGATGTTACTTAAAAATGGGAGATTTGAGATCGGCCTGTGGTTGTTCATTTGTGTCTTGTCAAGATTGTCCTTTTTCAGTATAGGTTTAATTACAGCAGTTTTTAGTGGTTCTGGAAACACACCTGACATTAAAGAAACGTTTTCTCTGACTTTTTTCTCTTTTCTGTTTAGGAAATGGCACATTGATAGGAGCATCAGCCAACGTTGTGTGTGCAGGCATCGCTGAGCAACATGGATATGGCTTTTCCTTCATGGAGTTCTTCAAGTAAGCAAAGGCGCCATTAACAGCACGAAGCAGTCCCATGTACAAAGAGGTCATAAACAGCAAGTTTGAAAAGTTCCTCTGTTCTTGGTTTGTGGTGCTGAAATACGATAGGCTATTCAGCCTGAGGGGCTACTTACACATTTATGTCCATCATATGTTGCATTAGAAATTGCCAACAATGTGTATGCATAGCCTGAGAACATTTAGAGAAAACGTGTCGCACTGAGTATCATGTGACAAAACACGTTTAGTTTGTCTTTGTGCAGCAGGTGCAGCGTTTTGTGAGCAGACTCCAGGAAACAACACGATACGCACGGGTTTGTTATGTAGTGCAAGCAGTGATTTGAGTCTGTGTCCTCTTCAGTGACCCTGTAGAGAAATGTTTACTACAGTGAGTGTGGAGGAAGTCAACCTGCAGCAATATTCTCTCATGTCGACAGAAATAGAAGTCCCCCAGTCACGCTGAACCATGAAAGAGGCATAAACAGTGTAACATATGTGTGACTGATTGAACTGATACTGAGTGAAATCGTCCAACCGTGGAGCCTGATTTCAGAACTCTAGGGTGGTTACAAGAAAAAAAGTCGAATGAATGGCAGAAAATGTGGTTATATCGCAGGCTGGATGGTCAGCAGGCTTCCTATCAGGTTGCCACCTGCTCACTGATAATTTGCACCCTGGTGACACAGCAGTCAGACACACTTTATGGTTTGCTTGTTGGAGAAGACGAAGGGGTCAGTTATGTTGAAAAAAGCATGAATATGAGTCTGATTAGGCTTGATATGCCATTGGGTTGGAACTGCATCGCTATTTTATTTAGGGAACAGTGGAAATGTAATGCGCGTGAGGGTTGAAAAGAGACAAAGTCAGAGGATTTCTTTTGGGATTTGTGTAACAGATTTGAACAGAGACTTGATTTAACATTAAACTTGTGACACTTATGACTGAACGCGGTGTCTGTGGCTGACTGTAGATTATTGTCATCAAAGATCTGAAAGTGTTTTCACTGGATGGAGTGACAGCGCTTTCATCATATCAATCACAGACAACATTTATACTGATATTCTATCTATACTTACCACCTAACATTTTCTGAAGCGCCGCCGTGAAGGTGACATTTCAATTCAATTCAATTCAATTTTATTTATATAGCGCCAAATCACAACAAAAGTCGCCTCAAGGCGCTTCATAGATACAGAGAAAAACCCAACAATCATATGACCCCCTATGAGCATTTCAGTTTGTAGTCTAAAGAACATTGATGTTCCCATTCCCAGTCCTTCCATGTGAAAATCTGGAGACGAGGAGAGCAGGACCGAGCACCCCCAGACAGAACAGACTGGGCTTCATCATATAACAGCGATAAAATTCTGTGATATAAAAAGGAGGAGCTAAGGAAGAGATGGTTTGCAGATGCTGCAGTTGCTTAAGTTGTGTGATCCTGGCTTGATTTTAAGGAAAATGCTAAATTGATTGGCACTTATTAATGCCTTCTACTCAGTACTTTCTAGTATTCACACACGCACATTCTCACACCATTAAATGCCCAAAGGATGTGGACTGGAGGAGTCAGGGATAGGTCCACAGGGACCAACCAAATGTTCTAGCTTTTAGTTCTCAGATGTTTCCCAGTGTCTTCCTCTGTTTTTGAGTGTTTCCTGGTCTGATATTTTGTTAGGAGTTAGTGTTCATGTACTGGTCTCTTGTTTTACTGTGAAAGTTTTCTTCAATTCCCTGTGTGGTTTTGCTTCCCCTTGAGTGATTATCCTGTGTGTCTTCACCTGGTTGTAATTCTTTCGCACATTTTCCCTCATTCCAATCAATAGACCAATAGACTTCCTCTTTGTACTTGTGTGTGTGTGTGTGTGTGTGTGTGTGTGTGTGTTGTCCTGTTCACCTTTTGTTTAAATTCTCTGGCTCCTCGTATTTGCCTTGCTGTCTATACTGTCTATTTTCTCTTGTATTTGGACTTTTTGTTACTTTGTGGATTTTACTATCAGCTTTCTGTTGGAATCCTCCTGCGTTCAGCATTGTGGGTCCTTAAGTCTACATCACTCTGAAAGGCACACCCTAATCAGCTCAGCTGATCAGTCAGGATTGTGACTTTGTGGCCTAACTCAACTAACGCTATACTCAATTTGTTGTTTTCAGTGAGTTGTAATTTATTCTAAAGACTTGCAGAAGTATTGTACCTCCCACATACCTAAGCTACAGGATATGTTACTATGTTACTACTACGTTTTAATATTGTAATCTGATCTGTAGCAGGTTGCTTCATTGATATTCCTATTTACAGCTAATGAGACTGTGGCTGAGAAGAAAAAGAAAAACTGCAGGTGACCTTTGGCATTAAGAAAATTCCACCATTACTTTTTCAACCTTCGTTACCTGCTCAGTTGGCTCTGACATGCTGCTAAAGCCAGTGAAGTAATTGGTGGAAAATGTGTCAGAGTTGGTTAAAGCTCGTTGACAAATTTCTTAGTGCACTTAAAAGACTCTGGGACGTCTGTCTGCAAAGGATTTCATTGAAATGGGGGGAAACAGTTGCAACCCGTCAGCTCTACTTCTCTCCCGCTGTAGCTGTGTTTACAGTTATTGGACAGGAGCATTGCTCTTGGCTGAAGCACTGTCTGTAATTGGATGTCTGTGGCAAGGGTCACTGCTGTTCAGAGAGACAGGCAAGGGGGAGCGAAGTCTGGTCTGCAACTCCGGGCAGCTGGGATTGACTAGTGCTGTATCAGGAGGATGAATTCAGGGGCCAGATGAGCCCACGGGGGCACAAATGCCTTTTTGATAAGCCATCACAAAGGAAAACGAATAGCCTCGAATAGCTCAGCAGTTAGCATGGTCCCTGTTGCTTCCTTCGTGCCTCAAGGCCCTTATCATCCACCTCTCCACAAACCATTAACCTAAAGTGCATCACTAAAGTAACAGCTCTGTATGTTGGTCGGTTGAATAGAAACTGCCACGGGTGCTTGTAATGCTTTACACTCTAGAATAGACCCACTGCAAAATGTACTTGTAAATGCCTATCAATGTAGCAAATTGCTACAGTTTTGAGACACAAAAACAAATGACATTAGACAATGTAAGGTGCTTCAGAGTGTCTTGTTTTTTTGGACCACATGTGGCTCATGTACAGTCACCTGCAGGAAATCTATACAGAAAACAATAAGCCTCTGCACTACAGAGGCAGGTGTTTTAGCTTTATTTCTAATAAACACTGCAATCACGCTCATACATATTTTTGGAGGTTTTTTTGTGTACCGCTTCACAGCTTAAACACTGCACCAGTGTGCTTTTTGTGCTCATTGAATAGAACAGGTCAACCATTATCACAGGGGAGCAGCGCTGCTCTCTCTGTCCTGCAGCCTACACAGTCAGAGAAGCGCAGCCCATTGGTTTATCTAAAGAGTCTTTGAGATTGCATCAGGACTTTCAAAGAGCTCCCATCATATGCAATTAAGTCATTGTGTGAGATCACAAGGTTTGATGGGTTTTTTTTAGACAAGGTGAACCCTGCTCCTCTCTGTGGTATATTGTGGTGTCTTTTTCATGTGCCCCGTGTCCCCTCATGATGTGCCTGTGATCGGGAAATAGGTATTGCTCCGTAGAAAGGGATTCACTCATGCAGAGGTGACCTCAGGCTGTCTGACAGCGATAACAGCCAGACAGCCTCATTTTTCCCACAAGCAATATGTGATTATAGTGTAGTTTAAATGAAAAGCATGTGGTATTAACAGAAACAGAGCAGTGTAGTCAAAGAACTGAATTCTCACATTACAAATCAATATAAACACCAAAGCTGAAGTGGCCCTACATCTGTGCAGCTAAATGCTGCGTTACTGTTCAGTCTGGAGGTGCTTCAGAGCACTGACAGACCTGTTCTATTCCATGCCTTCTCTGTGGTTCATCAACATATGAGGATGCTGACCTCTGCACAAAATAGGTAGCATTAACCACTTTGCATCTTTTTGCACAATATTATTTCCAGTAGCTGTCGGGTGCATATTGACAGCTACACTAAACGCTTTGTGTGTTTGGCTTGCTAAAAAAACCTGTGAGAGCTTCCATTTTAATCAACAAATTCAACACAGATCATCGGCTGCTTTTGTCTTTGTTTAATCAGGACAGAATTTCATGCAGCAGATCTACCACGGCTTGATTGCAAACTGTCATGTGCAAAAACCTAAATTGATGAGAAAGGACTGGACTTAGGAAACTCTTTATTAATATATGGAAAATAAGGTGAAAGGCATTCTATGGAGCACTGAAAAGGAACTATTTTCTTTGGCTCTGGCTCTACTCTGGCAGCTGCAGTTCAACCCCAAGATTGAGAGCGCCACATGGTGATCTAAATCTTGGAAGGGACCACTGGTGAGCTGGGGGGCCAATAGGAAAACAGACTAATAGGTTATTGAAATATGTTGAGCCTGAAGTCAGAGTTTTCAGTGTCTTGAAGGTGGTGCTTTTCATCTGATTAGGTCACCACAGTAACTTATACTGAACTCATAACCTGGTCTAGAATTGATAATAAGGGTTAACACCCTTACACTGTGACACCGTCCTTTGTAGTCAGCCATTCTGAAGAATGTGTTGCTTACAAAGCAGACCCTCATGCAGGGTGGATTTTGAATGACTTCTGTGCTGTAGCAGTGTCTGGCGATGGTAGACAAGAAAAGAAAAAGACAGTTCCTTTCAGGTGCATGAAAATGAAGAACGTTTGGTTAGGAAACTAAGAATGTTACTACTGCAAAATGCTTACACCTTCTAGAGAAAAGGCATTCACCATACTGAAAGTTTAGAGATGTGATACCAGTACTACAGAAGATGCTTTCTTCTGTAGATCTTTTACTTATTTACTTATTATCAGAAAAAATAAAATTATAAATTCTAAACTTAATATATATTATCGAAAATCTTTTTAGTAAATCTTATATTATTTTCATCTTTTCTTCACAGATCCCCTCACTTTTGCTACTGATGCGTAAATAATGATAATCACTCAAAAATGACAATGACCATTAAGACTCAGTTGAGAAACTTTGAAACTGTTTTTTTGTTGCACTTAAAATCATGAAAGTGTTGAAGTGCCTATAAAGCCTTAATATTCTTCAGTCCAAGTACTTATTTGCCATTTCTGCAAGCATATTCACTGGAAACCTCATAATTTAGTTTGAGCAGCAGACATGGTACACTGACTGCAGTTTTCACACAGGCACTTACACATATAAACCCAGATCCTACGAAGTAGAGACACTGTATAAAACAGGTAAAAACAGAACACAATGATTTACAAATCTCATAACCCCATATTGTATTTATAAGAGGACATATAAAACAAAGAAACAAAAAAAAAAAAATGCTTAAATTGACAAAATGTACCCTTTTAGGATAAAAACAAAACCCATCTCGGTAGAGAGAAATGCATCCAGACACTTTTGAACAGAACAGGAAATAGATGGTAGCTGTCTCATTTCAATCAGTAGATGAACTGGCAAATATTTATATTGCATTTACTCACACGCGCACACACACACACGCACACACACACACACACACACACACACTAGATGTGTGGTGGAAATACCTACATGCTATCATAGAAGTAATGTAGGGGTTTTTTTGGCAGTATCATATAACATGAATCAACAGTGGTTCAGTAATATGATCCTTGCAAGTGCTGCAAACATAGCTGAAGTGTGGATCAAGGACTCGAGCTTGTTGTCTCTGGTTGCTATTGTGGCTCCTGTCCTTTAGCTATTGGTTGCAGCTTTTTTTGTTTGGCCCTTCTTCAATCCTTCAGCACTGTGACGCCAAACTGTGATGATTAGTGTCGTTCCCCTGATGTTCAGGTCCCATCTGCAAACAGGACCTGCTGAGATGCTGGGGGACATCTGGTCACCTGATGTTCGTGTCGATCGAGATAGGCTCCGATCGACACTGACAGGAGGTGGAGAGGCATGCTCTGAGAGCTGGCTTGTTTAAGCATAGTTATGTTAGCGACTATTTGTTGTAGGCAGTGAAGGTGAAATGGTTCTAGGTGATTCTTTTGATGTCCCGCACTCTCTTGTTTGTCTTTTTGCCTAGTAAATGATACTATAGGCTGCTGCTGGCGACGACAGAACCCAAACAGCTAAAATAATCAGTCATTTTGTTGGTTTTCTTGATGCTGATAGCCAGCCCAGACTCACTGCAGGCATGGGCAAACTGGTTGATGAGCTGCTGAAGGTCCTCCTTAGTGTCACCTCTCTGAGTTGCATCATCAGAGGAAGATAATTCTCTGATGAGAACTTTAAAAGCCTTGGCCTTCAGCAGACAACCATATATGACTACCGTAGTGACCCGTAAAGGCAGCTAAACATAAGAAAATGAAAAAGAAAACAAAGTTGTGGGCAGCTGCAGTGATCATCAGATACTCATTCTGAACCCAAATGGTCATCTCAGTTCCTTGAGATCCTCTAAGAAGAGGTCATGTCCAGGTTAACTGAAAATACACACAGCAAAGAGACAGGTAACCTTTTGTCTCACTGACAATCAGACTTGCACGGTTAACCTTGCCATTTCATATAAGCATCTGTGTGCTTTATACACATAAAACCACACGTAAGCCAAATATAATGTTTATCGTCATAATAATTGCATTTGAATGAACTGTCATCATTTTGTCTTTAATCCTAATATAAAGATTAACACAGATAATATAGCAGCTGTATGTTTATGTTTTTTTTCCAGGCTGATTTGGCCCAAACTTTTTCTCTTCAGTCTGTCAGAGTGAGAGCAACATCTGCTCTCAATGATATTTTAATGATATGTTCTCTTATTTTTTTAGTCTTAATTAGTCCTTTTCTGCTTTGATGAAGACTGATGGCTGGCACGCTGAATATACATGTAGTTTTTGTTTTTGTCCTCCAAAGTGATCCGTGGCACAGAGTGAGGATGAACAGATCTCTGGCCCTCGGAGCTGCCATGTGTCCATATAGGACATGGTAGACATCCAAACACGAGCCATCTGCAGTTCAGGAGTCATCTAAGGACACATTTTAATTAAGGAGACTAATTCAGGGATGAGAAGCAGAAACATACATGGCAGCAGTCACCACCAATGCTTCATGCAGGGGACTACATTTCAGTCATTACATTCAGAAGAAAGCTGGCCTTTAAAAATGTCACCATGTGAAGCCATTTCTGTTTCAATAAACAACTTTGGACTAATGAGATGTGTGCATGCAGCCGAGGACTTTTTAGATTGTTCCGTTGTACGCAATGTGCATGTCTCGGAGCATCTGCTAGCTTTAGCGTGCAGGAAGACAAGCCTTCACCTGCAGGCTGATGTGTCCTTGATCAAGACGCTGAATTTTTAACGGCTCTGAGCGGCTGTGCAGCTCTGACCTCCCTGTGCTGCAGGCTGAGTGAAGACAGAGTTAGCTGTGGAGCTCAGCAAAGTGTCACACATCAATAAGACTGGGTTTTGCAATAATTTGGTTTTCTTTATATGAGGAGTTGGACTGTCTCTGGCTGCCAAAGGTCAAAATATGACTCTCACAAAGATAGGTGATAATAAAGAGAAGAAAAATCCCTGTAAGATAAAGGTCTTTTATTACTTTTTCAAACCTAGCTTTAGTGCCAGGATTTTTTTAATGCCATTTTTGGTAATATATTTTTTTAAAGGAGAAATTTGAGAGAATAAACCAGGATAAATATAAATGGAAGCTATGACTTCATGTGACATTACACGATGCTTTACACTTATTGAAGCAAATTGCCGTTTGCTTCAGTAAGAGTGAAAGGTGCTGGAGCTATAGTAGAAAATAATAAAAGTAGTAAACAACATTTCTTGACTTCTTGTTCTGGGTGTGCTGGAGCTTACGTTCCTGCTAAACTAACAGCTTCCATTGAATCATGCAACAATAGCAAAATAATAGAAGACACACACTGATGGGAACAATGAATACATTTTAAGATGATGACAACAACTACAAAAACACTGCCAACCAGCTCCTTCTCCAAGGCAAGAGACAAATTACACGAGTTGGTGGACAGAGGGAGCATTTAGTGAGACTCCAAATAATTTTTCTTAAAATGGTCATATTGGTGGAGGTTGAGCTCTGTGACTTTTCTGAGTGGCTAACTATATTTATCTCAACAAAAGAAAACAAGTGAAGCATAGATCTAGTTCAGGACAGTTTATACCATCCTGTTAATTCAAATGGCTAATCTAGGGCACATCTGCAAGCCACTTGACAACCCACCTGTCCCCCTGCTCCTCCTTTATTGCTGTTTCTGACTTTCTGTATATGCCCTGATCAGAGACAGGCCCCCACATGCAGGTTACTGCAGCCCGTAAATCTTTTTATTCCACTAATCCTGACTGAAGTGCTGATCATTGCAACTAATTTGCTCTTCTCTTGTTTTGTACAGGCTGGGATTCCCCATGATGATAATGACATGCATGATCGGCATGTGCTACCTGCTGGCCACGCACATTGGACTGGGATGGAACATGTGAACTGTACCTGCTGCACAGAGATCCAAAGAAACTGTGTGACCACTCCTCCAAGAGTCTGAGTTCACTGTAACGTGAAGTGTAACCTGACTGCTCAGTTTACCGGCATTATATGAAGCATTGCAGCCATATTTTTCAAAGCACGGAAAAGTGGTGTCTTTGAGTAAAGTGTAGACCATCAGGGACCAGATTTATCTGAACTTTGACCAAAATGCAAGAAATTTCTGAAACAAAAATGTCACCAGTCCATTATGGTGTACATGGTGCTATGGCTTCACAGGGTAAAATAACTAGTGTAAGCATTTGAAGGTGTGCTCGCTGATGTCAGACTGTCCGTGCTTTTGGAAACAGACAAAAAAGAAACAAAAAAAGAAAAAGTGGCCTGTTTAGAAAACCAATCACGAACATTACACCAGTGGTTTACCAAACTTCTGTTTATATTTACAACAAGATCCAGTGAAAGGGATTTTCTAATGGTTTGTGTCAAAGGCAGCATCAATTTAACTGCAAAGAACCGATGAGACAAGAAAGCAGTTGTAGACTGTGGTCGAAGCATTGTATACCACCTAGTGGATTGTGTACATGTAAACTCACTGATTTATTTCAGCAATCATATTCATCATGTAAATGCTCTCAATGCACTGAACAGCATCTTCTTACTTTATCTGTTTTTCTGTATGCATTGTACAGCCCAACATCCTGAACAGCCAAAAGGAGAACGAAAAAATAAATCGAGGAATAAACTTGCGTGTAAGAATTTATATTTATTACAGATGCTCATCAGGGAAACACAGACTTTAGACACTATTGAAAAACTTTAGACCCGTCTATTCTGCAGCCAGAGGTCAAAAGACCTTCCAGGAATGGTGATGCTATTTTCCAGAGGATTGACTGTTGATCCCTAATCTGGAACCTAACCAGCTCCAAAAGGTACTATGGCGATATAGTCTGGTAAGAAGTGAACCACCTACTTAGCAGAGTAAACCCTGAAGTTCCTTGGATAAGCCCAAAACCTGCACAAGCCAGTGTACTCCTAGTGTCGGTCCCAAGCCCAGATAAATGGGATCCAGGACAGAATCTTTGCCAAGTCAAACGTGCGGCTCATGAAGAACGTGATTCCCTAATCAATCGTTGGTTGATCAGGGTGCCACTGCAAACTGCTACTGTTCGCTGAAGACAAAGAGGAGAGGGTGAAGATTCGTGGATGTAGTTAGGAGAACATGCAGATGATTGGTGTGACAGAGGAGGATGCTAGGGATAGGGTGAGATAGAAGCAGATGCTCAGATGTGCAGATGTGGCGACACCTGAAAAGAAGCAGCTGAATGAAGAAGAGGAAGGGTTTTGGTACAGTAGATAACAGACTGCGTTTCTTGTTTCTGTGTGGGAAATGCTTTCTGGCTCTTCAGTTAGACTGACTCTCTCGAGCTACATTCACAGCTCTACTTTCACCGTTTACCAGCAGTGAGAGAGTAAAACTGACTCTTGTTTTTCCTTTAATGAGTCAGGCTCCGGGCCAGCAAAACTCCAGCAGCACAGATCGATGTACAGCATGCAGTTCCTGTAGGACTGCTGTTCCATATTAACACTTTTTACTCCCAGGGGAACGTGAAGTGGGGGACACCTCAGCTGGTTAGAGTCACTGGAAATATGTAGCATCCACTTTGTTGCCCCTGTCGAACTGTGCTCAGGATCACGGGTAGTTAATTGAAGACCTCAGAGAACTTTATCATTATACATTAATGTATTTAATGTGTTTCAGGATTTAGAGTCATCTATAGCTGGAGGCTCAACCTGCTTTTTTCATCTCCACTAAACTTTAAAACCTCTCTCTCTCTGACACACACAGTCACACGCTGTCAAGAGTGTTTTAGCATGGGATGACAATGACAGCAGATCTACCAGGATCTGAAATACTTCACTATTTACTCAGTGGATCACCCTGATTTTTTTCCTATAAACAGAGAGTTGTGGTTGCCAGATGATGAAAAAAAACTGTAAAAGTGATCCCTGCGTAGGTTCCTCATTCATCTAATTTGTCCCTTGTGGAGGAGATCCCAAGGATTATTGACCCAATACTGATTATGTGAGTCATCACATGAGCCAAAGGGTGAAAAAAAATGGTCAGATTCTGGACCAACAGCATAGATAGTTTGAAAAAAGTCAAGGAGGTTGTCTGTGTTCACTGTGATTGGCCATCACTGATCAGAGGTGGTGAATTATGACAGGAGCCATCAGCTACCTACATTATACTCTTGGTATCCCTTCCCAGGCGCTTCAACCTGCACTCACACCTCCCTCAGGTGATCGATACTGCAAAACATCCAAAATCCCAAAGGGGGATCTCTGAGCCAGCAAGCTCTTGTTTTTGGTTGAATTTTGCACCCTGTCATGTCTACTGAGTTTTTAGTGCTTTCATCCCACATCTTCTGTGTTCCCCCATCTCTGTCTTCATGTTTGGCATTAGGTCTTCATCTCTCACTTCTGGCAAACGCTGTTACAAGGTTACTTCCTGTTTTACTCTGAAAGTTAGTTTCCTCACGCATCTTGTTTTTGTTTTACTTCCTGCTTTTTTCCCCTCTGATCTCATCAGTGTTACTAGTTTAATTTCACATGTGCTTTTTACTAGGGGTACAACGATACACAAAATTCACGGTTCGGTTCGATACTTTGGTGTCACGGTTCGATATTTTTTCGATACAAAAAAATGTTCATGCCTTTTTAATTTGTCATTTATTAAGATTATAAATATATATTTTAACTCAAAAGTACAGTTTTTTAATTTAATGTTGCTGAAACAACAAAATAATAATAATAATAAAAAATCTATCTGATCGAGAAATCACTCATCATTGGAAAAGAGAGTTTATTACAGAGAAATGGCTCTTTCCAAAATAGAAGCTATACTATACGCTTCTTCTGGGCTATATTCTCAGCAGCATATTAAACATATCAGGTCCCCATAAGGAGAATCATGTGCTAACGGCTGTCTAAATGACTCGGTTAAAGTTTGTAGCATGCGTGCTTGTTGTTTTTGTCTGCTTCCACTTGTCTTTGCACTAGGATGATGTCGGTGTAAATGTGCAGTCATATTCGTTGTGTTCCCACTAGTGCTGTCAGCGTTAATCTCGTTAAAATGACATTAACGCCATAACGCGGCAAATCTCCGTTAACGAGTTAGCGCGGATCGCCCCGTGCGTGGGGCTGGACGGCGTCAACACATTAACAAGCTAACTGCGCTAACGCACTAGTTCCCACCAATTGAGCATTGCGTGGCACATCCGACACACTGTTTTACTTTTGTCCATGACGCGGTTACTATCAGGGTCATGCTTCACATGAAAACCAAGATAGTTCCAAAGGCCAGATCTGAATGAGGGTGGGGGAGGTTCAATTTCGGGTAGCGTTGAGGCAGTTGCCATGTTGCAACGAGCTTAGCTTCTGTCTTGCTAGCTTGCGCTGCGCTCAGTGGATCTGCACTCGACAGTGCAGCCTAGGTGGAGTAGTCGAACACAGATCCACTGAGCGCTCAACACAGACAGCATCGTCAGAAGAAAAGTTGATAAAATAAATAAAAAAATTTGTATTGTTCGATACATATGCGTACCGAACCGAAAGCACTGTATCGAACGGTTCAATATCGATACGAGTATTGTTGCACCCCTACTTTTTACTTATCCATTTCTCATTTTGCAATAAGCCCTCTGGGTGTTTATAATCTGTTTCTTAGTCCTGTTTGGACTTTTGGACTGTTTTATTACAGAATTAAGTTTCATAGGTCATACACAAAACAAAGATTTTTCTTTTAATGACTGAGGTCTCTGACAACATTTGTCCAATTAGGCTGACACAGCTGCAGAGGCTTGCATCCTGGCTGACACGGAGACACTTTTTCTGTTGTTTGCTTTGCTGTTTTGCATAACTGCTGACATTTTGTTAGAGCTGGAGCTAATCCAGCTCTTCTGTGAGCCACTTATCTGGTGTTCAGTTTGGTCATTCTCAATGACAGTTGAAGCATATTTATTGTGGTCACTGACCCCAATAATATTTTCCAGAAATCCAAAGAGAGTATTACAATAAACTGACAATTTTTAAACTATTGTTATCAGACAACTACTGTGAGAATTCATGGCCTTTGCTCTCTTAGTTTTCCTCCCTGGATGTGATGTGCTCACCTTTAAACACTCAGAGGTGACGCACAACCATGATCCTTCCTGTTTTGCCTGAACAACATTCAGATGTGAAAGCTCCTTTGATTAGACAGAGCATGGCTGCGTTAAGGAGACCTGGAGATGACATTCAAAGATCAGGATGACTTCCTATCAGAGCTGCTCACTGATGCATACGCTGAGAAATGTCTGCCATGTTTCAGGAGGTTTCCACAGAGTTCTGCATTTTTGGGCCTTTCTCCAGCCGAGCAAGCTGAGTCAGGCAGCCTGCCTGCGTGTACCAGATAAAATAAAATATTCATCTGGTTCTCCTGGGCTTCCCATATGTTAATGGACTGAACAGATAACATTCTGATAACAAAACTGTAGCAGTTTGTGATGCTCATGAAAATATCAGCCCTGTTCACCTTTTTATACCTTCTTTTTCTTGGGATTGTCTGTGTGTTTCCAACCCATTGTGAAATACTTTTTTTTTTTTAGCTGTGCATTACTCAGGTTTAAATCAGACATACTCTGTCAGAGTGACACTGAAAAATGCTTTACTGACAAATGCGAAACATGATATGAACTATGCTAAGCTAACAAGCTAATGGAGGAGTTAATAGAAGAGTGGAAGCTGCTGCCATCTTTCACTAACCCAGCAATGATGAATGCAAGCAAAGAAACTATTAACCTCCCAGTGTTCATACATCATGTTAGTCCAATAAGAACTTTGTTATCGAGTTTTTGACCCTATTTATTTTGTATGGACAAGCAAATGTACCTCTGTGATATACAGCAGTGTATCAGGGTTACTGAAGGTAAAAAACAAAACAAAACAACAAATTTACAAGAAAAAGAGGCAGTACCAACGTTAAGTAATGAAACTTAAGAAATTCACAGCTGAAAACAGTTGATTCACTTACCCTAACTTCACCAATCAGGTTAAGTGGGCGCACAAAGCTGGTTGCTAAGTTAGCCCAGGGGGTTCCCTGCACTTTCACATGAGAAGGGTGGAGCTGGTGAGATCTGACCAATCAGAATTACTGGCAACAGAGTGGCTGATTTTACACAGGAAAAATAAGCTGTGTCCCAAAACCTATGCCGCATCCTTTGGAGGACCCGGCCTTCACGGTCTACATGGCCCGGGTCCTTCGAAGACCAAGAAGGCCGGAAGTGCGAGACTGTGAAATGTGACAGTCTAGCCTTCAGATTTGCGTCACCGCTGTCTCGGTGGAGTTAAATAAACTCGGCCGTCTGCTCCTTGCTATCTAAAATATAACAGGACACTGGCGTAAATTCTCGACTGTCTCACACTTCTGTTTAATCAGTTTTCTGTTTGACGTTTATTCAGCTGTGTGAAAATCCCGGAGGAACCCGCCCGATGGATTAATAAAGTTTTATTTAATCTAATCTAATAATCTAATTACTTTGATCTCAGCCAAACCAATTTACTCCAGAGCAAATAAAACACCGAAAAAAGCCAAACAATTACATTTTTAAGTTATCCGAGTGACTTATATATCATGTTTAACCTGAAAAGCGAAAGACCACGGGGGTCTGAAAACTATGAAGCCGGGAGTTCGCTGTTCTCACCCCGGCTAGCTATCGAGCGGGTGGGTAACAGACATCTCCAAAAACATCTGAGCACTTTTGCAAATATGCGATGTCTTGAAGTTTACACGGCTACTTTCTCGCCAGAAAATATGTTAAAAGTTTATTTTGTGACCCAGAAAGATTAATAAGAGTAATATTAAAACTTAGTAGCGGCCGCCATTGTTGGAAACTGGAATTGGCTGGGCCACGCTATGAATTCTGGGATATGGTGGGCCACGAAGGACACACCTGACCCATCCTTCAAATTCGGGGAAATGAAGGACGCATTTGTCGGCCACATTTGAAGGAGTCGACGAACTGGGACAGCCTTCGTCGCCTCGCTGTGATTGCCTTCAAATGCGGCCTCCGAAGGATGCAGCCTACGTTTTGGGACACAGCTATAAACTACAGCTACCATGGGGGAACCAATCTAAACGGATTATACATTAATACACACTGAGAGCAGTGCAGCAGCTGCAGACAAAGAAGCAAAGTAGTACAGCAAAAAGAGCAGCGGTTTTAAAAGTGTGCACTTTAAATATTTTGGCCAATAAAACTGGAAAAGAGCTGGTACATGAAAAAAGTCTGACATATCTGAAGGTGGGAAAAAAGCCAGCCTGAAAAGTAAACTGTGTGGGTTAACAGACTTATCAATGGTACAACTCTATCATTAAGACACAGAAGAATCTGAATTGTATTCCCGTTAGAGAGCCCAATGTTTACATGTTGTTCACTTGTGTATAGTGGTATGTTTCATCCATTTATAGACTTTTCTTTGTAGAAGTTTGATGTCCTACATTATTGAAATCACCATGTCAATACTGACTCTCCTTAAACGTGCCACCCATATACCATGTGTGGCTGTGATAAAGCTGCTGATAACCACAGCTGAATAAATCAACCTTAACTGGAAATCTGCATCCGTGTTCTTTAACTTGAACACAACCCACTCTACCTTGCCACTCTAAACCAGTTAAACTTCCTGGAGACAACATTCACTCTTTTTAATTTCAGTAATTCATTAAATTATGTTTAAAATGTTTAAATATTTAATGTCTAAAGTAGATGCTCTATTATGATTACATATTAATGCTTATAGAACAATAAAATGAGTCTTCTAATGCTGACTCAAACTTCAGACCCTCCTACTTTTCTTGCAGAGAGGATAACAGTTTTATTTTGTTTTTTTTGTTTTTTTTTTAGCTAAAGTGGTCCTAATGTGCTTTGTACTGACTTGCAGTACAAACCTATTTTTAATTCCCTTAATGTCACACAGGTGATTCTTTACTCATGTTGCTCCAAACTCCACCCAAACAGGTGTTTTCACTTATTTTGCCCCATTTCTTTTGCCTTTCTGACTGGAGGGTGTGTCTGTTCACATTTCTTTCAATACTCTCAGTTTTGATGCACTTATTAAGCCTTTATCAGTCTTGCACAAACTTTATGACCTTGCTTAATCCCCGTAATTGCTCCACCGAACATCAACCTGAGGAGAAGACAGATAAGCCGAGTATCTCAAAAGCCCTATGTGGGTGAGCGGGGACTTGAATTTCAATCAAGCAAGCAATATATATTAATAGATGCACCAGAGATCTACAGCACAACAGTGCCAGCTCGCTGGTTGGACAGTTTCTTCACTATGACGTGTGCTGCTTGTGCCACACTGGTAGAATACACAGTTTGCTCATGGAGACGACAAAGCAGGTTGTACCAGCGGCAGCAAACAATGGATACTAGTGCGCACGCTATACTGGCCTGACTCTGCCAACATTTCCAGCCATCCAGAGATTATTTTCATCTTTGTGCTGGATGATTGATGGATCCCAGTGATCAGCATGTTAAATATACTTTGTGCGTCTCCCTCGGCTTCCTGCACATTATTTACTGTTGATCACATCACAAGCAGAGATGGATTTACTTCCTGTCACACTTTACTCAAAGTCTAAAGACCAAAGAGAGGCTCACTGAGGCCCTGACAATATTTTTGCACTCAACATTTTAACTCGTGAAGCACAGGCGTAGAATCAAAATTGCTGCATCATGTGCACAGTTGATTTGTCACTTCCACAGTCTCACTGCGCTCACTGGGATGTCTCGCTGGGAGACCAGTCAAGTATAGCACAGATTTTAGACATGTTTTCATGTAGCTGGCAAAAAGAAATGCAAATAAATTCATTTTTTTCCACCCACTGCTGTACAGTAATATGAATATTATGAGTGCAGCCCTGGTGGAACAGTTTTCCCAGTCTCTGCGGAAAGGATTTCTCTTTTTATGACAAATCAATTTTTCCACTGTGGAAAAAACCCCAACAACAACAACAAAAACAATTTAAAAGCACAATTACTGCACCAGATATTAAATGTAGAAATCACACACTTATTTGATTATGTACAAGTGACATTTGTAAATGTAAAACACAAACAGAAAAAGCACGCATACAAAAAGAGAAGTAGGCTGTTAAAGTCAAATACAGCTTATGTTATAAAAATGAAAGGATTCACATTAACCAAGCGTGACATTTTCAATTCGTGGATCTAAAAATGATGGGATTAGATAAACAACTAATTCTATTAGTCTTCACATCAGTAATGTTTGCTCACACAGCAGGATGCAGCAAAATGATAAAAGAAGTCATTACAGCCTAAATATTGGAAAGCTGATATTAGCTAGCTTTGCTGTCATCTAACAGAAATGTAGTTATTTAGGCATCAGCGTACTGGTTTTGAAACTCAAAGTTTTGAGTTTCGTGAACTTTAAATTCTTTAGTATTTAGCATTTTCAGTTACAATTACAATCTGAGTGTTGATGTTGAACTTATTATTTTGTAGTTTTTAAATAAAAAATTATGTATTTTTAGTGCTGTCAACGTTAATCTCGTTAAAATGACGTTAACACCATAATCGCATTAACGCGGCAAATCTCTGTTAGCGAGTTAATGCAGATCGCCCCGTGCACAGTGTCAACGCGTTAGCGTGGTTCGCTCTTTAAAGCGTTAGCATCGTGCAGCCCATTGCACGGGGCGATCTGCGTTAACTCGCTAACAGAGTTTTGCCACGTTAATGCGGTTATGGCGTTAACGTCATTTTAACGAGATTAATGCTGACAGCACTATTTATTTTTAATAGTAGCGTCTGGTTAGTCTTTGTTTCTCTTGTCTTCTAGTTTCTGTTTGGCATTGTTTATTCCAAAGTTCTTAATTATCATCTTGTATCTTGTTGGCAAGTCTTACTCTCCATTATGCATTTTTGTTTTACTCTCTGACGTGTTTTGATAGTCATTTGTGTCTTACTTTTAGCTTTACTTCCCATGTCCTCTTAAGAGATTTGATTCAGCTGTCTGTTGTTGCCCAGGCGTCTTCACTACCATCCTGTGTGTATATAATTATATTCTTTATTTGGTCGTCTCAGATCATTTGTGTCTCAAGCCTGAGTGTCATACCAGTTTTATCAGAACTTCAACTAATACACAAAACAATTTGTCACTCCAATTAAGCTCGTAAACATGTTTAAAAAAAAAACTTTCCTTAACACAGGACACGTTTTTCTTTTCCAGTTATTTCACCACAATTTTCCAAGCAGAATTTCCATATCCTTTTTTCTGTACTCTAAAGTAGTGGCTTATTAGTTCATCCCCAGTCTAGGGTGAATGATTCCTCTGCATACCTTTCTTTTGTTTACTTGAAGAGTTTCAGTCAGGAGTTAGAGCTCATCATACTAGAGAAACAAGCACCAGTGAAGGTTACAAAGTATCTTGTGAATTCATCTCTGTTCTTGTCCTGCTAGAACTCAGTGCTCATTATGCTCATTATTGTGAGCATAATGAGCACTCCACTCATGATGCTCACAACATTTTACTACAGAGGCCAGAACACCATTATTAAAGGAAATATGCTTGTAGTTATCTGATTAATTCCAGTGTGTTCACGTAAACAATGAGGAGTCTTCATCTCCCACACAGATCTCGGTCTGACCAACTCTCTCAGCCATGGGCAAAAGATGACAACCAGTAAAAATGCTAAATTATAATGAATCAAATCATGGAGAGAAATGGGAAACAAGTCCAGCTACAATATTCATCACATAAAAGGGATAAAAACACACACAGTCCAAGGGAAATGGCAGCTATGCCACAAATGAGCTACACTCCACATGCTGACAACTTCAGCAGGCAACAGCAGTCATCCTCTCAAACCCAGTGCCCTGAACTAGAACTCTGCCCTTAGGCTGTAGCATATGGTACATGTAGACCCTAGCTTGCACAGAGAGACAGAAAATAGAGAAACAGATATTCTGCATCTTATAAATACGATCACACAATAGAAGCAAACTGTTCACTGAACATTTTTATTCCTAATCATCTCGAGTCTGGGGTATATAACATATCTGCACAGAAGTAATGAGTGTGATTATACAGCTGCCTTCTACGGAGCCCCGCAGGGGACATGGGAGAAAAAAAAAATTAAGACGGACTTTTGCGAGATCTCGCAAAACAAACTCGGGATCTCGCAAAACTTTTGCGAGATCTCGCAAAAGTTGAATTCCAACAATGGCGGCAGCTACTTAGTTGTAATATTACTCTTTCTGGGTCACAAAATACACTTTTAAGATATTTTGAGGCGTGAATGTAGTTGTGTAAACGTCAGATACCTGCTCGGTTTACAAGACATCACATATTTGCAAAAGTGCTCCGACGTTTTCGGAGATCTGACACCCACTATCTCGAAGCTATCGGGAGGTCGAGACCTACTACAGCCGGGAGGAACACCGCTTTCCCGGCACATTGTGCCTCGACCTCCCAGTCGGCTTCGAGCTGGCGGCCTCCGAAGAATGCGGCTAAAACTTTTGCGAGATCTTTTGCGAGATCCCGAGTTTGTTCGCAAAAGTCCGTCTTAATTTTTTTTTTTCTCCCATGTCCCCTGAGGGGCTCCGTAGCCTTCAGTTAACCCAACCTAATCACAGCCATTTTAAAATACTCAAAACCACTACCAAATTATTTCTCATTCACAGTTGGACTACTGTAACTTCTCATCACCAGACTGCATTCTTGAAATGACAATGCTCATCAGTTTAAGTTTAAATGTGCTACTTTGTGACAAAGATATTCACAAATGTTTCATAAGAAAAATGCACAACAAACACACAATAAGTGGGACTTTTATTTTAGTGGGAAGATCTCTATTTATGAATATAACATTTGCTCATATCTTGTTTGCTACCTGTTTATTGCTGATCTTGTTGTATTTGGGTTACTTGTGATACTATCGTTTCTCTGCCGGTATGAACTAATTAATTAAAAGGATTCAATGGGGAAATTCATTTGATTTCTAAGAAGTCTCCTCTATCCACAGCTAATGCTCCTCCTCATCAAGAAGGGATTAAACATGTTCTGCCCTCTGTAATTAAGAGTGGAGTGAGGGAGCTTAAGAGGATTCACGTTAAAGGCTATTTTAAAAAACCCTGATCCCCTCTTACAAGACAAAGTAATATGATATAGACCAAATTAAACACTTCCCTCTTTGATCACCCAGGACTGACCTCATAGAAGGGCTTTCCTTTTAATTAATATGGGAAGTAAACCTGCACGGTGTGCTATGTATGTACTTTCATGTGTGATTTTGTTAGATTAACATTTACTGACGATGAGGAGTTTTTAGCTGTCATTTGTGTGAAAAACCTGTCCCATTTGAAAGAATGACAAATAATAAATGCAGTGCGTGGATAAAGGTGTACTTTAAGCTATTATTAGCTTTCGATAATGCATTGTGTTATGAACAAGCTGCACAATGATTCATGATGCTGCTGTAAGGGCTCTAGCATGTGCTTTCAATACTCTTTGTAGCGCTTCAGTTCATTCTATGTGCAGAATGTTTTTCAGCGTGCACATATGGATCTTTATGGCTTCCTTCACATGTGGTGGATGAGAAATTGATTCCTTTATGAGTTGCGCACTTCTTTTTCTTATATCTCATAACATAACTTTATTTGGGCTTTAATTTTTGTTTGGTAATCACCATCTACAAAAGTCTACAAATTTAGTGACATGTGTGACTCTTACTCATCTTTTTTTTTTCAGTCAAACGCTGTTGCTGTGAAAGCTAGCTTTTGCTATTGTGTCAGCATATTAGCTGTGTCCAAATTCAGACGCCGCATCCTTCGGAGGACCCGGCCTTCGCGGTCTACGTGGGCTGAGAAAGACTGAGAAAACCGGAAGTGATCTGCTGTGAAACTGGACAGTCTAGCCTTCAGATTTGCATCACCAGCTGTCTCGGTGGAGTTTAATAAGCTCAGCTGTCTGCTCCTTGCTATCTAAAATATAACAGGACAATGGCGTAAATTCTCGACCATCTCACACTTCTGTTTAATCAGTTTTCTGTTTGACGTTTATTCAGCTGTAATCTCACCCAAACCGATTTACTCAGAAAAAATAAAACACTGAAAAAAGCCAACCAATAACATTTTTAAGTTATCTAAGTGACTTATATGTCATGTTTAACCTGAGTAGCGAAAGACTGCGGGGGGTTTGAAAATGATGTGCTGAGAGTTCACTGTTCTCGCCGGCTCTAGTGAGCCTTGACCTCCCGGTCACCTATGAAGCTGGTGGGTAACAGACGTCTCCGAAAACGTCGGAGCACTTTGGCGAATATGTGATATCTTGATAAATCGAGCAGATATTTGAAGTTTACACGGCTACATCCTCGCCTGAAAATATCTTAAAAGTTTATTTTGTGACCCAGAAAGAGTAATATTAAAACTTAGTAGCTGCTCCATTGTTGGAAACTGGAATTAGCTTGTCCGTGCTATGAATTCTGGGATGGGTGGGGCCACAAAAGATACACCCGGCCCATCGTTGAAATCTGGGGAGAAGGAGGGCGCATTTGTCGGCTGCATTTGTCGGAGTCTACGAATTTGGACAGCCTTTGTCGCATCGCTGTGACATTATCTGCCTACAAATGCAGCCTCAGGAGGATGCGGCCTCTGAATTTGGACACAGCTATTGTATGACTTTTATTCTGCTGCTGTCTATATTTAAGTTAGCCACTGAAAGCCATACAATACCTAAAGTAATATTTCTTTACTATGAAAACTCAGTAAATGTATTGGCTAAAATACACGAGTTAAAAAGATGCATTTATTTTATTATGAAAGTATGAAGTATGAAACTGATTTCATACTTTTGGCATTCGATTTGGTTGTATCGTTAGTAACTGATACACAACATTTACATTTTTTAACATCTATTCAGTACTTTGCTTCATGGGTCAACAACAGTTTCAAAAATGACCTGTTGTCAGCTGTGCTTTAGATTGTTTGATGTATTTGTAAATTAACTTCAGCTTTACTGGTGTTGTTCAGTCTGGTCAAAGGTGACTAACCAAACAACATGGTGCTAAATCAGATTAAGTTATTTTTCAGAGACAGCAGTAGGAATCTAGGTTCATTGATCGTCACAGGTGTGAGTTACATCATAAACCTGCTTTGCCTGGGACCAACATTTAGCAAGGCAGAGTGGAGCAGCGTGACAAATGTGGACATTAAAGCTGACATGAAAACTTGGTGAAACTATACAGTTAAGTAATATTTAAGTAACTATTCAAACTGTTATTTCTGTAGAAAGTGAAACATACTGCTTAAACCTTAGTATGATTTTCAATGGCAAGAGAAACTGCTGGAGGAAACAAAACAGAACGGTTTAAAGTGTGCATTAACTGGCATTTGAGCTCTGTTTTTAGTTCACATCCAAAACATTTATCCATTTATGTTTTATAGCTATGGGTGTTTTTTTTTTTCTTTTTTACTTTTTTCTTCTTCTTCTTCTTCTTTTTTTTTTTACAAGTAAACAAGATGATTACTATGACAATAATCCCATGCTGTGTGCAGCTTTGTGTTGTGGTGGGTGGGTAACATCTTGCAGTTTTGCTGTGAAAAGGGCTTTCAATATTATCGACAAAGCAGATGCGGTTTGTGAATTTCATTCTGAAATGGTCTGAAAACAGCAAATTGCTGTTGTACAGGAGGCTCATTTCAAAGCATGTTTTAATGAGGCTGAATAACACTTTTAGTGTTATTGATTATTTCCATGAAAAGTCGTCCGTACCTCACTGTTTGCTAAAATAATTAGCTAATTAGTGAAATGACGGAAAACAGTGCAGCTTTGTTTGGCTGCTTGTGACTGCCATTCATCCTCATTTTTAACTATGAAAGACTACTGAATAACACCAGAGACCGGGTATGAAGGACGTATGGAGCCTCCTGCTGTAGGATGACCAGATCCCAGTAAACCAAAAACATTAGCAGAGAAGTAGGATGACATTTTGATATGACACATTTGTTTGACAAATCAGAGGTTGTGGAAAAATTCTAGCGGAAGGCACAAATTCCCTTTGGAGAAAAACTAGATCTAACATGCAACATTACAACAATTCAACAATCAATCTACTTCCCTATCTTCACCTATATTGATGAGCTCTGGCTAGAGACTAAGAGAAAGAGACTGCGAATACTAGCAGCGGAAGTGACCTTCCTTCAAAGGTTGGCTGGGATCTCAGTTAGAGATAGCGTGAGGAGTTCCGCCATTACCCATCAAATTTGAAAGGAGGCAGTTGAGGTGGCTTGGGCATCTGACTAGGATGCTTCCTGGATTCCTTCTGGGTTAGGTTTTCTGGGCATGTCCTACTGGGAGGAGGCTCAAGAGGACACACTGGAGAGAACACCTATGTGTTCACTCGGATAAGCTGAAGGAGTAGGCTGGGGAGAAGGAGGTCTGGCCTCCCCTACTCAGGCTGCTCCCCCCGCAACACGGCGCTTGATAAGGGGAAGATGATGGATGGATGGATGGATGGATGGATGTTGATCTGAATGAGGAATGGTGAGGAATAATGTACATATATATATATAGGATTGGTAATTTGGTGGCTCCATAACTTAGTGGTTTACACATTTGCCTAGTGGTTTCCAGCTGGAACCACAGAAATCCCCATCAAAATGTGGAATATGGTGACCCATGTGGTTTGTCACACAGGAACAGCTGACAGTAGCAGCACTTGGGATTGGTGATTTCTGGAATAAAACCACCGCCATGGCCTTTAAAGTGTGTCACGCTGTATACACACTGTATATTTGATAAGGTTAGACAAAAAATGTCAAATCTTTGCTTGCAGAAGCCATTGCATGTTAAGGATTCTTAGGCGACCACTGCGTGCAGTGATTGAACACGGCTTGCAGTCAACTGCCACAGAGGGTCAAGACACTGTGTGCATTCTTTCCATCGAATGTTAAAGCAGCCGCTTTCACTGATTTGCACATTTAACCACACGGGAAGAAATAATCAGACACATTCACCTGGTGAATCGCTCGGTCGGAGCCCAAACCTACACACTTTCACTCAGGAGGCCTCACAACAAACACCATTCAAGCTAAACAGTTTGGATCCCCTCTCCACTGTGCAGAAGATACTTCTGATAATTATCTGCCACAGCACGCGTCGTTCAAGCAGGAGTCAGCACAGGCCTTTTGTTTCCCCACCAAACCAGCAAGACGAGACGTTTGCATGACCAGGGTTTCTTCCTGCTTGAACTTCAGTTGTGATCGATGCTGATCAAAACTCACTCGCCTTGTTACTGTTCCATTCCCTAATAACAGCGCATTTGCATATCTATAACAAAAATGTATTACTCTCTCAATGGCTTATTGTTTACAGACATGTATGAGATAATTGCAGAAATGGGGGGAAAAGACTGAGCAGCATCGACTTAATTGGATTTCTTATCTAGGCATTGTGTGCATGATGAAAAAGCTGAGTTGTGTGGGTGTCAAAGTCACGCGCTATGCAAGGTTCAACTTTCAGAAACTGTTTTGGCTACTTTTTGTTTGTTTGTTTTTCAAAATTCAGTGACATTTGCAGATCTACCCAGGACTGAAAAGAAGATTTGTGAAGTGGAGGAACTCTAAGGTATGGTGTAGCAGTGCAGGAGGGAAATATTTTAAAAAAGCCCCTCCTAAATTTCTTGTATGGCCATAATTATATCTTTGCCTTCTTTATTCAAAAGGTTTTTAAAGCTGTTATTGTGAAAAATAAGTTTGATGCAACAAGAGAAAATCAAGAATGCTCATGTGCCGAGAAAATGGAAATACAGAAGCTCTGCTAATAATTGAGATAAAGCTCCTTTTTAACACTTGTGTCAGTCTTGATTTTACATGATGTAGCTCTTCATGTTGTAACACTCTGTGTTTTTGTATTAATGAAGTCAGTCTGTTTTCTACAGAATAATTGTCTGTTAGAATTTATTAAAAAGAAAAAGAAAAAACAAAAAAGAAACACCAGCCGGTGAAACTCGTGTCTTCAGTTGACTCTTGAAGCATGAAAAAACAGAGATGAGCAGGCAGATATGTTTCCTGATGAAGTCTGGGTATTCTGAGCTAACATCTTCACATTGATCTGAGCTCAGTGCTTTGTTGCAGAATTCCCTTTATGCATACAAGACATGAAAAAGGTAAAATTGAAATGGTTTGATACATGAAATCATGTGATTTTGTAGACGTAGTTCTGAGAATGTTGCCCGGGAATTTGTCAGAATAAGAGTTCAGCTGTCTGTGTAATGTGGCGTGATTAGACTTCCTGTGAGAAACAGAGCAAGACGAGAAAGAGGTTATTCCAGCAGCTAACTATCTACATGCTCCAGGTTTTTCCTTCTCTGCTACGTCTGCTCCTAGTCGGCTGCACCCGGATACAATGTCCATTCATTTAAGTTAAAAAACAGACTCCTAAATGAAATCAAGATTTCATTTAGGAGTCTGATTTCATTAATTAATGATAAATCTGGATTGATTAAAGATGGAGATGCTTTTTGTGACCACTGGAGGCCATTTCAACTTGTTCAGCATTCAGTGGTTGTTATGGCCCTAGCAGGGCCTCCTTTAAAACTGACCTTGTGTGGGAGTGTTCTGACATCTCTCCTGCCTTAGGTGCCATCTTTTTTTCCACAGCTGACCCCCATCAGCAATTAGGAATACTTAGAGCCAGAGAAAGGTGAGCTCTAGGCTATGGCCACACGTACCCGGGTATTTTTGAAAACTGAGATTTTTCTATGCGTTTGCACCTTTCGTCCGCTTACATATACACACACAGTTACTGTCCCTCCACACATAGGACTCGGTTTTGCTTCTATGCACCATCTTTGTTTACTATTTCCCACTGAGGCTTCTAGACTTCTGATTGGCCAACATTTCTACACGGTTAGGAACATATCGCCACCTGTTGCTTTGGGATGTTCCTAGCAGCGTTTTCCTTCATTTTTGCGTTTACGTGTGGACGGGATAATTTTTTAAAACGAAAACGGAAAATCTCCATTTTCAAAAATATCCGTGTACGTGTGGACGTAGCCCTAGTGCGAGAGAGTCTTGTTGTGTTGCAGCTAGTGAGCTGTGTGTATGTATGGTGGGTGATTGCTCCTGCTTAGTGGAGAGACTTACTTTTCAGTTCCTTGACCAACATCTGAGTTTTGTTGTTCTATTTCTTTAAAAGGTGACAGAGGCTTGTTTGTCTCTTTTAGTTAATAAAACATTAATAAAACCCTTTAATTTAACCATTTTGCCTACCTGTCTCCTTTTTTCAACCTGGACACTTTTTGTTACCTTCTTTCATCACCTGGACCTTTTTAGGGGAACGTAACAGTGGTACATAAAAATACTGGGATGAGTAAAGTGTGTTTTTCCTGTGGGTACATTTTTTTTTCTTAACATTTACCAGTGAAAAGTATTTTTATCCACCCATTATGTCATAGTCACAATTGGTCATGTACCTAATCGCCAAGCTAACTAACCAACTTTATGAATATGGCAGCCAGTGAGACTGAAAGCTATCTGCATTGGTTTACACACACACATCACACATCTAACAGTTGGACATGTGCACCTGTTCAGCCTTGGTGAATGATAAATGAACTGGCTCTTATATAGCACTTTTCTACTCAAGCAATTAAAGCTCTTCATACAGCATACAGAGCTACAACCACCCAAGACACAAGAAGACCTATCGATAAGTTACCTTAAGAGGACTGAGGAAGCTTCAGACTCTGATAAAACCTCCCCAAAGGAGGATGACGAGGAGAAGTCATCAGAATCCAATATAAAATTTAATCATTGCTAGAATGCTCGCTAAACTTAAACAACTAATACAGAGACTGCAGTTTGGGAAGATATGAAAGAGTTGAGAATAATGTATTTAGTTTTACTTGAGTTTACTGGATACATGCTGCACAAGGTGGCTTGCAATTAATTTAGGAGATTGCTAAAATTGCAGTGTGTACATGTCTATAGGTGAGAGTTACTTCTGATGCATGGTGATGTTCTTTTTTTTTTTTTAACAAACTGGGAATATCCCAGTACTCCCAACATGCTGTCTGACCTGATCAGTTATATCTTGTAGATTAATGTTCTGTGGATGATGTATTCCTAATTAGTTTTTGTTTCTATCTGCTCTGATACCCAATACTTCAACGCACACTGTTTGCCTAAAAAAAAAGAAAGAAAAAGGAGTGCTTGTGTTGTCTGTGTGAGCAAGCTGGCATGGGATAGAGTCAAATTCCCATCCTGGACGTATTCTTTGTCCACCTCTGTCTGCGAGATCTCTGTTACCATAGCAACCTGCAATTTGTTGGCAGTTAAAGGGGAACGGAGCCACAGTGCTGATCTGTGAATGAGATGGACTACTCTTGTTTTTCTTTATCCTGTAGCAGCAAAACACAGCTACAGCTGGAGCACTCCACCACTGTCACAAAGAGAGAGGGAGACCGTTAATGAGTGTGCAGCCACGCTGTTTCCTGAATGAATCAACGTGTGCACCGGGACGCCAACAGACAATTCACAGCAGACGTTACTGCACATCAGTGCTGCACTACTGTTACTCTGATTGATGTCTTCCGCTTTGCTAATACCTACTGGACCATTTCTGAGATTTTCCAAGACCTTTGCTTTTACTCCGTCATTAATTTAGATATGAAAATGATGATTATGCCTTAGAGGGGATAGTCTTGACCTAGCAACTCTGCTCCTTTTTTTGCCCAGTTTGCTGTTGTAAACCTACATCAGCACTGCTATAGTTTAATTTTAATTGCACATTAAGAATAAAGACTATTATCTGTTATGATATTTAGGGTAAAATATAATAGCTTTTTCTGTTTGTTCCCTGTGGGGTGCTTAATTTTCAGCATTAAGGCAATTAATCAATGGCTCTGTCATTTGTTTTGTCTGTTACAGCAGCAAATTTACCCTTTTTGGCTCATGGACTAGAGTTAGTGAGTGGAAGGATCTGATTTAGGAGCTGTAGAAGTTTGTTTTCCAAATCAAATGTTGGGTGATGCACTGCTCCTCCTCTGTGGCTTGGTTATAAACCAGCTCAGTTGAGTTAACAACTTGTTAACACACTCATAATGACCACTAAAGGCAATGCAAAGGTCAGATAAATATTACAGTATCACCACCTCATTTTGCTCATTTTGCCTGCTGCTTGGACTCTTCTCTCATTATATCCCTTCCTCACCTCCTCTGCTCATAACCTCCTCTGCTGATAAATGCAGTGGAGGAACAAAGCTAAGAGAAGCAAGGAAAGGAAGCAAGGAAAGGAATCAAAGAGACACTGTGGTGTGAAAAAGTGTTTGCCCCGTCATGATTTCCTATTTTTTTGTATGTTTGTCACACTTAAATGTTTCAGATCATCAAACATTTTAAATATTAGACAAAGATTTACACAAGTAAACACAAAATGCAGTTTCTAAATGAAGGTGTTTATTATTAAAGGGGGAATAAATCCAAACCTTCGTGGCCCTGTGTAAAAAAGGGATTGCCCCCTAAACCTAATAAGTGGTTGAGCCACCCTTAGCAGCAACAACTTCAATGAAGCATTTGCAAGGAGCCTTTCACAGCTCTGTGGAGGAAATTTGGCCCACTCATCTTTGCAGAATTGTTGTAAGTCAGCCACATTGGAGGGTTTTTGAGCATGAACTGCCTTTTTAAGGTCATGCCACAGCGTCTCAATCGGATTCAGGTCAGGACTTTGACCAGGCTACTCCAAAGTCTTCATTTGTTTTCTCGTAAGCCACTCAGAGGTGGACTTGCTGGTGTGTTTTGGATCATTGTCCTGCTGGTTAACCCAAGTGTGCTTCAGTTTGAGGACACAAACAGATGGCTGGACATTCTCCTTCAGGACTTTTTGGTAGATGGCAGAATTGATGGTTCCATTTACAAGTCTTTCAGGTCCTGAAGCAAAACAGCCCCAGACCATCACACTAACACTACCATAATTTAATGTTGAAATGATGTTCCTTTTCGGAAATGCTGTGTTAGTTTTATGCCAAATGTAACAGGATTCAAACCTTCTAAAAAGTTTGTTTGTCTCATCAGTCCACATAGTATTTTCTCCATGTCTGTATAATGGCTCTCACTGTGGTTCACTGGAGTCCCAAAACCTTAGAAATGGCTTTGTAATCCTTTCCATCAGTGACTTTGACAAAGTGAAGCAAGCTAAAAGATCGCAAAAAGCAACACATCATGCCACGATCAAAAGAAACACCCGAGAAACCGACAAGTTCTATTTAAGTGGTTTCTGGATTGAACAGTTCTTCCAGTAACCAGGCCTGAGTGTGTTTAGTAAAACTGAACTCAGCTTTCTAAAAGTGTTAACAATTCATGATTTGACATGAATAACTTTTTCACACAGGGACACACACAGGGTAGGTTTGGATAAATTTTCTCCCTTAATCAATGAAATCATCATTTAAAACTGCATTTTGCTATCTTTTTCTAATATTAAAATTTGTTTGTTCATCTGAAACATGTAAGTGTGACAAATATGCAACACACTAGGAAACCAGGAAGGGGGCAAACACTTTTTCACACCACTGTACAATCAGCTGCTGCTTATGCTCTCTGGCTTGTGTGACTTTTTTTTTTTTACCATTTGGTTTCATCCTCTTTTGCATTTTGAATGTATTTTTTATGGATTCCTTAATTATTTTAACTTGGAATCCCTGAAGTTTTTTGTTCTTAGCTAGAAGCCTGAAGACTAAAGGTTGAAGTTTGTTTGGCTATGTGCTGGCCTGCATTAAGAGTGTGTGCAGGGTTCAGTTGGATCTGGGCATGCTACAAATGTAGCGTGATCGCTAATGGAAGTGAATGATGAAATCCATCATGTCCTAAACAGCAGCTGATTTTGTGAAAACTGTCACTCGGTCGATAAAAAAACAAAACAAAAACACAACCCATAAAGCATGTCGAGAACACTGTGTCACTGCCAAAAAATAGGTCTCCAATTAATCCACAAAATAAATAAAATCACAGACGTCACTGAGCTCTCCAAGAGCATTTTTTAGATGTGGGTGTGTTTGCATGAAAGTGGATCTAGTCATCATGCTCATTACAGTCCAGTGTTTATTGTTTGAGTGTTTTAAACCTATTCACCTGTCATTCCGTCCTGTACAGCTTTTTTCATCATTGTTCATGTGCAGGAAACCTCTAAACTGAGTTCATGCAGCTCCTGGAGGCCAAATCTAGACAAAAACTCAGATTTTTGTTGCAGATTAAGACTTAAATAGAAAAGATTTAAAACCATGCAGCAAGACATTGTTGAATGATCTTGTGTTTCCATATTTTCTCAGACTCTCTTGGCTGCAGATTTGCTTCAACGTCTGCACCTAAAATGTTTACATTTTATTACAAATAATTTCTCCCTGCTCTACAAATTCATAGACATTGTCAGTTCTGCTATGTTTATTGTGTGGTGTGGCCCTTGTCATTGTAAATGGTGTTTAAGATTATTGGTGCCCTTCATTTTTTTGGCACTTTACTACTTGCACATACTTTGAGGTATCTAAATGTTCTGCATTTTTGTGCTATTACTTTTCTTTTTTGTAAGTTTTATACTGTATAACCTTTCTTTTCATTTATGAATTTTCAGATAATTTCTGGGATTACAACAGTGAGCCTTGAGAGACATCATGAGTGACGTCATTCACTGACAAATATCTTTTTAACTTTTCAAATTTATTTTACTCTTTTAGCTCGCTTTAACGTGGAAGCTTGTTTCCACCACTGAAAGGAAGAACTCAAATGAATAAATCAAAATTATCTTTGTTGTTTTCTTCAAATTTGGAGTTACTAAGTTGCAGTTAGGTGTACCAATCAGGAAGCTCCATGAATAACATCATTTCTTTAGTATATGGAAACAGATGGTTCAGATACAGGCGCTCAAAATCAAATAGTGATGGCATCAGTAAACTAGCAATATAAACACGAAGAAGTTGCTGTTGTGCTAATAACGCCATGCGATTCAGCTAGTAACACAAGGATTACATTATTTTTTAAAACCAGTTTGCTCATTCATGACCAGCAGCTGTAGCACTCATAGCTGATGACTTGCACCTTCTGCTCCTGTGTAACAAGGAAAAGACATACCATGACAAAGCTTCCTGATTGGCAGAGCCATCTCAAAACTTTGACTTTATAACTTTATAACTTTGAAATTTTAATTTTTTCTGGAAATTGTCTTAATATATTTAAGATGTAAACTAATCCAATGATTATATTTGAATTAAAGTTTAAAAAAAAAAAATCTTCTGTTCCAGTTTGAGGAAATGCCCTCCGCTCTGTTCCTCTGTTCCAGGTTGTAAACGCCTTAAAATGTTAACATTAAAACATCAGAATCAACCACAATGATGTTCATTTATGAAAAAGAAACTTTATTCCATATTTTGTGGTCCTCAGTAGTAATGCACATTTTAGATATAAAAAGAACCGTGGGTATGAAAATAGCATGAGCATCGGAAATGGACTGTAGATGCAGTTGAGCCAAAGGAGCAGAAACAACAACCCAACAAAAGAACCCAACTCACAGGACACCACGCTGCAGAGGAGTACAGTCTCAACACTTGCACTTGACTATACCACTGAGTAATGAAACATCTATTGTATGTCACACTTGAGCCACAAATCTGAAAACCTAAAGCAGGAGAAAAGTGTACAGTTCAATTTGTGTTAAATAGGAGAGACGACCAAAATATGAAACCACTGCTGAAAAATCACTGGCGAGAGCAAAAACGTGGCTGTAAATGAAAGCTTGTGGTAGAAAAAACACTGTGTACATCAGCAGAGACTGAAGCCTCTTCAGCAATTACAGAAGCTGTTAGTGGGGTTTCTGCTGCAAATCATACAGCTGTGGACAAACTGGAAAAAAGACACAGACCACCTCAGAGCATTTATAGGCTAATTATTACTGTTACACTCATAGATTTCATTCCAATGACACTTCACTGTACTGCACTGAGCACATGGACAGCATTTATTAAAAAAGAAAAAAAAAGTCCAGCTTCCTTGAGCATTATTTCAGCCGTCGGAGAAGAATATGAAACAGAAATGTCTTTGGCTTGTTTGTCGCAACAATACTCTGAATGTGGCTTTGAGTAAGTTCGGTGGTTTGATATACTTCAGCTCATCAAAGCTGCACCGATACTGCAAAGATTTTGACACAGCTTTCTTTGCGAGAGCTTTCCCAGCACATTGGTGACGGATACGTTTCCTGTCTGACTGTCTGTCACCAGCTCAGCCTCCCCATCTGCCTGAGACCTGCTCATCCTCAGATGACACAGAGCCCAGAGCTGGTTCACCAGTTCAGTGTGAAGTCACACACATGCCAGTACTGGCCCGGCATCAAATCACAGCCTGTAGCTCTCCCTGTGTTTACCCCTTTCCTTTCCAGCAGGCTCAAAAGTTAATACCAAATAATGTGGGCTGTCCATGGAAAACTAGAAAATATGACATTGATGGTAGAAATTAGAATTTTTCAAATGCCACTGGAGAGAGCACACGGTAGAGTCAATGGAAAATGACGTCTCAATTTAAAAAGGCACACTATCCGGTCGTTAAGTGATGACGTGACGAATCCTACTTCCGGGCCTAAAGTAGTCTGCGTTTAATATGGATTTTGTGTTGTTAACATGTTTAATGTTTTTATTACCGATAATCATTTATTTAAGCTCAGTTTTTAAAACCTTAGGATGTAACTACAGCCCAGCCCATGCAACAGTATATGAATGACTAACCTCGTATTGTGGATGGATTATCTCAGTTGTTCTCCTGGCTGAAGTTTGGTCCTTTTACAGCATCCTGCCATGCGATTACATTTGTTCCTGACCACCGAGAACACTCACGTTAACTTTTATCGAGTGGAAAAAAAGTTAGCTTGTTTAGATTATGCTAACATAGCTGTGTCGCTAGCAGTCACGTAGCGCATCATTATATACCAGCTAGCCAAACTTCAGTAACCCTACAAACATCACTGCTGTTTAGTTTTCAGTCTTCATTTATGTTGGAAGTGATAACAGAGCTGTACGTTTTAATTTGTTTCCATAACCCCGCAGTCAGGACATGCTATATTGTATTTAGATAGAAGCTAGCGAGCTAACTTCCTGCTAACTTCTAACTCCGTTAAATGTCATAAATTCCGTTTTCATGGATGCCTGGATGTTAAACTCAATTGTTACACCTGTTACTGTTACTTTAGACAGTTTTTCAACTCTCGGTAATGCCATAGTGATCGTTTGATATATGGACCTGCAGCGGAGTTTAGGCCCAGACACGGCTAGTGACGTCAGACTTAACGACTGGATATTAGTTTTCATTATGCTCAATAAAATCATAGCTTTGTGCCTCATGGTGACTCATAAGTGTTTTATCATGTATATCATGAAAAAAAAATAATTTCTTGATGGTAGACAATTCTTCAGAAGTGAAGCCAAAATATCTCAATTGTCTCAGTGGTGACACGGCCAGCTGGAGTTTAATTCATATATGAGCCAAACAACATGTTTTCTGTCATATTCTCCATTTTTCCACATGAGGTTTGTTTTGGGCAGCTTTGCTGCAGAAATAAACGTGTTTACAGCCAGCCTGGCTTAAGCAGCTGCTATTGTTCCATAATAATTGCAGTGGAGTTGTTCTTGTTTTTTTAATTAAGGCTTGAAGTTGTACATTATTAGGTGTGTGGCTGCTTTGAGTGGCTGGTGGTTGCTGATTTTGCCACTAGATATCTGCTAGATTTCACCTCAGCCAATTTCGGTTAGACCTCTATAGCATGTTTGTGCGTTTTTAAGGCAAATATCAAAGAGATTGCCCAAAATGTCTGCGCTCCCGATTTGGTAAGTAAAATTGTAGTATTTTATAGTGTTAACTGATAACTCTGCACTCTACCCTCTCTTCCAGCTTTGTACACTTCTTCTCCAAAAACAAGTTTGATGTCCACACTGCCAAAATCAAGCCATCAAAATGTGAATCACCAAAACAATAGACTGCATATAAAAAAATTACATATCTGGGTCTGAAAATTCACCTAATGCTAAAGTGCTTTAAAGTTGTGCACAGACAACTTCCTTAAACTGTGGTCTCAGTTGAAAGCTTAACATTTTCACAAATACAACAAAAAATTTGTAAATTAAGGTACACATTAGAGTCAAAAGGGCCAAAAAACTATTTATATTTTAATGTGTAATGTGACAATTTATCATTTGCCTGTAATTGTAAATGTCTGACTTTTGACATCTGCTATTTTAAAAAAAAGCTTCGATCGAGGCTTCACTATCCAATGGGTGATGGCAGACATAGTTTATTTACAGCCTTTTCCCACTCAGTTACGTTCATACATTGAAGGTTAACTAAGTTACTGTTAATATTATACCTAGTTACCTAAGAGCTCAGTGACTCAGTGCAGCCGGAAACTTACTTACGTCCTAAGAATATTTTTCACTAGAAATGATAAAAATATGAAATACTCTGTGTTAATTGTAAATTGTCATGTTTTCCAGACCCAGGTCATTACTGCACAGTTACAAATGATCAGTACAAGATGGCTCTGCCAGTATTTTGGCTTCACATTTACAGTTTAAAGAACATCTTCCATTTTTATGTAAAGTCCAGAGATGAGCTCTGACATAAGTAGCAATACACAAACCCTACAGAAACGTCCGAACATCATACAGAGCCAAGCTCACAGTAACGTTTGACCTCTTAGTGAGTTAAATGATACCACTTCCATGTCTGTTTCTGTTGTTTTAGTTTCTATTGCCTGATAATACAAAGCGTGGAGAGTCCATGAACAGGCAGATCTCATCTGGCAGGTTACAAACTGACCGACTGGTGAATCCTGGTGATTCTGCCGGTGAAACAGAACTAGCGTGAGATCCCCTTTACATGTCCGCCTTTTTTTCAATCACCTGTTTGACAAAAGCAAAGCGAGGCCTCCAAGAAGCAAGAACTGAAGCATGTGTTTGTTTGTTTTTCATCTTTACATGATAATGTAGTGTAAGAGTGTAAGGTAGAGCACCACTCAGAAAATCTTATTGCATCGCCCTTCATGTGTCAGCAGAAGGGAGTCGGGGCACTGTCACATCTGGGCAGCTCCGCTAACACAAACATGGATCATAAAAGTACATTTTTGCCCCCAAATTAGGACAGAGAAAATGATACGTGGCTGTTCAAGTTGAGAAATAAAGAGATTAAAAGAACTGCTTTCAGCATTTTGTGTTTGTTGAAGAAACACATTGAGCACGCACACCAACATTTTCATTTTCATTCATTTTAGCTGCTGGCATAGTGGGCGGCACTTTACACCAGTGTTGACATAGTTTACCCTTTTTCTGTGTGGAAATCCTTAAAATATTCTTTCAATATTCTTTTGCAAGTTGACATTTCCCATTTAAGATGTCATTTAATTAAACTGATGCAAATAAAGAAATAAAAAAAGCTCTTAATTCATTATTCACGTATGCGTTCCTGTACCATAACTCAGTGTCAACCCTGGTAGAGTGTACAAGTTTTTCCAGCATACCACACCGTGCTGTTTCCTCAGTATTAAAAAATTTAAATAACCATTTTAGGGTTGCTCAGGCGTGTCTGAATAAACAAATGAGAGGGCACCTGTGTGAAATATTTGGCACAAACATAGCAAATATAATTAAAAGAAAAAAGCTGAAAAAGGGATATAAAAAGTTCCGACTTGGTTTACTGCCAAAAGCAAAGGAGTAACCGTTGCTGAAGTGAGGTCTTCACCACGCTGAGGTTATTTATCAGAGGTAAATACGTCTTTCTGGTGTTCGTCTCAGCTCAGGGTGGGCTACACTAAGGCAATTCAACGGTTGCTAATGCCAGGTGGAAACACGGAAATCAAATTATGATACAAACAGTCCATATTAAAACTATAACTCTATTTCTAACATAGCCTCTTCAGCGTAATTGTAACTGTTTATTGCATGCAAACAGAGATTGGTGATTGTAATAAGCAGGATTATTGTATTTGTGCCTACAATTATGTACCAGTGACACCCATTATATTGAACCTAGGCATTAGTTAAACAGCAGAACAAACACTATCCTTTGCCTAGTTACTTTATGTAGTGTGCGCTAAGAAGTGGCTGCTGTGTGACGCCAATACACGGTGTGAATATGCTCATGTAGAAAAAGAACACTTCCATTATAAGCATGGCTACCTCGGCTCCCAGGGTGTTTCATCTCAAAGGAGCCCAATCTGTGACAATCCAGCTGGTAGACATAAACAGTTTTGTTGCGCCTGCTGCCTGTAAATACATTTAACCCCAAAATTTTCCACCCCCAAAGCCTCCACATCTTACTGCAAATGTAAAAGAAAACTTCAGGTTCATTCCATATGTGTGATTCACATTGATCAACAACAACTCACTGCTAAGGTTTCTTTTAAAGGAAAAATTACACATTCTAGAATATTTTACCTCCCTGTCCAGAGTTAGATGATTGATTGAAGCAGGTTCTGGGTTTCGTTTGGCCTGTTATAACCTGACCTGCTGTATTATTTAAGCTCTTTTATGTTATTGTTATATGCTTTATGCTACTGTTTGGTAGGTTGCAGTCTTGTATATTTTGTCTGTGCTGTCTCTGGGTTTTTATTAGATAAGAGGGAAGCTGGTTTTTATTGTTTTGGTGGGAACTTAAAATGAGTCTAGGTCAGGCCTAGCATCCCTGGATATTATAAATGTTATTTGTGTTAATAACTGCATATTATTAATCTGGAGCTGGCATAGCTTTATTAGATCCTTCTTGCATTAAAGGTTAATAAAGTTTTACTTTTTTATGACATACTTTATTTTGTACCAGGAATATGTATTTAAATTCAACCTTAGAACACTAATGTTGGGTGATTTTAACTCACACAATGAATAAATATCATTTAGTGGTAATGTCCAATAGAATTTTTATGGTAAAAAAAAATTAATATTAAGCAGATCATTTTCTCCTCCCAGAATAAGTGCTTTTGTGTTTCTCTCCCTCACTGTTTTCTGTAATGCAGGGAGACTGTGCCTTCACCAGACAAGGCTCACGTCTCAGGACTGGTTGGACCGAAAAACAAGCTCCCAGTTCCATTATTTGTATTTTTTTTATTCATTTTTTTTAATGATTCCTAAATTTTTGACTTATTCTAGAGCCGTTTTATTTCATTAGATCATAGGGGAAATAAAAGAAGAGTACTTCAATTTGTTAGGTATTGTTGTACTTTAATATATTTTGATGGAAAGTATGTTTTATACTCAAATATAATGTTACAAAACTGCACATTAGTGTTCTAGAGTTAAATGGGATAATTTTAACTGAAGCCACATCTTTGTCATGTTCCTACAGATTTATTGGTGTGACTGATGTTGGTCCTGCCAAACTAAGTGAAGCAGAGTAGATTTATTCTCGTATGTGCAAAAACCAAATTGCAGGGAGGAAAAACTCATAAACTCCAAGACGATAGTCTTTATGCTAAGCTAAACGATCCAGCTGTGAGCTCTAAATTCATATATAGGTCCTGGGGGAAGTCTTCTTATCTAATACAAGGAATTCAACAGGTGTATTTCGCAGAATATAGAAAAAGCACGTCTTTCAAAGGAAAGTATTTTTTTCATCAGCACATACACGTGGTTGTTGATCTCTGTTGGCTGGTCTTTTGTGCCAAAGACAGACTTTTCTTCAGTAATTTAATTTTCCTCTCCCCTCTGGGTGTAGAATAAGTAAAACCCACAGTTTGACTTGTTACTATAGTAACACAAACAGTATAAAGAACCATTGAAAGAATTGGTTTAACACCATAAAATGTAATAAAAATATACCAGTAAAGCACACGCTGTTATCTTGGCTGTCAAGTTCATTTGAATCGTCCTTTTACCAGCCTGATCTTTATAACATACAGAGAACTCAAAGTGTTGTGACGAAGGAGGGATGAGCCATGTCTAGTGGCTGAAAGTCATAATGAAGTGATAAGAATCTAATAATCCTTTGTGTTTTCCAAGAAATGGCCATTTTTTAAATGGGGTTCTGAATGAGAATAGCCATAATCAGTCAAAGCCAGGCTCTTCTATTTTTCTTAATAAATCATTATTCCCTGATTATTGTAGCAGATAGTATCTACCCCTCCAGAGGAAGGCACTAGGAGTGGTTTGAACATCCTTGGATTTTCATCATCTGGATCTGACTGATGACTGGATAAAAGCATTCCCTACAACACAAGCCATCCTCCTGACTGAGGAGTCTGGGACACATTTTCTTCTTCGTCCTCAAGTCGTCGTTAGTGCACTGTCCATCCTGACATCCCTCTGTGTACAGCATATGAAGAGAGTCACTATTGTGATGTATTCTCATACCTGAAGCCACTGAGGCTGAAATCTCTGCCAGGCACAGGGCTGCACACACAGACACACACACACACACACACACACCACAAACACACAGTCCTCCTGACTGTGTTTTCATCTCCAGGTAACTGCTTCAGGGTCCACAGGAAAGAGTTTATTTGGTGTTACCTTTTATTCAGATTGAATTACCTCTGTTAAGCTGCACTGTCCATCTCCTGAAACCAAGCAGGCACCCTCAGTGTGCTAAAGGTAGAGATAGCCTACCCAGTAGACGATGTTGAAGAGTAAGAAGGAGGTGGGAAAAAAAACGCGGGAGTATGCGTCCAGTTCATGTACATCTATGTGGACGCGGCCTCTCCTCCAACCGCCTTCTTTACACTCCTCGAAACAGCAGAAGAAGCTCTGGCAGTCTTTTCCGTCCAGACACTCGTAGACACAAGGGTCTTCAAATTCCTGCCAGTACATGGAGTTGTTTAAAGCGATGACTGTGTGTGGAGGAGGTCTCACATCGAGGACTGAGTAGTTCTGAAAATACAAGAAGTCTTTTGAGTACCAAATGCTTTCCCCCCATCACATTAGAAGTTTTTTTTTTTCTTAAAGCAGAACATTGTCCAGAAAGTTTGATGGTTACAGATCTGAGGTCCAATTTGTAGCCATTTAGTCTCAGTAAGATTAAAGTATTCTGAGGGAGAATAACTTACGTCTTTATATCCATTATGTTTTTCAATTGTGTGTTTTTATGCCCTTGTTAGGGCAGCTCAGTCTAGACAAACTCTTAACATGTCTAATATCTACATGTTCTCCAAACATGAGGGAAATAGTGAGTGTAGCAGTGGCAGTAAATCATTTTTGCCATAACACGGGCAGTAGCCTCTTAAAGCCTGAATTAAAATGTCTTTATATCTATTTTTTTTAAATAATCGTTCATAATAACCTCCCCTGCAAGGAAACTTTGAAGCAAAATGAAAGAGAGTAAAATTCTCTGAGTCAAACAGCTTTCCACCTATTGATTAATCTGCAAGCTGTCAGAAATGATGTCTAAAAATCTGACAGGGAACGTTTTCACACTGCAATCATGATGCTGATAAAAGAAGCTGAAATATGCACTTCATGCTTTGTGTAGATACTTTGCTGACATGAGTGGATGAAGTAAAAGAACATCTGAGTCTGTTGTGTGTCCACTAACAGTGTCTGGAAACATTTTCATGTGCGACACTAAGTGTAAGATGAGAGCACAGGACATGAGGTAGACTCTGTTCTCGCTGTATTTGATGGCCCGCCTGTCCTGTAAAATAGTGATGGTCCCATCAAAGCGCGTAGATAAGGCACCATCACATCATCTCATCTCTGAGCACTTTTCTTACTTCAATCCTTTGATAACAGAACTGAAGCACTATCAGAAAAAAGCTACTTTTCTAACATGTGACAATAATCCTGTGCATACATTTTACCGTTTTCCTCAGAGTTCACCGACCTAACTCAGTGAGACTATTTAACACATCTGTTTGAAATACACAAACTAGCTCACCAGTCTTTTCGGTTCCATGTAGCTGGGTCTTCGAACGCTGTACGAGTAGTAATTTAACGTAGCGTACTCCATCAGAGCAGCAAAGACAAACAGGAAGCAGACGGTGACAAAAAGGTCCATGGCAGTGACATAAGACACTCTGGGCAGTGATGTCCTGGCCACAGTACTGAGAGTGGTCATGGTCAGAACTGTGGTTATACCTGAGGGACAAACAAAAGTCGTCTCAGTCAAACAAGTTTTTTGGATCTGTTTCCACTTGGAAGGTGACTTTGGTCCAAACTGAGTTTTGTTGTTTGCGCTTGCTGACCACATCACTATAAAGTGACACAATGCCGACATTAAAATCTCTACAGACACTTGAGCTGGTGATGCAGAATTATAACAATAACTGTGGAAAAACAACTCAAAAAAGCATTGCGTGTTCAGTGTCTCAGACAGTCCGGCAAAAGCCAGGCAGGACGAGGATTACACAACCGAGAGATTCTCATCGACATAAACATCGACACATCTGTGAGGTGATTGCCTCGAGATCCTTTATGATCACATTAGACGCTGAGACGCAAGAGAACACTGATGGTTTCATTTCAGTGAAAGTGCAGCACTGAAAACCCTGATGAGTACACAAAGACAAGGTAGTCGCAGTGAAGAGATCAATGATACTGTTGCTTTAAACACAACAGATCACCACAAGCAAAGAACCCATTTACGCATTCGTTAAAGTTGCCTTTCAGTGCTGATCACCAGCTCCACATATTTAGTTTTGGACTCTAGAGTAGCTGTGCATGTTCAAAACAGGCCTCTCAGTTCATCCTCTGTTTTAGTTCTGTATATTTTCCTAGCTCCATCTCGATTTATGGGGTGTAAGGCAGGTGTGGGTGGGTTGGGGCTGGAGCGTATCCCAGCTGTCACCAGGTGAGAGGTGTACAACCCGTTTACCAGTCTATCTATCACAAGGTTAACAAAGGGACAATGAGAACCATTCACATCCAATTCAGAATCACCAATTTATCTAACATGCATGTCTTTGGCCTGTGTGAGGACGCCAGGGTAGCCAAAGAGAACCCACACAAGGAGAACGTGCAGACTCCACATGGAGACTTCCAACTCAGGAACCTCGTGTTGTGAGGAGACTGTCCTAACCCCTGTACCTCCTCTGTATTATAAATAATAATAATCATGATCAATCATACTAATAGCACGTAAAAACAAAAACAATGACAAAGTAGGTGACTGAATCACTTTGTGTTTTTGCTTTAACCTATCCTTTGTCAACACCAACAACAACACTTGTGTTTGGGGTTTGATGCGACTGATGGGCATGAAGAGTGATAATGAGCAACACGTGTGGGAATTCGTCCCATGTAAAAATTACAGAAGCGTATTTACGTGCAGTCCTCCAAACACACAGTTATTTCTTATGTTGTATTAATTCACATTTTCCTATTAATTGTCATGCCTCGCTCTGTATTAAATTAGTTACAGTAGGCCTTTATTTTATTTTGCTTGTGCTATTTAGTCGTGTTAGAAGCCAAATGTGTCATTTATGTGACAAACGATGAATTAATTAGATATAATGAAGACCTCTATCCCTCCAGCATCTCTGAATAATTTCTTTTGTTCGCTCTCCAATCTCGCTCCTCTGTGAGCTTTAAAGAGATGCCTTTAAAGGAAAAAAAACATCCGTTACTGTTTCACTGAGGTTCCTATGGTAACAAGCTGGCCCCATCTATTTCAGGCGGACATCTCGCACTTTTCCTTTAGCCTTTGCTTGCCACAGTGATTACTCTTACCTGACTTCTGCTGTTGCTGTGACACAGAGTTTTTCCTCTAAACAACAGCATGAAAAGCAGGCTGGATGAGAGGAACGTCTCGGAGGCATTTTACTTTTTACTGACAGCTTAAAATGTGAAACTATGAGGTTCTGTAAAGAAATGTTCATAGTGTATAAGCATGTTACTAAACAAAGTTAGAAGTGCAAGTGTGTAAGTCAGCTGAAAGGTTTTCTGACCTTGACTGAGTCCTAAAGGGGCTTTATCTTTACTCCCACACTGGCCTGGCTTGCCAGATACATTTACAATCAGCTTACATCTAAGATCCATTCATTATCTTCATTCTTCTTCCCGACTTGCAAGCGATTGATCGACATGCTTTAGAGCAAAGATGACAGATTAAAAGCACTCGTTCATTTTCTAACTTTGTGTGAGCGAACAGTATCTAACACGGTGATGGTGGGCGATACAGGGAGCCTTGTGACACTGAGCTGTAGCATTTTCCTTTTTAGCTCCAATAACAGCACATTCATCAGCAAAAATATAATTTCACACAACAGTGGTAAAAACAGCTTACACAGCTACATTTAGAAGGCTTATAAATTTGAAATTTTAGTGGTTAAACTCAGCATTTTGTCCAATCCCTTAACTCAAGGTTGGGTCAATATTTCCTCACTCAGATGTGAATAATGGAGAAAAAGAGAGAAAATAAAAATTGTTACCTTCACAAAAAATGTTCCACAGGACTGCACAACAACAGAAAGCATGCACGAAAGAGAAAAACACAAAAGAGCAGACAGATGGAGTGATTTTAGTGACAAATATCTGAGAAGCACATAAAGATGAATCCTCAAAAACACATAACCAAAAAGTGCAAACTTAAATCTTGTAAGTGGGATGTTGAAGTAATGCTTCCTGTATTATTTCCATGTATTTAATGCGGTGCAGTACTGTTCCTTTAAAGACAGACCCTCAGGTGCCATCAGTTCACTGTACCTAAAGCTGTTCTGGCTGGAGTGGCATCTTTTTTAATCCAGAAGGACACCCAGGACAAAACCACAGTGAGGATGCAGGGGATGTATGTCTGGATGGTGAAGTAGCCCATTCTTCTGCTCAGGTCAAAGTACACGGTCATCACCACGTAGTCGCCTGTGTGTGAAAATAACAACCATGTGAAACTTCTGGATGGTTCAATCAGTTGTTCTGATCATGTAAAAAAATTCCACACAATGGGGTGGTTCTTTTCATTTCGATATTAAGTGCAAAAAATAAGACATGTTAAATACTGGTGCAATTAACCATTAACTACATATCGCAAACCTTTGGTAAATAAGTTTACAAGCTTTATTTAAATATTCTCCCCCCTATATGTTGCGACTTCAGAAGGAATTTCATGCAACAGGGTCAGTTGTGAAACTGTGACTTCCCATACACAATCCTGTTACTGCACTCTGTAAATAGAAAACACTTTTTTTTAATGCCAAACCCTAGTTTGTGCTGGGGCAGGGCATTAGTAAATCTGGCCAAAGAATGCAAGCTGAAACAAAGATTGTGGAAAAGTCCACAAATGTCTTCTTCTTCTTCTTTTTTTTTTGTAATCCCTGCATTGTTACCATTTAAATAAGTACATAAATGCAAAAATTCACCTGCAAAAGTGGTGAACTTGAATGACCCAAGCCAGAGCAATCAGCACTAGATTGAGTCGAGCGGCTCTCAGCCAATTAAATTACGCTGTTTGATCACATGACACCGGTAGCCAGCAGTGTGTCTCCTAAAAGAGAGCTGTTTAAAGGTGAGTGATTAAGTTTTTCTCCTAAATAGAGATCATTACAGAACGCCTAGTCCTACTTAAAATCCCATTTATTTTTATTTTATTTTATCATCTACTCGAACTAAGGAAAACGTTTGACTAACTCAAAGACAATTTCCACGCCTCCCCTGCCTGTCTGCAGAGGCAGTTTTGAATTTAGGAGCAGCAAGATGGAAGCGGCAAACCCTGGCGATTCTCCGGTAAGTATATTGTTTTTTATCTTCAAGTTTGTCTTTTGAAACGTTAATTTTATTTAAATCCGTTGCTCACGTATAAAGTACACAGACGGGGTCTTTGCTCAACTCGTCTGAGGCGTGTCTCACTAAGCGCTACATGCTAGCATCCTGCTAACCGAGCTACCCTTTACATGCTGTGCTTTAGAAAATAGGATACTCGTTAAAACCAAAGACCATCTTGATTGAATGTAACTTCGCTCCACACAAGTTTTATGGTAGACATATTCATATTGGTATCTACTAAATGATTAATCCTTAGATTTTATCGAACGTTAATTTATAAATTGTTTCTGTCTTTATGTGTTTGTTTCAGATTATGCAAGATGAAATTGTTCAGTCAGCAAGACACTTGCTGCAGTTGCTGACATCATCCAACTGAACTGCTGCTGTGATGAATCAGAATACAAGGTTTACTTTAGCAAGACTTATGAGTTAATGCTACATTTAACTAAATTGTTATATATTTTGTGTCCAATATTGTCTCCATATGATTTTGTTTGTTGCAACATCTTGCAGAGAACAGAGTCAAGGTACCAGCTTGGTCAACCCTGAAAGACCATCCGTTCATCAAGAAATGACCAGGTGAAAAAGTCATAAACTAAACACTCTGCATGAGCATGGAATTTAGGATGCAACTTTATATCTTACCTGCTCTACACTCAGGGCTTGAATTACAACAACAGTCAATCACATAAAAAAAATATACTTTTGGTAGTTCTGTGTCTCTCTCCTCCAAACCCGGATGGCTGCTGGTACTGAACCGGGTTCTGGTTCTGCTGGAGGTTTCTTCTTGTTAAAGGGGAGTTTTTCCTCTGCACTGTCACTTCATGCTGCTCCGTGTGAGGGATTGTTGAGGTTGAGTCCATATGTCCTGCGAACAACTGCTGGGCAATGACACCATGCAATCTTCTGGGATTCCTTAGACAGAAAACCTGTGAACTGCACTTGTCCTTGGTCTTCACAGCTCACCTTTTTACTGTTTATTGAATCAAAATGCTCCAGTGACATGGATTCTACATTGTAACTGATGTGATGTTCTATAAAGTGGTTTTAATAAAAATAAAAAAAGGCAAAAATTAGTTTGTTTCTTTATTCAATTTTTGAACAGTGATACTCACTCAGTAAATGCAAATTATTTACACAGCAGTGTACTACAGGCATAAATCTAGACCCCTAGATAAAACATTATGGCATTATAGCAGTGACAACTCCTCCATAGTAGCAGGAGGGATTTTTCTTTTTTGAGGACGGCTCCTTTTACCTGTCACCACAGATGGTCTGTTTGTTTTGATCAAGAGCCTTTTTTGGGGCAGCTGAAGAGAAGTCTATCTTACGGCCAACCACTGACTGTATCTTGGTCATATTACCCAGCAAAACCCAGTATGCAGGTTCATCTGTAACAGTCCTTGTGCCACAGATCAACACTGTTGCTTCTACATTAAACAGAAGAGCAGTGACGTGGGTGCAGGTCTCCACGACTCCGGCCTTACAGGTGCAGTGGGCGGCTTCAACCTTCCCTGTGATGCTCACAGTGATCCATGGCTGCAATGCTGGTTCATTCAGTCTTTGAGAGTGCAGGACCTGAAACACACAAAGTTAATTTAAAGACAAGAACTATGAGCCAAGGCCGACATAAATGTGTTTTATCTACTTAATCATTAATGTAACAAAGTGTTTAGAAAGTTAGCACATACATGTAATTTTTCATTTCTTTATGTGTCCATCTATAGAACGCTGCATGTTATAGTGTAAATCTGCCTGTTCTCTGTCAGAAACCTGCCTGCAGAAAATGAACCTAAAGTATGTAATGCAAGGATGTCATCACTTTAGAGATGGAGAAAGCATAAAGTGACAATTATGAATCACTTAATATGATGAGGAGATTCTGCAGGTCATTGATCAATGTATAAAATTAAAATAAAATGTATTTTTAGTGACACAAGATACAAATATGGAAGCAAGATGTATAATCGCTCAGTTTGGGGAAATTGTGGGTAGCCTGCAAGGGCCTCAACTTCTCCATTCCCACAATGTGCAACAAATGGGCACAGCTGATCTTCAACAGTGGAATATCGGCCAGTTACTTCCAACTTTAACACAGCTTGTAGTCTTGGAGAGCAGCACACCAAAACTGCATGCACAACTTCTGCTAACAGTGGAAACGGATTAAGAAATCCATGCAAACAGATTCATAAACCGAAAGAATATTATTTTACAGGATTAATGATCATATCAGCCGCTGGCTGATCACAAACCCTGAGGGTGTATACGAGAAGTAGAAGAAGCAGAGGGAATATCCCGTTTAAGTTTAGATAGTATTTGGAAAGATACTGACCATATCCTTTTCTGAAAGTGTGGATATAATGGATGGGGTAAGGTACTGGCATGCTACAACTTTATAGTTGTTAAATTTTGGGTACAAGTATACATACCCATCTTGTACATGTTTTTTAATATTATTATTATTATTATTATCCTACCCAATTACATGTTTCTTTTAATCAGAGTATGCTGTTTTAATGACTTTACAATATCATTTACATTGTGTTCCTTACATTTTCCCTAATTGTATGTTATATTAATCCTATATTTCCGTTTTAATATTTGCCTTGTTTTCTTCACTGTCTGGTCTGCCTCTGTCTTGCCTGTATGGATGCATTTACACCTAAATGTCCCCAACAAAGGATGTTTTAATTCACCACTATTCCAGTGAAACACGAGTCTCCCATCTTCCTGCTACCGGTCTCGAGTTTTTGTTCACCAAAGCACACACCAACTTCATACTGACGGACAGATCACTGCCCTTTTGCCGCCTTGTCTGACCGTGTTTTGTGGCTTTGGTTCACTTCACCTCACTCTTCCCCTTTCTTGTCATTAAATCAGGCCGTTCTGCAACCATGGCAGCCATTCACTCTATGGCTTTATTCATGATGTATTTTACCCCTTCACCAAAGGCCGTTCTTGTTTCCAACATTATATTTGCAGTGTTCGTCTATCTATCAATATCTGCGGAGTATTTTTTTTTAACGAGTATCCTATTTTCTAAAGCACAGCATGTAAAGGGTAGCTCGGTTAGCAGGATGCTAGCATGTAGCGCTTAGTGAGACACGCCTCAGACGAGTTGAGCAAAGACCCCGTCTGTGTACTTTATACGTGAGCAACGGATTTAAATAAAATTAACGTTTCAAAAGACAAACTTGAAGATAAAAAACAATATACTTACCGGAGAATCGCCAGGGTTTGCCGCTTCCATCTTGCTGCTCCTAAATTCAAAACTGCCTCTGCAGACAGGCAGGGGAGGCGTGGAAATTGTCTTTGAGTTAGTCAAACGTTTTCCTTAGTTCGAGTAGATGATAAAATAAAATAAAAATAAATGGGATTTTAAGTAGGACTAGGCGTTCTGTAATGATCTCTATTTAGGAGAAAAACTTAATCACTCACCTTTAAACAGCTCTCTTTTAGGAGACACACTGCTGGCTACCGGTGTCATGTGATCAAACAGCGTAATTTAATTGGCTGAGAGCCGCTCGACTCAATCTAGTGCTGATTGCTCTGGCTTGGGTCATTCAAGTTCACCACTTTTGCAGGTGAATTTTTTGCAGGCGAATTTTTGCAGGTGAATTTTTTGCAGGTGAATTTTTTGCAGGGAAATTTGGAGGATAAAAATTCAGTGTTATAAATTCAATGTCTAAAAATACTTGAATTCTGATGACACTATATTTCTTCCATATACACGAGTTACACAAGTTCCGTTTAAATGTGCAAACAGTTTTTCAACTGCATTTAAAAAATGGTCTAAAAAGTATATCAAAAGTGCCCTAAACATGCATTTATTTTAAAGGCCACCAGAGGGGCGTGATCCGTTGTTGCAAAAAGACTTTCTTTTTCTATATAAATAAGTACTGTTTCTGGTTTATGGGCTCAGTAACTTATATCAGATTATGCTGATTAAAACATCAAGTTCATTTTGTACATTTTGGTCATTCCAAGAGGAAGATTATCCAGGGTATGCTCACTGGCTAATGACTTCCCGCTTTCCCCTTCCCCTTATCACATCTGGTTTCAAAGCGCAAAGATGGCAATGGCTAAAAAGCTGCTATCGAGGCTTCATAACAAGACTTGATATACAAGCCAATATGTGATTTCTTGTATGCTGTCTGTGGTTTTACTTTAGTCCTTTAGATTTGGTGCAGTAATAAATTATTTGTATATGATTTTAACATAAATTTCTAATTAGGATTAGGATTCAACTTTATTGTCATTACACATGTATAAATACAGGGTAACAAAATACAGTTTGGATCTTATCAGAAGTGCAAGAGCAGAAAATGCTATAAGAGTAGATTATATACAGATAAGGGTAGTATAAATTGTGGAATAGTTATGAACAGATTATGTACAAATAAGTTAAGTATACAGATGTTTATATTGCTATAGCATTAAATACTGGTTTTACAGTTTGGCTGCCTAATCTGTCCAATTATGGCCCAGTATAGAATGGATGAAAACCAGTGCTGGCTCTCCAACACAAATCCTGTAGGATTAATATTGACTACTTGACCAAAAACCAGTGTGTGACGATGAGCAACGTGGTCTGCATTTCTACCTGCACATCAGATTAATCACTTTGAAGTTTGTTTGTTTTTTGGCTTATTCATTTATTTATTTATTTTTGTGTGTGTAGCCTAAGGTTTATACTGTTAATGAGTAATTATGTGATAATGACATTTCAGGCCATGTTACAGAATAATAACTAATAATAATTGATTTATTATTAAATAATAATTCCAATAAAGTAACAAGTATTAACTTTTCTTTTTTTTTTTAAACATGGCAAATGAAAAGATACTATTGCACATGTAGCCAGGTGGAACTGTGAGTTAGGGTAACACGAGAACTACAGACCAGAATCATAATCATCACTTTGTTTTCCACCTGCCTGACAATCACATGTCTTTAAAGACAGCAGGCAGGCAGCGGGGAGTAACATGTAATCTGTCAGTCATTAAAAAACAAGATCAGGTAATTCTACTGTTTAATCTAATAAAGGCAGCACTGTGCAGTGAGCCTCTATTTCCCAGCATCACAGTCAGTGTACTTGCCCTTGCCCTCAATGGGCAGTATCACTGTGAACATGTATAAGGATATTTAGATACGTGACAGTTAATGGAAGTCTGGTCATATAAAATGCAACAGTTCCAGTTAAAATTTCTTTATTGATGGTTTTTGCCATTAATTTATTTTCATTAAAGTTTAATGTTCTGAAAGATTGTTACTAATTATCAAATTTATATTGGCACATATATAGATGAATTATAAATTGCTTCGCTCGGATGATAAATGAACGCCTCTAGAAGAAATCTGATAAGCGAATATTGAGAATTTCTTTTTCCTTTCAGGTATTTCTACAGTGAGTCATGAAACTTTCCTCAGTTTGCCTTTGAAAAGAGTCTCACGGCTGCTTGTGAATTATTTGCCTGCACACAGACCCCTGAATACAACACCACAGAGTCGAACATAGATTACATATGGATTACACAAAGACACAAAACACGGAGACTAAATCCACGGAACAGCTGCAGAAAGTTCCACAAGATGCTCGGAACAAATGACCTGCCTCATTTTATTTCTGCTTACTGCATGTTGTATGAAGTATCTTTACTTTTGGAAGAGTTTTTATTTAATTTAAGAGCCAAAAACCTCTGAACAGTACTGTATAGCATTTCTAAAAATACAAGAGCTGAGTCAGCCTTATGCAGATCACATACAGCTTCCTGTGAATGCGGGCCTTTATAAATTATTTCTCTCTACAGCCGATGTTTAATATTACTGAGAGGAACACTGAAATACATTAGAAAAAGTTGTGTTTTCAGTCAGTGATAATCCATGAAGTTAACTACTTACGCCCTAAAAGAAATTTGCTGACATAACATCAGAACCCGTTTTCGATACTACATATACATCATTGTCATTTCTTTTTTTTGGTAAAACCTTTTCATCCGTTTACAATCTGTAATTGCTTTTCTGTATTTTAGTATCAGCGTCTGTGGTAAAGTAATTCCAAACTGTTTCATTTACTGTCATGTTAGTGACATCAGCCTCATCTCCCAACCACACAGGCAGTGAGAAGTGTGAGTGGTCTAAATGCTGAGCTTCATCGAATATGTCAAAAAAAAAAAATGAAGAAGATAGGATTACATTCGCAGAATAAAAAACTGTTTGTGGACACAGACGTTCACTGTTCCTACAGTAACTGGCAACATTAATGAAGTCAAGTAGGGCTGAAATTAAACATTTTTATATATAAGAATTTTATGAATATGAAAAAATAAAATTTTTTTTACTGCCATTATGTCAGCAGACTGTAACAAATCTTAAAAGATGAGAGCGTCCTCAACGCCTCTGAAACCCTGTGAATGCGTTTCAGCATGAATGCTGTTTTCTGTGGTACTGATGCACGACAGCAGTTGCCCCTTGACTCTTTATTTTAGTTTAAAAAAAGTTATGGAAGTTTAACACATGTTATGGAAATAGATTTTTTTCCAGTGGAAATCCAAACACTCTCAAGTACCGAGTCCACCAAGTCAGCAGGTGACAACACAAACTGCACACAAGACACAAAGTAATAGTGACGTGGCTTCAAAAGCGTTGGCGATAAAGCACACTAACATTAATAAGCTGCTACAGTAGCTAGTTTGCCATACTTTGAAACCTTCTAGATGCAAGTATGATAATGGTGTCCTGGACCTCATGCTGATGAAGCATTACTTCATCCTCATGGAACATGCTGCGCGTTCTTCTTTTTATTGATTGCAAGTTTGCAAGATGTCCATAGTTTGCAAGATGATGCCAATTAGTCTGCAAACACTTGCCAACTAACCACCAACTGCTTGTGAAAGAAAACCAGAAAACCAAAAATCAAACCAGAAACAGAAAAAGTGCCTTTGAAACCAACATGTTTCAAAAGGTGTAGATTTTAGTTTGAAGGTGAACAGCCTCTATTTCCTGTTAGACTTTTCAGTTTCTTTACCACTTCACGAGGAGTTGATGAGTATATGTATTATATACTTATATATAATATTATATATTTTCCCTATGGTCATCTTCACCCACTTTGGGAACCACTGGGCAAAAACGCGTTCAGTGAACTGTATTTAATGACAGATGGAGAAATAAAGAGCTGTATTTTGGGGACCTTTACTGTTTGTAATCTCAGTGTAAACAAAAAGATAACAGTAAGTGGTCTAACTAATGAATATGTATTTATCTTAGTAGGGACCTCCCAGGGACAACAAGAGTTTGACTTTGCAGTTTAAACAGAAAGAAGTAATTTTTCATTGACAAACTGGATGAAATCCCGCAGTGGGAGTGGAAGGCAGTGAAAGTCCTGTGAATATTTTATCTGTTGTTTCTTGCCAGATTTTCTTATTATTGTTGCCGTTTCTTTTCTGAGCATGATAGTCATCTAATATCCCAAATTAGTCTCCAAACAGTTTGGCTAAACATGATTTCGTAACACAAATCGTTGCACAATAAAAGAATGAAGGAATGGAAATGAAGCGGCACTGTCTCAATGCACGCCGACTCCAAATATCAACCCATTTCCAGCTTGTTAGCAGCAATGTTTACAAATGTTAAACAGATGAATTTGTGCTTCTTTACCTGCTGTAGTCTTTATGACGTCTGTAGTGTTCCTCAGGCCCATAAAATCAAACTGGTACAGACGCCAGGACTTTTGGTCAGCCGCCTCCACAGAGTTCTTCCTCCACTTGTAAATCATTTCATCTTGTGGGTATCCATCTGCAATTACACAGAGCATATGTGTGTGTGACCCTTGGCACTACATGTCACATCCTAATGATGGATACCCTGTGCAGACAGACCTAGGGCCACCCGGAGCAACATTTGTCTTGAGGTGGATGCTGGCTAATGAAAAGACTGGGATGAAGACAGAGGCAAAAATAAAGCAGATTAAATGACAGCTTTAGTTCAATAAGGTAGTGAGTCCATCTAAATGTTACGTCTGACCTTCACGAGCTGCACACAGAGCCTGGAAGCGCTTTTACAATTGATCATGTGAGGTTAACGATGGGTTAATGATTCCATTTCTGCTCTGGTGTCATGCTAGCCTGAATCTTTAACACACACATAATCATTTTAAGTAGAAAGGCTAACAAAATTATGATCCTGCCTGACAGCAATTTGATTTAATAGGGTTTCAATTAACAAAAAACATTAACCGTGAGGGAACTGGTAATTGTTTTCAAACATGCTTGATGAATGACTTCTATTAACATTTTCCACAAGTCTTCCATTCGCCATTAATGCTGTCATTAAATATTTACCAAACCCTTCGTAAACTAAAAATGTATAGAGTACAACATCTGTTGAGAGCACCGCTTTATCCAAACTAACTTCATTCATGGCCTCCTACACTGGATTTGCATAAAGCATTAGTAATGGCTTGAAGATACGTAATGCATCTGCAAGGGAACAAAATCCATATCATGCACATCAGCAAGAAAGGTTACAATAGTTAGCTAAAAGTATATCATAACAATGTAAAGCATAATATAATTCAACATAAAACAGGCTGATTAAAAGCTTGACTCTATAAAAAATATCTTCAGCTGCTTCTTTAAAAGAGGAAGTAGAGTCTGTGCTGTGTAGAGAGAGCAGAAGAGAATTCTACAGCCTTGGTAAAACTGCCTGAAAAGTCCGATCCCCACAAGTTTTAGAGCTGTTAGTGGGGCCAGCAGCAAAAAGTCTGAGGTTTCAGCAGGTCATGATTTACTGGGGAGATCCACCATGGAGGTCTTAAAAGTTAAAACTAAAAATTTTAAATTAATTCTAAAATGTTTGGTAAAACATGAAGAGAAGCCAAAACTGGAGTGGTGAGTGATCTTCTGTTGGCACCAGTTAAAAGTTCTGTGACAGGATTCTGCACAGTCTTAAAGTTTGAAGTAAAAAAACTGTTACAAAAATTCCAAATACGAAGAGATAAAAGCATGAAAATTCATCTCAAGTTCAGCATGATTTAACCGAAAAGTCTGAAGAAGCTGATATGCCATCTAATTTAAAGCAAAAGAATCAGACCCAAAAGAGATCCCTGAGGTACTCCACGAGGCAGAACGGTTGTTTCAGACGTCAGCTGTTTCATACAAACAGTAACAGATTTATCCGAGAGATATGACACGACAAGAACAACAAATAAAAATGTGTTTAATTCAAATCTGTGGTTATTTGGTCAAATTAATCCCATAACCAGCAAAAGCAGGTATTGATCCATATGCATGTTTTCAGAGACTGGGATTTCTAGATGACTGTGGGTTCACTGTTCACATTGTAATATATCATCATTAATATCAGTATCAGCAGCCACTTTAATCGGTACACCTTGCTAGTAGTGGGTTGGCCCTCTTGTCATCACACAGTTGCTGCAGATTTGTCGACTGCACGTGTATGATGTGAATCTTCTGTGATGACTGTGGAGGCTGTGAGTGTGGGTACAGTCATTCAGTCACTGCTACGTTCAAGAAACCAGTCTTAGATGATCTGAGCTTTGCAACATGGTGTGTTATCCTGCTGGAAGCAGCCATCAGAAGATGGTACACTAGGGTCATAAAGGGATGGATACGGTCAGCAACAATAGTCAGGCAGGCTGTGTGTTTATATGATGCTCAGTTGATACATGAGCAGCAGCTAGAACCTTGGACACAAGGTAGAGTGAATGCTTTCATGATGTTTACACCAAATTCGGACTCTACTGACAGTAGAAGAAATCGAGACTCATCAGACCAAGCAAAATGTTTGCAATTTTTAATGCACCCATGTAAACTGTAGGCTCAGTTTCCTGTTCTTAGCCGACAGCAGTGCAACCCAGTGTGGGATGCTGCTGTAATCCAGCAATCTGGACTTTCTCCATCTCTCCTCTGACCTCTGGCATTGACAAGGCAGAGAACTGCTGCTCTTTACACAGGTGCCTAAAGAACGCAGAGTTACTTCTTTTGGTCAGGTTGGAGACATTTTGGTGGTGGTTACCAGTTCAAGAGCAATGTCTCCAAATTTTCTGAATCATTTCCAGGTTTACATGGAAATATTTATTTGAATTCCTTTTTGGAAATTTGTTAAAATATTGGTTTGGTCTTTAAGAAAAAGAACTTTATTAAAAACAATAAACAAAACCATCAAAGTATCAGTATTTAAAAGTATCAGTGATGGAATTTTGTATTTAAAATGCTAGAAATTTGACATGGGAGTGAGGGCTCCTATTTGTAAAAGTGTCATGCTCCTTACCAGAGATTGTATATTTTTTTATATACAGCCCATGCTCCTGACTGAAAGTGCAGTGTTGTGGTTTTTGCCTCTGCTGCACTTGGAGCTGGTATCTCAGTCTCTTCTACAATTGATTTTTCCCCGAGCTCTGGTGTAAAATTGCAAGTGTGCAGATCTATAAAGCTGATTAGCTGACAATGACGAATGAGGTTTGTCATTGGTATTGTTTTTTTCTGTTTAATTCTGTTGTAATGAAGCTACAGTAGCTGCACCTGAAGCATCTGGCTGTTTCACAGGTTTCCAAAGGAGAAAAATAGGTCAGTGTCTTTGCGTGATCATTTCTGCAGGAAATCCAGTGAAAAAGAGATTATCAGGATCATACAATAACACTACTCATTTAAAACTGCAGGAAATTGGATAGCTCTCAGTAATGACCTGGAAATGAAGGACTCATCTGAAAACATGTAATATCCTCAGTAAACAGTTTTTATTACTAAGAGTTACAATATTCCCTCCAAAATGTTAATTTCTCACAAAAACATGCAGAAGAACCGAGTGATAAATTCTTTTGAGGAGAGTAATGATCTACAGACACATTTATCAAATAGGATGTGTAAGCTCCTTATGGACACGATTTTGAAAGTCAACTAAAAAAGGACAATAAAACAAACTCTTAGGAAAAAAGTGTGAGACTAAACAAATGGAGGAAGTTAATGGTGACTTTAAGGTTGGATGAGCAGTTTTCTCTGATAACTTTCTCACCTAATAAATTCAATTCAGTTTTATTTGTATAATGCCAAATCACAACAACAGTTCTTTCAAGGTGCTTTATATTGTAAGATAAAGACCCTACATTAATCATGTAGGGTCTTTATTTCAGTAAATAATGAAAATAAAACTATTATATATAGTTGTTTCTGGTTTGTGCCATATATCATTCAAAACATGAATAAAATATATGAAAACAATATTTTTGGATACAAAGTTTTAGTGTGATAAGAATGCATAACTTCAATCAATCCAGCACGTGTCTATGAGATAGTACTCTTTATACAGCTTTGCAGCTCAAAGTACTTTACAGAACAACATATGCAAAACAGCCCCTAGCATAGTCGCAAACACACACACACACACACACACACACACACACACACACACACACACACACACACACACACACACACACACAAATAAAAAAATAAATAAAACCAGATTAAAAAAAAGAACAATAATTGAGAGGGTTAAAAAAAGTACAATAAGTAATTTTAAAAAAGGTAAAAAAGTGTGAGCAGAATTGATATTAATTCAAATAAAAGTCAGGTCAAAAAGGTCTTTAGGTCTTTAGTTCAGCTTTACGCATAAACATTAATGAACAGTTTCACATTCTAACCTTTCTTACTTTAGAGTAAGTAACTCTCATAACACAGACGGGTAAACCACACCTGCTTAAAATAAGTTATAAGCTGTATTCCTCCTCACATGGGTGGGTAACAGAAACATACACTGGGCTGTTTTTGCTTAAACAAATAGTAAGAAAGCTTAAATTCAAAAACTGTCCCCATCACCCTTAATTGAGCCAGAAAGCACTGATTTATGGATGTACATAAAGTTCAAATTAAGGATGATGACAGCCTGATGTTACTGAACAGTTTAGTTACAAAGAGCAGCTTAAAAATATGTTAGATGGGGTGCTATCAAACTCCCTAAAAATATGAAGGTACAGCAAAATATTATGACAAAAGTTGTGTTAAGTTTTTGTTTCCAGCCACCTGGAACAGGTATTACACCTGCCCTTCCCTGTGCTCACTATTTACTTCCTCACTGTGTGTCTGCTGTCTGTTTCCACAGGCTGTAAAGAGCAGGAAGTCAGCCTCCTGCGTGCTTGGAAAAAAGGTTGCTGATGGGTCTGAACAAAAATCAGAACGACGAGTTGAAAGACTATAAAACATTCCGTAAAACATCTGTGAAGTTTACATTTAAGTTTAGGATTAAACTTCACATCAGAGGAAACCCCTTGCATGTTTTCTGCTTCTCATTTGCTGAATAGCTACAGAATCTATATCCTGCTCTCTTCATCTGTGTGCACTGCATTGAATCATGTGCCGTGTTGATTATTCTAATCCTCCAGAGGCATGATGGCTTTTAAAATAAGCAAATCTGACTTAATCTAATCTTAAAACTGACACATCGTCATGGAAACCAGCGTAATGTCAGTTGGTAAGAAAGTGGGTTTATTGGATCACAGCAGGATGGGTCCACAGTCGAGGCAGATCAGCGAGAATATTTTAAACCCTAATAGGCAACACAGGGCGCAAGGTCTCATCACACCAATTCAATCCTCTAATTTGAGAGGCCACTGAAGGTCCACTGCAAATAACACATCACAGACACCTCAAGCTTCATGTTAGACACGTTTCTACATTCACTGTGAGCCAGGTTTACTGGATGGTAAGGGAGGAGCGAGCCTGAAATCAAGACGGAAACTGCGATGTAAACATCCACAGCATCATATCGTTGTTCCATCTGATGATATCCTTGTGAAGCTGTAATTGTTAGCTGAGGCATGCTAGTCTGGTGAAAGCTGTAATGTTTAAAGATCCTTCAGTTTGGCCTGTGGACAAAACAAGTGGCCAATGACTGGAAGTATAAAACTACACTGTAACATCTGTACTGGGTGATCTGCTACAAGTAACAGATGTTTAAAAGCCACCAAAAAACAAACAAGCACAGACTGTAATAAAATATGGATTTAGCCACTGTGACATCCCCTCTGGTTGCCAGTTTCAAAGCATCGGTTTTAGTATTTTGAGGACAGAAATGACTAAATTATGCTAAATAATCAGCTAACACTGGTTAGCTATGTTCATAAACTGTTGGACCTTTCAACATGGGAGTGTATGGGGACTTGCTCACTTTTAAGCCAGCCTCAAATGGAATCTTGGATGAACTGTTATTTTTGGCCCTGCCATGCTTTATGGCAGGGGTCGGCAACCTGCGGCTCTTTAGTCCGTATAGTGCGGCTCCGCGTGGCTTGGGGAAAATAAATTAGAAGTATTTAACTGAAGTGTATTTTATTTATGTTAGATCTTTTTTAACTTGTAGTTCTAAATTGGAAGATTGTTGTGATATTGAAATATAAAATAAAAATATAAAATATATATAAAAATAAAATTATATTCTATTATTTTTTTCATGGCTCAAAATAAGCGTCACACTCGTGGAAGCCGGTTAACCCGCCGAAACGGCATGCATTTATCGAGACTTTCAACCCCAGGTAGGCTAATTATGGATCTTCGGATCCACATTATGACAGCAGCTATTCTCAACCGTGAACTATGTTAAAAACAAACACGGCTCACGCCTCACAGATGACAGTTTACAGTCCTAAAGATGTAAAGATGAAAGTGACTTCGTACAGCCCCGATTTGCAGACGCTGTGCACAGAGGTTCGGGAGCAGAAGTCCCATTGTTAACATACCACGGCAGACCCGATGAACATGCTTTTCAGCATATCTTTATTGACCACTTCTCACACACGGTTGCTGTACGCATACAGCCGGCTGTAGCTTTTCAGCTCACAGCCCGACACATACCAACAACAGCATAGACGGCACAGACGTTAAAGCGGCGAGGTACGTCCTCCTAGACCACGCCTCACCACACACATTAACCAGGTAAAATACATATTTAGGCAGAATTTTGCAAATATCTATTTTTCTTTTTTCAGCAGCAGAGTGCTTTTTTTCCAATTATTTTTTAAAAGCCAGGTCAAGGCTCCAAAAGCCCAAAGGCGATATAAGGGTGGCGGCTCACAACAGTTTTTATTTGCTACATGGATCATTTTAGTTCAGCTGGGTGTCTTTCCTTTTGTTATATTTCTTTAAGAGTTCAAAATGTGTTAATTACAAAAATAAAATGTAATTTTCTCTGTAGCACTTCATGGATTTCATAAGCAACACACCTTAGTTGTTCACACAAAGCATAAAGGTAAAAAACAATATATACAGTGTTATCTTGATTTTAGATGTCAAAAAGTATTTGCGGCTCCCAATGTTTTCTTTTGCGTGGAAACCAGGTCCAAATGGCTCTTTGAGTGTTAAAGGTTGCTGACCCCTGCTTTATGGCATGATTATTTTCTTTAAAATGTCCAGGCACTTCTGTATGAGCTTACCCAAAGAGATGTTGCTCAAATGTTGCCATGACTACTTATAACCACACTGAAATGAAAAGCTGAGGATAAAACCTGCTGCCTCTCAGAAATACCAAATTAAATTAAAGAGTTGTGGTAACTGTTTGGACAACTGCACAACAATTCTGGGACATGTGACATGGGTCTTCATAATATCTTTCACACACATAGAGTAATCAGTTAATACAGTTTTTCCAGGTGGACGAATGCATCTGCTCTGCCAAAGTTTTAAAGCCTTTGTAGAGTCAGGAATGTTCCCACAGTCTGGTTCTTACATAATGCCTCTCAAAGCACTTTATACAACTTGCCTCATTTACCCATCCACACAAGCTCTTTTTCCTACACCTAAGTGCTTTTTATCTAATATTCACAATTCAATGAAAACATCATTGAATTCAGTTTCTTACCCAACGATACTTTGGCATATAGACTGGAGCTGCCAAGGTTCGAACCACCAAACGATTAGTTTGGTGGTTTTATGGTTCTTCCTTAAAGTAAACTACATCCTTTACATTAACTGTAAGAAATAAATGCCCCAAAACAAAACTACTAACTGAACAGAACAACTGCTTTTTGGAAAGGTGATATGTACTGGAAGATTTAACGCAATAGGCCACTGGATGCAGACATGTAAACGTCTTTGTTATACCTAGGTCATTTTTGGTCTTAATTGTTCTCCGTGTTTGTTCAATTTACGTATTAACACATGTTAATATATCCCAGTATACAAAGCAGGATCATATGGATCTTGTGTGACCCGTATAGCTCTGCTCATGGTGAAACAATGCACATAATTTGAAAATGCAGAGGAGCAAAATACATCCTGTACCTCTCATAAACATGGAAGATACAGGAGAAGATGAACACTGCACTGAACACAGTGTACTCACAGCTGGAGAAGATGAGCGGACATGAATGTTCATCCATTGGAAAGTTGTGCAGCTGCAGCTGGCACTCTGCGTTTATGGTCAACCTGCAAAGAGAACAAGATTTTCTTGTAATGAACCTCTTCTGCTTTGGTCCAGATGGTGTAAATTTATATTCAGGTTTTCAAAGTATGATCTCGATGGAATCGGTGGAATGTGAAAGGAGGAACAATCATTTAGCTATAAAAGCGTCCTCGCAGCTACATATTAGGGATTCAAGTATGATAATCAGCTAGTGTGATGCAGCTTCAAGTGTGAGAAACGTCTAAATCACAAAGCTACTGCACACGCGGGGACAGGCGACGGCAAAGAAGCTACCCTTCCATTTCAGTTTCAGCTTGTCCTTTGTAACCCCTGTAAAATGCTTCTTTATGTCCTACCATGGTCATTTCTACCCAAAGAAAACATTGGCCATGAAACAAAACATCTGTGTAACATAATGGTTTGTTTGACTTGATAGAAAGTGAAAGAAGAGAGAAAGTATTTTGTTTCTTCACATACTCTTTTAATGATTTACAAAATCTCAAAAATGTGCTCAAATCCTTTTTAGGCCTCAAGCATATAGAGCACTTCATGTTATGCATTTTATTGTATTTTACTTCCAGTTTGGTTTAGTTTCTTATGAGGTTTCTGGCCCACCTTGTTCAGCTATACAAGCTGAATGCCTCGTTACTCTTTGCAGTTAAGCTTTCCAGCTTTGTTAAAACAGATCTTCAGATTTTCCTTCTGTGTCAATGTTACCCATTCCTTAAACTTTTTTTTTTATTTGCTCTTTTGCCTGCACATTGCTGGCTTCAGATTAATATAAATTTGAAATTTAGAATAGGCAAAATTATTATTTGATCCAGGGCTGAATCTCTAAGTTTGCTCACTTAGAAAGAAACAAACAGACTCTTCTAGTTTGAGAGACAAACAAAAAACTAAAATCAAACAAAAACAAATATTATAAAAGTTGCACATTAATTTGCCTGCCATTGAGTGAAATAAGTATTCAATCTCCTAGCAAGACTTTGTACTTGGCGAATAAACTCTTGTTGGCCCGCACAGCGGTCAAATGTTTCTTATTTTCGGTCAGCAGGTTAGCCCACATCTCACTTATGTGTTTCAGATCCTGGAAGCGAAGCTCTAACTCTGTTTTGCTGTTGAACTCGCTGACGTATTTCAGTCATTAATTCTTTAAGTTACTTTACAATGAAAAACTTGAAAATTCTGTGATTGCAACTGAGACTGAATAACATCTGAAGATGCCACTCTGGACTCGTTAATCTATCATTTTGTCTGTTCACCTTTGGGGCAAAGGTCACTGTTTCAGGGTAGACAGCCGATACAATAGACGAAACATTATATTCCTTTCACCAGTCACTGTGTATTAGTGGAGGCAAATTTTAAAATGTAAATTATAAAACCAAGCCCCTATCATCAGCCCTCCACCACCGTGCTGACAGTTGGTACGAGCTGTCAGTGCTAATGCGCTGTTTTGGTTTGTGTGTTCTGGAAGGACATCCCTTTTTTTGGTCTCCTCTGTCCAAAGGACGTTGTGCCAGAAGTTTATCCAAACCTTGCTGTGGTGCCACGTTCTTTTTAGACAAAAGAGACTTCTCCTGCCTCCTTTCAAACAAACCATACTTGTTCAGTCTTTTTCGAATTGTACTGTAATGAACGTTAACATTTAACGTGTTAACTGAAGCCTGTAGAGTCTGAGATGTAGCACTTTTTTTTCCTCCAGTTTCCGAGGATTTCACGGTCTGACCTTGGAGTGAATTTACTGTGACATCCACTGCCTTGGATGTTCTTCATTTATGAATAATCTTTCTCATTGTACTGCTCATTGTTACTGCCCATTCCAGATTAATGGGCAGTAGCACAATAACTGCTCAGGATTGAGATATCTCTCTGAGAATAGTCCATCTAACTCTACTCCATGTTCCATGTTCTACTCCACTCCAGGACCCAAAAGCCACTGCAAATGTCCCACTGCCACACATGACAGGACACAGCAAGAGGGGACCGATGGCTTAGATCTTTTTTAGTGACACAAGGTGAATGTGCATAGTTTTATACAGTTTTCATGGCTTTCTCTGGCTGACTGTGCACTTGCGACAGCCTTTATTGTCCTTCAATGGATTTATAAAACTCAAAAGACAGTCATTTAGGTTGCTGTATCCCTCTCCCCAGGTCTATGTGATTGTATGCACTTTGACATAAAATAATAATATAATTAATAATAGAAAGGGGTAAAGCTGTACTGAGATATAATTAAAATAATAAAAAAAAAAGACAAAACCAAAAAGAGCAAATGGCATTTCTTATTTCACTGAAAAAAGAGGCTGCAGGAAGTGATGATGATGCCTTGACCTCTTTTTACATAATGGAATTGGTTCTATTCACACATCAAACCATGTGACTGAGTAATCAACCATTAAAATAAGGAGAAAAAATCTTAAAGCATTATATTAATTATTCCAAAATGGCTTTATAAAAGGAATGCTCTGTATGTGTAGATTACATGTGTCACATTAACAAAAAGACGGTAAAAAGCGAAGAAAAGCAGAGAGAAGGATCTTTGCAGAGTGACTCTGGTATGATCTTTCAGCCTCATTAAGGCATGGAACTGGGACAATACGATGCATGTGGGAGAGGCATGGATATCACAAAATGTCATCTCTGTTTACTCCAGCCAAGCCAGTGCACAATTAATACCAAATGACATTTCATAGCCTTCTCTCATGCCATCAGCGGATATTACTCCTCAAAGTTTGCACGCTTCTGAATAGTCAATAGAGCTTCATGAGGACCAATCTTTGTTTATGGCTTGACTTGGACATCGAAATGCTGCTACTTCTTTGTTGGATTTACTACTCTGTGTGAATAAAAAAAAAAAGTCTGATAGCCTTTAAAGACACTACGTGTGGAATACTTTGCAATACAGTTGCCTCAACAGAAAATGTCAATTAAAAAATGTGAAGATGTCAAACATAAGGGCGGCTACAAAAAGACCGAGGACAGTCGAGAGATGCTTATTAGCGAAGGAGCATTTTATTATAAATGTGAAGTGCTGCAATTACAAAGAGTGCTCGAGGGCACGAGGGTAGATGCCTCTGTAAATTGGTCTTATATCTCAAGCAACCAATTTGCACTTACAATAGTTGAAGATAGAGGCTAATTGCTCTTGCACTGCTCTGTTCGCTAAATTTCCTTACAAGATGACATGAATGGATGTTGCTGGCTCAAAGGTGACACGGCACAGAAAACATCAAGATCCAGAAAAGTAATTACAAAAATCATATGGAAAAAAATGTTAATATGCTATGTACCATAGGAATGATGTCACAGGGTTACAGAAATCCCACGTTTACGCAGAGGATTAATGTGCAGGTTTTATTCAGGCAATTTTCTGGACTGGGGAAAATTTTATGTTCTTTTTTCAAAGCAGACAGAGGACATTTGTTTTGCATTGCTGTTACATGCTGTGCAATAAAATAAAATGCCATCACATACTGAAGACGAAACATCCGATCACTTAACGCCTCTTCCTGCTAACTCAAGCAAAATTAGCAGTAAGAACAGTAACATTATCTTAACAACTGAAAGAATAAAGCCCACACTGCAGCATTTCTTCCTGTAATGAGGGAAGTGATATTTGGTGGCACATCAGTCCCACCTAAAAACACTGAAACTGGCTCAAATTACAGGATAAATGAGGACAGTGAGAATACAAAGACCCTTATAGAGAGCACGTGTATCAGAAGCTTAAATGGGGCCGAACGAAACAACATACATTTCAAATTTTATTTATAAGCACAAATAAATCTATTGTTATACTATGTTCACTATGTTATACTTTAACTATTTGTGTACATAATACTATATTGTCAAATTATGATTATGTGTCCAGTATTAAAACAAACAGAAGTAAGAAATGAGCAAATATGGGGACAGACGTAAGAATGTGTGTATGCCATATGCTATTTATGGCACCTCATGCATACTTAATGGATATACAAGTTTATGCATATACAATTAAGCCATGCTGAGAAGCATAGAGGAAAAAGAACACAAAAGAATGAGAATCTCTGTCCTGGAGTGGCCCAGCAAAAAGCCCAGACTTAAAATGCACCTGAACACTTTGACTCAATGCTTCAACTGCTCTACAAAGTCCAGCAGTAACGGTATAAATACCTTTCAAAGTTTTCAGTTCAAAACTTCAAAAGCATTTCTTCTGCAGCCTAATAATTGGCTGGGTGTGGAGTTTGCATGTTCTCCCTGTGCCTGCATGGGCTAAATGGACTGAGCTTTATACAGTCCTTTTCTACTCTGCTTGAGTACTCAAAGTGCTGAACAGAACATGCCTCAATCACCCATTCACACACATTCATTGAAGCACTTGTTTCTACACCAAAGTGCTTTCTAGCTAACACTCACATAACAGAAAGCAACTTGGGGTACACTATCGTGCCCAAGGATACTTTGGCATGCAGATTGGAGCATCAAACCACTAACCTTTCGATTAGCAGATGACCTTTTCTACCCTCCTGAGCTATTTATGTAGACACACTGTAGCAAAGTGGCAACCTGTCTGGGATGTACCCCATCTGGACAGCTGGGATATGCTCCACCCCCAAGTTTAATAAGCGGCTACAAAAATTAACTGAAGAATGTATGGATTAAGTACAGGGAGGTTCATCTTTGTATGCATGTAACTGGGGCATGATTTTCACAGAGGCAGTTGCAAGTGAAGAAGCGTCTGTGGTTAGTGATCGCACTAGATTTTTAGGGCATGGTACGCTTTCTCGTGTCTGGACACTGAACTGGACTTTGGGGGTCAGGTCAGTTCGCAGGACTAAAGGGTTCCTTACACTCTCTGACTGTGTCTCTATATTTGTCCGGGTACGCTGAGGGACAATTCTGCATATTTTCTGACCGTGTTGTATTTCAGGAAAACATGAACAGATGTCTGTGTTGAGTTCTGTCTTTACCTTAAGGTATAAAGTATCTTCCCATCGTTCCATATCCTGAGCAGCTGGTTAGGCATTGTAATCCAGTGGGAATCTGCAGTCTTGGAGTTTCTGAAGATGGTGTCAGGTAGCCAAATAAGTCCAACCATGTTGCTGTTCAGAGTCAGTATTTTCATTGTGCTGTTGTATCTGAGGCGACTGTCGGTCCACGTCTGGGCAAAGATGATGTCAATTTGATATTCCTAGAAAAACAAAACCAAACAACGCATCATTTTTTCTTTGCCATATTATAATCCAAACTATTAAAAAATAAAATACTAATGCTGTTCTGTGGCTATGGGGAGAAAACAGGAGCGATGTTACCTGCTAACCAGGATTATTGATTTTCTGTTTGTGAATGACTCTTTATAGGAGTAGTGTGTGTGTCAGAAACACATGAGTCTATACCATCAATCATGTGTCATTTTCACCAGGGGGAGCATCTGTCATTTTATGTATTCACTTGGCCATTTGTGACCAGTGATGCTTATTCCATCATTGGTCTGACCTTTCCAATGCTACATTATTTTTTATCAATTTGTATTTTTTTGAATAAAATGATAATTTACTACAATTAATGTGAAATATGTAAATGAGAATGAGACAGCTGATGGACAGACCGATGGCACGCCTGTGTTAACCAGCAGACCTGTGAAATGTAAAAAAAAAAAAAAATCATATTGTTAAACACACTGCTGCTCACTGTATTCATTAAAATACTCAAAATCTATTAGTTGTCCTTCATTCAAGCCTGAAGAGTAGGATGGACAGAGCTCTTCAGTCTGCAGCATCAAGACTCAAGAACAATTTACCACTTCAGCTCCATTTAGCTGACTCTATGAAGTCTTTAAAAGAAGAACAATTGAATAGCATTCATTTTAAACTACAAAAAACCCGTCCATGACTGTCCGTCCATCCATCCATCCATCCATCCATCCATCCAATTCAGGGTCGCAGGGTGGCTGGAGCGTATTCCAGCTGCCATTGGGCAAAAGGTGGGGTAGACTCTGGACAGGTTCCCAATCTATGTCAGGGCTAACACGGAGAGACAGACCACCATTCAAACTCACATTCACACATTTTTCTGCATTTTTTAACCCTGAGAGTTTCATAAGGTGATATCAACATGAAAAACGAAAAAAAATTTAGGCATGAAAAATACATTTGAAACTGAGTGTTTTCTAATATTTTACTGGAGAAAAGTACAAAAAGTGCATTGTGGGTAAATTGTCAAGGCTCCATATCACCAAGTGCAATAGGTGGCTGCTCAGTACAGGTTAGAGCAAATCACAGGTCTCCTTTTACCTACATTTGATACCACGATCATTTTGTAGCCATTATTTCTTCTTAGTCAAATTATTTTCGAATTTTCATGGTAAAGTGAAAACTGAGCCTCTGACATTCTCTCACTTATTTATATTTTTAGTCTTGACTCACTCTACTTCTTATCTAACTCTCAAATACATTATCTGAATCTTATCTCACGTAGGTTTTTAAATTCTCTCCTAATATTAAAACTACTTACTAACTCTGCCAAGAGTTATTTTCAAAAAGCTTATATGCAAGTTACAGTCTTCCATTTAAGCAGGGAGGAAAATGTGAAAATGAATCCAGTAGCATACCACCGAAGAGCCGATGATGCTGTTGATATAAAGTCTTTTTTTCAGGATTTAAAACCAAACCAATATACTGTTATGACACTTCCTGGTATTTGTGGTGGTTTTAGCACCTGAAGGTGTAAAGTGGCAGTGAAAAGCCTCTTCCTGCATTTCTCATGAGTAAATATATGTTCTCAATGTACAGTTCGGCCTGGTGTTGCTCTTATAAGCAAGCACGACTTCACTCGGTACACTGAAATCCTGCACTCTATGGTAGCAGCGCTCATGGAGTTGTGGAGGTTTTCTTGGTCTGCAGATGATGCTTAGACATTCACTCGGTACTTTAATTTTTAAAACCTAAGAAAATAAAACTAAAACAAAAAGCTATTTAAGACACAACGTGATTAAAGAACCACATCACTATTACATTAATTGCACATAGGATGCAATTTAATCAAGCTAACAATTGACTGTTATTCAGAAGATACAGTAACTATCCATGTTGTGACAAGAAAACATATAAATCATGTAGATGAGCAATGATGAGTCGTGCTAGTGCGATCTGCGGTATGCCAAGCTAAAATTCTCCTCAGCAACAGCTGAGTTCTTACTGTCCTCTGGTAACAATACAGACAAAGAAGTGAAGCATAATGAAATTAATGATAGCCTGCCTTCCTCCAGCAACCTACATCTTTTTATTCTGCTGCCACCGCCGGAGATGCATTTGACCTTTTACCCAGTCTCTGCACCAGTTTGAATAGCTCACCAATTAGAAGGAAGCCCATAATCAAGAGAACCACTGGGTACTCATGACCTTTAATTGTGTGGTGCTCAGGGGGAAAAAATGTAAATAATATCCAGCACTTAATGACCAGTGAAAGAAAAGAGCTGCAGATCAAACAATGAAACTTAATATGAGCTGAATCACATCTGGAAACAGTCAGCTGCAGGTGGAGGGAGAGACGTAACCCTTACACATCAGCATTTCTAGCTTTGAGTGTCTTGTATAATTTCACATTAGAGGTAATTTTAACTATTCTGAAGGAGTATCGATCACACTTCCCCTCCCTGCTGCTCGCAGCTGCTTCCAGTCATTACAGCAGGTGTTGCTGTGAAGAAAATGGGTCTTTCACCTCAAATGCCTCAGAGGAGCAGCTATATTAAGGCTGCTGATGTAGAGATACTGTACATACTCATGTTAAATTTAAAGGTGCTGATGTGCATTACAAATGGACTCCACCTCCTGATCATTTCATTCAATATAAAGTACAGAATAAAAGATGTTCATCTTTTACTTTAACCAGCAAGGTTTTGATTTGCTGTCCAGTAAGAAAAAAAGAATGTGTGACCTTCATCCCATTTAACACTATTGTGATTAACTGCAATGTCACCTGTGAGCCAGGTGTTATCAATAAACTGGAAGAGTTGGACCTCGTTATTGCTTCTGTGGCTAAATGGGACCAAATCTCTGCGACCAGGCTTGAGCACCTGTGGAAAGACCCCCGCTCCCCTCATTGTGTGTGAGTAAACCATTAAATTTCAGTTTTTGGGGAGGGGGGGAGCATGTAGTTCTTTTGTGCCGGCCGACTTCAAATTGGACAAACTTTGACCAATTGTGAACTGTCCCAACAGCTTGTGGCATTCGAGTTCCAGAGAAAACTGTGGAATAGTGGAAGCTGTCTTAGCTTGTTACAGGTGCTGCACTATCATCCATTAAAGTACACTGCTTCACAAAAAACAGTCAAAACTGCAAATCAGCCAGCATGGCAGCAATGCAGCTCACCTACTTCCTTCCATGTTAAATGCTTGGTCGCTCGTAACAACTGGAGGAGACACCACACAAACCAAACTTCTGCTGCCACAACTCAAACTCAGATTTTGTATTGCATATATTTAGTATTGCATGTATTAATTCAATCTATTCTGTTTAAGGGTTGTTTTTTTTGTTTTTAAAGATTTTTATGAAGTGTGGTTAGTGGATGTAGGCCACTGCAGCACACACATGAAATGACACTGCATTTAGTCACATAGCAGTTACAACAGCAATCTTTGAGCCTCTCATTATTGTTACGACTGCTGTCGTAATGTTGTCTGATATGCATATTTGAGTGTGCAGGTGCCTCTCCGTGATTGGTGCATCCAGGGGGCGGAACGTACGGATTGGCTAACTACCTGGAGACAACGTATATGATGACACCGCCATGGACAGCCATTCATCCTCGGCTCACCTTTACCGACCGCTGTTTCTTTATACAGGAGCATGTAGGGGTGGACTGCCTTTTTATTTGATGACCTTTTTCTCATGTTTTTGTTAGTTGGGGAGATAAGTCATTGTCATTTGATTTGATTCTTTTCATAGATAAGTTTGGTACATCCTTTAGATAGGCTCCCTTTTGTTTGTTGTTTTGGCGTTTGTCCATGGATCACACTTATGTTATGGTCTGGCCACCCCTAGATGGGCCATAACATTATGCAATGTTTTGGTTTTTTTCATTCAGTGTATAAGAGTTATCACAGATGATGGTGAGTACCTAACTCTTAAGCTTTTGTGTTGTTTGGCTTTTGAAAATTGTTCTCCCTTAGAAACACTGACAAACATAAAAAACTACTTCTAATTTTTCACAAAAGTCCTTTTGTTGTTCTCCAAAAATGTGATTAATTGTGTTTAAAAAAGTTACTATATTCTAAATGTAAAAAGTGCAAGCTACAAGCTATTTAAAAGCATCTGCAGAAGTGCAAGCATGAGGTTTTTATAGAGGTTTTTGGTAATTGAAGATAATAAGGGTATTCTGTTCATTTGCAGTTTTGACATGTAGACATGGAAAATGCTTGACAAAATAAGTGTAGGTTCATGTGAGGCACCAGTGTAAATTTACTTTTTTTAAATGCACTGTGGAGAAAGTTAAATATTATCCCATCATTTCTCATTCTGTCCTGTCTGACAGAAGTTAAGTTAGGTCACGCTGACCACATTTACTCTCATAATGGAATAATTCCTCATCAGCTTTTAAATCATGTGGACAAATGGGAATATTACTCATTATTGAAAACATGCACATGGCTTAATGTCGAGGAATTATTCTGCCACAGTTTACCCGTTGTTTAAAGTGGCCAGAATGCAAATGAGACAGCCACCGGGCTGAATAATGGCTCAGGAATGAATGTACAGCTGAAATGTGAGGCAGGATGACACCTCTGCTCTGAACCGCCTGCAGTGGTTCAGCTGTTTAGGGCCATCTTCCACTAACCTTCCTGTCTTCTTATGTAAATACATCTTTGTTAATGACTTTTTTAGATGCAAAGCAATTTATAGAATAACCTTGTTCCGCACTGTGTCGCCTCAAATGGGTGGGATACACCTAATCACCACATTCTGCCTATGCAGAGGAATACTTGAAATATAAAACATTGAAATTGCCTCTTTGACCCCTGCATGGAATTATGCATCTATAAGCTCTGCAGTAAAACACGCACACACGAGTTGTTTGATATATTATAGTTTGTGGTTACAACTCAATTCCAAAATCGTGGGACACTGTAAATTGTAAATAAAAATGTAAGTAAAGTGAGTAAAATTTATTTATACAGCGCTTTTCACAGATAAAAATCACAAAGTGCTTTACAACACAAGAAATGGAAATATAAAACAATGCAACAGTAAATAAAACAGCAATGCAAAACAATAAAAACAACATAAGAGGAAATTAATCAAATGCTTTTCTAAATAAAAATGTCTTCAGCTGTTTTTTAAAAGAATCAATGGAGTCCGTGCAGCGTAGAGACAGTGGAAGAGAATTCCACAACCGTGGTGCCACTGCCAGAAAGGCTGATCACCATGAGTTTTAAAACGAGTGCGCGGTACCACCAGCAGTCTCTGATCTAATGACCTTAAAGCTCGAGAAGATGAATGTGGTTTCAGCAGGTCAGATAAATATTAGGGAGCTTGACCATGTAGGGCCCTAAAGGTTAGAACTAAAATTTTAAAATGATACCTAAAACTTACAGGCAACCAGTGAAGGGAGGTCAAAACTGGAGTGATATGAGATCTTCTCTTGGTGCCTGTTAAGAGACGTGCTGCGGCATTCTGCACAGTCTGAAGACGATTTAAGGCTGATTTGTTAAAACAAGTAAAACGACTGTTACAGTAGTCTAAACGGGAGGAAATAAAAAGCATGAATAATCATCTCAAGTTCAGGCTTTGACACCATTAGTCTGACCTTTGAAATAGTCCGTAAATGATAAAAACAGTTTCGGACCAGCTGCTTAGAATGCTGCTCGAGCGACATCGAGCTGTCAAATATGACACCGAGGTTTCTGAGGCTCGATTTTACATAAGGGTCTAAGAAGCTGATATGCTGCCTAATTTCTGAGACCATGTGGTCTGGAGCAACAATTAGTTTCACTTCTATCAGAGTTTAGTTGGAGGAAATTGTCATTTAACCATTGGTTGGTTTCTGTCAGGCAGTTACTTAAATTAGGCAATTTATAAAACTCAAGTTTTGAAGGAACAGTGTAGTTGAATGTCATCAGCATAGAAATGATAGAAGATATTTTTATAGCGCTTAATAATTTGCTCTAGGGGGAATATAAATATATATATTCTTGGTGCAGTGACCCGCGCTGTGAATTTAATTTATTCCCTTTCCTTTGCTTGCCTTTAGTGTGTCTGTGTATGTATATATGACCTTTGTGCTTTTTTTTGTCTCTCCGTATGTTTCCTCTGGATTTTCCTTTGCTTCTCTGCTTCCCCTTGAGGAATGCATTTTGGTTTTTGGACTTTACTTTAAGTTTTTCTTTATCCTGCCCAACTGAGTCTGAATTTGGGACCTTCCATTCAAACCCTGACATAGGAATTCATGGTCAATACTTACACTCAGAGTGCAGCCAGAACCTTGTGGATCTGAAACTGAAATTCCTCCACTATTAGTGACGCATTTGCTGCAGGATGGTGATTTAACTACAAAATGGGATATCTGCTTGGTAGTCTCAAATCTAAACAGAAGTATGACAAGAATACAACCAGTTGGCAACCAGATGAGCTGAATCCCCTACTGCAAAAGGACTAGACACAGACGAGTTGTGCTCATTGGTGCAGACTGACTCAGATCGATTGACTGCATTTACAATTTAGATGGCAATTATTTGCAAACCTCTACTAATCTGACTGACAGTGACTGTGTGTGATCAGAACTTGGCTGTTTGGGGAACAGTTGTCTTCCACCAGGTGGCCTGTGCAATCACCTCACAGTTAGAAGTGGTTGAGGGTGTGAATAGCAAAAAAAACCCCAATCATTGATAAACACGGTTGACTGAGCCGTAAGAGAGCAGTTATGTCTGTGAAGAGAGCAGTTAATTTAATCAACACCCAACTGGCATTTCTGTTCAGCTGGTTAGCTTTTGTGTGTAGACCGTGTTTCAAATAAAATAGGGCAACTTAGGTAACATTAGATGAATACATAAATCTTGCTTCTTTGTATACTATTATCAAAAGTTTGAGGTCAGGCCTTATTATGGGAGTTTCTCAGAAAAGGTGAACAAGACTTGACTTTTAACTGGACATTAAGAGGCAGCAGTAGAGCTGGCATGCTGATATGTGCCAAGATATGAATATAGAATTGAATATATAGAATAATGGATAGAATAAAAGAAAAATGAGAGCAAACTGCATTTTCACCCTTGGGTATTCATCGACTTTATTCCAAAGATTGTGGTTGCACTATTGGTGCCCAACTTCAAGTTCTTCAAGGATTATAAAGTCTATATTTTACTTCACATGAACTGAACTGAAGCACTTTCAGAACAAGTATTTCTTCTGAAAATCACAAATAGCTGTATCTTTCATTCTTGCCACATCCTTGTTTTCAACTACCTAGCAATTACCTGCCTGACTAAACATCGTCCTGCTAAAATCTGTAGCCTTTTAGAGTTGTATTGTTAATTTCCAATTCGTAAGTTCAGCGCAGGTCACTGCACCAAGAACGATAAACTAGGGCAAAGTGTACAGCTTCAGCCCTGCAGTGTGAAGCTGGCACTTAATGATTATGCAGAAAAAGGCACTTAGTACATACTGTATCTGTCCTCTGCTTTGAGTCATCTTGGCACTCTCCTTCCCGGCTAAGGGTTTTCTTCTTGTACTTATTAAAGGCAGCAAAAGGTTACATGTAAGAAGGAGGCAAACTTTATCATCCATGTGGTAGGGCCTAGAGCTCAAAGTGCACTGATACAGTAGGTGAAGGCTGAAAACCAAATAATTCACACTTAGATTCACAGTTTAGATTCAGGGCACTGAAAGCATGTGATAAAACTGACTGCTCATACTGTTCTGGGTTATCTGGTTTTCACCAGATCTTTGCCATTTCTTGTGGTGTTTTCTTGACGTGTTCCCTGTCTCTGTCATCATTTTAACTTGAAGTGTAGTTTCTCATGTGACTTTTGTTTATCAGGTTTTCAGCAAACATCACGAGTTCATTCCTGTGTGTCATCTGCATTTGGGTCAACCTCAACACATTGACGTGGTATGTAAACCTGTTTCTGCCTCACTCAGTTTTTTTTTTTCTCCAACTGAAAGAGTCTGCTGAACGTAAATGGACTGAGGATGGTGTTAGCATGGATCGCTAAACCACGCAAACAATGGTTGTTGTGGTTTATTTTGGTTATCATTCATGTTTCAGAGTTGAGTTAACTTTATCAGCCCACAAAAAAGCTATCCGGTGTTTCTGTCTTTTAGTCTGCTTCAGCCGATTAAAAACAATATATTTCAAACCTTCTGCTAACACTCAACAGCCTTAAGTCCTCTGAACATTACTGATAATAATGGCCAGCATATCCAGTTAGCAGAGAACTTATCAGATACAGGTGACACTGGTAATGAATTAAGATTTTTAATTTCATCAACTGCCCAGCTACAGCTGATAATTCTGAGACTGCATCCCAGCGCATGCATTCCTTTGGTATTCCTGCATGAAACTACAACCTGCCAACATGTGACTCGTCCCTGAAACTTGGACTAAAACCAGAGAAAAGAGAAAAAGGTAGACCAGTTCTGCTTTTTTTGACCTTTTCTGTTGAGTAGCAATGGTGGCTGCCAGTATTTTTGTTACTTCCTCTTAAATAAGGTAGTTGTTGACACCACACAAATGATCAATGATGAGGTCACTGTATGAACACATAATTCCTAAGAGACTAAAGCTCAGGTTGCAGACAGCTCAACTTTTTTTTCTACTGCCAAATCTGTGTGAAGATGTCTGAGCTGTTCAGACCTTCTGTTTATGACCAATCAGATGATGTAGAGAGAGAGAGAGAGAGAGACATTATTTTATACACAACTTCTATCATTGCACAAATTTGAATGCATGTTAGACATTATGACTGTTAGTGCTAAAAGAATATTTTACTAAAGCTGTTAAAGCGGAATGAGAAATATTAACAAAAGACTGAGTAGCAGACTGATGGAGTTAGCAATGCTGTGTGTCCGAATGGCTTCAGGGTCATTAAAGAAATTGAATATATGCCAATAAAAGGTTTTCTCAAACCTTGATTCTTGTGCTGTTAGTTGAAGTTTCTTTCAGGGGAGAAAAAAAAAAAACTAAAAGTATGGATGGAAGGCACTTTCTGAAATACAGTATTGTCAAGGACAGAGTCACATCACTGGGCCAGAACGAGACCTGGAAAAACTCTAACAGAAGCTGAAAATACCTGCCAAGTAGGGCTGAGCGATATGGCCTAAAATCCATATCGCGATATAATTTGAAGCACGTGCGGTAACGATATATATCGCGATATATTCTTTTCTTCTGTATAACGTATTTTCCACACTATAAGGCACACTTGAAATCCTTTAATTTTCTCAAAAATCGAGTGTGCCTTATGTATGAATTCTGGTTGTGCTTACTGACCTCGAACCGATTTTGGTGTGCAGAAATCTGTTAAAAAATGTTTGGATGGATTGTCAGAGTATTACGGCTGCCGTAGTAAGGAGCTTCGCGGAGTAATCTGGGTCCAAAACTCCGTCATCTTCAGGTCCCAAAGTCAAACGAATGGTCTAAATTCTTTCATCTTTAATAAAATCATCAGCGTTGCTGCTTTAGCAGGTGTAACATTAAGTTTAACATCCATGCATCCATGAAAACAGAATTTATTAAATTTAACGGAGTTAGAAGTTAACAGGAAGTTAGCTCGCTAGTTTCCACCTAAACATTTCATACCATGTTCTGACTGAGAGATTTTTGAAACTAATTAAAACGTACAGCTCTGCTACACTTCAAACATAAATGAAGACAGGAAACTAAACAGCAGTGGCGTTTGCAGGGTTACTAAAGTTGGACTACCTGGTATATAATGTTGTGCTACGTGATTGCTAGCGACATAGCTATGTTAGCATAACATTAGCACAGTGAAGCTGGAGGATGAATGCCAAATTTTTTTCCACTCGATAAAAGTTAACGTGAGGGATTCTGGCGGTTAGGGACAAATGCAATCGCATAGCAGGATGCTATACACGGGCCAAACTTCAGTCAGGAGAACAACTGAGATTATTCATCCACAATACGAGGTTAGTTATTAATATACTGCAACAACATGGGAATAGAACAGCTGCGAGAGAATTCAACATTAATAAATCAATGTTACGGAAGTGGAGAAAGCGCAGTTTTTGGCTTTCCCCATATTTCAAAAGTGCTTCATCTCTTTGCTATGACTGTCGCCCGGCATAATTTGCAGATGATAATGGTTGTAGCCGCTGCGATGCTTTCGACCAAGACAGGCGCAGCTTGATGACATCATCAACATGCGCTATCGCGATAGAGCGGTATAGTCAAAATCTCTATCGTTGGTCAAATTTATATTGTTTCTATCGTATATCGTTTATATCGCCCACCCCTACTGCCAAGCAAGGTTACTAGGTAGTGGCTGACTCTTAGATTACTTAAATAAACTGTGAAGAACAAATATATTAGAAAAAAAACAAGGATTATTTATGTCTTTTGCTACAGTGGCTGTACATTAACTCCCAAAAACAACACACTGTGACATCCCCAGAGGTGCTCACACTCTCCCACATAACTGCATCACTGAAACTGATACCTCAGGTTTTGCAGATTTTATCAGACAATCTGCCCTGCAAGAGAACAAACCAAAAACACACCGAATCCTTCCTTCCTACTAGGAAAATTTGCTTCTGTTAACAGTAGGCAAGACAAAGAGGATCCTTTGTACGCACAGGTATCATGAAAATTATGAACACTGCTAAAAACAGAAAATATATTTCTGAGTTCATTAAATACTGACTGAACCACACGTGGAGAATATTAATATTCCAGAGACCTGTTCTATGTTGTGTTACCGAGAGCCTCATAATTTGATCCTCATGCTGATGACTTCATTTCCCAAATCTTCAGCCACAAAGTAAAAATAAGAAATGCAACATTCTCTTTGTTCAAATAGACACTTTGTAACTGTTAAACCATCAGTTACAAAACTGTTTTTTACACCATGGATGAGAAATGATCAAGGTCATTTTGTATTCTAGCAGGTGTGAGCCAAACAGTTACAGTGACTGCAAACTGCAGGGACATTACAAATTAATGTCGTGGTGGGAGCTAAAGAAAACCACACGAGCAGGGATGTTGGAGGAGCTCTGCCAGCAGCTTCTTTCTGCAGCAGGAAATGAGCTGGCATAAACACTGTGTTTCTCTGGTCATCCAGTGTATAACAAACAGCTTGTGAGTGGGAAGCTCTCAGAGTGAGAAAAGCATTGTTGGCTTTTGTTTGGCAGGAATTCCTTGTTTACAGGAGGCTTCCTTGGACACTGCATTCCCAGCAAGTTCTGTATTAACACAACTACTTTATGATTACAAAGATTTGGTCTTCTCTGATTAAGCATATTGTTCACTGCTAACAAAAACATGTCTCAGAGCTTTGCTTTTTTTGATTAGCTCCTTCTTGCTGTGCTTCACTGTCACTATTTTCAAATTAAACAGCTTACTGGAAATCGGTCCCCGTTTAGATGCTTTCCTTTTCAACACCTTTTCTCTAAACCACATGACCCTGATTGTTTTACACTCGGCATGGGGTCTGTCCTGGTCTGTGTTTTCTGTTGGGTTTTGTGTGCAGTGTTGTGTTGTCTGTGCTCGCCTGCATTGGTCTACATGTTCACTGTTATTGGTCTTTGGTTACTTCTTGTTAGTTTTCTCTTGTTGTGGTTTTACTTAATGCTTTTGTTCCTTTTCCTCTGCCCAGCCAGACCCCAGGGTTTTTGTCAAATGTTGAAAATATATAAATAAATAATATAACCTAATTTCCCAACTTTTCCTTGACTTTAATTAAATATATCACAAGGTAACCCTAACCCAAAGGAGAATTTACAAGTGCATAATGTTTAGATGATCTGACTGAACTAATTCTGGCTGCTGGTTAATGTAATGATGGTTGTTCTTAACATGAGTCTGAAAATACAATGTACTGAAGTTTATATAATAAACTATGAAATATTTATAGAGCACAAAATTGCAGCAGTTGCCTCAAGGCGCTTTATATTGTAAAGACCCTACCCCTCATAATCTTGATTTATGCACTTCATAAAATGCTGATTTTATTGCATTAAATACCTTACACAAGAAGCACATTTCTTTGGGACTGACATGCAAATACACTAAACTATGACCATAAACCAGCACAAGAGGAACATTTGAGAGATCCAGGTGTATGACACATTGGTGTATGGTATTCTAATCCAGGAGCGTCAAACACATGGCCCTGAAAAGTCCAGTCTGATCCACTCTTTCACTTAGGAACACATGGAAATTACCATGTCAGTTTTACAGTTTACCTCTGACAAAGTTTTCACTAATGGAAAGACCATTACATGGACAAAAAAACTGGAGGAGCAAATCAACAGTTTAAAATAAACAACTTATGGAAAAGAAGTCTGCTTATAATTATAGGACAAAGTCCTGGTAACAAGCTGCCAGTGGTTTTTCTGTAATATTAAGCCTTCAATTCTTAAAATTTAAGCCCCAAAAGCTTTTCTCCTCATGCTGTCTTTAATTCATTTCAGCAGCATTTAGATCATGTAGAAAACCACAGAGGTATTATTGAAATTGTACTTTTTAAATATAAAAGTTTGTTTCTGTTTGAGGTATGGCTGAGTCTTGCTGTAGTGGGCATTGGGGGATAAAAGCAATTCTAACTGTACTTTTCGTCAACTGATTAGCGCTGCTTGGTGATTTCCACCCACCAGGCTCAGGAGAGCAGTTAGGAGCTCATTATATCTTAATACAGCACAGTGAGGTAAAGAAGACACAACAGTAACTTGTTTTCTTTTCAGAAATAATATGATCACCTTTTAATAAAAAACAAAACAAACCCTTTCTTTAGTGTATATGTATATATAATATAATACAGTACTCTGAAAAGCATTAACCTTCCCTCTAATTTCTCATTAAACAGATTTTAATATTAGACAAAGATAACCTGAGTGAATACAAAATGTCTTTTTAAAAATCATTTATTTTATTAAGGAAAAGTGGGTTATCCAAGCCTGCCTACTCCTCTGTGAAAAAAAGAAACACGCATGTGTTGTGCAACCCTTGGCAGCAAGAACTGCAATCAAGTATTTGTGATATCTAGCAACGAGTCTTTCACATGCAGGAATTTTGCCTTTGCAGAATTGTTTTAATTGAGCTACACTGGAGGTTTTTTTTTGTTTTTGTTTTTTTTTAGCATGACCATGTCACGTCGGTGTGTGGAGAGAGGGAAGAGGGGACCCAAATGCAGGATTCGCAGGCTGATTGAGGATGTGGACGGTGTTTATTATGAAGACAGAATGAACAGAACATGACAGATTGCACTAAACTGAATGACTGGACTGGACTGGAAACACACGCGGAACCAACAATGATGAGACAAGGAACTGAGAGAAACAGAGGGCTTAAATACACTGGATGATGAGAATGATTAGAAACGGGTAAGAACACAGCTGAACTAAATCGAACTAATGAGACAATGGAAGTACAACTTGGCGTAATGCGCACAGACAAAAGGCTAACACAACAAAACAGGAAACATACATGGAAACTAAATACTGACAAAAGTCCAAACTGAAAACACTGACAGAACAGCCTGTTTAAGGTCATGCCAAAGTATCTCAGTCTGATTTAAGTCCAGGCTACTTCACAACCTTCATTTGTTTTTTGTTTTGCTTTTCTTTTTAGGACCTTTTCCTTCACTATTTTCTGGTAGAGAGGGGAATTCTGATGTTCTTTTTACTGCTGCTGTTACTTGTATGATATGACGAGACTCAAACCTTCCAGAAACTTCAGCTTTTTTCTCATCAGGTCACAGAAGATTTTCCAAAGATCTGTTATTCAGTTTCTTTAGATTGTGGGGCGACATGTTGCTTTTTGAGATCTTTTAGCCTACTTCACTTTGTCAGGCAACCTCCGTTTAAGTGATTTTTTTTTTTGATTCGACAGGTCAGGCAGTAATCAGGTCTGGGTTAATCACAGTTAATTCATGATTTAACAAGAGTGAGCAATTATTTTTCCACACAGTTTTCCCCCTAATTAATTAAATGATTTAAAAACTACATTTTGTATTAATATTTGTTTTCTTTGTCTAATATCAAAATTTGTTTAATCGGAAACATTTAATTTGATAAATATGCAAAAAAAACAAACAAAATTTAAAATTAGGAAGCAGGCAATAATTAACTTTTTCACAGGAGTGAATATGTATAAACTCATTTCCAGCACCTTTGTTTAGCCATTACATTCAGCTTTTAATAATAGCCGGAATACATACAAAAAATGAATAATGATAATAAAAAATGTAATAACTTTTCATTTCTCTTAAGATTTGGGTCGAATCTGAATACTCTGTCTTTAAAGTGGACGTGGAATTTTAGTCCTTATCTCCTGACACAGTTGTACATGTTTGAAGAGTCTCTTCTTTAGTTATTACAAGTCACTTTTTAAATGAAGTTGTTCAAAGTGGAACTTCATTGTGTTTGCAAGACAGGGTGAACTTTTGGTACTGTAATTAAATCTTACATGTAGAAGTCCTTGTCCTGTCCTCACTTTTTCATAGCAGCTGGGACATGACATGTAATATATTGTCTTTTGAGGACTCGCTTCCTTCTGACAGGTTTAGAAGACAGGCAATTTATCAGGTATACTATTTCCTCAGCAGATTCAATAAACAGCCTACAAAAAGCTGTTTTTACCAGCAACATGAACAAGCTTTTAGTAAGCACACTATTAATCAATGTTAGACAAACATTTAAGTGTGTTCTCAGATAAAACTTTAGTGTGAAAATAATGCCACACATTTCACCTGTATTCAGTGTTAACTCATTATGTTCAAGATGATGACAATACCTGATATTTTAGCATTTATGCCAATTAGCATTAAGCATAAAGTCTTTCTAAAATAGAAATACATTGATCAAATTTAGGGATTGTTGTAAGATAAATAATCTTCAATGACAGTTTTTCAAATTGACCAAATTGACCTCTTGTAAAATTCTGGTTGACTAATTTCTCATAGACTTCATTTTAAGAATAAAAATAAGCATTAACTGGAAAAATAATAATAAAGTTCAAACCTATACAACTTGGACAATGTCTTTTAATCTCTGCTTGCTGGATTCATGCGTGAAGAAATAAAATTGTGCTGCTTGCTTTGACAGGAGTGACTTTGGTTGGCAAACCTCTGAACGCAGATACAGATACGCACAAACTATGCTTGAATGGAAGAACGTTAGCCACTCGGTATGAATGTTTGAGATTCAGAATAAAGGGTTTTGTTTTGTCTTCACGAGTTCTACGTAGGCGCTGCCAGCTTTTCGTCACAGGACTAGGCATAATGTATAAGGGAACAAATGAACACTAATCGGGCCATTGTTAAAAATGTCACCACAGGTGTGCAGAAAAGTCTTTGACTGCACTTTGACATGTGAAAACGGTCTGCTGAGTTTCTTGAGAAAGGAATTAATCACCACCTGTCTCTTGGAGAAGTCATGGCACCCTGAAATAAACGTTGCATTGTAATTAGAACCAATACAAGTATGACAACTGATGTGACCACATGAACTGCTCTGTGACTATACGATTTACAATACTGTAAGCTGGTTGCACAGCAGAGACGGTGCTTTTCAGCCTATAGAGCACTTTATAAGCAGTAAAGCTGATTCAAGGACAAATTACATATTTACAAATTAAATACTTATTTGATCCCTTGCTAAATTTGTGCATTTGCTCACTTACAAAGAATCCAAAGATCCAAAAATAAAAATTGAGAAATTTTATGCAACTTTTGCATGTCATTGAGTTGAGAGAAAGTATTTGATCTCCGACAACCCAGTCAGAATTCTGGCTCTCAATCAGTCAATTAATTATAGATGCTCCTGATCATTTCATTATCTGCATGTACGACACCTGTCCATAGAATCAATTTCTTCCATTCAAACTTCTCCGCCACCTGGAACCAGACCAAAGACTGCCTCACGTCAGGAACAAGATTGCAGACCTGCACATGGGCTACAAGACCATCTGCAAGAAGATTGACAAGAAGGTGATAACTGTTGGTCATTTTATATTTCTCCTATTTCCAAATAACGTAACCATCAGTTACCCTCGGTCTGCAACTCTGTCAAAGATCTTGCCTCATTGGGTGAAGATAAAAGGCAGTTGATCAGCCCAACACTACACAGCAGTTGAGACTGCAGTCACCAAGAACATCGCTGGTAACAAAGTATGCTGTAATTGAATGAAATGCTGCAGTGCCTCTTGCTCCAGAAGGCGCAAAAGAAAATGAAATTCAAGCTGTTTGGCGTCAACTTGACCCACTGTGTTTGGAGGAAATGGAAACATTAGTTTTGGGGCTGTTGTGTTTGATAAGGAAACAGGGCGTCTTCACTGCATTGGGGAGACCAATGGACAGGGCCATGTACTGGAAAATCTTGGACGAGAACCTCCTTCACTCAGCCAGAAGACTGAAAATCGGTTGTGGATAGATTTGCCTTCATCACAATCACACAAAACATACTAGAGATGGACCGATCTGATATTACGTATCGGTATCAGTCCGATACTGACCTAAATTACTGGATCGGATATTGGAGAAAAATAAAAAATGTAATCCGATCCATTAAATATCACGAAAGCACCTCACAAAACTTGCAACACGCCGTAACTCGCCTCAGAACGTTAGCACGTCGGAGCAGTATGCATCACGTGATAGAGCGGCTGTGGCATGGGGACCTGTCGGTGGTCTGGATAGCATTTGGAGCTTCGCTAGCAACCCGGCATTTCATCTCCGACAAAGTTATCCCCGAGAGAAGTAAAGCAAGTGTGTAAGTCCATCTCTGAATGTTTGTAAAGCATTCCTGCGTTAAGCTTAACAAACGATATATGGAGCGACTGCCTCTTCTTGCTGCTACTTCAATCATGAAACTGATCAATGATCAGCTGATCGGCTTTTCTGTCGCGAGTCAGTCTCTCTTGTTTGTTTTTGGCCCACTTTGCACCAGAAAGAGGAAACCAGTGGATAAACAACAGCAGCACGTTTAAACTTGATAAGCTGTTGTTAGAATTTATTTAATATTACTTTCTACACCAGGATCTTTTTCTACGTAGCTGACGCTGGTAACTGCAGGGGCGGATCTAGCAAAGTTTAGCCAGGGGGGCCGATAGGGCATTAACAGGGAAAAGGGGAGCACAAAGACATACTTTTCTTTCTTATTCTCATTTAAAATGTCTAGCTTTTAATAAATAATTATCTGACACCCAAAGTTTTAATTTGATGTAAAATGAATAGAAGTCCATTACTGTATATAGTAACTATTAAGTCTAATATATATACCCTAGTAAGCTATAGTACTTTTTCCTTTGGGAAGGTACCATCTGTGCAGTCTGCAATTTTGTTGAAGGAAGATGTTGAATCTATTTAATATTTCTTGAAAAATAATTGATTTCTGTGCATTTTTTTTCACACTGCATCAAATTAAGGTTGATTACGTCGATTAAGCATCATGAGGTGGAGCGTGAGGGGTGGTTCCCTATTTTTTATTTATTTATTTTTGTTGTTGCTGGGAGTTGGAACCCTATTAGTTAGGTTGCTTAATATTTACGCTAAGTACTCTTTAAAATATCAGAATAGGGAGGATGGTGTAGGTTTAAGTTTATTAGATTGATCAGTATTGCTGAACTATGAAATTTTTTTTTTTTTGCATACAGGTATAACAGAATAGCTTTAGTGTAGTTGTTGTTTTAAACTTGAGTATGAACTTATACAAAATGCAGCAAGATATTTAAAAAAACAGTTTTGTTGATTAAAAAACACTATACCGGATTCATATCGGTATCGGCAGATATCCAAATTTATGATATCGGTATCGGTATCGGACATAAAAAAGTGGTATCGTGCCATCTCTAAAACATACCACCAAATTTATAAAGGAGTGGCTAAAGAAGAAGTAAATTAAGGTCATGGAGTTGCCTAGCAAGTCTCCAGACCTCAGTTGCCAAGCGGAAGCCAAGAAACTTGAATGATTTAGAGAGTTTCTGTAAAGGGGAGTGAGCCAAATTCTCTCCCAAGATGTATGCAACCCTGGTGACCAACTACAAGAAAAGGCTTACCAACAGGAGTTTCTCCACTAGGTAATAAATCATATTTTGTTTCAGAATCAAATATTTATTTGTAAATGAATTTTTAAGTTTTATGAAATACATTTTTGTGGATTTGTGGTTGACATTCTTTCTCTCGCCAATAAAATGAAAGAACCATAAACTTTAGAAACTGTTCATTTCTTTGTTAATTAAGCATACTCACAAATTAAGCACAGGGTCAAAAGATATTTCTCCCACTGTCTCAAATATCCCAAATATAAACTGCAAGGCTTGCTTTTCATTTACTGAAGTCAGAACATCAAAGCAACAGTGAAACATTCAGCATGACAAAATGGATCAATACAGGAACAAGTAAGCATGTCACAATGATTCTCCTCTGACAGGAGGATTTGGTTTGTATCTGAACACAAGCAGATCTAATGTATTTCCTGTTTTTCTTCTGGGTCACACAGGTCTGTGCAAGCACTGCACTTTCCTCTTCCAGACACTGTGACAAAAAGTAGCTTTCAGTTTGCACAAACAGCAAAGCTCGAGAGCTGTATCAGGTTTGAGGAAAAAGCTGATGTCTGCAGCTACAGCGAAATCTTTTTTTCTTTCCTCTTTTTTTTTTGGTGAAATAAAGTGACTAAAAGCGTCTGTACATTCATCATCTGTGACAAAGTCACTCAAGTGGCAACAGTGATGACAAGGTTAAAGCCCGCGGCTCACCCATGGTGCAACCACAGAGGTGTTTTTGCCTAATTTTGCTGATTAGACTTTGGAAAAACTGTGTGTGGGTGTGTGAAGACTGTTGAACTGACAGCCAGCAGAAAAGTTGATAATGGATGGGTGGAACAGCTTACACATGTATGTTACACATGAGATGTTTTAACCACCCAGAATAACTAAAGACACATGCATGTTTTAGAAAACTGAAGCGAGCTAACACTAGCATTTAGCTTTGAGTACATCTGGGCCTGGTTTAGGCTATAGCCGAGACATAATACTGGATATGGTTCTATCACAGTAGTTTCATAAACATAGTATTTATAGGAATGCACCTGCGGTTCCTCTGTGTCAACAAGCCACTGAGTGTTTCCCAAGCAGGTTTGTCATGGCCACAATTTGCTGCAGGATTTCATCCATCAGCAGCAGTGCATAGCTGGTGGCATGGTGTGTTGGTCCCGGGTTTAACCTCTTCCTGCTGGCATGTAGCAGAGTGTTGTAGTTTTTGTGGAGGACCAAAATATAGAGATGGAGAAGTCCATCCTGTCACTGCTTCAACTCCTCTCCACTTTCACCTTCAGATGAATCAGAGTTGGATTCTAGATGGTCTGTTTCTACCACTGAGGCCTCCTCCATGTCAGCTTCAGTCCTCAGAGGAGGATGAGGCATCACCTTCACAAATATTTTGCACAATCATTTCCAGAGCCTCCTGCGTGCTGCAAAGTCTTGCAATCTCCAAACTGACAGCTCTTGCACTACTGACCATACTTTAACCATGGGTGCAGTGCAAAACACTGTCATATTTTGTTTTGGTTCTTGCTGCTGAGAGATCTTTAAAGCTCTAAAAGGTTACTGATCATTTACTGTTATTGAATTAGTTTATAAACCCGAGCGTCACCTTCTAAGAGAAAAAACTTGAAGGTGAACATCTCTCTCTCTCTCACTCACTCACACACACACACACACACACACACACACACACACACACACACACACACACACACACACTTATCATTTTAGTAGCAAGGCACTCTTGCAGAAAATAGAAAAAGTGTGAAATGTGCATGCTTTAAACAGTAAAAGGTGGAAAATATAAAAATTAAAAATTGAAGGCAAGTAGTCCAAAATAAAATCCTAACATAAAGGAACGCATTAGTTAATGTCAAGATAAATGTGGGATCATGATTGATGATTTTCAATGGGGCATTTTTGGGCTTTAGGATAAAATTTGGCCGTTTTTGCATAGCTTAGCTATTTTAAGCCAATTTAAGGAACTGAGGCAACAATTCTAAAATGAAAAAAAAAACCAAACAAACAAATCACCTGGAAAAAATGAGCTATATTTATTCAGCACAGCCAAAACAGCATGAAAATAAAAAAAGAAAATGGAGTGGCACAAAATATCCCCAGGCTCATCTAAGGTGTAATGGAACTAACCGTGCTCGTAAAGAAGACCATATTTATCTACTGGGTTATATTCCTTGTCCCTTCTTTATTAATGAAATAAATCAATATTTATTTAGATTTAACAAGAGTGCAAAGAGTAGTTTGTGTGAAATAAGTCAGAGATAGACAAAAGCTCATGTAAATGCATAAAAAGGAGACTGATTGTTAAAGCACTTAATACAACATTAAAAGGGGAAAAGTTAATAAAAAAGGAAGTGATGTGGTTGTGAAGCAGGATTAAAAATCAATAAAATGCTGATTGATTGACATATTTTGCTGTATTAAATATTAGCCTATAGCTGGCAACCCGTAGTGTTGGCATCAAATAGCAAACTTTGATGACTGTTTAGGCAGCAAAAGGAAGATCGATAATTTGCTTTTCTGCAATCTCATAAATGCCAATGTGTTCAAACAATTGGCTGAATCAGTGTATAAAGCTTATGTGTTAATCATATCATGTTATCAAAAATGAGAGATTTGGATGGATTTATTGATTGGCACGTGCTGACTGCATTCCTTTTACAATCAGGACTGAAGAGCAGCAGACTACTGAAACACCAAAAGAGGAGGAAATATGGCGAAGAGGTGAGCCTCCAAAAGACTAAATAGAGGCAACACATTTTTAAAGGGGCCATTATGGCACAATGGAAGCAGAAGCTCTGAGACCAGGGCTGTGAAAGTTTACAAACCACATATAATCTCTTGCATGAATGCTTTGTGAGCATCACAATTTAAATAATTTTTTCCTCAAGGTTTTTATAATGCTGCTTAAAGAACAGTAACAAAGATGAAGAACTAAAATTCCTTATTTCAGTGTCAATCTGTGAAAAGACAGCCTAACACACCTGACTAAACCAGTAATACTATGTCACACCGGCATTGGAAAAAAACTACAGCAATTACCCAAACGATGGATTTTCTGATGAAGCATTGCAGGCCTTACCTTTTGTCCTCACTTACTTCTCTTATTTTACAGACTTAATGCCACACAAACAGAAATGATCCTGTTTTCTGTTTGGCTCAGCAGTTCTTCCTTTTTGAACTAAGCAACTCTCATCCCTCAGCTCATCAGACCATCAGTCCTCTCTCCATCTTCTTCAGAAGCCCCTCCCTCATTCTTCACATACACTCTAAGTGTGTTAAAAGTGCCCATCTCTCACCTCTCTTAGCAATTTGTATGCTTTCCTCCTCTTCCTACATCCAAACTGATCTCATCCCTCTGATTTGACAGCATTTAAGCCTCTCATGCTGCAGGCTCCTCAACTTTTGGGAGATGAGGTTTTATTTATTTATTTCATTTTCATTTTTCTGTGCTGATTTCTTGTGATATTTGTATGTTGTCCTTGTACTTTTTCTTTCTTTTCTTCTTTTATATTGAGGATTGGAGGAAACATAAAAGATAACGAACAAGGCTATGCTTTAAGCAGAATTATGCTGCGCATAATACATGCAGAAATGTAAGGAGAGAATTTAAACTATAAGAAGTGTTACATTTATTTATGCCATATATGCAAGTTTTGGAATAAATGTCAGATTAAATTTTAAAGCCAACATGTTAAAATAAAATATAACCCTTATACTGCACCACAGAGAGGAAAAAAGTGCTAAATACTGCACTAAATGCTAAAATACTATTATATACTGATTAGATATGTTTGTACATTAAAAACATCAAAGTGGAAAGTTACATATATTCATGTTGCTGCTTGAAAAGATAACAGTTAGTAAATAACTGTTAAGTAAGTAACTGCTAAATAATAAGTTATGGAAACAGATTTGACAGATAAATGATGTGGTGATGCTTTAAGATTAAAGATAATACAGCTTTGTATGATCCACAGCTCAAAATAATCCTCATTTACTTTATCAGGGACTCGGTGTCTGAAACAAGCTGTCTCCCTTTAAGGCAGCTTTTATCTGATTGGCTGTCTCCTGCAAACCAGCAGGTGACTGGAGCTTATGTACTTGCAGCACTGCCATGCCCCGAGATGACCATATTAGGAATATCCACTCTCTATTATGCCCGACAGATCCATTAGGAGAAGAAAAAAAAACTCTCAGAGATAAATATTAATATCATTCAAAATTCATAATGAATTTTGGCCATGTTGTATAAGCTGTTCCAGTGAAATTATCTTATAAATGGTGAATACCAAAAACAGGTAAACATATTTGTGTTAGGATGGACCTAAAATATCTTTATCTGCACACAGACAGGTAAACTGTTCTGAATTAGTTCAGTCGCTGACATCCAAAAGTTTGAATCGGCTGCTGCTGCTGCTGAGACACTCTCACCTTTCAACCTGTGCACTGTGTATTCCTCATAAACCCACATGTACATATAATTTCATGTAGATTAATGGTAAAAGGTCTGACTTACCATATTTATTGAAGAAACTGGCCCAATACTGTTCACGTATATATCAACGTCAATGACAGTTGGTTTAACTGCAGGGGAAACGGAAGAAAAAGGGGAAAGAAAATCAGTGCTGATTGAGACATTTAAAAACCATACCTGCCTCTTTGTAAATCAAAGAGAAGCAGAGCGAAGATGCATTAATGAAAATTTACTGTTCAGAATTATTTAAAGAATGAGCAGCTGCTGAGAGAAGCAACCCTCTGGAAGTTCTGGTTGTTAAAAATCTTTAATGCAGCAATCATGCTGCGTTTTCACCAACGGGCCACAGACTGCACCACAGTGCAGCGCAGAATTACACTTTAATTTCAGACAAAGACATCACTAATGACAACTCCATGTAGAATATCAGAGGAAAATCAGAAGTAGTCCGCTGGGTCTTGGTCCCACTTTTCCCTGCAGGTTTTCACCCTCGCCAGCTAATCGTGAGCTGAATTACACCCGAGACACCAGCTAAATGCAATTAAGTGATAAACCATTGGAGCCTCCATCTCTGACTGGACCAGTGGATGTGGACTGATGTTTTTATATCATCTGAAGGTAGTAAATGACAAAACAAATTAAAAATGCCAAAATCTGACATGAGGTCATCAGCAGGAGAAATCAGCACAGGTAGCAAGAAGCTAACAGAGCAAAACGGTTAGTTTGTAAGCTACTAATCTAATCACAGCATAATATAATTATTTAACCACAGACTTGAGGAGACACGTCACACAGTTTTACCTTCACAATATTCCTGAACACAGTTGGTTGCTGTTTATATACCAGTGACCTACTTGGATGGACTCGACACGGTTCACCACAGTTTTCAGGTTTTTCCATTAGGTCATAATACCTGGTGCCAGGTACTTTTTTAGTTCCAAGCGATCTGAACAGGTACTAAAATGTGGCGTTGTCAGACTGCATGCCACCGATTGGCTGGTCAGTAGCATCACTTAATGAGTCATGAGAGTGTCTCCTTCATGAAAATCAAAGCCGCCATTTTTGAAACCCGGCAATGGGGAAAATGGCTTCAAAAAATAGTAGGTACTAATGGAAAATAGGCTTAAAAGACTTGGCAGTGATTGTGGTGACCTTAATTCACAGGTAACATAAAATGTTTCTCAACTTAAGGAAATCATTAATATAATATTATATAATATGATTAATATGACACATGATGAGGGTTATCTATGTAACCACACCATGTCAGTGACTGTGGCCTGCAAAGAGTATACACTATATGTAAACAAAGCTTAAAACGTCCACCCACTGTGCAAAGAGATGTTGGATTAATGACAGAAATTATTTCAATGTCAAACTTAGGCTCATTTTAGATGGCACTTTTATACTGCTTCTAGGGGCTCTTTAGTCCCATGTTTCCAGAGGGTGGAGGACCTGTTCCCCACCCTCTGGAAACATGGGAAACAGTTATGTGTAAAGGAATGCAGAGTGATGGTCCATAATCAGTGGATGGTTGGTGCGGGCTCTTGATGCTAAAACAAAAGTGAGCAGCTGCACGGTGAATTTGGAGCAGAAATGTCCCCAGCTTCTCACAGGAAGTTTGCAAAATGGCTATATCGACAAAGACTATCTAGCAGATTGTGCAAGTGTTTGTGTATGAACTGGACTAACTCTCATACTTTTTGTCGCAACTTCTCTCAGTCTAGCTACTGATCACAACCACAATCTTCATTCATTCTTCACAATAAAACAGGATAATTGTAAAAAATGAATCATATGTAATGCAAACATTCTTTTAAACTTATTTCAACACATTTTAATAAATTACAGTTTGACCTGGTTAAAAACAAATAAGTTGATTAATTTAAATAAATAAACCACAAAAAACTACCCAGTCCAAAGTTCAAATGTTGAACATCATATTGACCTCCAAGTTGGGTCATGCTTGGACGTCCAATTTGTGGACCTAGTTTGGACATTGTATAGATGTCCAGAATTGGTCATGGACTGATGAACCCAATGCACGTCTATCCCACGTCCAGTGTTCAGTGGGTGGTGTTTGTTTTTGCGTCTTGTTTTCCAAAATTTACATTCAGTCTAATATTTAATTGATCTATGGATCCACCAAGCCAGCTAGAAGGGCTCGTATTAAGTGATATGTATACAGTAACTGATAACTTACTAAATATATGCTAGGCTTTCAAATAAGAGGAGATTGGCTGCATCTGTACAATCTGGTAATTATAGCTGTAACACACTGAGCCAACAATTTTCACACCAGGAAGTTGCCTCAGTCTTCATTTTTTTGCAACCAGCATCACTATACATCGATACACACATTCCAAACACAACAACTTAAAGGGACTTCCTTTCTTCTTTTCTTTAATTAATTTACACCAGCCTGCCTTATTCATGGAGGGACACCCCTGGCTTTCCCCGCCTCTGCTGCTCTCGGTCATTTCATGGACAGGTGTAAAAGTGTCATTTAAACCTCAAGCTTTAACAGCTAAGTGACAGCTGTGACACACTGCTGCCACGAGTGTTCACATTTGCATAGCAAAGAGCTCTTCCATCATTTTACATTACCTGTCTTTAGAGTCTTCATGTCTCAGCCAATTAAATGCACAGCGAGAATTTTTTACACCTGCCAGTCTCCCTTCCAGCATTCGCTTCACATGCTAACAGATGGCACATGAGAGAACATTTCTGGAGAGCTCCCGCTGAGGCGGCTTTTCAAGACCACTATATTCATAATGGCACAACACCTGGTGAGCAAACTAAATTGATCCGAGGTAAAATGTAAAAATATCTGGAATATTTGTCCAAAACCTCTCATCATAACTTTTTTTTAACACCACCACCACATAGGTCAGGCTGCAAATACTTCCACACACTCCTACAGGTGAAGTGTGTGGAAGCTGCCAGATGATAATGTCAGTGACTGCAACAGGATACGTGCGGGCAGCAGAGCGACCGCCCAGGCAACAAAGTAATTGGACACAATTAACCCTGATAGTTGGGCAGCAACACACTCGTGCCGCTCGTTTCCTCACCTGTGCTAATCGCTCCTGAACAGAGCGCATACACGAGAAACACTGGTGAATTTTCTTTTTCAAAACAAAAAACTCACGAGGTCAGTCTTCAAATAAGGAAGAGTCACACTCTCAGTATTTTATAACAGTCAACAGAGATGGAGACAAGGGTCAAACAAGCAGAAAAACAATGACTTAAAGTGACCCCAAAATTTCCCCTTCTTTTGATTGCACACATGAGTCATAGTACATCTATCATTATATAAAGGTATACTGCTGTGTAACTGTGCTTTTCTTATGCTTAAATGGATCAGCATGAATCACTGACCTAAAAAGTTCAACAGGAAGTACTGTGATGTCATACTGTGCAATGAAAAGTATGTGGAGGTCGAGGTTTTCAAAGGGCAAGTGAGCATTTTGATTACAAATTAAACCCTCAAATGTCTCGAGCCATTTAGCAACTAAAATGATTGTAATATTTTATAAAAGAATATTGGTTCTCTGTTTGTGCTTCTAATATTTGTAATGTATGAAAGATTCAATACTGTGCTTACTCTCTGACCACTTTTACTCTTCACACAGCCGGAGCTGTCTGAACCATAAATTCCACATTTGGATTCTTCACTTCATCAAACCTGTTGTCACTGATTTCAGTCCAGTTCTTGTGTAACTTGGCACACCACAGCCTTTTTTCCCTGTTTCCCTAAGAATGACTCGTTGACAGCCGATGTCTTCAGATCAACTGAAGGTCCAAATGCTTGTCTCAGCTCCTGTGTCAGGTCTCTGCTGTTATCTTTCCTATTTCTTAAGGACATGACTTTCAGATACTGTTCATCTGCTGTAGATAATTTTTTAGGCCTGCTACTTCTGCTTTTGTCCTCTACTTGTCCAGTTTCTTTATTTATTTTTAAAGGACACGCTGCACACCATGCTGAGACAGGCCAAGTTTTGAGCTAATAGCTCTTTGAGAATCACCTTGTTAGTACAAAAAAAATCTGTTTTATGCCTGTCGAGCTGTATTATCTTTGGCATTTTTCAATGATTCAGCTAAAGAAATTAGAAAACTATTTTTTGTGACATACTGCTTGTAACAAAGTCCCTAAAGGTACATTTTTAGAATTGGTTCTTACTTGTTTGTTATGTTATGTGAGATTAACAGTGTTTCATTCCTTGAGTTTAGGCGCCTTTTTTATGCTTGAATGATTCATAGATCAGTGTAAAATGGGTTAACAAAAATAAAAAAAATAAAAGAAGAAAACATAAAAATTGAGACAATCAGCTACATAATAAAAAGGACACATTATACACAAAAATGAAAAAGAACATGTACCAGAGCTTTTGCAGATTTACAAATACAACCCTCTGAAATGTTTCAGTGAAGGAGATGCAGCTTCATAGTTTTTGTAGCTCAATGTAAGTTCGTTTTAAAAAAGAATCACAGCTGACCTTAAAATTTCCGATCTGTAAGTTCTTTGTTTAAATTCAATCAAGGAGCGGCGGTAAGGTGGCAATCATTGCAGCAGAGCTTTGTAACTGACAGACATGCAATACATACTCTCTTCGATTTGCTGGGGTTCACCATCCTAGCGAATTGAGATCTGTTTCTATACAAAATATCCTATTTTCAGCTTTAATTGTCTTTTAATATGTTTTTAAAAGTAAGTGTATCATCCAGAAAAATCTGAACATGAACTACAGGCTGGATAATTGTAGGTGACCTTGTAAATGTCATACTTAGACTTATTTTAAAACTTTGATAAAACTATGTGTGATCAGAGATGCATGTCTTTGGAATAACCATTTCAAAGGCAATGCACACCATCACAATTTTGGTCGTGCCGCTATTTTCCCTTGTGCGACTACAAAAACGAGCCAAAACGAGATGCCTAATTATGGAATAATTACCACCAAATTACAACCAAATCAAAGATTCTAGTGTTTAAAAAAAAACAAACTACTATTTTCAGGCAATTTTCCATAATCCTGGAAACCATTAGCCAGACTAGCAGGCCAATTCCTGCATGAAAAGAAATATATTCACAAATTCATGGCAGGAAATAGTTATGAAATTTAAAATATTCTAATGGCAAATAAAATAACAGGTCATAAATGGGCCTGCTCAGTCATTTGCAAGTTAAGATGATGGTTAGTTTTGATCTTCTACTGTTTTTGTACCTTTCAACCCTAAAATTATAAATATCTCCTTTGAGATACACACCAAATAATAATAATAATAAAAAAAAAACAATTTCCTCTAATAGCATGCAAAGTGTATTTTATGGGGTAAAGTGACATTTATTAACAGCGGGCGATACAAACTGTCACGGTGCGGAGTCTGTTTGTGTTTTTTGATTATTAATATGCGTCATTTCAGTTAGTTTCTGGTTGTATTTTGGTGATTTCTAGTTCTTAGGTTTTGTTCCTGTGCCTCCCATGTTTAGTGGGTCATGTCTCCAGTGTAGGTTTGGTTCTGTCTTTATGTTTATTCATCTGTTTCCCAGTTGTGTCTCTTCCTCATGTCACAATGTCAAGTCTGCATTTTTGTGCACATCTCTTGGTTCCTGTTTTACTTTAACAGTCTCGCGTCCCGTGTTTTGAGTTTCCCCTTTGTCTCGTCATATCAGCTGTCTTGTCTTGTGTTTTCCAAGTCAAAGGTTCCATCCAGGTCTCAGGTTATCAAGTATTGGTTTTCTGTGTTTAGCTTTCTGCAGTTTATGTTTTTATTAGTTATCTCAGTCTCCTCTTGCCTTTTGTCTTGTAGTATTTTGTGCAGCCAACAATAAAGGCTTCCACCTCTCCGTTGTCTGCATTTGGGTCCACCTCTTTCTCTTCACACAATCTATCCTTGCATATCATGACACAAACAGGTGAATTAGCATTTGAACAACTTAAAATTTTCCAATTCTAAAACCTTGCGTCACGACTCATCGGCAGAGATTCTTCTGGCAATTTTTCTGATTTTGCATAACCAGTAGGCACAAGCGACAAGTCTGTCAGTCTTGCCTTATCAAGAAATGGCTAGTTCTCCCAGAAATGAAGAAACCACAGTTTTGAAATAAGAGACATTCACAAAGTCTGCCACTCATATCATTATACACACAGAATTGAGCGTAAATGGAAAGTTTTTCTTGTCTTCCACTCCAGCAAGAATAGACCGAACTGAGTGGGCTGTAAGAGACTACAAACAAAATCTAGTTCAGTATTTAATTATGTCTCATTGAAGATGTGTATCTTTGGCAGTGAAGCTGCATTACATTACTTTCTTCATTATGTACAGTATAATTGGGTGGCAGGCTGTAATTCAGCACCTGCATACAGTACCACTTAGCAACAGTTAGGCTGTGACTAGTCATTCAGTAAATGGAGACAGCTCATTAACTTTAGGGAAAGAGATGGCATGAACTAGAAATTAATTAGCATTAGTGTGTAGGTTATTTATCTATGCAGCCATCAGAGAATACTATCTGTGGTCCCGTTAAATATGTTGTACTGTTCAGATCAAATACCAACACATTAAAAAGTGTGCGATCAGCTGTGCACTGGTGAACGGGCACTTGGAGACATTTATACGCTCCTCCAATGAGCGGGACAGGGAAGCCTGTTGTGAGATTTATTTGCCATTAGAGTGGGCAGAGCATGATGAACAGGTCTATAGAGACATTAGCTAATCTTGCTTCAGGTTTGCACTGGAGCCTGGCCCTGTCTGTACATGAGCGAAGACAAACTGCAACCTCGTCTCTGTGTTTGACACACCGACAGTGATATTTACGGCAAACAAAAACGTGTCACCATAGCTGCATATTTGCCTTTCTGTGGTAAAACAAAATTAGAAATGTCCTTGTCAGGCCGCGCTCGGCTGTCAGCTCTATTCAAAGAGAACGGATTTGAATAAAATAAAAGACAAAGGAATGCCAGGACGGTACTCATCTATAAGTCCATGTTACTTCTCACCTCTCTTTATCTTTTGCTGCTTTAGTCTCCATGAACGGTCAAACGATGACAAACAGCACTGAAAATGCATTTTCATTATCTTTGCTTTCACTGGATGTAACATTCGTAACCATCCGAGTTTATTTAAATAGTCAAACTGATCAGTTCTTCTGACCTCCTGTGTTATTCTGAGGGAATTTGGCTCTACCCACCAAATCCTCTATTGAGTGGCTACCTTCTGTTTTTCAGTAATTTCTCAGGACTTATCACAAAAAGGTATAGAGCAAGAAGTAAGTGCCATGGTTCCCAGGTCTTTGAGAAATGGTTTTTAGTTTTCTGAGTTTTAGTTTCCTTTTGAGATTAAGTATATTTTATGTTTGAGTTGTTTCTTGACTCTTTTGTTATCTGGTGGTTCCAGTTTGCTGTTGTGCTCGCTTTGTTTAGAGCTGTTTTAATACAGTTCTTCATATTATGAGATTTTCAAGTCTAATTAGTTTATGTGTTGTCACATTAATATCATTACAATACATTTGTTAAACTTTTTAAATACATATATTGCAAAATTCACATCAGTTTTTTCTAATCTTGGTAATTATTGTGTTTCTTTATTTGTAATTCAGTTGGATTCTGATCTACACAGTGATGGTAAAGTGTTATCATAATTATACTATAATTATAAAGACTCATAATGCATAAACCTACCATAAAGTATATAAAACTGAAAAAGTTTGACTACATAAAAATGACCCGTATTTAACTATAGACTTGGTGAATATAAGAACACTGGATACTACATTATGATTTTGATCTAGTTATTAACATTTTATCTTGCAATTAAAATAATAATTCTGCAGTTAAACAAAATGTTATATCATATAATCTCAAGTGAAAAATGTGTCTGTCTTAATTTTCTGTCATTTTAAAATTGTGAAATAACTCAAATGTTTAATTTTAAAATTAATCATAGTTTTGAGTATCTCTTTTCAATCTAAGTCACAATGTAACATGAAATATAGTTTTTCTACTAGTCCTCGTACCACAACATTATTACTTGTGTTTATAATCCTTTCATTTATCAGACAAAGAAACTTTGATTGAAATGTTAAGTTAAAAAAAAAAAGATCTTCACAGTGCATTTACTTAAACCTGCTTTAACAACTCATTTACTTCTCTTACAATCTGATTATTTTGTCAAATCAAATGTTTGAATAACTGTTCTATAATCCTGCTTCAGTAAGTCATAATTTTGACTTATGATTTCAGAACTGAGACTAAATAACTTCAAAACTAACTGACCAAAAAAACTAGTTCAAATTCTGACTATTACCAAGAAACATTTTTACCAACCAATCTTTTTGACTAGATACCTCACACACGTGACTACATAATTTATTAAGTATCTCAAGCTTTAGAAAAATCATTTAAAAATTATTATTATAATTTTTTTCTTGTCCTTCCCCATAGTTGGAGTAGCTACTATCCACTGCTGCATATTTTAGTCTGGTTGTTAATCACATGAGCTAGCAGGAAATCCCGATGACATAACCACACATGGGATAGTCCCAGCCTCTCGGTTGGCGTCTGCATACTCTAAGCCACAGCATAAGGACTGATGGCATAAAGACTTCTACTCTCACTGTCTGAGCTCATTGCAAGAAGAAATGCCAAGGGCTCTGAAATATTCAAAAAGCAGAACAGATCACCCCCTTTGGGCTAGCTGTACCACAGCTGATCATCTGTCACCCAGTAAGTAGACACCAGAGCCAGTTTAAGGAGGGCCCTTTAATGAAAGTGTGGGAAAATAACTGCAACACAGCTGCAATCAAGGCCAACTTCAATCTAAGAGTTGTACTCACACCTTAGTGCTTTTAGCACTTTTCAGCTGTCTCTTGTTGCACGTATAAAGAGTGCATCACAGATTGTGACCGTTAAATGTATTTCGACAGAGCCCCTGATTTAAATTGAAACAATAAAACCACTGACTTTGAAGTTATGCATATTAATGATCTTGTTAAAGTGCAAAGTTCTGCTCTGAAACCTTGGGTCCTGGTGAGTAGGTTGTTTTGACATGTACCACCCTTGTCATGGTCCGTGGCCTTGTGTCTGAGGAGTGTGTGGGATGGCCACCAGGCCATCCCACACAGACTCAATACGCCTAATGCGTATTGAGTCTGCTCTTGGATCCCACTTGTGTGCATGCACTGTGGTTCATGACAACCCTCCTCAGCATTTTGAACACCAACTGTGCTGCAACCCACAGGACCTAAAAGATCTGCTGTCATGGCCCCCGAGGCAGAGACCACATGGCACCTGCACAAGTCCTGAGTATATTCCCCTATCGGTCAAGCAAATGGTTTTAATATTGTGGCTTACTGGTGCACATTGCAGTTACTGTAGTAATACTATAAGGCTCTTTATAAATGGCCACATGAATCACCCTGACAGAAAAATCTAAACTTGAATTCTAGGATGTTTTCAACCTTATGTTATGGTTAGAAATGATGACGGTTTAATACAGTTATCTGTTCCTTGGATCATGATCAAACTTCCAACCTAATTGCACAAAAATCCTTTAAGCAGTATAAATAAAGATGTTTAAGTCTAAATCCACAAACAACAGTAACAATAACCGGTTGACTTGATTGTGACAGACTGCCCCGCTCATCTCCCACATTATACAAAGGAGGCTTTCTCTTCTTCCCAGACACTGAGACAAATACTCGTGATGTATTCGAGTGAACCAAACGTACAATGTGTAAACTGGATCAATCAATCACTGTCACTGCTTTCAAAGCTGAGTCTGACGCATCCTGACAGGAGCCAAAATAGTTACTAGGTAACAAATGTCTAAACAAATGTCTCCGTCATTTTTCTGTGTGAATGGGCTCCACTTGAAGCTGCACATTTCTTTTGTACTTCTTCCTCTTTTGTCATTTGAAAGCCTCTTATTTTACTGTAGTTGTTAGCTTTAAACCTTTTGTGCACATTAATGAAAGAAAACATTTAAAGTTCATTAGAGGGCTACGTATGTGCGTCTGTTATTACGCAGCACTGCTTTTATTCTTTTCATCCATCACCCCATTGTTTTTAAATCGGACAGGGGTTATGTTCCTACAGATGCAAACTACTGCTGTTTTATGTTTAAAGAAAAAATAAACAGGGCGCCTTGATTGTGAAGCAGTCACAGAGAACAATTCATTTGTCATAGATTAGATGACTGCCATCGTTCATCACAATTTGTCACTTCGAGCGGTCTCATTACGTATAATGTAATTTTTCGTCGAGTAATGGAGCTAGAAAAAGCTGCCTGAAGAAAGTGTGACAACATGTCAATCCAGAGGTGTTGTAAACACAGCTGTTTGGAATTCTTATACAGGAACATGAAATACTCTGTGTGCTAAACTTGACCAGTCCTCTTCCATAGACTGGTAAATGGTAAATCGCCTGTAATTGTATAGTGCTTTACTTAGTCCCTATGGACCCCAAAGCGCTTTACACTACATTCAGTCAGCCACCCATTCACACACTGGTGATGGCAAGCTACACTGTAGCCACAGCTGCCCTGGGGCGCACTGACAGAGGTGAGGCTGCCAGACACTGGCGCCACCGGGCCCTCTGACCACCACCAGTAGGCAACGGGTGAAGTGTCTTGCCCAAGGACACAACAACCAAGACTGTCGGAGTTATGGTCCCCTAAACCCTTAAGCTTCAGATGAAACATCACCAACCACAACTATATTTATCTTTCATATACAGTTAAGTGATTTCTTAAAGTGTTTTACGTAAAATCGCCTGTGTTTAAACATCTAAAGTGATAAGTTATTATATTGTGTTTATCATACCTGTACCATTTCCTTTATCTGCATATGACAGATATTACTAACTATTCAAAAGCCATTAGTTAAAGATTTCAATCACTTTTATTTCAGAAGAAGTCAAACACACTCTTTTATCATTTTAACAACAAAATCTAGATGACCTGGTGACTTCGTAATAAGATGTAGCTGATCAGTGTGGTGTTTGGACAATAATATGGATGAACTTGATTAGATTATTAAGACCAGAAGAGTTCATGGATCGTTGCACTGAGACTGCCTCACTCATCAGCTTCGAGACTTTTCAGGTCGACAGAGACGTAAGAAGAAATGTGAAGACTCCACCTGTTATGACTAAAAGGTACGGGTTCCAGTACCATGTCCTTGTAATATCGGGCATGTTAGTGAAAAAGGCACGTTTTTTGGACCTGGAATGTGTCTATGTTACTCACCGAGGGAATTCATCACTGTTTGAATCAACACCCTGTTTGGATTCCTCAATCAGCTAACTCAGAGGTTACCCAAATGGCTGTGGTTAATGGATGTGGATAATGAATGGATCCCGACCCCCCACCATTTGCCGGAGATGCAGTGGAACACGGAGCTGACACACTGACACAGATGTTAGAGATACCTGCATTTAATTTATACTGAAGCTCCTTATTGTATCATATTGAGATTTTGATTTATTGAGCGCTTTTCTATATTTTCTATTTAACTTTTTCTATTTAAATATTTTACTGCTTCTTTCTTTAGTGTAATGTATTTGTTTTTCATTTTTTATTTGTTATGTTTTTGGCTGCTGTAACAGTAATTTCACAACTTTCTTCTTCTTCTTCTTCTTCGTAACTCCCATTCTTGTGTATTAAATTAAATCTGAACAAACATCATGTTGGTGTCTAATTTTTTTTTTTCAGCAGAACAAATCAAAAGCGTCTAGGTTATTAAAAAAAACTGCTCCTTACAAAATGTAATGCCTAATCATTGAATAATTACCAACAAATTACAATTGAATCCACAAGTCCAAGTCCACAATGTTAAAAACACATATTTCCACACAGCTTTCCATGTTTTAACCTATACCAATGATCAGAAGTTACAGGACAAGTAGTCTGACAAATTAATTATAAGGAGGGTTTTTATGATATTTCACATTACTACAGTACATAAAAATATACAGCTGGGATCACAACTGATGCCACTCAGACAGTTAAAGGTTAAAAAACAATACCAGATGGGAAAAATATCAAGTTTACTTAAAATTCACCTTTTCTTCATATTTTCCTCCTAAAATCATAACCAGTGAAGTACAATAACAGGAAAAAATGACATTTGGACATTTAAAGTTGACTCTCACTCCACAACATCAACAGAGGCATCATTTTACATTCAGCCCATGTGTTGGAAACGCCTCTTGTTTAACTACGAGTTTAAAAAGTCACATTCATTAATGCCAGCAGGACAAGGTCAAATGACTTCAGCTCACCATCTGTCATCAAAGGACCCGCAACACAACAAATGGCTTTCTAATGTACTTATCTGTGGTGTGTGGTCAGGGGAATTACAAAAAATAAATGCTAATTGCCCGCATCCTATTTATCGTCTCTTCTTTGAAATTATCCATACAAGTTAATTTAGTGTGCCGTGGCTGGGCGGCCAGGAGGAATACAGATCTCTGATACACTACAGAATAATAATTTTCCGTGTAAATGACTCCTCGTGGGTGCGATGGGGAAAAAAAAAAAAAAACAGCAAAAAAACCCACCAGAAAAATAGTCCCTGAAGAAGCTTAGTGAAAAGGTCACTGTGTTTATTATTCAGACACAAAGTCTGGACTCATACATCCTGTGGGTGACTGCTGAACAGTCTAGCACACACATCATCCATAAAAAGTAAAAGTCCCGTTCTATTCATGACTTTCACTTGTTTGCTGTTTCAGTGCATCCATCACTCCCATATCATTTCCACGACAGGGGAATGATAGAAAAACACAAACGATAAACTCGTTATGCAGCTGCTAATTTAGATTTTTTAGCATGAACCGTGTTCAACTTGAAATTCAGTGTAAAATTATAAGTGATGTGATGTCAATGTTTGCATCACAATCCTGATACAACAGGATTTTTAAAAATATACATTTGTGTGCAGAAAAAGTGCTGAGAAAGTTTGTCTGAGCTACTGTCAGTCTAAGAACATTGTTGAGGCTTTTTTTTTGTGCGATACACAAAAAAAAGCACATTTGTGACTCTTCAGGCTCTTGAAATGCTCCTCATAATTGCACTTAGCATTTTTTAGACGGTCTTATTGACCATTTGGCTCAGCGTAAATTCATGGCTGTTTCTTTTCCTTTTCAGAGTGAAAATTGTGCTGTTGGATGTCAGTTACGTTTATATAATATGTAATTGTAGCCATTCCTTTAAATGACCGGAATGCTGTTAGAGTTTGTGCTAGAGACAAAATTCAAACAAAGAAGCGAAGACAGGGTTACGGGTATATTTCGTATACCATGGCATCATAAAGCATTCAGCAAAGTATTGCTGTCTGAACACACACAGAAAAATCAGCTATGCCTCAATTTCACCATGTGGGCATAATTCTTCAATCCTTTTGGGCCAGAAATAAAGTTCAAATGGCTTTGACATCTCCATTAATGGTATTTTTCCAGTGTATGCCTTTGCAAAGAGATTATTACTACATACATTAAAATGGACATTATTAATTAGGTGGCATGAAGGCATCACAGCCCTGCTGGAGATTTGTTGGCTGCACATCCATGTTGTGCTCCACCACATCCCAAAGGTGACTGCACCTTTGGGACTGAGACCTGGTGACTGTGGAGGCCATCTGAGTTCAGTGAACTCACTGTCATGCGATGGACACTGTCAGCAGCAATGCTCACAGCTGTTTTTCCAATCTTCTGTTGTCCAGGTTTGATGAGTTACATGAACTGTAAGCGTCACCTTACTGTTCTCAGCTAACAGGAGTGGCACCCGGTGTGCTCTTCTGCTGCTGTAGCTTATCTGTTTCAAGGTTTAACGTGCATTCAGAGGTGCTCTTCTGCATGGCTTGGTTGTAATGTGTGGTTAGAGTTATTACATTATTTGAGTTACAATCTGGCTATTTTCACCCAGAGAACTGCCGATTATTTGATATTTTCTCTTTTTTAGACCCTAGAGATGGTTGTTTGAGGGTAAAGTTCCTGAAACACTCAACAGATCGTGTCACAACCGCCATTTCAAAGTCATTTAAATCTCTTTTTTTCCTCATTCTAATGCTCAATCTAAAGTTCGACGGGTCGTCTTGAGTATGTCTGCATGCCTAAATGATTTTAGCTGCTGCCATTACTGCTGATTCAATAGCTGAATGGGTGTTCCTAATAAAATGGCCGTTAAGTTTAAATATATTAGTGTTTATATTGATGCAGGCTCATAATAAGCACGAAAGCTTCAAATAATGAGTTCTGACTTAACAGTCAGGTAAAAACTGGTTTAAAGACACAGGGATGAGACAGGATGAACTGATGAGTGTTATTGTGAACTGTGACTCATGCCAAGCTACTCTGATAAAGTCATGGAATAAACAAAGCAGGAAATTAGCAGAACAGGTCGCTTTTAAAACAAATCTCCCAAAAATTGGGACTTATATCTGCTTCAGAGTCTCATGGCTTCACCGCCACCACCTCCCATATCTACATATATCTGGACTGGATCTGGATCTGAGCCCTAACTGCTGTAAGGAATTAAGTAACATTACTGAAAGCACACAAATAAGCTACTAAATGGACCTGTTTGAGATTTTTTTTTGTTATTGTTATTGTGGTTTCCAGGGAAACTCAGTTACATTACTGTTAGATGTTACCAGGTTATAACGAAAAATAGATTACCGAGCTACAGGGAAATTGCACATTATTTATCCTCTCCAATATGTTATTCTTGAAGCTTCAGGAAGCTTAGATAGATTAAACTGCAGTGAAAGCACATGAGTAATAGCAAGAGAAAACAAATTTCCATGACATTAATGTTTGGATTAAAAGTAAGCATCCAGCTGAGCACTGGATAACTCTAGAACAAGAGCTATTTATGTATCTCTGACAAAGGCCATCGTTATGCCGTATGCTGATGGAAAATCTAACCGATCCATTGTTTGTATGAATCACAACAGTCAGGAGAGGATTTAAAACACCAAGAAAAACAGTTTAAAAAACTGAAATTGACCACACGATGAGCAGATGACATAGTAAACTTTAGGTTTGTTCTATCAACTGAGGAAAGTGAGAGGTCAGGGTTATTTGCTGGAGTGAAACATTGAGAAAGTAACTCTAATAAAGTGGCACTAAGGATGTAAGAACGGGATCATCTCTCTCAGGAATGCATTGAAAGGGCTTTTCCAGAGCATGTGTGAGGTCATCTATACGTGCCACTGAGTAACACCCAGCGTACCAATCACATTTTTTTCTTTTGTGCCCTTTATTTTTTCCCAGACAGGAACAACGGAGCTTGCACTACTTGGTATCCATAGTAACAGAGATACTATACAAGATTCAGGTTGTAAAAATCCTGTTTGCTAAAGCAGTGACTGAAGAATCTCAAAGAGATGCTGAAGGATCCACCTACTTCGTTGTCCAAAACAACAAACTGTATACAAAAGATGGACGTAGCCACTGTGACATCATCTGTGGGTTTCTCCCTTTTTGAAGCCAAATGGTGCAGGTGTCGACAATAATGGTCTCTTCTTCTATGGATCTATTAAGACTTCCCAATTAGGTTAAAGAGAAAACTTGGGGCAGTTTGCATGCTTTGAGAACACTAATTTATCTCTTAATGCAGCTCTCCCCAAATGAATGATTAATCTTGATCAGTAGATATACATTTGGAAATGAGAAGAGTTTTGCTATTGGGTGTATAAAAAGCTTGGATATAGCCACTGTGATGTCATCTATTGGTTCTGGACTCAGCAGTTCATCTTGAAGCATCCAAATAAAATCCTAAAATTTCACTCATCAAAACTGCAGCACAGACTTCTCAGATGGTCGGTTAATACGATGAACGGCGCAGCAGCCATCGCCATATAATTGCATCAAAAATGCTTGAACAATGGAGCACAGTGCAGAGCTCCTGTTGAGTGACTCCAAAAACTCAGGTGAAGCCTAGCAGACACTTTTGTAGCAGGCTGATAACATGTTTAGGTGGTTTTGCCATCTTTTGGCTTTTAGCTCCGGAGCTTACAGCTCGCATTTGAAAGAACTTGCACAAGTTTTTTGACACTGTTGGTACATGCTTACTTTCCATTGTCAATAGTCTTCAGTCAGGCTCCGTTCCCTCCGACTTTAAACATGCTGTTGTGGAACCTATCCTTAAAAAGCAGAATCTGGACTCAACGGTTTTATCAAATTACAGACCTTTTTTGTCAGAAGTTCTGGAGAAAATTGTAGGTTTGGTAGCTCCAGGCCTTCTTAGATAAATACGACATTGGTGAAGTATTCCCATCTGGTTTTAAAACGCACCACAGTACTGAAACTGCTCTCTTAAAAGTTTTTAATGATCTTTTAACTTTTACTGATTCAGGAGATTCTGCCATTTTAAAATTATTAGATCTCAGTGCTGTTTTTGATACAATAGATCATGGGATTCTTATCTCTCAGCTGCAACAATGTGTCGGAATTAAAGGAATTGCTTTGGAATGGTTTAAATCCTACCTATCTAATCAAACTTTCTCTCTTACACTCAGAGACAAATTATCTCCAAGGACCACACTTTTTTTGTGGGGTCCCCCAGGGCTCTATTCTTGGCCCACTCTTTTTTTCAATTAACATGCTCCCCAAGGGTTCAATTTTTATACAGTATCTCATTTCATTGCTATGCAGATGACTCTCAGATCTACCTTCCGCTGAAATGCAAATCTGTGAATCCTCTGAAGGGACTGTTTGATTGTCTGGAAGATGCTAAGGCATGGATGGCTTTAAATTTTCTCAATTTAAATGAACAGAAAACTGAGGTCATTGTCTTTGGTCCTTGTAACCATTATGACCTTGGGCCCTTAAAAAACTATAGAAAATCATTTGCAAGAAATTAGGAGTGATCTTTGACAGCAATTTAACATTTGATGAACAGATAAACAATGTAATCAAGACCAACTTCTTTCATCTTCGCCTCCTTGCAAAAGTTAAGCCATTTCTCTGTTTCAGAGATTTTGAGAACGCGATCCATGCCTTCATCTCATCTCGCCTTGACTTCTGTAATAGCCTCTACTCTGATGTTACCTCGTCATCAATTGGCCAGCTGCAACTCATCCAAAACGCTGCAGCACTGCTCCTAACTGGCACGTGCAAGAAAGATCACATATCTCCCATACTTGCATCATTACATTGGCTGCCAAACAGTTTTCGAATTGATTTTAAGATTTTAACACTTGTTTTTAAGACGCTGCATGGACTAGCTCCTACATATCTTTCTGGTCTTCTAACCTGGTATACTCCTGCAAGATCTTTGAGCTCTGCGGACCAAATGCTACTAGTTGTCCCAAGGTGCAGATTAAAACACAGAGCAGACCGGGCATTTGCGGTGACTGCTCCTAAATTGTGGAACTCTTTGCCTCTGCGTATCAGGACCTCCCCAACACCGGATACTTTTAAAACCTATCTAAAGACCCATTTTTATTCTCTGGCTTTTAAATCAGTATGAGTTGGTTACTATTGTTTTTATTATCTTATCATTCTATGATTCCATTCCCTTCTAACGTTATCGCATTTTATGTCTTCTGTTTTTATTGTACAGTACTTTGGTCAACAGATGCTGTTTTAAAAGTGCTATATAAACAAACTTGAACATGAACTTTAAGGTGTGGGGTTGGAGGAGGCGTGTCATCCACCCTTGGTTAGGATGTATTAACATTTTGTTGTTGTTGTTGCTGCTATTTTTATATATATATATATATATATATATATATATACAAACATTTCATGAGTCGCAAACACTCAACTAACTCTCATCACTGGGTGTATGATTTATTACAGCAGCTGGTGATGATGATGTGATGATGGTAAAGTGCTGATATTAGCATGAAATGCCTACATGTCCCAAAGTAAGAATCCAGTGTCATTATCTGTCGGCTATCGTCGCAAAAAAACAAAAACAAATTCACATTATAAAAAGTCATCTGATGCACTGTTACGCACATCTATAGCAACTGCAGCACCTTTAATAAAAGTATGATTTTACCAAGACTACTGATCCCTGGCCTGCCAGCACTAGTTAGATATTTGTGGACAGGTTTTGTTAGCAAGGTGCCATCTAAATCAAGGCTACAAATGTAAACGCCCTCCATCAGCAAAGAAGAAATCGTGATCACGAGCTGACTCTTGGTCACATCTGAGGCGACGCCTGCTGTTAAACACAACAGGCTGTTAGGTGTCAACTGGATGTCGCCTGCTGCTGCTGCTGCTCGCAAAGCAACTCGGCTTTGTCAGATGGTTAACGACTGACCTCCAGCTCAACCATGTCTTGCTTGTTCTTTTTGCAAAGATGAAAGTTGTCCATTTTTAAGTTAATACCTAACGAGCAACAACTCACAGAAGTGTGTTCTAAGAAGCCCCTCTTTGTTATGCATTGATTCTAACTACATTATCATATGGCACCAGCCTGCCACCAGAGGCCACTTTGCAAACCCTGAACAAGAACAGAAGCAGAGCCTCTTCAGAGTCTTCAGAGTTGACAAACACATTCACTTTATCCAGGAGAAAATGAGTCAGGGAATTACATATCTCTCTCCTCCACTCAAAGTTTCCACCTTCAGATGTAATTTATATTCATGAGGACATGCTGATGAGTTACACCTTGACCCTTTGTGATCGTGGGTCAGAAAGTAAAACCACTAAAAAACTTTACCTGCCCATTAAATGCACGAAATAGTGTCATCTAATAAGAAAGAATGTCCTTAAATTCATTGCTTTAAAGTTATGACCACAAGAGTAGACTAAGGGAGCACTTCACAGCGAATAGCAAGAAAAACAATATTAATATAATATCTTGATGATAGTGGTAGCAACAGAAGAGTGTCTATAAGGAGATGTTACCACATTATATGAAACCCATAGAGAGGGTGGGAATATTCTGGACACGTGCACTGAATCAACACCACTCTGACCATGGAGAAGCAGCACTCCATTCTTCAGAGACATGTCCCACCCTCAAGTTTGGATTTTTGTAATGAACGAGTCAACAGGGTGATGAAGCCAAACACCTCAAAGCTTTTCAACAACCACAAAAAAACCAAAGAAGACCAAGGAGAGCTGACCGTCAAAGACTTTCCTGCAGAATGGTCCTGACATCCTGGAATAACACTGCACAGTCACATCTGAACAAATCCTTTCATTCAGTGCAGCTCAGGTGCTGTAGGAACAAATAAATTCTACAATATTCAGAAATTCCCTGGCATTGTTACTGCTATTGAAGTTAGACTTTAAAAAGTGCTACTCCAACACCTCTATCAGCCAAAGAGAGATGGAGGAAATCACCTATCCCCTGTGCTTCATGTGTGGATGTCTGAAGATTGTAGTGTTTAAATAGCTGATAGTAAGTTCAAATTTTAAAATGTCAATACTTTTAGTCCTTTTAAAAATTTTGGTTTACTTAGTATTGCTGTTTCATTATAACGGCTGGACAGTTTTATGGAGTCTTCAGAGACGGCATCTTTCATTAATGCAAACCTTAAAAAAAGACTAATAAAAAGGTATTTTATGTACATTTGTACAAGAACATTTAAGCTTGTAAAATGAAATTAGGTTCGGCACAGACTTTTTGGGCTCAGTGTTAGCAGTGGCGACAAACCTGGGAAGGCTTTAGCTAATATTGACACTTAAAGGTTTTAGTACACAGTTCGTGCGTACAGTGTTATGTAGGTTCTGAATTAAACATTACATTTATCTGATTCTAGAACTAATAGCATCCCCAGGTTTCACACAGGTGTGGCTATAAGGAGAAAGCTGCTTTGCATTCAAATTCTGTGATTAGTTAGCTGAGAAATTGGGACAGAAGTAACCCTTACCTCCAATATCCGGTCGCAGTTTCTTGTCATATTCTTTCAGTAAATTATTGAGTATTTCCGTGGCGTCGGTTTGCTGGGATTTAGGAGCCAGCATCTGGTTCACAGTGACATCCTCGTAGTCCTCCTCGGACTCTATTGTTAGAGAGCTACAGGGACACAAATAAAAGAAGGTGGCTGAAAACAGCAGGAGCAATGACACTGACTTAAAACATGCAGCGCAGTCTGCAGAGTGCATGCACGCAAAGACATCGTTAGTGTCACTGAGTCCTTCACGCAAACTTAAGAGCCAGCCACAAAGTTTCCTGAGCATTTAAAGCATCACCAAAACGCATCACGCGACCAAAGGGCGCCACTTACCAGGTATGAAGGGCTGAAAGAAGTAGGATATAAGCGAGTAGCGGGGATGTCATGTTTGTCGCAGGAGGACAACAAGTAGAGATGTGTGAGAGGACGGTGCGTAAGGTGTCGGTGTCTGGACGCGACGGTCACTGCTGCTCAGGGGAGAAAACGTAAGAGCAGCCCTTCGTAGTTTGTAATCCAGCAGAAATGTCATTCGTTGTTGTGAAATAGATCCTTCCTCGTGGGAGTGCCTCCTCGTATAGACGGAGGAGCAGCTGGTCTCACCTGTACAGGGTTGCAATTCCTGGATAGCGGACGCTGCTTGTGCTTTACGCAGGTGCGCACACTCTGAATCCGTCCCTCTAAAAGCCCCTGGTCCACCAAAAACTCCTCCGTGGCCAAACCTGCGTCACTCCACTGTAGGGGATACTTTACAGATCTTATTAGAGCTGTTAGACCTGTTCTCTTTAGTGGTGTTTTGCTTTCTTTCTAATTATCCGTACAAAGTGTCAAAAGAACGCATCCCTTTGTGAATACAGTATAGATTATTTGTATGCAAGGCAGGAGTGTCTGTGTGCATAGATATGATTATTTTTATGGCAGGAACTAAAGTTTCTTATTTTAGTGGATTTTTAAATTTTAAATGGTACCAAAAACTCTGACAGAACAGTAAAAGTGATACGGGTGATGTCATCTTATTGCCTCTTATGTGGACCAAAAAGTTCTATATATAAAAATAGAATTTATATTTATTTAATATTTATTATAAGATAACAGCCGTTCTCATTTGTCTACTGATTTGCTTTTATTGATCGACTAATTGTTGCATGTGTTTTAATGATGCACCTGTGAGGCAGCCTCTTTGTTATTCATTTGAAAGCTTGTATATCAAAGTGCAGCAAGAGCCCTTTTAAAGCTACCAAACGCTGCTAATTGGCATGCAGCCTCTTAGAGAATGAAGCCGCCTTTGTGGCCGTGTTTGTGATTGTAATTGAGAGCCCTTGTCATGCTGTGTTTACAGCCCCTGTCTTCTCCCTGTGAGGATGTGATTTATTTAAGGCTGAATGCTTAAGGTGGTGCTCCACTGAATGCTGTGCTTTCATAAAGGACTCCAAAGATGGAAAAAGGCTCAAACATTATGATATTTATTTTCTAGTATGGGTCAAGTTCATAGGCTGTATATCAAAGATGGAGTTTGATTATTTGAAGGCTAATCCTCAGATAGGCTAAACTGTAGGGGTGAATCAGGAGCAAGCAGACATAACATACTTATATAGTCCTAGAATTTCACTCACCCAAACTGGTGCTCAGACTTCTTGGATGTTCTTTTAGTACAATTAACTGCACAGCATCCATATTATTAGTCAGATAACTGCAGAAGTAATGCTCCAAGAGGCACTGACACCACTCAAGAGATCCATTTCTAGGACATTAATAAGTAGATGCCTGCTTTGGTATCCACGTGTCAATCAAAGCACCCAAAGAGGGTGAATTTTTATTACATGCACCCCCTGCGCAGTTGTCAAGAAGGGGGACATTAACTATAGAGCCCAAAACATTTTTTGTAGTAGGCTGTAGACATGTTTATTTCTCCTGTAAAGTTGGACAATTTAACAGGGGAGTCTATGGGGACTGACTCACTGCTGGAGCCTCAAGTGGACATTAGAGGAACTGCAGTTTTTTTCCACCTCTGTGATGATTTAAATTTTTTAGCCCAAGAGATTGCTGCTTAGTCAGGCTTTGTTTTCCACAATGCAGCTGCCTCCTATGCTCACACCTCCAAAACATGCCTGTTTTCAGTTTCTGTCAGAATAACCCTGATGACAAAACGGATGACATCACCAGGGTGAAACTGGGGACTAGAGAAAGTACTGAAGTGTACCTTTAAAAAATAAAAAACCAAGGGCATGAAGCCCCACCGATGACAAGGCATAAAACAAGCAACCCCATGCTGCTGGTAAAGGTGTTTTCTGTCAGTTTTATGATTGACCCTCTTCAGGAGCAATCATAATTTTCCTTCAAAGAACACTCTGATTGGTCCTTGGTGGCATTGATTTCAAATGAATGGCTGGACAATAGAGGAGGAGTTGTCCAGCAAGAACACAAAGATAAATAATCCCTCCGTGCCAGCACTGTAAAGCACGATGAGCAGTGAGCCACAGCAGCCTCACAGGACTCACATGCACGGGCCTGGTTGGATGTGCGCTTTAACAGACCCTTAGTGAAGCCTGTCTGCAGTGCTGCTGTCACCCTCTGCTGGTTAAAAGTAGATCTGCACACTCTAAAACACTGAGTGCATGTGCTGCTCTAATTAGGACTGTTCCATCCAAACAAGGCTACAACATAAATCGTCCTCATTATCCTGCTGCTTTAACTGGTCACTAATGTGCTGCCTACTACAAACATACAGGCTCAGTAGACCCAAAGGAAGTGATTAAGGACATGCTAATTTGTATTACCTTTGGCATAAATTGACTTTCAGTGTGAACATCCACAAGAGATATTAATTAATTTGAAAAGTGCTATACAAATACAATATAGCCCACATTTCAGTGTAGAAAAAATAATGATAGTTTAATAATGCCTAAGAGTTTTCACTATTTTTTCTCCGTTTAAACCTGCGAAACTTGCCAAAGTAATAAGACAGCATCTATGTGATTTTCATCAATCTATTAGTTGGTTATTAAACAGATTGTTTCCCTTTGTAAAGTAACTTTACAGCAACTCTAGGTTCATTGTCACGCAGCGAAAAGTTCAATATTTCACTCACAGGAAGTAAAGCAGGACTGTGTTATCTGTTTTTAGAGTTTTAGCGCTACTTTTAAAAGTTTCTTTAAATGCTGGCCTTTGCTTTCAGTGAAGTGCACACATGCAGATTGTGGTGGTGAGATGATTGACAAGAAAGCGCTGATTTAGGCTGCTAACTAATGATTTTTTTATATTACACTTCACTTCTATAATATTTCTTCTGAAAGCTTTTTGGTGATTTCATACTTTATCTAGCTCAACACAATGCCTCCACCTGACCCTGAAGGTTGTGCAGTGACTGAAGATAAGTGAAAAACAAAATCACAACCACTTTAAATGCTCTGATGTTACAGTCTTTTGTGTTGCTGCAGAGGAAAGTTAGATTCACACATGAATCTTCTAATCAAAATGCACATTCAGCATTTCATGTATCAACTTACACCAGAGAGCTATAAGCACGGGCTATAGATATTTTGTATGATGAAAAAGTAGCTGCAGTACAAGCCCGAACATAAGGTACAGTGAATGTGTCCTAGCCCTGTTGACCAAGAAGTTTTGGAGACATGTCTTATACAGTATTCATAATGCAAAGAATGTTTATTTTTTACTTGGCACAGTAAGTTTCTTTTACTTTTAATAGTTTCCACTTCTGATGTTTGTCCACCATGAACTGTGCCACACCAAGTAAGAAGAGCTTGCAAACAAACAGTTTTAAAGGGCTAGACATAAAGATAGGTTTGCATGCTTTCGGCAACTGAATGCTATTTCCAAGCTGCAAACTTGTATTCATGGTTATCATAACAGAACGTGAATGCAGCCTACACTTTAAAGTCAAGTGTATCGCATTTGATACATTAATATTATTTTATTTCATCAGAAGGGTCAATAAACATTTGATTTCTTTTAAAAATCAAGAATTTTCTGGGAATTATTTCATGTTTCAGGCTTTAAAGGCCTGTGATAGTCAATATTAGAGAAAAAGCTTTGATATAACCTGTAGAAACGTGAGAAGGTTAGTGATGGAAACACAGATGTACCTGACTTTCAGTCAGGTGACTGCAGCTCAAATCCCGTTTGTCTCAGTTCCTTCGACTGAAGGTTTCCTCTGTTTAAAAATGCATTTCCTCCTCACTGTTATTAAGAGTTTAGTCATGAAGAGTTATTGGGTTTGTAAGGCCCTTCCAATATAAAGTCTTAGCATACATTGATGCTGTATAACCAGAATGCTTGATTAACCCGGGGAAAGTGTTCAAAGTGCAGAGCAGGCCAAGAGTGCACCTAGGATCTTCTGATCAGTGGTCGGATGCGTTATCCATTGCACCAAGGGAGAAGTCTACTTGTCGTGTTTATGCTGCTATCAATAGTATACAGCGCCACAAAATCAAATCAGAAATCAGTGCTTTGAATCCCATGTTGTCCTTGAACAAAGCTAATGGCTTTCATGTGATGGGTTAGCTTGACCTACAGGTTGCAGGGAGTGCCACTGGCCCACTTCATCAAGAAAATGTCACTTTTTCTTTAGTCTGGCATTTAAAATGTGTGCATAAAGGGACAGAAGGAATAACACATTCTTTAAGCATGGAGTGTGGTTTGATGCTGTGGACATGTGATGTTGGTGACAGCTTATTGTGACTTAGAGTATGGCCTTGCTGAACGGGAAAAGCAACTTAAACAGAGCTAAATCCTTGTTGAACAGATGTGAGCCAGATGTTACTGCCACAGAGACCCCCACGATAGATTTAACAAACAAGTGGACTGCTACACGAGCCAGATATAGATGTATGTAATCAAAGGAGGAGCAGAGGAACATGCAGTTGTTGTTCCATCAAGCAAGATTAAGCCGTCGTCTCTTTCACCACGTCGATGTAGCAAAAAATTTATTCACTCAATGTGCGTATTTATATGAAAGGATGAAACTGATTAAGCATCTTGCACTCATCAGATTACATTCCATATATGCAATGCTACAGCGGAGATGATGAAGGTTTTTCATGCTTTATCATCGCTGAGATTTTGGAACTAAAAGCAGTCGGATAGAGTCAGGGAAGCTTTAGCAGAGGCAGGTGTGTACCCATGGAAAAAAGTGTTCGTAACAAACAAATAAATAAAAACATTAACCAGATGAAGAAAATCTGAATGAAATGAGAATCAAATGGTAATAAGAACAGCATGGTGGTACGGTGGTTAGCAAGAAGGTCCTGAGTTTAATTCCACCATCAGGCCGAGTCTGATGGTGGGGTCTTTCTGTGTGGAGTTTGCATGGGTTCTCTCTGGGTACTCTGGCTTCCTCCCACAGTCCAAAGACATGCAGTTAGTGGGGATAGGTTAATTGGAAACTCAAAATTGCCCATAGGTGTGAGTGCGACTGGTTGTCTGTGTCTATGTGTTACCTGTCCAGGGTATACCCTGCCTCTAGCCCTAAGATAGCTGGGATAGGCTCCAGACCCCCTGGGACCCTGAAAAGGATAAGTGGAAGAGAATGGATGGATGGTAACACACTACAATAAGCAGAGGTCATTATTCATGAGCATTATTTATTGCTTCAGATCATTGCATTTAAACAACAGTACAGTATGTATCTAAAATCTCAAATGAATCCAACAAATGAAGTAGTGGCAGGCCACGCAGGCATAAAGTCACATGATTCTGTTCAGTCTGCAGAACTAACTCTGCTGAAGTGAGTGTAGAGCATGCAGCTGCTGTGGAGGGCATCACATTATATTCTATTTAAACAATAGTACCTTTTAAAAAACGGGAAATGGCTTTCTTGCAAAGGGTTGATGAGAAATGTGAAATGCATTTCATATGAAACAAATATAAAGAAAGGGGTCGGTCATCTTAGCTTAGCATAAAGACTTAAAGTAGAAGGAAACAGCCAGCTTGGCTCGGCTTGTTTGTTTCATTTTCTTGGAAAACTTAAAGTTTCCTCAAAGTACGTTTTCCTGCCCGTGAAACATAGATTGTATAGAAAACACAAACCACTATGATGAAACTCCAAAAGCCGACATCAGCTCATCACACATTTCTTTACATGGTAATCTACTGCGGGCACAGACCAAGCACAGCTTACAAGCACCAGGTGCTGCCCTTTAGCAGGCTTCCCCAAGGTAGCCAATCAGAATGAAATAAACATCATTCCCAGCTCTAGTCTTTATGCTAAGATAAGGTCTGAACACTGGAGAGCGTCACTACTTACTGCACAGAGAGAGCAGTGTTAATCTTCTCATTACACTCTCAACAAGAAAGCAAATAAAATATTGCCAGAATATAAAATTATTCATTTAGCTTATCGGAATTTTATTTAATGTAATGTGATGAGACCCTTGTCACTGAGACCCTCGTCTCTCTTGATAACCTGATTAGTTCAAATCAGTCTTTTAATTACATGACAAAGAGTGACTCTGCTCAAAGCAACCAGATATTAGTTAATAATATTTGCAAGTTATTATCAAAGCTTAGAAACAACAAAGTAACCTAAAAAAATGTCGACATCTCTAAAGCTTAAGCTACTTGGATCATTTCCTAATCCAGTCAATAAAGCGCTAGACTAGAGTAATACTGGTGCTGTATATGCTTTACATAGATGAACCTTACTGGCTTAGTGGTGCCTTTCTAAAAGCTGAGCGTATATACATTTTTCCCAAACTACTACCACACTTGCATACATACAGGATTCTCTACACGAGGACTTGGAAACAGAAGCTGCCACTATCACGTTAGCTTTAAATCGTCCCCCGTTTTACAGGACCAACGGAAACAGGAACAAAACAGTAAATGAGAACTCGCCGTACGAAATGGAGAAAGTCAGCGAAAGCAAACAAGAAGCAGAAACGTTCAAGTAAAAGCTGAAAAACTGGCTTTTGATAAATGTAATAGCAGAGGATTTCAGTGCATTCATAATGAGTTATCACACTCTGAAGGCAACATATTAAGCATGGCTATTCATCTGCTTTTAACAAGGAAGCAAATTTCCATGTGCCCGGGCCCAGCTTCGCAATCCCGGACCTCCGGCCCATTTGTACAAAGTTCGAGTTACAAAGGAGAAAAAAGCCGGTTCGAGTAATAACACAGGTGCATCTTTTGCATAGCATTTGGCTTTTGCTGAGCCATCATCGAATGTAGACTCAAGGAGAAAATATAAATGCCAAATGCCAAAAAATTTAAAAGATCACAATGTGGCAGAAACGAATCAATAACTGAGTGGTAAAGTGTGACAAATTAAGCTTTTTTTTAATCATGTACAAACTCTAAGCAAACATGGCAAAATGTTCTTGAAGCAACGCACATGCAATGTTATCGAACTAGCTAAAAAACATGTCAATGACTCAAGGACTAAGGACTTCTCTGCTGATCTCTGCTGATCACTGGCTCCCTATTGAGATACGTAGCCCAGTACACCAGGTTGAAGGTCCCAAACAGCACAGGGAACACTATCCTGGCCATCTTATCAATCTTGCTGACACTGTTGTAAGTCTTTTTGGGGTCTGGCGCCTTGGTTTCAGGCAGTTTGAGCTGGACAGCCGTGCTGTTTGAAATAGTTGAGATGGACGCGTCCTTCGTTAGGTTGGTTGTGTAATTCACACCAGCTGAACAATTGTTGTTTGGCTTCTTAGACAGAGTTAAAGGGTCTTTCTTCTGTAGAGAAGCAAAATAAAACATTGATTCAATATGCATAAAAAAAAGTGGCACATTCATCATTGAACATAATAAAACAGGTGGATAATATCACAGGCACTCACACACATACACAAGAGCTGAAGGTGAACAATAAAAGATGGCTGGTGAGATCTGAAGGCAGGGATCAACGTCCTTGGGCAGTAATGAACTGGCACTGTGCCACAGCACTGTCACGCTGAGCAGAGGAGATATCGATCCGGCTTTTTTCAACTTCTACGCATCGCCCAATTCATCTCTTACTTTATTATTATTTGGGAAATAAAATTTTTCACTGCGCCCCCTTTTTCTTCTCTCTCCCCACAGCAGATGAAAGCACGGTTTGGCATACCGTGAACAAACTTCAGCGTTTCTCCAATTTTATTCCACTGAGGCAGCACTGATAATAACTTATTTAAACATAAATGACTAAAGAAGAAAACTGTGTAATTGCTCCTCCTAATCGAGCCAAATATACTGCCTGAACCATTATCTGTATATAAAAGATGGACAAGCTGAAGCTGAAATTCTTCTAATGATCAGCAGGGGGCGATAATTTTCTTTAGGAAAATGACAGAACATTTTACTTGACATATGACCTCAGTAAATGTTTTCTGATGCGTTTATGGTGTCAGGCGCTAGTTTCACGTCAAATCTAACACAGCATAAGTGGATAATGTAAATCATGGTCTTTATTAGAGTCAATATGTACAACAAATCGGTGTCTTCAGTTTCTCTGTCACATCAGCCCCTACCAACCTGTCACTAATGCGTAAAACCGAGATGGTGGTCAAAATCAAGTTAAGGCTTCACGCCAGGACCTCATAGACCAACCCAAACCAAACCATCACAGTCTTTTATATACAGTTTATGGGCTACACACAAACCTGCTGTAAATTTACACACAACGCAAAGCATTATGTCTTAACTAGTTAGTTTTTCATTCAAACATATCAAGGGATCCCCTAATAGAGGCATGTTGTACAGCAGCGGTCCCCAACCTTTTTTGCGCCACAAACCGGTTTAATGTCAGACAATATTTTCAAGAACCAGCCTTTAAGGTGTTGCAGATAAATACAACAAATGAAAATGATACGACCAAGACAAAAACAATTCATAAAACAAGGGAAAAGACCCAGAGAAACCGAGTTAACGATAAAAACCTTGAAAACCATAAATTTCACACCCGAGCCTCAACTCTCGCAGCCTGGTACCAAACGATTCACAGACCCGTACTGGTCCATGGCCTGGGGGTTGGGGACCGCTGTTTTACAGGACCTTTTTTTAAATAAAGTGAGCTTGGCTCTATCAAATATATTGAGCTGTAACAACCAGTTGTAACACTCTTTCTGAACTGCACTGAGAATACAGGCCAACCTTATGTGAGGAAAAAAAAATCTATTTTCCAGCCTTCAATATTGACTTTAAAAACTACATCAAGATCTAAAAATGTATTTTCAGTTTTCCTGTTCCAAGAATTCCACTGTAGTTAATCAACAAGAATGTGAGTCGAGGGCAGGTTGGAGCACAGCACGTACCTTTGGCATCTGGGCCTCCATTGCTTTTTTCCCATCCCACGCCCAGCTCCTTTTGGTGAAATAATTAACTGTGGCAAATTCAATGAGGGCAGAGAAGACAAAGGCATAGCACACTGCGATGAACCAGTCCATGGCAGTCGCGTAAGCCACTTTAGGCAGCGAGTTTCGAGCGCTGATGCTGAGAGTGGTCATGGTGAGCACTGTGGTCACACCTGGTGGTGCAGAAAACTGGGTCAGTTTTACTCACCACACTTGCTCTTCAGTTTCTATTCCAGCAGATTAAGTCATAAAAACAGGGCACGTATCAAAGTATTAAAGGCAGATTGTGAAGCCGAGTCACAGAAAAAGACATTTAGGAATATTCATTGCACTCATTTCCCAGCTTTATATTCCCACAGCGCATGAAATTTGCTAACATTATGTAAAATATCTGAAATCATTTGATATCTCTCCTTTTTTTCAAACGTACCAAACACGGTCCGTGCTGGCACCGATTCGCGGTTTAGCCAAAAGGAAACCTGTGATAGGATTACAGTCATGAAGCAAGGCATGTAGGTCTGAATGACAAAGTAGCCGATCTTCCTCTTTAGGTAAAAGTGAGCCATCATCACGGTGTATTGACCTGTGGAAAACAGCAGAAATTAGCATTTTAGTTATTTCAGTTACTCAATTCCGTATTTTAAAGAAAATAAACTAAAAAAAACTGAGCAAAAACTTGTAAACAACACAAAGAAAAGTGGCATTTATATTTAAAATTCTCTTTTATTTGGAAACACAAAACAAAAAAACTAATTAACCAAAAAAAAAACTTTTTTGGCCACTTGGGGGCACTGCAACCTGTCAGTGCAACACTTTTAGGATAAACAGTTGCATTAACCTTCTATTTGAAGTCATGTTATTAGCCACCTGAGAATGCTGGTCCAACCTCCCGTCTTCTTTTAGCTTTTGTTCTGGTCTCCACTAACTTTGGTTCTGCCTACCACAGCTGAACCACTGCAGGACAGAGGTTCCTAACACATAGTTTATAAATACATTTTTCTCACATGTATGTTAGGAGTTACTTGCGTCGGGTATCACATCTGGCCCCTTAATCTCTGAGACCTTTTACCTTTCCTGAAACATGTGGCCTGTGAGCAGTTGCTACTTCGTCACTTTGCACTCTGTGCTCTACATTAAACCACCCGACAATGCCCTGGCCATCATCCAAATGTGTGAATTCGATTATTTAAAGAAAAAAGGTTTGTGGAGAACTCATCATATCTCGTTAACCAACTGAAGATTGCATTTGAAGGATTTTTTTTTTTTTTTCCAAAAATCCTGTTGAGCCATGGAGTCTGATAAACTATAGAAAATCCACAGATGACTGCTGCTTTCTCCTGGCAAAATCCGATTTTTCTGTCTCACTAATCCCTTGTCACAATCTGCATCCTGTATATCTCTCTCTCGCTTCCTCCCCCTCTCTCTCTCTCTCTTTCTATGTGCATGCATGCGTGTGTGTGTGTGTGTGTGTGTGTCTCTGTGTGTGAAAGACAGTCCATCCCATTCTGTCAGGCCAGGCCTTTGATTGGGGACGTACATCCTTGCCTTGCCTGAGCGAGAACACTAAAACAGACCTGGATCAGCGGTGATTACAAGCAGGTGCACAGATGACTGAAGCAGAGGGGGGCTGAGAGGGACCGCAGGAAAGTTTTGTGAGATGCAACAACGAGCATCATGTTCTTAATGAAAAGGGCACCTGTGCTGCCTTCGCTCCGAGGACTAGCAGTGAGCAGCCCTGCTCCGTGGTGGCACGGCCGGGCGAACCCCGCTCTGATCTGACCGCCTGCTGGGATTGGAAGTGGATGGAAATCTCCGAGGCGTGAAAAAATGCAGTTGTGGTGGATTTTACTGTTTGGTTTTTGGAGTGTCTGTGGAGAACTGCCATTCATAGCAGAGAACAACGCAGCTATGTTGGTCAACTGGTGAGTACATTTCGAAACCATCTGTTGAGCTTTGCCGCTTTTAATTGTAACCCGGTGTCTTTAACCAAGTGAAATCACAAGTATTCTCAACTCAGCTCCTGCTTCTCTTCTCACATTATCCTCAGCTTAGCTTGTGAGGTCAAAGGTCATTTCACTGTGAGCACCTTGCTGAGCTATTCTCGGCTTGTTAAAGAGGGCTTGCACCCCAGATTAGTGACACTAATTAAGGACACGATGGCTTTGTGTGTCTGCCCTCTTTAACCAGTCTGAGCTGCGGGGGTGTGTAAAGACAGAATTGCTGTCTATGGCAGAATCTCATCGGTTACTGAGTCTCGGTCTTCCTCCTGTGTAAGCATAGCTGGCTTATTCTTTTTACCATGTAAGAAGCATGTGACGTGCCTCTCGACAAATGTTCACTTTTCATACACCAGCCAGTGTAAACACCGGCTTGCCCCGGCAGATACTGGATTAAGATAGCTATTTCTGTATACATCACACTATAGGAACTCCTCCTCTGTGACAGACTCTCCACCAACAAGCAGCAGAATTGTATTATTGTACTTCTTTACATAACAGAATTAAGCAGATGCCATTTGCCCCCCACCCCACATGCCTCCACTCCAGCAGCCAATCCCTGCGCTGTGACGTCACTTAGTAAAAGCACAACTGATGGGCCTGCAAACGGATTAACCCTACAGACCCAATGGCTCAGACCACGGATAAGTGATTTTTTTTTTCCACCCCCCCTCCCCTTCCCAGCACCATCCTATCTCTTCTCTTTGCAGAGACAGCTGGCTATGTGTGGGAGGCATCCTCAAATCCTTGTGATTCATTCATTGTCTCTATCCTGCTTGATTTGAAAACAGTTTCTTCACACAATATCTTTGGAACACTATAATAACACGGATAATAGGGTGGAAGTGAGGGCTTAACACAGCCTGAAGCTGGGGTATGACCGCTGCAGTAAGAAGGGAAATAACGGCGAGAGCTAAGACGTGAGAGGTCGTGTGTGTGATGCTGTGGGATGGTTCATCTGTAATCTGAGTCCATTTACTCTTCGCTTTACCTCGGCTGGTGTAGATGTCCTCTGTGCCCGCGTCCTGACCAATCAGGTGATACTGGTTGAGCCGGGACCCTTCCTCCGCAACCACCACCGAGTCAGCCGCTTTCTCGGTCCACCTGTAAACCACCTCCGAGACCGGATAAGCGTCTAAGAAAACAAAACACAAAGATGTGCAGTCTTTTAAGACTTTGTTTCAATTTTATTTGGATTTATATCAGGAAGTAATTTTATCCAGTTTCATTAACTGCCATGTTCACAGTTGGTTTCAGGGCAAACAAAAAAGGACAGAAAAAAACACTACAAACTTTTAAAACACCATTTAAAGGACTTTTCAACACCTACGCATTTCAGATTAGGCGTTGAACGCAATACTTACTGTTCATCAGAGAAAAAAGAACTTATCTGATATTTGCCTGGACTCAGTTTTTATTACATCGCAAAAATATTCTTGAATCTCCCATTTATGAGAAACAGTCCAATAACTAATATCACTCTTTGCTTCAGGAACAATTTTTTAAAATAACATAAACATCGATAATGTCTATGTCCAGATTTGACCTTTAACCTTCTACATAAACTCCCCGAGTCTTCCAGTTTTATAATAACTGCTGAATGAATTCTCGAGTTGTGATCAAAAACACAATTTGTTTAAAATGTGGACACATGGCTGAACTCATTAACTGCAGGTGAAGAGTGTGTTCATTCTCTGCAGCTTTGTGGAGACTCGATAAAAGACATCGTGATGTTGCTCACTGGTTTTGGAGCTCTACATTCTGAAGCCTCGGTGCTAATATGTTGGCCGTGGTGTTCTTTCGGCAGCAGAAAGTGGCCAAGGTTGGGTACAGAGTGTATAGGAGCGCCACACAGACACGAATGCCTGCTAATTAATGCTCAGTAGTAAGTAAATAATTAAGTAAAATCCTAGAATTCAGTCACCAAAACTGGAGACTTTTTGGACGTGCATTAAACACTACAGCAGCGATGTTACTGGTCAGATTATTATATTAAAAATGTCGAAAAAAGGCTCAAACACAAAGCACAAACAGTTCAGGGACTGTGATTAGCTGAGGTGAAGCCAAACAGACTGTTACCAGGTGCATGTCTTTGTAGCAGCCTGTAATAACACTTACTCATGTCGAATATTTTAGCTGGCTTTGCTATTTAGCTTGTTTTAAACACGGCACTCTGAATATCTGTAATAAACAATAAAACTACCATCAGTGATATCGCTGAGGTGAGACATCTGCACAGAGTCCATCAAAGACTCAAAGAGGTTTGAGATTACTAAACTCCAAACCTCATTACAGAAACTACCTTTATGTTGCCAACATCATTTATATTTCTTTAATTTCATGAATAAAAGGAACTCTGAAGCACGTAAGCATGAGAGTAGCACAGCTGTTTCAGTGGGTCTGTCATTAACTTTAGTTTGACTTCCTTCTGCTTCCTCCTTCCTGTCTGTCAAAGTGGAAAACGCTGAAGTGACTGACTGCTTCTGATGCTTTCAGAAAGGATTCGAATATATTATTAGAACAAAAATAAACGGTCTGCTGAATGAATGTCATTTCATGGATCAAACAACACACTCGCACACATAAGCCTGCCCCCCCCCCAAAAAAAACAAACAAACAAACAAACAAAAACAAAAGACCTAATGCCAGACGAGCCGTCCACCCACGGTGCATGTTCACAATATTATTTTGTGTCCCCTGTGAGCTTTTGCTTCCTGTCAAGCAAAGATGAGTTTGATAAATGACATGTTACGTGAATGAAATTATGTAAGAGCTGCATTTTTAGTCACGTCAATGTTCAGGTACAGGTGCTGTTTAATAGGAAAAGCAGAAAAAAGTTCCAAATGACTGACAAATGCTAACTTACTGAGTATGATCCAGAAATCCAAAATGTGCCGCGAATATCCAGCAGTGTTCATGCAGATGCACTAAAAGGGCCCCAGTCCCTGGATTTTGAGTTCATAGTTTCTTTCTTCTCGAGAATGACTTATGTGATTTATGGACTCTTCATTCTTCTTTGCTTTAAGTTGATCTCTTTGTGTTTTTATATGTTTACTTTACTCCTTGTCAGGTTTAACTACCGATGATTTTGTGGAGTTTGTTTTTAGTTAGCTTCCTCTCTCTTTCTCCTCGCACTTTTGTATCTTATGTCCAAATTTGCTTCATTTTTATTTTCTTTACTAGTTTCAGCAGTGTCTTTTTTTCTTTTTTTTTTACCTCTGGTGTATGTACAGCTTCAGTCTGAGTCAGAGTGTCTGTTTGTCTCCCTTATAGTTGCACCTCCATTTGTTTAGCTTCTATCTGAAAATCCTTAATTTTTGTTTTCTATTCATTGACGAATGAGTGTCAAAAGCTACACTTGCAAAACATTTTTCTTAATTTATCATGAAAGTGTCCTCATGATGAAAGTCAGTTACTTAGCTAAAATAGTGATAATACTAGAGCTCTTTGAAAGAAAAGTCACCAGTGTGACTTCATTACACAGAGATTAAGTTGAAGTCACTGTCAAGAGCTCGTGTGTGGCTCTAACATAATCGCCCTGATGTTATATGTGGCACAGTGAGGGGGATTGTTGTGACACGTCAGACTCTTCCTTTTGCTGCCACTACCTCTTCATCCTCGTGCATTTCAAGCTCAATCTTTCATTCATAGCTTCGTTTTAGAAACAAGTGAACTCTGCAAAACGCAAAGGCGGCGATCCCACGCACTTGTGCTGAAGTACAAACTCCACACGTACTGTACAGTAGATGCATCTGTGTGTCTTTCTCTCTCAATTGTACTGCAGTGCAGAATCCAATCTAACAGTGTTGCACTAATCCAGCAACTGTGGTGTTAGAAGACTTCACTGCAATTTAGATTGACCCCAGTCAACCAGGCTGTGGATTATCGTCTTAAAGAGGCCTCCGCCTCGAACGAATCTTTGTACATCCGAGTCACAGAATACATTACGCGCTGCACCTACTGTAACACTTCACCCACACTTAAACAGTTCAGAGAGCTTTGTCTGTAGATCGAGGCTTATACACTTGTTGGGAGACAAAAGACCTTTATATAATGACTAAGCCATTCAGTGCTCTAAAATAGAAAAAATGAACTTTAAGCCAGTGTCATCACGACTGGGGGTTATATATGGCACTTTGCTCAAAACCGCTTTCTGCACAGGCTGAAAAGGAGTCTGTGCTTTTTTAGAGAGTTTCTTAAAATTCAAAAATGATTCGGAAACAACAGCCACACCGTCGCTGTTTTCCATCCTGCAGGTTGGAGGACTGTCACCTCGTTCTAAAGACTGACCTCAGAGTTATCATGAAACTGGAGAGAAAGCCCAAGATACCGTAGATCACACTGGTTATGAGTCTGAAAGAGGTCGCTGCTTTAGACTAAAAGTATTTATGAAAATAAAGTTAAGCCACAAATTGTCATCTTTTACACTCTTTCCAGTCTTCAAGCTAATGAATTAATAAATAAATAAATTCCCCAAATCAAACTACACTGCAGTCTGGAAACTCTAAGTAGCACTTTTTGCATATTGGCTTTCTTAATTAAAACTCACCCTTTTCTTTTTCCATAAATCTTTATGACTGAGTTCCAGTTTCTTTGTTTGTATCTGCTATTTACTAGAACTTACTCACTCTCGGAGCCTCAAGTGGGCGTTCAAGAAACTGCAGATTTTAGCTTCTTTTTTTTTCTTTTTTTTAAGCCCCAGAGGGTGTTGGTTGTTTACAACAGCGTACCTTAAAGGTCAGTGTGAACAAACCTAAAAACAGGTGAAACACTTCTGTTGTGTCAACCCTGATACACTACAGTTCTTAATGACAATGTATGCTCACAGTGAATACACTTTATTCTCTGTAGCCACTTCTACATAACACAACAAACACAGAAGACAGCAAATAGTACTTTAAAAAGGTTAAATATGAAAATTTGCTTGGCCACTCATTTCTCTTAAAACAATGTAAAAAATATATATTGTTTTTATGTTATTGATTTACAGATATGTAGGAAGATTTGGACCTGATTTGGTTCACCAGCTCGTTCCACATAGTAAAAAACATTTTTATTTTATGGTAACTATGAGAGAAATTCAAACATTTATTACAAATATCAGCTATAAAGTTTAAAAAAAAGTTATTGCATTACAGCTGTTGCAACAAAACCACAAACCTTACTGCTCATCACAGTCGGCGAACAAGCTCAAACACTCAGAAACTTCATCTGTAAAACATCTTTACATACAGGAAGTCACTGTACATGTGGCCCATAAAGCAGCCAGTGTACTTCAGACATGCCTGAGAAAATCAGAGAGACCCAAAGGGTTGAAAACACTCATTACCACTCAGACGGGTGGTGGCGAGGCCACTAGTCTCGTGTGAGGCTGAACCGGATGTCTTAAGTATATTTTAAGCATAGGAGATTTCTTTATTAAAAGACCCAAACATTGAGATGCTTCTGCATAAACTGCAGTGTTAACGGGAGCTGTATATCACAGTAATAGAATCAGGCCTACGTCTGTCTAAAACCTATACCGAAACACGTGGACATATAAATACATTTATTAGTAACCAAATTAAAAACATCCTTTTCAAAGGTTTTTGTCATATTTTCAGTTTAACTGTGACTCTGTTCCCTGTTTCGGTCCTGATAGTGTTTTCTGCCCATCATTAAGTGCAAAAAAGAGACAAATGAAAGTAAGAAATCATCCTGATAAATGTGGTTTGTGTGCATGTATCTGAACATGGAGCACTTCTATTTATCACCCAGAGTGTAATCTAAAATGAGAAAAAACAGCCTTTCAGACTGAGCAAGAACGTTCGTCTTACTTTGTTTTGTATTTGCATTTCGGTTCATTTACAGGTGCATGAATGATCTGAGCAATTACTTCAAGCTGTGAAAAATTGAGACGCCGGCAAGAACACGACTCCAGATTAGCATTTTCCCATGCTAACACTCAAACATGAGGACAGAATAGTGTCGCAAGAGTCCAGCACGCTAGCGTGCCATGTTAGACTTTTTCTTGTATTATGATGTTTTTTAACAGCGTTTTTACTGAAGTACAAATAAATCTTTGTAAATTCAGGCAAAAAGAAGCCATCTGTTATGGCGAGTGAATTGTAATTAAGGCAGTACGACAGTTGGCACAGTTGTAGATAAAAACTTCACCAGAATTGTTGGCTCTTTTTCAAAAGTTGGTTTGGAATTTTGGAAGTCGGATGTAAGGAGGTACACTAAATATGAAGCAACGATGAGGAGAGTAGTAGCTTAAGTAACAAGATGATAAGAGAATCAAAGAGACTACAGGTGTAATGTGACTAAAACAAATTAAGATATATACACATGGTCACGTGGCCACCAGTGTGACCACAAAACAAGACCTGCGTGTTGCTCTGGTGTATTTACATCAGGTAAAGGCTTTCTGTGCGTCACACACTTCCTTTAAATTGTGTCACAGCGATGAGCGACAGCAGGCAAACAGACACTGGTGGTTGTACAGTTCAGTCCATGAAAGGTGATTAACACAACAGCAAAGGAAAGGTCTACTGTAGCTTTGAAAGCCTTGAGCTCACGGGTGAGTGCTGTCCATTAGGTCAGAGGATTAGCTTGGGTTAATGGAGTTGGAGAAAACAGGATGTATCGCACGGTAACTTTTACAGCTCACAGCCTCACGTAGATTTTTTTCTCTCCAGTTACGGTTTAAAAAGTTAGTTTTAGGATGGCAACCTCTGTGTTTTTTCGCCTTCATCACGATAGATCACGACTTAGCAAAGCTACAATAATACATACTGCAGCCACACTTCCATCACTGCTTTTGTTGAGCTTAATTATTTGTGTTATTTGGACAGTTTGGAACGATTTCCACTTATTTTATTTTTGTAGTTAATACTGATGGTTAACATAGCTTTCAGCCTTTGATGGGTTTTCACATTTTTCCATTCAAGGATATCAAATTTTAAAAGAATCTTCACAAAATGAAAGAGATTCTGTTGCTTTTTTGTTACAACTTTTATTGTCAGTGTTTTTTCTTTGTGTATTTGCAATGAGCTGCTGTATGCAATAGACTTTGTCTATTACACTAAATCTGCAAGAAACCAAGCAACTAGTGCTGTATTTAAACTTACATAATTAATTTAAAGTGGCGCTTTTATGCATTTCCTTATTTCCTGTCATAAATCTTCTGTTCCAGTGGACACTGGCATTATAAAAAGGCCAAAGTTTCAAACAATGGGCTCAGTATATGCACACAAACCCCCTGTGAGCCCAAAGCTCCGCCTGCCGACTGATCTCAGTTCACTCATTTCATCACGGGTGTTATACTGTTGGATCTGTGTGATGTCAGTGAGAGTAGATACATGGCCATTCCCCTTACTTTCTGTTTTAACCTTCTGTTTATGACTGACAGCCAATCAGAGCAAAGCTCGCTTGCCTTAGAATGGAGAGGAGGGGTAGCACTAAGGTCCACCTTGATATGAGTAAGAAAACCTTGATCTGTGAATCATACAAAATTAAAAATATGGAGCTAAAAATGAGAAGAACAGCTCCTCTGTGAGGAGGTTTCGATTGCCAGGGATCCCTGATGGACTTCAAGTAGAGTTCATCAACATCACAGCAGTTGTTCTCTTAATTAGCTGCTGCGATTATCCCTGCACTTGGTTTCACCTGCCAGTAAGGTGACCAAAGTAGCTGTGGGAGCAGCTAAGTGTCAGCGTGCGGCAAGCGCACTCATGAGGACAGCGATCACTACGTCACGTCAGTGGCAGGGAAAGCCTCAAATGCTAATCTGAAGCTTACAGAACAGGAGCTCCCCAGATATTTTTGGACCGTGTGAGACAAGCTGACTAACATAGAAGTCACATGGAAGGCGGCGGTTTGGCGGTTCATGTGCAAAAGTACGTCCAGATTTCTAAGGTTACCTTGGTGGTAAATTTAGATTTGGTGTGTGTGTTTATGTCTCTAGCTTCTTCCAGTGTGTGTGCATGTAGGGTAGCTGTTTCAGAAATTTCCCATTAAATGTAGCCGAGCCAGTGAAGGGTGCAGAGGAGCAGCCCTGACATGTTGATTAATGGCTTCATCAGGAGGAGTGTGTCAGTGTCTACATGGCTCTCCTGCACCGCCGCAACAATAGCTTTACACCTGAGGGACACGGCCTGTCAAACGCACTAACGTTCATCCGTCCCTATGCCCTCTGCATGGAGAAAGACACTGAAACCGATGCCATGTCAAAACTACATGCTGCTTTTCTTTCTGGTGTACCCCCTTTTTTGAAAAGTTTGCTAACTATTTTAACATCACTCTAGTTCCGGATGCTGACATAAAACATTTACATCACACCTTTTCCTGTATTATTAAAGACTCATTATGTGCAGTGGGCATTTGCTTGAAGGTGCATTTACTTACAGCTTCCAAATTTAAGGGGACAAGCATGAGCATCCATTGGAAAGTCCTCCAGCTGCATGGGACATTCAGCAGAGATGGTAAGCCTGAAAGAAAAAGGCAGAAAATGAACTGACTACATCATTATCATGATCACCTCGTTCACAATTAAACACAACCCCTTATTATAAATTGTGTTTAATGTTGTAAACAGCCATTTATAAACAGAAATCTCCCTTTGTCTTCATTAGTGTCTCAAATAATTAACAGTAGAGCGAAAAGCAATTTTCCCAGTGTAGAGCAAAAAGCATCTGAACCAGCAGAGGGACCCGTGATGAGCTTTGGTCTGTGGAGAAAGGATGCCACCTGTCTGTGGGAATACAACAATGCACAAATGAAGCTTCAGTGGAAATAAAAACGGGGAAACAAATGAGCTCATGTTGGATCTAAAGTGTGAACACAGCTCAGCCACACAGGCAGCCAATGGACCACCAGGTCTTATATAATACTGCCATCTGCTGGTCACATGGAGAACAATGAGAGCTGCTACTATTCAGATGAATGCACCATGGTAACAGGACGTGCTATATTTCACTGGGATGACATATTTTCTATTTCAGTATACAAATCCTGTGATCACTTGATTAACTTGATTTCTTGTGTACATTCACTTTGTTTCTACTTTTGTATTTGGGGGCGTTGTTTGACGTTTCTTGGTTGTAGTCTAGTTGTGACCATTTAGGAAAGTTTACTAAACTTTGCCCCACGGCTGCTCCTGATCTGCTTGCCTTCATCTGTATGACCCAAACGTTGGATTTGCTCTCTCTGGTGTATTTTTGTCTTACTTGGTGATCATTACAATTCCAGGTGTTGTTGTGACTCTCACATTTGCAAATAATGGATCATAGTATGTTTTCCACCAAGAATACCTCACAAACAGGGCCGTCAACCTCCGTTAAGTTTATGCATCACATTCAGTTCAGTTGATCTGTGCAACCATTTAAAATATCTAATTTTCCCTTTCTTGAGTAAAAATGTGTGAGCACACTCTGAAAATACTCGCATTTAATGAACCTCTCTTTTATGAAACAGATGATCAGTCTGCTGCGAGTACATGTGCAATTTATCGCTCATAGTTGATCTTCTGAGGTGTCAAACCTCCACAAATCTAAGGAATTATATATCTAAAAAACTCAAGACTCCAACAACACACTGAAATCTACAGATGTGAATGTCCATATATTTTTATAACAGTGCTGATATTATTTAAAACATGTGCTTATTAATCACATTAAAATAACATATTCTTATATTGTTATATAATATTACTTTTATTTCAGTTTTAATACTTTGACACTTGCGCATTAAACATTGTAACGCAATGCAAAGTCTCGATTCAAATGTGCAATGACACCTGCTCGGTCTTGTTGTGCTGAGCAAACTGACGGCAGACAAAACTAAAGATATTTCTGCAATATTTTGAAGTTACTGCAGTTACTTTATATGCAGTACAATGTCAAATTAGTTTTTAGTTTTTAGTTTTGCCACCAATTTTTTTGCAGCAAACTTTAGTTTTGAGTTTTAGTTGACTGTCATAATCCTGCACAGCAGAAGGATTTCTTCATTTTGAACCACATCTGCTGTCTCGGCTGTTTCGTGTGAATAAAATCCACACGGCACAGAGCACGAGCCTCGATGTGAGAGAGAGAATCAAAGATGCATACAGATAAGCTTGGGATTCACTGAATACATCACAGAGCAAAATATACTTTATAAAAATTTGTCACTGCTCACCAATAGGACCCCCTAGTGGTGATTGTGTTATATCGTTACAGCCGATTATCTGACTGGAGGAGTTGAATTTAGGTTTTGTTGTTATTGAAACATGCGACATAGGCTGGAAAATATAGGTGTCCTTCTTTTCAGTTTTTTGCTTCACTCCTTTCTTGAACAGAGAGTAACATCTTTTTGGATTTATAAACCAATCTGTCTAAATATAAGAGCTCTGACTGTAGAAAGTAAAAACATGCATTAACTATCACTTTTCATGGCATTAAATAGATGGAAAATTTGAGGAAGATTATTGATAAAACAGTTTAAATAAATTAAACGTAAGGTAAAAGCATCACTAATATTATCCTGGTATTGTTTCTGCTGATTGCTATGTCAGCACTTACAGTATCGGTATAACAGCAGGTGTTTAATTCTGTCCTGTTTTAGATTAATTACTCCTAAGTGAATCATGTTTGACACACGGCTTTTTGTTTTGAGACTTCTACATCATCAGATCATTTAGTTAGTCAAATACATACAGATGTTAATAAATCATACTGATCAATAAAAAGAGTGCAGGTAAATTACCAGATGATTAAAAGGATGACTGATGCTATTCACTATGTTATTTCACCGAGATCCATGTTATTGGATTATTAGGAAATTATTGCGGTCGGTGTGTTTTGGGGCATATTGTGCATAATGTGGCATTGCACTGTCTGGAAGGAACCTTCATGTTTCTCTAAGGGATCTTTTCATCCTACACCAGCTGGGGCACTGCACACTGCAGAACGACGAATGCAAGAGAGGAGAGTAAGACATGGCTAAAATGTTCCGCTAATAACCTCGTTCCCAGAACACAAATGCATTAATGGGCCGCCGTGAACTCGTTTCTAATGGCTCGTAGCGTTGGAAAATGTGCTGTAGATTTGTAGCAATTTCAAAGTAAGAGGATCGATAATGATTTTTGACACGCAGCCATGTCCATTTCCTCAAACTTCCTTTGTTAATATTTGATTTGCAGGATTTATTGACCTGATAAGATGATGACGCAGCACTGAAATGAAAGTGGATGTAAATGAGATGGTTCTATCTAGAATACATTTCTTTCCACAGCACAGAGTCTAATGTATTATGCATCCACAAGCCATTCTCTGAACTAATAATGAGTGGATTAGTATGCTTTATGCAGGGAAAATATCTCTTTCCAGTTGTTAAGGCGGCACAAACTGAGAACAAGACGCATTCTTGAACTGTATGCATCCTTTGAAAGAGCCAGAGCATGTGAAATCTGGGCTGCGAACAGCTCGTGCTGTTTTCAAAGTAAAGCTTTCTGTGACGTGGTGACAGAGTTAGTTAATAGTAGAGGAGAGAACAGAGCGCTGGGTCAAAGCAAACATTTCCAGTTCCCCTGACCTCCAGTTTACAGTGTGAGGACAACATGATGACGCATCAATGCACCACTGAGACACAGAGTATAAATGTGTGGGCTGTATTAGAGCAGCGGGGGTCTTAAAAACTATTACCAAAGGAATATCGCAGACTGATAGAGGTTTCAGTCATCGCTCCAGGTTTAATTGGATTATACAATATCTTTAAACATGGCTAGCCAGCTCTTATGAGTCAAGGTTTGTAATGTAAGACTGGCTGAAAAAGAAATGCTTTCAGTTCAAGCTGGATAAAACGTTTGTTTACCTCATGGTGTAGAGAAGAGTCCCATCATCCTTCAGCCGCAGCAGCTTGTTAGGTGTAGTCATATTATGTGCAATGGACTTTTTCCCGTTGAGGAAGAAGGTGTCAGGGGTCCAGATGTTGCTGGCTAGAAGATTATTCAGGGCAAGCATTTCCATCGGGCCTTTGAAGCAAAGTCGCTCATCCTTCCAGCTTTGGCGGAAGAATACGTCGATGGTGTATTCCTGCAGGAAAGCAGCTCAGACACATGAATATGAGAGAAGTCACGTATGCATCTAAACAAATTGATGGAATAAAGAAATTTTATGATGATTAACTAGTGCTCAGTCATGAAATTGTCTGTTTCTCCTACAATAGTTCACAGTTCTTACAGGAATTGGTAAATTTTGTTCATATATTTTGTGAGTTTTTTCACTCCTTTTTGCATAAAAATGACTAAAAACTGTGATTAGAAGATTATGGAATATTTGCTTCAGATAAAGGAAACAGTATTTGGCATGAGAAACACAAACAAAGCCAATAAAAAGTCATCTTTTGTAAAATATAACAGAGTTATGTGTGATCGCACTCGGGCTCATTTGAGAGTTAAGAAGGAGCAGCAGAGTGATTAGCGAAATCTAACATCATGCAGCTTAGGTTCAGGTGTGATCCCTTCACCAAGCTGAATGTGTGATCGTTGCCTTTTATTGGTGTGTTCAGCAACATTATGCAAAAATCAAGCCATATTTCCTGAATCGTGGTTAAGAGGTGAAAAATTGAAACATTTAAATCTGTTCAATTCTGGCACAATTTGGATCACTTTCTTCAAACCTGTGGAACAGGGCGCTAAAAGAGTAGACTTGTAATTTCTGTAATTGAAGTTCTGATTAAGCCAGATTTTTAACTTAAAATATTTATGCATTTAGTGTATTTGCAGTGTGATTATTACAGGAGGACTGTATTATAGGTTCTTACCATTTCGGTGTCAGAGACCGGACCAAAGCTGGTGACAAAGATGTTGGTTTTGATCTCCGTCACCTTCTCTGTAAGAAAACACAGAACACAGTGAGCCTCCAGAGCAGACATCAGCATCCACAACATCATCTGGTCTAAATATGAGGGACTAGGTTCTTGCTTCTTTGGGCAGAGATTGAAGCTTAACAGGCCAAATCTCTAATTTCATTTTATCTGAAAAACTAATCCAGTGTGACATTTGGGTTTGTAAAATTTAGGTTCTTCCACAAAAAATAAATAAATAAAAATTAAATTAAAAATGGCATATCGTGGATTATTTGATGGGGTGACTGCAGTCCATCTTTTGAAAAGTCACTTCATCTCTGCTATGTTTAATACTGTTTAAGCCATGCTAAGATTTTTATGCCTGCAAATTGTTCAGTAATTAATGTATGACACGTTTGAAGCTGGGCCAGTGAGCATTCTCTATATTTTAATGTTTATATGTTTACACATCAAACCAGATTTCTTTTCAGCTTGATAAATATAATTTATGGGAACTTAACTTTACAGTCGCTGCAGAACAAAGGACCCATCGTCCAACCAGAGATGAAGTGGTTCTCTCAAGGTCACAGCAGCACGCTGCATACTTCAGCGGATGTTCACAGTGCCATTAAATCATACTTAGCTGAGGTCATAACAGCTCGTCATGTGTCTCGTGAATACAGACTAATTTTCTGGGCCGAGCAGAAGGCAGATGTTGCGGTGCGGAGCATTTTTTCTCTGAGGGGAGAAAATTTGTGTCGAGGTTTAAACGTTCGCTGGGCTTACCTCCCAATCCGGGCCGGAGTCTGTTGTCGTAACCATCCAGAAGTCCGTCCAGGATGCGCGTGAAGATGGTAATATTGTCATTTAATTCTGCCTCTTTTGGAGTTATCTCCTGGGAGAAGCTGGAGGAAACACAGAAACACAAAGCTGATCCTGGACACGGGTGGATTAGAAAAAAAGGATGTCATATAAACACCTTTAACTTTCTGTAAAATTCTTTAAAAATATTGAACAATCAATTCATATTTATTAAGCAATGAGCTGTGAAAAATGTGCCATTACAGTGTGCTAACATTAAGAGTCAGTTCCTTACCTCAGACGGCAGGTGATGCTCGCAAGCAAGACACAGAACCACAGACGCCTCATTGCAAAGCTGCAGCACATTCCATCGCCCATTCCTGAAAAAACACATGCAGTAGTTTAAAACTTGAATACCTTTTTTTATTATTACTGCCAGGGCTAACTCTTAGTTCAAAATAATCAGAACTTAGTTCAGTTTGAGAGCTTTTGAGATGTGACCTTGTTGGCACATCATGTTGCCTTTTTTGGCAGAGGAAACTAAGTCAAATATTAGATGATCTGCACACTATCCCCCAGAAACTCTGCACTCACTCCAAGCCTATGGGTTCAATAAATCTTTAACAGCTCCACTACAGGAAATGTGTGACAGAATCAATTCAGCATCTCGCAGCGCAGTGGCCATCAGCCTTCCTAAACACTAGGCAACATCTGTAAGACATGCAGATGTTCAGACCTTCAGCGGAGGTGTGACAAGAAAAAATGAAAAGCTGATAAAAATCCAAGATACAGTGCAGCTTTCACGGCTCAGACATGCAAACAGTGAGTTCCTTCTTTGTTAGAGCCCCTCTATACCCACCCATCTCACTGCAAAAGCCTCTGTTCAAAGGAGTGTCGCTGTGTGAGCTCTGCTGCGTGTATATCCAGGTGAAATGCCTCCACCTGTGCTGCATCTACAAGATTCCTTTCTGCACCACAGCTGGACTCTTTTAACCCGCGTCTGTGTTGCTGTGACTCTAGGTACTCTTCACTGAATTATCTGAAGTCGGACACAGATCTCTACAAGCTGATTAAACTCCCGTGAGGAGGACGGTGTCTGCGGGTCCTTCGTAATCAGCAGCAGCAGCATCAGCAGCAGACCTCGGGGATACTCTTTTCTTTTCTACCCTGTTCACTAATCCGTGCTACTACATCTCATACTGTAGTGGCCTAAAATAACGCGGTGCTGCACAGGAGCCGAGACGCAGTTACCAAAGCTTACCACACAAGACGATGCGCAGTCAAACTTCTCCGCAGGTCTCTCACACACACGCAGACTGCACTGTTCACAATTTGGCATCAATTCCTAAGGCCGACACCTCCATCCGCGCACAATAACTGTATGTTGGAAAGAGAGAGGAAGAAGATGTGGACTGATTTCACTGTCAGCGAGCTTTATTTCTCCCCAGAGCGATTAAAAGGTTGGCAGCGAAAAAATAAAGGCTTCCCAACACTTGTGCTGACTGACCATCCTTTAGTTTGGTCTCCGAGGAGCCGCGAGCACAAAGCCAGCTTAGCAAAAAATCCAATAGTGTATCCAAAGGAAAAGCTGAGTGCAAATGTAGAGTTTGGTGCGAAATGAGCAGGCGAGCGTGCAGAGAAGCGGGAGGATGTGTGGCCAGTGAGCGGAGGAGAGATGCTGTAGAGGGATGAGAGACGGAGAGGGGAGGGAGGGGGAGGTGGCAGAGGGAGGCAAAAAAAGAGGCAAAAATCAAAGTGTCCGTAGTAATAATCCACAGCATGAGAGCCATCAGCAATATTAGCCGTAAAAGCTTTACTTATTTAATGTGAGGTTAAAGCTACACAAACAGAAGTGGCTTATTTTCATTTCAGCGCTGTTCTATTGTTTTAACAGGCAGCTGCACTCATGGTATACTGCACTGATCTACTGCTCCCCTCCAGTGCTTTAGTGTATTTGCAAACTACAAATTATTTGTATTTTATCAACATCCAGTGACATCCACCGTACCCACTGTATATAGACTGTAGTAAAAAGAAGGATGCGTCTATTTCCAATTTATTTATTTAAAAGGGACAATGCAGTTCAACATAGTTCCAATATAGAGCACGAAACTCTGCAATGCTGCACGTCACAGTTTATAGCTATTGCTCATTTCCAACCCTTGTCCCTTATTGTATACTATGTTACAACATTTAGTTACATAAAACCGTAATATATCATCAATATAATATAAAACTATCAAAAATTCGCAGTGTAAGATAAACCTTTTCTGTGTTTTTATAGTGTGTTTTTTTCCGAGTCTGAACAGTAAAGCTGAAGCCCCATGTTTCAAAAGGACAGCAGAGGGCGACTCTTTTTGGTTCGTCTATAGAAGTCTTTGTGAAAAAAGAGCCTACTGCTATCAAAATCTGACCCAAGTAAAGACTTTCCCGATGAGTTTATGTTCTCAGTCACCATTTCCATATTTTATTAATTACAATAAGATTTCCACTTTGTAAATTATGGCCCCAGTTAGAGTGAAAAAGAGCAATCAAGCTAACTCTCCTTTAGGGAGGACCCTTTTAGATAAGTTGTCTACTTAAAAAAATTTAAACTCAGTTAAATAGCCTCATTAAGAAGTCTAGTTTATTTTGTATGCACAGAAGCTAAAATATACATTTAGTGTCAGTTTCTGTGCCCCATATACTAAAAATCAGATTCAAGTAAATAAATGAAACAAGTTAAAGACGCAAATGAGTGAAACAGAAAGTAGAGATAATCTAATATAAAAACTAGTACAAATGGATTGAAATCCATGCAGTATGGCACAGTTTCACAGTCATCACATCATGGTGACAGTCAACATGCTCACCTGAAGGCTTCTTAAAAGGACCTTACTAACCAGGGGGTGGCGTCACAGGGGCTGCATCCATCTTTTATATACAGTTTATCACTGTACGGGATAATACTGTGAATTATGAACTGAACAATTGTTTTTGATTTGTCTTGTCAAACAATATTGCTTGAGAATGGTTTGCATGAATTTCCAACAGCTGTAGATACCCTGAGTGTAGAGAAATCAAAGTAATCATGCAGAAACCTGGAAAACGATGGTGTTGGCCTCAGCCTTGTGTTATGAGATTCAGAAGCATTACACTGACTGAAAACCATTTGAATGGTACGTTCTGGTACTGGTTACTGATTCAGAAGTCATTTCTTTAATGTGGGATTTTGTGTATTTATGCTTTAGTCGGTTGTGCCTCTCACTAGTGTTTTGTATTAATGGCTTGATTCATGTGCTTTATTGCTTTTCAGTGTGCTTACTTACATGGAGGAGGCAGTGGTTAAAAATGAGCCATTTAGTTTGGACTGATGCTTTCTCCATTTCTCTGAGATTATTGTGGTCCTGACCTAAGTGGGACATTTTAAAAACTGAGTCCCGGTTTGGTGGTTAGTGGTTCAGACTACTTGAAGAGACAACATGTCACTCTGTGCTTCTCAAGGAGGCACAGAGAACCCTCTACGACAGGAATCTGCATTTATTTCAAAGAGTTAGGGTCAACTCACTTCCAAATGACTCGGTTATTTTAAATTCCACAACACAAGTACAAGTAGAAAGATTGGCTTGTGATACTGCAGCAACAACTGGTACTTGCGTGTTTCTAAAAATGTGCAATAAAACTGGATCGGGAACAAATCTCCTGTAGGGACATGGAACGAGTCCGTAAAAGTCACCGTAAAAGTAATCTTTTCTTTTCTGTGTTTGCAGGAATGCTGTTGATGGAAACAAAAAGCTGTATGCCATCTATGATACAAGGTAAGAATCAATCCCTAAACACTGCTTTCTTGAGGGCTGCAACAAAAGGGAAACTTTATTAGAAAAAGTTGCAGAGTGTTCATTCTGAAAAGTGGCAGAAAACCAGAGCGGCTCTCTTGAATAAATAGGAGAAATCTTTTGGTAGGCGTCCAACTAAAGCACAATCTCATTCCCTGCAGCAGTATTGAACTTCTTCCTCTACGGCAAACACTGGAGCAGAGAGGGGAAAAAAGAGCTCAGTGAGCATTTTCATGAAATCTTCACTAGAACAACTTAAACTGATTGGCACTCGTGGGGGTGCGAACATTGTTTTCATTAACAAGTAAGGCTGAGTCAGATCTTCTAAAATTAGCATTGAACTTTTAGATCTCCAACCTGCTTTTACTCTGTAACCAAATCTGGAAAACCTACAAATATATGTAAGACAATTAGACCTGCACACTCCACTACTTAAACTTAGCAACAAGCACTGTGTTCAAAAGTGATCGTTTTGGAGTATCAGTAAGTGCTAATGCACAGTACAACATTAGCATTAGCATGTAGTAGCTGCAATAAAAAAGCAAGCTTATCATAGCAGGTAAAGCACAAAATACTGAGGGACTGAGTATTATCAGTTTATTGTTGTAAGCAGCTGGTGGTCATTCTCCACTCAGGTGCTTTTAAACCATTGCAGAAGATGAGGCCGCACCAGTAATGATGACTTGAATTATTTCAATCCAAACTCTTCAACCTTTTCAAACCTTCATAATCTTCACCAAGTCCAATTTTTTTCACATTTCTATTCAAAAAGAAAATGAAACTGTGTTGTTAAAAATCTGCATAAAAATGGAAATGCACCTTCTGCTAATCAGATAGTTATTAGCTACAATTTTCCAGGTTAGCAAGTGAAACTGTAGCATGTACATCGATCTTGGTGAAGAAAACTCCATAAACAGTAGCAAGCAGATGACACATGATCCTATGGCTACGTCCAGACTAATGTGTTTTCAAACGAAAACGCATCGTTTTCTCTCCGTTTTAGCCTCCCGTCCATACTGAGACGGCGTTTTCACTCAAGGAAAATGCAGCGTTTTTAAAACGCTCTCGAAAACGCATACATTTGAAAACGGTGCTTTTGCGTTGCAGTGTGGACAGCAAAAACTGAGACTTTTTGAAAATGATGACACATTTTAGTCATGTGATGCAGTGAATTGACCAATTAAACTAAGATAGCGGAGGGCATTACACAGCAGTGGTTTTGTTTGTTCTCTATTTTGACAGCCCTATTAAAGATTAATATCAGTCTGTACATGCTCCAGATAGCTTTTCTTCAAATTCTTTAATTCTCACTCGCTTTTGCAACTTTGTACTTTCGTGTTACTCGCAGCAACAACTCCACCTCATCGTTAGTCCATTTAAAAAACTCGGTGCTTTTCCTTGACATTTTGTTGCAACGTTTCAAAGAGCCGGAGAGTAAATAAATGGCAGACAGAAATGAGGCAGGTCAAACCGTCTTGCGTTTCACGCATGCGCAGTACTGGAACATAAGCGTTTTCAATGTGAATGCACAACTCTGTGAAAACGAATGAAAATGATAGTGTGGTCGCGGAGCGTTTTCAGACGAAAACGCCGTTTTCAAATCTATCCAGGCTAGTGTGGACGTAGCCTATGTTAGGGTGAAAAGTACTTGTGGTGCTGAACTGAACTGTTGCTACCCAGGCAAAGGAAGCAGCTTGGAAAGCAACACCCATGTTGAGAGTTATCACACCTAGAATTGGACCAATAAATCAACATAAGGTGCTAGCAAGCAGTTGCTCTGTTGTGTGGTGATTTATGGATTTGTTTGAGAAGTGAAAGGTTTCTAGTTCAAGTCCAGCCAGACATTCAAGGCTCCTTTTCGGTTGTGTCAGGAAAAGCATAAAACATGCATAGCTATCTGCTGTGTTGATAAGTAACATTTAGCATCAACAAACATGTGCTTATTTTTTTACCTGGTTATGAATGTCTCACCATGCTGTGACACTGCATTCCACCAGGGCAGCGTCATAGTTATTTCTGGCATTCATTAATACTTTGATTAAAAAGGAGAGAACAATCTGACTAACAGACTAGTCTAAAAAAGGGGGAGAAAACCCCCCCCAACAACCCCGCATTCAAAGGGGGAAAAAAACTGTGAGATTATTCAGTTAAAGAAATGGGCAGGGGTCCCCCGACCTCAGCACACCCTTCAGCACGCCACTGCGTCTGAGCGCAGCTGGGCCGCCCCAGTCTCCTCTGTCAATAGAACCACTCAAACAAGCTGCTACTGTTAAAACAGACAGTCACGTGCCCTGAAATCATCCCCATGACACTCGCGCGTACTGACATGAAGAGTCATTTTCCAAGCAGCTCTGCCAGGCTGAAGCATGCAGTGTGCTTTAACAATGCGGACCTGTGGATTTCTGCGGTATTTCTATACATTTCTATAGCATTGGGCACTTTGTAGTTTGTGCTAACTGGTGAAAGGCTAGAGGATGGGGATGCTGGGTAGCAGCAGCAAGCTGTGTGAGGCTTTCCGGCACCGCTGCTGTGTCACAGCCAGCGAGCAGCACATCTGGCAGTGAAGTCTGCGCCTCCTGAAGCCGCACAGGCTGACAATGTGGAGGGCGTCTCACCTGGTTTAGGGGGTGTGTGTGAGCACCGCGGCTCACTCTTCATTTAGTCATTTGTCGGTCGCTTGACTGCAGCTGTGCACCCAGACAGCACCCGAGGGATGTGGGGCAGCCAGGGAACAGGTCTGTTGGACGCCCTCTCTGTGCCGCTGGTCGTGGCCGTGATGTGCTGCGCCCAGAGGTGAGTGTGTCTGCGGGGTTAAAAGTCCTGGCGTCCGCTTTCAGGAAGACTCACCGGGGGGTTTATTCTCTTTTTTCAGCGTCAACGAACCGGGGAACATGTCTTTCGTCAAAGAGACAGTGGATAAACTGCTCAAAGGATATGATATCCGTCTTCGGCCAGACTTTGGAGGTATAACTATCACTGTTTCTTTGCTGTTTTATGTGACTGAATTGCTCATCCGTAGTTAACTTTATTTTGCTCTATTTTAAGGTCCACCGGTTGCTGTTGGCATGAGTATAGACGTGGCAAGTATAGACATGGTGTCAGAAGTCAACATGGTAAGTATAGCACACAAATCCTCCTTAAGATCTGAGCCATTTGTGGCTGTGTTTGACTTCATTTTCTTAACCAATGAAAAGTAGCCCATGTCTCATTCTGAAGGTTTAAAGTTTTAACCATGGGGGAGAGATTTGTTTTGTTTGTTTGTTTGTTTTTGCTTTTTATTGCATATAGGTTTACAAATATAGATCACGTATAAGTTTATGTGAAGGTGGTTTAATTTGTCCCATAAAAATGTCCTTCTCTGCTTGTATATATGGTTGCCTTCCTGTTAATATGAAGTTCTTTCTCTCCACCATCCCCACCATGCTAGACGTCTCTCTCCAGTATTGCATTATCAAAGCAGCTAATTACCAGCCCTTTATAAAGCAAAAACGTGTTGCCTGTTGTTGCAACTGTATTGCATAGAATGTGCAGTTCATCTGCTGAATTAGATTATAGCTAGTTGTGCTGTGTGGTTGCACATCCTGGGTCACTGGCTGTGTGCGTGTAGCAGTGATGCCTTAGTGGTCCTGTTAGAGTAAGGTCAGTAAGTTCTGTTACTGTGTCTTCTCCTTTTAAACAATGATGCAAATATAGTGAAGCTACTTGGTTGCAAGTGTGCGCCCGTGTCTGTGTGCATGTGTTGAGTACAGTTTATCACCTTTACGCCATCTATCAGGGCTCTAAACTGCTGACAGGGCTCGATGTCTGATCACATGCTACAGAGAGGAAAAAGCCCTTGACATGCTGTCCTGACAAGTCTGTGTGATGAAATGTATCCGTGGTGCATTTTAATGCATCTCCACACAGCAGCAGAGTGAGACATTTTTATTGTGGAAGTGAGTTAGTTTCAGTTTGTTGCGTTAAATAGAGTGGTTTCATCAAGAAAATGCAGAGCGAGGCTGTTTTACACTCACACACAGTGCATTGTTAGATTTTTACCAGGGATAAAACTTGGACTTTCTTAGTGTTGGATTTGGATTTTCATTGAAAATCAAGAGTGGCGAAGACAGACACAGTGCAGACACTTCTTATGCAATGCAATCTCTAAATCCCTGTCATCATTGTTCACTTTAAATAAATGTCCACGAAGCTGCAACTTGCCTGAGAATCATCCTGTTTCTCAGACTCCATTATAATCCAGTCATGGCTGCCTGTATACCAGCGGGAAAAAACTGCAAGCAGGAGCTGCTAATGGCTCATGCAACATATTTTTAATGGTGTACTAGTGGTTAGCTTAAATTTATCTGTTTTGAAAACTCCTCAAATATAATAATCAGTTTTATACACAGGAGAAATACTGTGCTTTGTTAAGCAGTGTCAGTGTTCTATACTGCAGATGAATAATACACCAACCTAATAATGTATGCACCAGTTATTGTGGACATAAGCGCAGCGTTTGGCTGCTTAGATGTAAGCCTTTGGTTGCACAGAAAAAGAGACAAACACATCATTTTTCAGTGTCATTAGCTCTGAAAATCTATGATCTGTTAACTGAATTTTAGCACTTAATGGGCCAAACATAATATCCGCATTAGAGACCACGCCTGCTTTTAACTTGAGAGTTTATGTCTGCCCGGACCATCCTGCATGAAAGCATTTAGCTTCTTCATATCAGACTGTCTGTGTTAGTAGCTGTAGGCATGCAGATGGGTTCAGAGTTATCTCCTCCTCAGGCTGGAGGAACTGGAAACCTCTAGAAAAGAAACAGTCCCAGTGGCACTCGTGTTAAAAATGTTCTGCTTGTGATAAAAAATGATGGGACACTGTCTCCACGAGGCATTAAAGAAACACTCACGTCTTTGAGTTGTGAGACAGACAAAAATATCCGCAAATTCTCAAAGGAACGTGCATCATTGAACCCACAGGAACACGGTCCTAAATCAAGTACATGTCATTCATTCAATGACATTTGACACATTTGACTGCAGCTGTTGTGCTATCATCTGCATTGTGTGACTGTTTGCAACATGCCGTAGCTCTCACCATGCATGCAAAAACACTAATCAACACTATGATGCAAGTTATGTGCCACTACTGGCTGTCTACCTAGTTAGCACTGGCATAATTCTGGTTACCGAAGATGCATTCTTCTCCTGCTTTTTGTCGCTCCCTCGTTTTATGCTACATTGCTAGATGGCAGCCATTAAGGGTGAGACTTGTACAGGGTTCACACTTCACTTCTTGACTCTTGTGATTGGATAGAGTGAATCACTGATGCCCTTGAAATATAGACACAGCATTGCAGTTCATCACACTGCTGGATTCAAATATACAGCATGTTAGTTGCTGGAAATTTGGAAATCTAGACGTGAACTGAAGCTCTTCTTTAATGCTGTGTTTTTTGACACAATTTGATTGGTCTTATTCGCTGCCAGTCATTATGTTTAATAGCAAAGAATGGATTGCTGAAGAAGCAGCCATGTCGCCTAACAGCGAGAAGGTTAAGTTTGAACCTGATCATCAGTTGGGACCTTTTTTGGTAGAGTTTGTATGGCCAAAAATATGGATGTGAGTGTAAATGATCATCGTTGTGTCTGCGTTAGCCCTGTGATCGACTGACACAATGTCCAGAGTATATCCAGCTTCTCACCCAATGTAAGCTGAGATAGGCTCTGGTTCCACCACCTGATAACTTGTTAGGAAGATGGATGGATGGATGGATGGATGGACCAGCAGCCCAATGGGTTAGAGAACCTGCCTAAAAGATTGCAAAGGGATTAAAGTAATATCAAACAATTGCAAAGAGACACAAAATGCCCAGAAAATAAAAAAATTAAATCAGAAACGTAAAAAGACCACAAAGCTCCTTTTAAAAAGGAATCACGGCAGCACTTTCTAAAGGTTATGGAATTTTTGGGATGGGGGCTTGCAGTGCTCAATATCAGTCAGCTGCTATTTTTAAAAAACGTACAATTGAATTTTTGCCGTTCCGCTTGAAGAAGAAATACTGCCATCGCATGACCATTAACAAACTCAAGGCCAAGTTAAGCATTTATGCAGAGAAAAACATACATCAATGCAGTGAAAAGGCCTTCGTTAAAAACTTTTAAAGGTAATCAGTTATGCATAGTAGTACTCTAGTATAGTAAAAAGAAGGATGATTTTGAAATGTAAATCATGCAAAGCTACTCTGGTGCAGGCTAAGAATAAAAATGTGAAACTGGAAATGAGCAAAAAAAATTCCTTCTTAATAAATATTACAAAAAAAGTGCCATATACAATTAAGCAACACTCAGAGGAGCAGATACATTGAGCAGCAGTAGGTTTCTCCTGCTGCAGTGTCCTATAGCCTGACACGGGCAGGTTGTAAACAGACTGAGAGGCAACTTAATGTTACATGCAGTTATTACAGGGTAAATTTAAAGTATAACAAACTTTTGGAATCATTATCTTATAAATTGATGAGCAGGACATCATGTTCAAACGTACAGCCTGATTTCCACTGTTTTCCTGCACCTGTAGCAGCTTTAGTTTTACTCGCTTCTTGTCTTCTGTTGCCTCTTTTGCGTCTCTGTCAGCCTCTAAACAGCTCTAACCTCATTTCTAAAGCCTTTTGAGATGTTCTCTGAGCAATTTAATAAACTTAGGTGTTAAATATAGCCACACAAAGCCCATGCTATATTTTACAAGTGATTCAAGGCTGAAAAATATCTTCTTAGTGTCAGCTGAGCCAAAACAATGCATTTCCGACCAATCAGTAATGTAGGGGAACCTGTTAAGATGATGAAGTGACTCAAAAGCATTCAAAATCCTTGAAGCTTGTCAACTAATGCTTCAGCTAAATGCCTCACTGTCTGAAATGCATTATTATCGTGAGTGGTTGGTGATGGAAATTTGACATTTCCATAACAGCTGCCGTGTCACTCCAGCTTGAAACATGAAGCAAACACTAATGGCAGCCCGGCGAGTGGCGTGTCCAGAGCCTGCTCAGATCATGAAGGGCTTCTATTTTTTTCTGAGTGAAGAGGAAAACTGTCAGTCATCTATTATACCGCTTTGCTGAAGGAACACCCTGTGTGAATCCCTACTGAGCATTACCAAACCACAATGAAAGAAGCTTTTACTTTAGGCTATTTATGTGACTGCTAGTGTTGCTAATTGGTTACTTTAAAGGTGTGTTTGCTGTGTTATTTGGAGCAGCTCTTAATCTGCTTACAGGATCAGAGACTGCATTTAGTAAATCAGAGACCATCGGCAGTGCTGCGCTTAGAATCGTACTCTAAGAGAAGAAGAGTGTGAAAACCGAGAGATTAAACCTGCAATGCAGTGCACGTCTGTCTTCATGTGTTTCACCAAGGTGCTGTTAATGGCAGGGCTCTCTTTCCCTATAAATTGTACCGAGAAACCGGAAACTCGTGTCTCTGTGAATTATCTGCAGTCTAGTAGCACCTATCGCACCCTGCTGTGATAATCAACAGATCAATGCCTTTTGGGCAAAGCCAGCACAGTTGGATTGCTGCCGTTTTGGAAAGAAAATGATCAAGGAACAGGTAATTGCTTTTGGTGATCGCTCATGTCATCCATCTAAGCATTAGAAACAGTACTGCTGAAAAAATTTAGGGAACACTCATTGCAGCATAACACAAAGTCCATGAAAGTTCAGGGATATGAATCTGTCCAGTTAGAAAACAAAGTTTTGTGAGTCCATTTAATCTGTTTTGGTCCAAACCATAGTGACAATAGGTGTACTGGAGAAGTGACAACAAGGCCACCCCACTCGAAAAACAAAACCCTCTCTGCTTATCTTTGCTGACTGATTTTCTCTAGTTTATCTTTTTGGTTATTGTTCTTTGCTAATGTGATGAAATGGTACCTGGACCGTATTCAAGTTGCACAAGTTTTCCAGCTCCTTCAGGAGGGCATCCATATGTGCCAACACAAGAAGGTTTGCTGTGTCTCCCAGCATTCTAAAGAGTATGAAGGAGATACCAGGAGAAACGCTATTATATAAGGAGAGCTAAACAGGTCGTAGAAGGGCATCAACCCAGCAGCAGGCCCAGTATCTGCTTCTTTATGAGAGGAACAAGAGATCACTTCAGAATGACCTCCAGCCGGCTACTCATGTGCATCTTTCCTACCAAACTGTCAGAAGCAGACTCCGTGAGGGTGGCATGAGACCCCAGAGTTCTTTAGTGGGACATGTGCTCACAGACCAGCACAGTGCAGGTCAACTGGCATTAACCAGAGAACTCCAGAACTCGCAGGTCCACCACCAGTACTTGTTGTCTTCGCAGATAAGAGCACATTCAAATTGAGCACATGTGTCAGCATGAAAGAGTCTGGAGACTCAGGCAAATATTATGCCTCCAATATCGTTTCTGAAAATGGTACGTGGTGTGATGATTGTACAATTAATATTTGTGAGGCAAAAGCTCAGACGTTAAGCTTGTTTCAGACAGATGATGAACTGAGGGGCTGCACTGAGGTACAGTATAAGAAAAAAAGGCATACAAAACTACTCTAGTAGAGTCCAAGAATAGAAAAACAGAGCTGGAAATGGGCAATATAGTTCCACTTTAACTAGGATTATAAAAAAAGAGTGCATAGACCAATAAGTGATGCTCAGAGGACCTAAAACAATGGCTAGCAATTAGTTTCTCCTGCCGCAGTGTCTTACACTCCGACACAGGCAGGTTGTAGACACACGGCTGGCTCAAGCTCTTTTCTGTCTTAACTTTTAGGAATAGCTGGATGCTTATGGAGTCGATTAATGTAAGCTCATCCACCCGTTATAATGCTAATTCTGTGGCACAGATGGAACAGCGGAGGTGTGAATGGTGCAGTCCTCAAACCACACTGGGTGACACGAGAAAGAGAGATGGAGGGTTTATTTCCCAGCAATGAATGAGCTAGCCACCTGTAATCTGTAATTATGGGATGGAGATCATCTGAACAGGTACAGCTGTGTCAGTCATAACATCTGCTTTGTTCTTAATTATTTTATTTTTTTTGTAGTTTTTGTTCCCTGTTTTTTATATGTGGAAAATGGTAGGCATTTTTAATGTGTCAAATTCTGATTTAAAAATCATGATAAAAGAATTTGGTGACCTACAAAGACAAAAGGAGAACTTGCCGTCTTTCCCTCTGAGAAGGAGTGGAGAGCAGAAAGGTGCTGGCAGCTTTCAAACAGCCAGAGTCACACGAGGCTTTGGCCCGTTATAGACTGTGTGGGCGAGCTGCAGAGCTTGTTGTCTAGGAGATGAGATTATTAATATTTTTCTGACTTTCCTCTATTTTTAGAGGAAAATTAAGATTACTCTGTGTCCACTTCAGTTCTGTCGTTATTTTTAATATAGCCTCCTCCCCGCGGCGTCACACTGCACACAAGTGCACTCCAGGAACAACCTTTAGAGCTATCACTCCTTCATGTGAAGAGCTCTTACACTTTGCAGAAAAGCACCTGCGCGTGCACAGCGGGTCCTCCGACCAGTGCAGTCACACATTTGTTCGGTATCCTCCGCATGAGTCAGCTGGAAAATGAATTCATCATGTCCTAAAACTCCCATCCTTTTTGACACTTTAACATTATCCACCTTCTGCCTGAAGGAAGTGTTACCCTTACAAAACAGATGTTCTCCCAGATTTATATTGAAGGACTTAGTTAATAAGTCAGCTATAAAACATCGTAAAAAACCTCAGGTCACTCAGAAGGTAAGAAGAACTCAGCAGCAAATACTAAGGTAGTTCTCTTTATAGAGCAAGCAGCGTTTCACACTGTGCTGCGTTCAGTGGAATATAAAGGCGGTTTTTGCCACTCTAACTGGACGCTTTGAATAAAAATAGAACTTCAAGGGCTTTTTGGGAGCGTAATTCTAGGTTAAATTAAATGAGAGGAACTTTTTGACTCATTCAGTCAGTTTTAAGCATTGAAAAGACCAAGATCACCCAAGTTTGGGTTTTTTTGTTTTGTTTTTTTACTTTAAGGTCTCATAAATGTTTTAATTACTGAGTTTCACGGTGTGTGAAGAGCTCTTTAAATTTCTTTTCATTATAAATGGCTCATAGTTAACTGCAGAACCAACAGAAGACACTGTGTAATTCATCTTTTTTAATCTTGCTAATAGAGCATGAATCTCTGTCTGTGTGTCTGTCTGTTCTTCCAAAAACCATTCATCAGATCCACTTCAGACTTGGCGGTTTTATTGTTTGGGACCTGAGTGTGTGTGTCTGCCAGTCAGCGATGCCAGCATGTTGCCTCCATTGCTGGGCATTACCATTCGAGGCAAATGAATGCTGCACCAGTGGTTTTATGAAAACGTGTGAGTGGGTTGAGACGTAGCTTCATGCACTGTGGTCGTGGTCTTTGTGTTGTCATTGTTGTCTCCCTGCCTTTGCTTCCCTCCGTCCTGTCCATGTGCTGTATGCTTCTGTGATCCCTTGTGTTTCGCTCTCTTCTTGTTTGAGTTTATGTCTTATTTTGCTTCCCGTTTTATTTTGATAGATCCCTTTCTCATGATTCCTGCCTGGATTTTACTTCCTGCTTTTATAAATTCCTACAGATTTTATTTTTCATTTGTGATCCCAGCACGATGAAGCGATCACATGTATAAAACTTTGTTTTCTGCCTTCACCGTTTGTTTTCAGCTGCAACTGCACATTACTGTGAAAAAATAATTTTATGCTGCCTGGCCAGCATCAAAAGGCAGTTAAACTTAAACCTAAATCTGGTGGGAAGTCACTAATACCCTATTTCTGCTGTATGCTCAGATCACTTTCATAATATGTCGATGTTGTTGTGCTCTGTTGTGTTTTATTTACACAACGTATATAAAACACATTGTGTGATTTAATACATTTCTGGCTCTTTGTTGTGCTTGTTGCTGTATTGATGTATTGGAGATGTATGTTGGGATGATCCATTATGTTTTTAGGCCTTAATGTGTCTACACATTCACCAAAGACACTTAAATGACTTAAAGCATGGTTATTTCTCCGCTCCACAAAAGCAGCTATTTAACAGCTTTTCTTTCATAATGTAATAGTACGAGATTTTTGACAGCACAACGAATAAATCATTTAATGAACGGCTTGTTTGCTACAGCGTGGGAGGATACAGAGGATGAAACTATTAAATGGATAGTTTGTAAAACACATCTAGCACACGTTGGAAACCTACTGGGAACATCTAACTGTCTCATGGAGTGATGAAAAGCCCCCCGATTGCACGGAGCGAGATTCTCAGAGTGCCATTCCTGCACTCCCAGCAGACATCCTGGTGTTAGGATGACGTAGACGATGTTTGACTGGCACACATTAACCGTGTCTGAGTTTGAGACTGCGATCGCTCCGAGCCAAAAGTGACACAACAGTCTCAACCTCCCACCGGGCCTCATTTACTCACTGGTGCTGAGAACAAACGCCTTTATGTCTCTTGTGGTCTACGTGATATCTGACAGCAAACAACAGCACCCTTCAAACCCAAACCAACGTGACAAGCATTGCAGGTATTTTAAGTATTTTATCATGAGTTGAGTCCTCATATGACACCAACATCTTGAAATCCTCCGTAGAATGATCTTTGAGAACTTTTAGAACTTTTGCTGGTAGATCCTGTCAGTGAAAAAGTGTTTGGCATATTATGACCTCAGTGGTGTAGAGTAAGGTACTGCTGCAGTATTGCTGAGTCGTAATTCTGTATTATCATTTAAGCTGATTGAGTCTTATGATTTAGTAGAGTAGCTTATGATTGACTGTTTCTTGCAAATAGAAGGTTTGACTAGCAGGTGGGTGGGGCTTATGTGTTTGTAGCCATAACCTTAAAGTACAGCATTTGTGTCCATTCCCAGAGGCTATTTGCTTACAGGGAGCCCACCTGTGAGATTTTCAACCACTGGACACGTGATCTGTGCAGTTGTGCAAAATCCCAGCTGCACAGTGACTTATGTGGATGATGTTGGGCATCATTTGAATGCTGATTGGTTGATTAGTTGACCAGGAAGTGAATTCACCTGGAAAGGGAGAAGCGCAAAAAAGATTTTTTTTTTTTTTTTAAATAAAATAACAGCAATGAAAGTAGCAACAGTGGCTGTGGTGGACACTTTTCAGTGCCTTTAACTGTCTTTGTACCACAAATTTTAGACACTGCCCCTATCTGACAATAGATTCTCTCTGCAGTGGACGGCAGTCCAAGCTGCCAGTGGACTGCCCACCATAATGGAACGATGAGTAGACAGGTGGATCTCTTCAGAGCAGTTTGAGGTCTGAACCCACGGAGATTACTTTCACATTCACTTGCTTAGTACAAGCATCCACCAGGAAAAGCATAATAGGCTTACTTTAACTGCTTTTATCTTAACTCTGATAAGATTCTGCACTTCCAATAGCTGATTAGCTTTTTCCTGCTGCACAACCACTCATTCATTTAGCCATATTACTCATGTACAGCGTGGCCATTTTTTTTACTATCTGATGACAACTGCCGAAGCTCCCCCCCCCCCACAACCTCCTCAAATATATGTTGCTGTTTGATCTCTATTCGCCTCTAAAAGCTGGGACTCGTCCTTAAAAAATAACTTTCTAACGATCTGTTATTAGTGGACATAAGTGCCTCTGATAGAACTGGGAAATGTATTTATCAAAGTTCTTTTTGTTTGACAAAGATAAATATAAGTAAAGTTGCATTAGAATTTAACAATTTAATTTTAAAACCATTTCACAATATTGATCTTATACTAGTGAGTCTTCAGATTAAAATATAAATTATGTTATGACTTGTTCAACTTTAATTATATGCTCATTTTTAGCAACAAAAGAATGGCCAGCAAAGTTTTTACCAAGTGGAAGTTAAAGATAAAATTTCTTTGGTATCTGGAACGTGATCGTCCAAAAAGAAATTATCTACTGAAACTATTTCGTTCCTCAGACGTGTAAAGTCTTAAACTGCTGGCAGTGTTTGATTCTGTTTTTAAGGGAGGTCTAATTAATGAGGAGCTCTGTGTCACATCCTGTTTGGATGGCTTCCACAGGCAAATCTGAGCCTGGATTTTAAGAGCTTAAACAGTCGTTACTTTGTACAAAGGGTGGGCAACATTTCTCTCCAGAGGGCCTGACTGACACCGATGAAGGAAGACAAGGGTCACATGTTTAATAAAAAAAAATCTAAACTTATGCTGCAATGAAAACATTGCCAGCATAAAGGAAATACGTAAATGGTACATAATCATGTACCATTACATTGCGACCACATGCCGTGCAGCCAGAAAGCACAGTCCTCATGCATTGATTAATCCAATTACAATCAGATTTCTAACCTTGAATTTAACTAGTTGTTGCATGTATTGTGGCACATTGATATCTTTTTCATTAATGAAATATTATATATGTAATATGTAAACATAACCTTTGATGATAATCTTTAAAAGAGACAAAGTACAACTAGTTAAACACTGGTGGTGTTTCACATTTGGAAGGCCTACCAGCCTGTAACAGTGTACAAAGTCTTTTTGCTCCAAACAAATGAATTGTGACAAGATCTGACATCTGAGTCTCTTTCTTGAGTTTTCATTGGACAAGAGTTGACTACGCGGCCTCCAGTGTGGCTGTCTGACTGTACACAAACTGAAAAGCCTCTGTGGGGAATTAGCCAAGGCCTAGAATAGATCCCTGAGGGAGCCTGCAGGTTACACTGGGTGCTGGGAGCTCGAGGGCGTACAGTACAGCATGTACAGCGAGAGTGATGTGGTATAAATTTGTTTCTGAGCTGCTTGTTTAAAGTAGTCAAGGATAGCTGTGAGATCTGAAGATCTCAAAGAGACTAAAATAGCTGTGGTCCAGACATGGAGGGAGCGTGTTGGTAGATGGGCACCATCGCTGTAGTAGAAGAGCTGTTGTGTAAAGCTGATTCACCCATCCCACAGCTCTGCTGCTTGTGGGAGGAAGCATAATGAGGGCATCTTCTGTTTGCAGGGGGGTGAAAGAGAATTGGGAGGGTGAAGGCATCTCAGAAAATAAAACAGTCAATTCGCAAGCCAGGGATTTTCTGAAATCTAACTCACCACAGTTCACTACAGAACCTACACCCAGAACCTGACGAGTTAAAAATGTTTCCTGTACGGCAAACAAATGAAAAAGCCTCACACAGTCACAGTAACGACTGTGCAGCTCTTTGAAATGAATATCTATTCTGATTATACACACACACACTGAATTATTCATTGGAATCCATGCTGCATTATAATATACTGTCAAATCACATACACAAAACAAGCTTATTATTTGTCAGTCCTCCAAAACCCAGGTGTCTCTTTGCACTTTGTATACAAAGTAAAAAAAAATGCAGTTCTTTCATCTGTTGCGATCAGATCAGCAGTTTATAACGTGACACCACAAAGACCATCCGAAGCAATAATTAGTTCAACGTAGAGAGAGGAAATACCACCGACGCATTTTTGAACACTTTATTGTGAATATGTTGTTTATTTCCTGTTTTATTTATTCACGAGAACATAAGTCAGCAGAACACAGCAAAGCGAGATAGTAAAGAGCTCCATTAAAGGGCTGAAAAAGCTTTTGTGTTTGATGGATTAACTCGTGGAGCTAGCTGCAAATGAATGCTCAATAAATTATGGATGCCTTTGTATGTATAGCTGGTAATATGCAATGCTATCTAAAAAAAAAGTGGTCAGTACTAAACTGAAACACGGTGTTGACACGGCTTGTAGTAATGGAAATCTATAGTTTGAGGGCTTGTGTCAGTCTTGTGCAGAGAGAACAGCTGAGAAGAGTTTCTTTTTAAGGCAGGTCCTGAAATACGATCACCCAGAGCAGACTGACCTGCGGGCTGCACAAATCAAGCGCTAAACTTGAAATCCTTTTTAGAAATCCTGGCTACAGTTTGGATGGTGTTTGCCTCCTGTTATGTATGCTATGCACTTCTCTGACTTAGCATAGCTACATGACCGTGCTCTTTTACATTTCACAGGACTACACGCTGACTATGTACTTCCAGCAGTATTGGAGAGATAAGAGGCTGGCTTATGCAGGGATCCCTCTCAACCTGACACTAGACAACAGAGTAGCAGACCAGCTCTGGGTCCCAGACACCTACTTTCTCAATGACAAGAAGTCCTTTGTGCATGGTGTCACAGTAAAGAACCGGATGATTCGACTTCACCCGGATGGCACTGTTCTCTACGGCCTCAGGTAAGAACTGCTGTTTAGCTTGACCTCTCAGGGTAGGCTTGTATTCTTTATTCATCAGTTTATACGAGCTTCAGTTTTCTTCCCATCTTGAAAAAAATATCTCTGTGAGACCAACATTTAAAGTGGGGCTCCTCAATTGAGGGGAGGCTGGATTTTCAAGTGCAGTAATTCCACCAGATTCTGGGTGTTTTTAACCAAGTATTATTTGCAACCGGCCTTTATTTCAGCCACTGTTGAAAAAGGAAAACTGTTGTTTTAACCGCAGGAATTTATATTAGCCGGTCAAGTTCTGTTCTCAGCTCTTTGGAGAGTAGCAGTATGACTCCAGCACAGAGCAGAGCTGCATCAGTGACAGCAGATATGACGTTAAGTCAGAAACAGCATGAAAAGAAGCAGCTGGGGTGGGTTGTGCAGTGGCTTGCACATGCACCGTATAAGAGATTGGATTTGTAGGATTTCAGTGGCTGAACCACTGAGATCAGCTCATATGCTGGGATCAATTTCTTCATGCTGATTCTGTCATGTTTCTAATAATATAAGAATTTGTCAGTTATTTCACATTAGTAACATATTGGCTGTGGACAAAGACTTAGAGGTCATTTTTCTTGTTAATATTCATACATGATAGGCTTCCTCTCATAATATACATAATACTCTCTGCAATTAATTACCAATCCATCTCCGGTGCTTATTGGCTGCATCTGGCTTTTACACTATCGCATAGCTCTCCAAACTGCCCAAGATTCATGAAGTGGCAAAAAGCTTTATTTGTTTTGTTGAAGCAATTTAAGCTGCAGTTCAACACAATTTAATGCTAATGCAGGAAGTCGCATCTCATAACTGCTGTCATACGTTTGTTTGGACTAACTCAGAATTGGATCCTCAGTGTAAATGTGCAAGTCTGAAGAGTCTGGAAATGAGAGTGGAAGTAATTGGCAGGAAGTTTGTTTTTCTTCCTTTAATCAATTAATAATAAAAATGGATGCCATTTGCATCTTCCTCAGATGGAACGCATTTCTCCTAACCATCCTCTGCTCTAACAGCTGTCCTGAATCTAAAACGAGGTCAACTCTCTTTTGTTCCTCTTTTGACTCAGAATCACGACGACGGCCGCCTGCATGATGGATCTGAGGCGATACCCGCTGGACGAGCAGAATTGCACTCTGGAAATTGAGAGTTGTAAGTTTAAGCCCTGCATCTTGTGCTTTGTAAAGAAATACAGCAGACAGCCCGACTTTTTTCATCACTTAAAAATATGAACAGCGCCGTAATTCTCATAAAAAATGTTCAGTCATCGGGTGGAGACAAAAACTGCACAGGCTGCTGAATTGCTCTGGATTTATTAATCTGTCATATCCCAGTGAGATTGCTCGCTGCACCCTCTCCAGTTAAACGACTTCGTCTGCACGGAGAGGTTCTGAGCTGAGCAGACAGTGATTTCCATAGTGGAGCACCGTAATGATTAGTCCAGCTTCATCAGTCTAGATGACGTGTTCGGCTGTCCGTGCTGCCATAAAACTGTTGGCGGTCATGGATCTCATGCATTTGGTATCAGCCTGTCTGTCTGCACTGACACACATCCCCATGAAGATTCACATCTCATGCAATCAGCACTTACAGGATCTGTGTGATTCATGAGACTTACTCTAAATCAGTTACAGCTACCGGGCGTCCTGATTTCTCTTAAGGATATAAAAATACATCCAGTGAAATGAGACAGATTCACTTTTCAGAGCTTTTCCACTGTTAAGGACACATCATGTGACTTGTTTTCTTGCAGATGGTTACACAACAGATGATATAGAGTTTTACTGGAAAGGAGGAGAAACTGCTGTGACCGGGGTAAAACGCATTGAGCTCCCTCAGTTCTCCATAGTGGACTACAAACTGGTTTCCAGGAATGTAGTCTTCTCCACAGGCAAGTTATGGCACTCACATTTTTAATGTTTCTTCTTGAATCCATGAAAGAACATTTTAGAGGGTGCATGCTCGTGTTCAGTTGACATCACCAGAAATCAGTTCAGATCTGTTGTCCCTGATTAAAGTGTTAAATAACCTCAGTGAAAATAGCTTACAACTGAGATAAAAACACCTTACCTTGTATTAAGAGTTTGGCACAACGTGTGCTCAGCAAACAATGTAAAAGCAGCACGTCTCACACGCCTCCATCAAGATGCATTCAGATGCATTCTTGCACTTCATCCAATAATCAGTGATTCCAGATTAAAACAGAAGAATAAGACTTTAAAACATGTGCAGCGTCACAGATGAATCTGTCACCTGAACTGCAGAGATGTAAGACTCTGCCGAGGTTGTGTTGTGTTACCTGTCGTCAATCTTGAGACGTCCCAGTATATTAATTCATGACTGGCTGTTTTTTTCGGTGCATACTATAAAACTGCTGCTTTAAAACTAGATTGAGCTGCACACTGCTGCAGAAGGACTGCTTGCTTCCTCCCATAGGTGGAAGTGGGTGTTTGCAGGTTCTGCTGCCTACTAAACACATACCTGTTTAAAATGATCCTCCAGTTTGTAACTCTGGCTGAAGACACACAGAGTGCAGGTTGAGAATTTGGAACTAAACTAAGTCTGACATGAGAATGTCTGCAGTCTCCCATGATGCATTTGATTACACTTAGACAAGAACCTGGACTGTCTATTTAGTTCAAACATGCCTGTAAAGGTACAGTGGGTGAAGGGTCTTAGTGCTACTAATGGGCCTAAAAAAGTAGAAAATAACCTGCTTTTTGTGGTGTTGACTCACGTTTCTTTTTATGTATCGGAGCCGAGTCAGGATGATAAACTGTCCTTCGTGCAATGACCAGATCTGTTAAACTTTATATTCCCATTGCTTGAAATTAAGAGATGCACTGAGCTTCCTTAAGTGCAATATTTGTATCATACCTCCATTTTGTTCTTGATGCTGTTGATAAAGAATGGGGGCTGTTGCATACAGCAAAACAGTGATTATCCTCACTGCTGAATTAATGACATGTAGGATGGCTACTGTCCGAGCGTTTCTATACAGATAATGTAGAGAAACCTATTAGAGCTCATTAGGATCACTGTCACATTCTGATACAATAAACTCTAATAAATGGAGTGTCTGCAGATGCTTTTAACTTATTCTCAACATCCTCTCATTGTGTGTGTGTGCCTGTGTGTGTGTGCGCGCGTGTGTTTTAAATTATCATTATCTGTACATATACACTGTGTGTTTGTGTACAAATACTTTTATGTAGAAATCTCTGTCTAGGTTTTGAGATATTTAAAAATTAATATACATATAACCTTTTAAGAATGTGCACACATATTGGCACATAACTTTTACCCCTCAGCCGTAAAAGGCTGATGGGGTATTGTTGTCACTCTGTGACTGGTGGGTGGGTGGGGGACATGGACCCCTAGGTTTGTAAATGCAATAACTTGAGAATGTGGCAATGTAGGATTGTCAAATAGGTGCCGTTGGTGCATGTACTAAAAATCTTCGATAAGTCTGAATCTCAGTGATGACCTCAAGGTCAGAGGTTATGTTTTCTGAAAATCTTGTGAATGAGATCACTTGAGAACAAGGCGATGTAGAATTTTGAAATCGATACCAGAGGTGTGTCTGTCTTGATGCATGCTCAGTTATCCAGATAAATTCCCCAACTCTCTGGGAATGGTACTCATGGCCATTGATCAGTTGTCATTGATCAATGGTCTTAAATCAGTGCTTGTTGATTGATCGTCATGACAATTTACATATTAATGATCTAGAAGCTGACTTCACAGCCCGTTGTTCGTCAGTGGTGCTAGTTCAGTCATTATGCAAATATACTGTTTATAAGGTCGGGGAAACCTGCAGTCAGCTGAGACCGAAGAAGTCACTTGGATGAGTGACAAAATGTTTCTCCTGCTGAAAATGCAACGTCCAGATGAACAGAATCAACTTTTTGGCACAAGTCTGTCTACTAGGAGCCTTTACATTTACAAAGTTTTGTGCACATTCTCAGATACTTATTTTGTTATAAAACTAAACAGAATCAATTGTGGTGAGAAAATTATCCTGGTATCAAAATGAAGGAAAAAAAGGAGACTTTACTTTAAGCAGCCATGGTGATATGCGCCTTGAGAGTTTACCCAGAATGCACTTGTTGTCGCTTACTCCGTGAATTACTGGAAATGTATCAAACATCCAAGGTCACCAATACTTGTCTCTGTCCCTCTACATCGAGGACACCAAACTTTTGTAGTTTCTTTAAACTATGACACATCCCAAAATATCGATGCTCACAGTTGGTTATAGAACAAAATCACACTGAACAGCAGCAAAAGATTTTGTCTTCATGTTGTGACACGTGGAGTGCGTGTAGAATTGCAGTTTTTAACAGCTTAAATGTGTTGTTCAACCCTGAAAATGTGGATATGTCCGAGTACTTATGAAGTTTGGAGGGCTCAAAAATGCTGGGAGAAATAACAAATTAAAAAGCTCCAAACTTCAACCCACCCCATCCCCCTGAACCCCCTAATCTTTGTCTAAGATTAAGGGAACAAACTAAGAAACTGAGTACTTTATATTTAAATATACATTCATAGGGACTTGTAAATAATGACAACTACTTTTACTCATGAACAGTTTTCATCGACTCTGATATTATATGAAATTCTTAATGGAAACATGCAAACCATTCTCTAATAAGTCCTTTTTCACTCATGCACAGCAACCCTGAGATTTTCATGATACTACCTGGTTGAGCTGTATGTGAAAACCTAAATGTCCAAGTTGGAGCAGATATTAAATGTCTTTAATTTGCCAGATCCCAAGTATAAAGTCTAAGGGTTGGTATATTTTTGTCCTGCTTGTAACGGTCCTGAGCAAGTGGGCTTCACGTGTCCTGTCTCCGGCACCCTTTTCCCCAAAGTTTTGTTTGTTTGCATCATGTGAGAATGTGGACAGTGTCTCGTTTTTGCCTGCAGTTCACGTGTAAATACAGTTGATGAGCTCATCACCACAGAAACCAAATCAAAGTGGAAGGCATCCCCATGTCTCTCCTGAATTATAGAGGCCTGATTTTTACCTGATGTGTTGTCCTGCAGGTGCCTACCCTCGACTGTCTCTGAGCTTCAAGCTGAAGCGAAACATCGGATACTTCATCCTGCAGACGTACATGCCCTCCATCCTCATCACCATCTTGTCCTGGGTGTCGTTCTGGATAAATTATGACGCCTCAGCTGCCAGAGTTGCATTAGGTATGATTTTTCCAATGCAGTGAGTTGACCTCTGGACTGTAGTTTAATCTACACGCACTCTGTGTTTTCTAAGACTTGTGAACAGTGACCAGCTCTGTGCCAAAGCTGGAAACCAGAAAGTAACACTAAACTGTGACATTATCAAAGTGGCGATTCTGTAATTAGAGGATGGATTTGTGACTGGTTATTTTACATCAACATTATGCATTCAGTATCCATCCGTCTGACTTATAAATGTGTCAAATGTAGGACCAGATGAATCTTGACAGCGAAAATATTGAAAGAATTGGCTTGTGTGGGAATGAAAAATTGGTTTGTTTAAAGAATATTTATGTAAAAGAAAGCATTCACAAAGATTCTGTAGTAGCACTAACAAAGAAGAATAGTCCTGGTGAGACATTATGCATTCAAAACTAAACTGGTGAGTTCCTCCCACGTGCCACATTTGAACAGATAAACAACAGATTCAAGAAGAACAAATAATCACAGCTGTGCGTTTCCTTCACTCTGTTTGAAGCCTCTGCATTGTGGTGTAATAGGAGACTCAACTGGATCTCAAGACTCACACTTTCCACCGGCTTCTAGGGCTGAAACCGTTCACCGTTGTATAACACCATACCTCCCTAACTGCATTGATCGCTGCTAGAATATTTGCCTTAATGGAAATCCTCAATCAGCTTTGGTGCACTCTCAGTCAAGTCTGCGTAAAGAAGAGCACATTAACGTACCAATAATAAAATCTCACTTGAGCATACGCTGTGATTAGATGAATGTAGTATATCTTAGGAAGTCTGGTGGGAAGCTGGATTTGGAAGCCCCTGTGCTGGCTCAGACCTCGTCATTTAACGCACGAGTCGGCTCACTCCGCCGTAACGCCTCCTCGTTGAGAAGACTGCTGTCTGGGACGCTGTCAGATCAATGCAAGTTAGAAAGCATCCCTACTCCTGTGCTTTACAAAATCAATCAGCGGTGATTCATTACAGGTCTCCATTCTCTTTGGTGGGTGGTGTGAATATCCTGAGCAAAACCAAATTAGCTGGGCTACTTAACAGGCTTCATACATGAGGAGCGGAAAAACATGTCTGAAGCGTATGGAGTTTTATGAGTCATTCAGAAAGGTGTAGTAAAATATATATACTTTTAATGCAAAAAGATATGCACATCCCAGAAGGATATACACATTTTTTTTTAAAAAATTCTCAAACAGTCCAGACCATTTGAAAAATGGTAAAAAAAAAAAAAAAAAAAATCATATTTTGCATGGTTGGATCTTAACAAGGTTCCAAGTAGAGCTTCAACATGCAACAAGAAGAAATGGGAGTGAAATAAAAAAAAATTGAGCATGCAATTTATTGAAAACAACGCTTAAACTGAAACAGGCTGTTTTACAGCTGATTAAATGTTTAGGACCACACCTCCGAAAAAAATACCCTGTAAACCCCCCAAAACAGAAATCAAAGTTCCAAACAGGATCTCAGTAATAAGTAGCTCCACCATTATTGTTGATCACTTTAAAAATCTGTTGCGGCATGCTTGATGTGAGCGTTTCCACAAAGTGACTGGGAACATTTCTGGAAGTGGTGAAGACGGCCGCACGAATGACATCTACTGTCTGGAACTCCATTGTCCATTTTTGTAAACTTCTCTTGCCATCCATCCCTAAAGGTTTTTAATGGGATTTAGATCTGTGGCCGTTGTGTCCTGTTGAAAAACCCAGGCGGTACCACACAGACGATGGCCCTCACTCATGAGGGATGCTCTCTTCAACATCTGGACATAGCCAGTGGCCGTTTGACGCCCCTGCACCTCCTGAAGCTCCACTGAAGAAAAAAAGCACCCCAGACCATTATGGCGCCCCCTCCATTGTGGCACGTAAAAAACATCTCAGGTGGGATCTCCCTTTCATACCAGTTACGTTGGAAACCATCAGGACCATCAAGGTCACGTTTTTTCTCATCAGACAATAAAACTTTCTTCCACCTTTCGATGTCCCATGTTTGATGCTCTCTTGCAAAGTCCAAATGGTCAGTTCTGTGGCATTTAAGGAGATGAGGTCTTTGAAGACGTATTTTGTTTTTGAAGCCCTTCAGTCTCAGATGCCGTTTGATGGTTATGGGGCTGCAGTCGACACCAGTAACGGCCTTAATTTGGGTTGAGGATTGTCCAGGGCTTAACGGACAGCCAATTAGATCCTCTGGCTCAGTGCTGATGAAATTTTGACTTTTTGTTCCATCACTCTCAGGATCATTTAAGCAATTCCAAATGACTGTCTTACTGTGTCCTACCTCAGCAGTGATGCCGCACTGCCAGAGACCCTACTTATGCAGTTCAACAACCCGACCATGTTCAAAAAAGGAAACATTTTCTTGCCTTTGTGAACAGATCATCATGACAGTGTTACTACATGTCAGAAAATGACAATGAATCCACATTTTTGCACAGATTTGGCTTTTTAAAGGCATGTGGTGCTAAACTTTTGATCAGCTGTAAAACAGCATGTTGCAGTTGAAGCGTTGTTTTCAATAAATTGCATGCTCAAAAAGATGTTATGTCTCACTTCCACTTGAAGCTCTACTTGGAACCTTGTTAAGATCCAAACATGCAAAATATGATTGTTTGCCATTTTTCAAGGGATCTTAAACTTTTGATCGGGTCTATTTTAGCCAGTTTTTTGGGATTTAACACCAGAACTAGAGCTCAGTTGAGCAAACACAGGATTTTAAAATCATCTGTTCAAATTACACTCCTGTTTTGCCACATTTTATAGTTTATTAGGGGAAGATGCCATCTTGAGGAGTCCAGTGATGTAAATATTTTTTTTCACCATTACTTTCCTACCCCTGTGACATGAACAATAGTGTACAGCAAGTGTTATCATCTTGTATGATTATCACTTCTTATTTTGTCCATCTACTTTTACCTGCTGTGTTCTCGGGGACAGCACTGCGCAGTATTTCAAGGGGTTTGTTGAGTAACCATCTCCTCTGAGCTCTCAGAGTGTTCAGAATCTTGCTCGTCCCTTTGTTATGCAGAAATCGATGCCATGTACCCACTGGCGCTCTTGACTCCCCCACACACTCCATACAGTGCAACATTTTTTGTTTTAATTATGTAAGCCTGAATCGACAGAAATAGACACACCGTCCAGGTCGGTGAGCTTTCATGGAGACACAGAGCATTACTGTAGATGGCGCAAACTACTGAGAGAGTTTACGGTGTGTTTGTTGAGTCTGTTCGCTTGTCATGTGAGTTGTAATTCATCCAAGTTCAGAATATTCAACATCACCCAAACAGACGACTTTTAGCTTCTCAGAAAACAAAAAATCGTGTTCATGGTATTCTTCTGGATATGGTCATTTTAGAGATCGGTTCTCAGCCCTCCTTTAGTACTGTGGAAACTGATTTTTTTTTTCTTCCAGGGATCACCACTGTGCTGACCATGACAACCATCAACACTCATTTGAGGGAGACGTTGCCCAAAATCCCCTACGTCAAAGCCATAGACATGTACCTGATGGGCTGCTTCGTGTTCGTCTTCCTGGCTCTGCTGGAATATGCCTTTGTCAACTACATCTTCTTTGGCCGAGGTCCTCAGATGCAGAAAAAGCTGGCCGAAAGGGCGCAGAAGGCAAATAATGACCGCAGTAAATTTGACAGGCCCAAGGTGAGAATTATTTCCAAACACCAAGAAGGTTCATAAAAAACAACTGCGGTGTTTCTTTTAACAAGCAAGGCTGAAATTTAACAACTTTTAGTGCTTATAGCTGTTAAATCAACCATGTGGAGCAATTCTCCTCGGACATCACACAAATATACACGAATTAGCCGTTACATTAAAACCGCTGCTGGGAAATGTCACCATGCAGCATTGTTACAATAATGATAATGAACATTATTGCAGTAATTCATCTGTAGTCATTATGTTTTGGCTCTTCGGTGCCCCGAGATGCAGCGCTATCGTGATTCAGGTTGTTTTTTTTGTGGATTCCATTTCAAGCAGTGATTTATTTAAATAGGCGTCATCACTATCTGAAAGTTACCTATTTAACTGTGTGGGAGTATCTCTAGCTGCTAACTGCAATAAGAAGACCAGTCGTACAGCAGTTTGTGTGAAAAGAATCCGAATTCTGTCTTGATCTTTGACTCCAGTAAACATTTTTACAGTCTTAATTCTCAGGTCAAGTATTCCTTGAAACTCTGTATTTGAACTGGAACATGTAGAGGATTAATCAGGGTGTGCTTTAGGATGTGTCTGCCTTGTTACTGATTGGTCACAAACCAGTGGCCATGCGTTCAGATCCACCCCTAGCAGTACTGTAGATGACGTCATGTTTATCCGTCTATTAACGGCAGCAAAAGTTGTGCTTCGAATACCCTTTAAATATGGGTAACTCTATATAAAAACCCATCTCTGAAAAGATTCCCACCTGAACCCTGAGAGTCATTTGTGCACATTTAGCTTTAGCATATTTAATGAAGCCATATATCTCATACTATGAATGTATTCAGACTTTAAGCTCCTCAGAGATTTTACACCATTTTCCTCATAATTTCATTAATTCAGACATTTTCACCCAAATCAGCTCTAAGTACAAAGCCAAAACCTCAGCTTTAGTTGAAACAAGCACTGGGGTTGATAACTCACTGAAGAAACCTTCACAAACTGCATTCTGGCTTAACACCATGACTTTCAATAGCCTGTGGAATTTCTGGCTGATCAGAACAGTTTACACCATGAAAGATCTCCTTTTTACCTACATTTGATGCCAGGATGATCTTCAAATCAAGGATAAAGATGAGCCGATTCTGAGGGATAAGGTGGGAGACAGCGATCTTTAATGTGACTGGATCGATACATCCTACAGATGTTTTTTTTAATTAATCATCAGTCACAGCTTTAACCAGTCCACACTGAGTGACTTTCTGACTCCTGACTCCGATGTTCTGTGAGCATCTTAGGTGACCGAATCTCAGACAAAAGGGTTTGTGTTTGTCTTTTTCCTGGCTAGTCCATTCTGGAAGGAGGCAATTGCAAGTCTTCGTCTCTTAAACTGTCCAATCAGGTACAAGGGCGTCGTCACTCACGACGGGTGAGTGTCTGTCACTGCCTGTTGTGTTACATCTGTGAAACCTCTGGCTGAAACTTTGCTGCTGCAGTGCAAAGTTTGACCTCATTTAACAAAGTAACACGTCATCACAGCCATTTCTCTAAACATCTCACCGTACGAGTACATTCTGCTTAGCCCGCCTTTCCCACTGTCGTATTTTTGCCCTTTTTTAATGTCTTTATATGTCTGTGTTGCTAACATGCTATCCAGTAAGTGCAATCAAACCATTCCAACCATCATTAATGTCATTAGGCGAATACCTTTACACTGCACTAATTCGGTGGCGCATAGAAAACATGAAAAATCACGAGTTACATTTTAAATTAGTTTACAGGATTTAGCAGTCAGGCGTATCCTTGTTGTCCTGTGGTCTATTTGACCATGAATCATGTAGAAATATTCCTTTTTTTGGTTAAGAATTGTATGAGGACTGGAGAGAGTTTTTATCCACTCTCTGCAGTTTGTTAAAAGAGTCCGTGTAACACAGACCTGAGCTCATTTTTAGACACAGTGTATGTCAGGTCCGAGGTTGATCTGTGAAACCACAGCCAAAAAAATAAGAAGACAAATATTCACTTTTTCACCTCCTCTCATGCCTTGTGGTCACCTTTTTATATCTGTGTTCATCCTGTGCCTCAACTGGTCTGAATGATATATCTGTTTTTGTGTGGGAAGCAATAGTTGTCACTACATTAGTATTAAAGCCGGCCAGTCCAACCTTGAGCTGATTTGTGAGAAGACGTTTAATTTTGGGACAGAAAAACCTGCCTTTGAAGGTCGCTCTGGTTCCCAGGCTGTAAACTGTCAGCCTGCGAGAGGAGACCGACCCCGGGGAACCGACGCGTGCTGCACATGTGTCGTCAGTCGCTGTAGCCTGTTTTAAACATTGCTGCTGTTTGTCGGTCCTAGGTCGACTCCCAGGGGAACATTTTGCTGACAACCTTGGAGATCCACAACGAGGTGGGAGGGAACGAGATAACAACCAGTCTGAGCGAGACCCACAACTCGTCCTCCATGGTCTTCGACAACTCAGCTATCCAGTACAGAAAGCCAAGCGGGTCACGCAGCCTGGACAGGAACGCACATCTTAAGAAAACCCGTCTACGAAGACGGTCCTCGCAGCTCAAAATCAAAATCCCAGACCTCACTGATGTGAATGCCATCGACAGATGGTCACGGATTATATTCCCCTCTGCCTTCTCCCTCTTCAACCTCATCTATTGGCTTTATTATGTTCATTAATGCACTGTGTTTTTTTAAGCCCATGTGATTCTGGTTTATGACTGAGAGAAGCCTTGTGTGGCCGACCCGACACGGTAACGTCCTGAACGCTTTTTTAACATGATACGTGCAGAAAGAATCATGCACAGCCACAAGGATTTACATGCAGAACATGCATCTTACAAAGACTTGCATGTGAAGTCAGCCCTGTGATCACCTGCGACTCTATCACACAAACTGAAAAACACTTTTGCAGCACTGCATCTCCAAAAGATGATTTAAGTTGGTTTCGATGAGCTGCTGAAACCTTCCCCTATAATTTCAGTATAACATGTGGCCACACTATTAAATTTAATCGTAAAGGTTTGTAGTATTATGACAGCGCTAGCCTTCCTTATATCTGCACATGGACAAAGGCGGACCTGTAAGATCCCATGCACCCAGACTAAACAGACTTTGCCCAGGCGGGAAATTATTTGGTATGAAATCAGCCATAAAGGAATAGTTGTGATATTTTGGGAAATGTGATATTACAAAAGCCTAGTTGAGATAAAATGACATTAAAACAATAAGGCTGCGTCCAGTTTTGTTATTTTTCACGATGCCCTTTGTTTGTCGTATTATATACATCCAGCATACCCCTTTTCCTTACAATTGTGCACTTTTGTTTCTCCCAAAATGCCAAAGCTCGTTAAGTGTTTAGTTCCAGTTGCTTCAAGACGATAGAAACAGAGTCTGTGGTCAACAAGCTCAATCTAGAAGTTGTACCAAGGTTACAGGAGCTGGACCGTGTGTTGTTGTCCCTGTGCCGTTGTTCAAATGTTCCCTAGACTTGAGATCATTTGGTTTCAGTTCAAATTGTATTTAAATTTAATGGAAATACTACTTTCTTAAAAAGTTCAGTAAGTTTTTGCTGATCCTACTGACCAAAATCTTTGTTAGCATTTCTGCTAATCAAATAGTTTAATGCTATGCTCATTTCTATCCTGTAAGTTCTTGTTGATGATGGAAAGTAACTATAACACGTTACTCTATGATATCAAAACAGAGCCATGTCTTTGCAGTCGGGAACAAGAATGACCTTCCTGACACAACATGTAGTATTTCTGTAAAAGTAGAGTTAGGATTATCGCATGTCATTGATGATGACACAGAAAGTTAAGTATAAATACCAATATCCAATCAACTTAGCTTAATTTTCAGAACCCAATTTTAAATAACGGGAATAGAACCAGTACTGCATTTTAGAAATAACTTTATTTTCTCATTTAGTGCCATGAATGAAAGGTTTTTAAAAGGTTGGAAGAACTAGCCCTAATCGTATTTCTGATGCTAACATATCATGCCACTTCAACCACTGCAATAAAATTGTCATTTTAACATTTTTGTGTGAACAAATTAGGTCATGAGTGATGTTTTGTGTTACTCTGTGGGCTTTTGAGGCTAGTACATGGATTATTTTCATATTTGTTCAAAGCAATGCTAGCAATTTACCGCTAAGCTAGGCTAATCCTCTAAAGAAAATGCAAAAATAAAAGGACTTCCCAAAATATCAAACTATTTTATCAACGTGTGCATTTACACATTTTCAAAATGCCATATTTCCGACAAAAACTGGAGAGATTGTGTGACCTTAGTACAAAGGTTTCCAGGCTTTTGTAGTGATTTTTTTTATCGAGGAATGTATTAGAACAGTTTACATCGTCCCACTATTTTTGTCACGTTGCTTTCTGTTGATTTTGTGAAACACGTACATAATACAGCACAATCCATAACTTCCTTGTTTGTTTCAGACTGCATGTTGTACTGAGGACTGAGTCGTGGCTGCAGATCCCGACCCTCTGGGGATTTGATGTACATACTGTAACTGTGCACATTTTCTCTCAGCTCACAGTAATTACATGGCTATGTTGTCAACGGTGTTTTGCTCAGTGATTTCTGGCCTCGCTGTTCTGTTTTTGTTAGTCTTTACACAAACTTATCATTTCCTTTTTGTGACAGTAAATATAAAAACACAATATCAGTTCGTTATCATTTCCATTTTTTCCTAAAGGTAGAGCACGTGAAGTCCTGTTAAGTGAAGGAGGAACTGATGGGAGGTGTGTAGCGTCTCCTAAACAACCATTCCTGCCAGACACAGCTTACAACATGCCATCTGACTGCTTGCTTGAGCAACTCGCAGCGCGTAGGAGTGACACCACCTGTCAGTAATCCTCGCAGCTCGGTGACATCCATGCGCACCGGCCTCACGGAGCCCAAAATCAAGAACGAATCGCACATAACGAACGCTTTCTCAATGGGCTTCGCATTTTTTTTAAACACTTTGCTTGATGATCTGTTTCTGCAGACACTGCAGCTTTTTCCATGAAGTGCTCCACCTTCAAAGTCTTAATGGGTCAGGAAGATCGGGGCAGGAAATGGTACATATTTTTGGCATTTGCTAAATAAATCAAAACATTTTAATTCATAATTTTTGGTCCGAGCACTATAAATATCCCTGCTACGCAAACACAATCCGCTGCCAGGATTAACCCTTGCTGTGCAATTACATTACAGACATTATAATATAGATTTTATATCTTTTTATCTCTCTCAAGGATATCCATTCCTATTTAACCATCCATCTACTATGAATGGAAAGATCAATACACATCTGGAGAGATATAAGTAGATTTTTGTGTTTGTCTTTTTCCATCTTTGAGAGATGGATAAAAGCATCTGTGTGGATATCTGTCTGTCTGTGCCATGAACAGAAGGTATTTTTAGCCATCCTTCTATATTGTACCCTATATGGTACCCTGTTGAAATTTTACCTTTGTGTCCAATATGTGAGCCCAAGTAAGAGTAAATACACATCAGCGATCATTATTGACAAGACACTGTGCCAAAAAATGAAAACTTGATTGTATTCATGCATATTTATGCAAATATCATGGTACACTGTGGTGGACTTTGCCTGCCGTATAGTTTTTCCTCAAGCTTAGCTAACAACTGAATTGCAATAGCGTTCCCACCTTAAATAAATTAGTGACGTTTTCTTGGAAATTAGGAACATATGTTTTCATTAACTGTTTTTTAATAAGTTACTGTTATATGTGTGATGAAAGTAACAGTATACTCATTGTTTTTGGGTCACATTTAGACATTTAAGTTTAAATATTATATTGAATATTGTACTCATAAATATACACTGATTAGTGTTTAATTACATCTTTCAACAAATTGATGCTTTCTCACAAACTGAGAATTAATCCATTAAACATAAATACGAGCGGAAGCTGGTTTGTGGAAGTCGTCACATGGCCCTGCCATCTTGAATACAGTAGCCGAGGTGGACATCACAGTTCCACTTGATCACGTTTTATGTATCGCTGGAGATCAAACACATACGTAAGAACAGAGAAGAGAACGCGAAGGCATTCTTGTGCTTTAGAACCAAATTTTAATTCATATCAGCAAGATATGAGAAGAAGGAGAAGACTAACTCGGTCACGGCATCAACCGTCCCCTTTTCTCAGATTAGCAAACAAGCAAGCAATTTATATAGCACTTTCAGAAACAAAGTGCTGTACACTTGACAAACAAAAAATGATAAGCATATTAAATTACATTTTAAAAGGCTGGGAGGGGGCTGTCTAGTGTGCAGGGGCAGGTTATTCTGAGTTCCCTCTTGGACCCGGGTACCTCCAGGAGCAGCTTGTCAGCTGACCTGAGAAACCAGGGGGCGTCAGATTCATTTAAAAAACAAACATAAGAATTTTAAAATGACCTCTAAGATATACAGGCAGCCAATGTGGTGAAGCCAGGATGGGAGTTATGTGCTCTCTTTTGCGAGTTTCTGTTAAAAGTCGTGCAGCAGCATTTTGAACCATTAGCAACAGTACAACAAGTAAAGAGCAGTGTGCTTGGAGTTTAACCCCTTTTGGCAAGCTTATTTTCTCTAAGTATAATGTAAGTTTAAAATATGTGTGTGTTTACATTTCTTGCTCAGTGCAGCCAACATGATTTAATGACTTGGGTGAAAGCTGCCAGTTATTAGACCGTTGATGGTTAAAACTTTTCTGGATGAATGTGTGGAGGCTCGTTCTAGCCATAAAGCCTAGCTGTCCTCACCACTGTAACCCTTATATTTGTGCCATCTGAGAGTGAAAGGTGGACAGATCTGAGACCTGTTTTCTGTTTTGCTAAAGATGATGTAGTGACTACAGTTTGGTCCTGCAGGTGTTACAGCAGGTAAAATCCATGCAAATAATGAGAGAATTGATTATTTCTGATACAAAGTTAACTCTCAGTGGCCTGAGAGGTCAAACACAGTGCAAGAAAAGTCCAGCGGTGACTAAAGCAAACATGTAACTACAGAATTATATGAATCTAGTGATTTTTTTTTTTTTTTTTTTAAATCCCTCTCAGCAACAATGAATCCTCCATTTCTGTTCAGTCACATTATTGTCTCCCTGTTCAGCTCTGTGTCGACGCCTGGACACAGATGTAGGGTTAAAAGGGTTAAAAAGGATGTTTTATTTGAAGTATTTCTTTGAGTCAATTTTTGGGATTGTAGACAGGCGATTGTCACAGGTTTCTTTTTCCCTTCCAAAATTCTCCTAAATGAGTTTTCTCTTGACGGCAGCAGGTGTCTGAACGAAGGAGCCCATGGTGAGTAAACCAGACTGTGCCTACTGCAAGATCCACACATGTTTACCACATGCAGCATAACATTCCGGCATTGATTGGATGGAAACACCAGCGTCTTATAGTGGAGGCCCAATCAGCCCAACAGTGTGCAGGTGCGTAATAAGGAATGTCTTCCAGGTGTGTGATTAGCAGGGCAGAGATCCCTAGAAAAAACTGCAACAAAAGCGTGCACACACACTCTCACTCACTCAGACAGGGAAGAGAAAAAGGGAAAGGTGAGTCTGTCCAGGAGGACATGGACAAACTGCTTATGTTGTTTTTGTTTCTTTTTTTCCACTTCTTTTGTGTTTTGTGAACTAGCAGCATTTTTCTGTTAGCTGGTGTTTTCTTAGGTTGATGTTCTTTCTGGGCCACCGTACAATGAAGCTCGTTGTAGCCACGTTGGCTGGCTAATTAACCGTCATATTTTGCTCTTATATATTACTTATGTATTTACTATTGTATATACATTTGGATGTAGATGAATTGACCGAAGTACAACATCTGCGTTTAAAGAAGTGAAATATTACAAACTACTGTAAAACTGAAATTTGGTATTTTTAAAGTGTTTGAAATTGAGAGCATTTTACCAGGTAATGTATTGTGCTTCATCAACCTGTCAATATCTGTTAGCCATACTGTTTTAATGGATGGTCTCAAGTACCTACGTCATGTTTTGTTGTGTGTGGTTTTTTGTTTTTTTTACATCATGCTTAGGCTATTAATAATTTATGCTTGGACTTAAAATGTGATTGTAACTATATTTAAGTCTGCACAGTCTCTTGAAATGGTTTTTAAACCATCACATGACCTGGCAAACCTTTTCTTCCATTTGGACATCATCTAAAAATGATGTTAGCAAAAAAATGGCAAGTTGTGTAGAGCGCTTTGAGTGCCCAGAGTAGAAAAGCGCTGCATATGAACCAACCGATTTACCATTAGTTGTTTAAAATATTAAAGACCGTTCAGAATTACTCAATATTTTAAATATTAAGTACTTAGAGTTTTTATTTTGTCATGTAAACTTGCATGCATGTCTCTGGACTGTGGGAGGAAGTTGGAGTACCTGAAGAGAACCCCGTGGGGGGGAAAAATACAAACACCACACGGAAAAGCCCCAGCAGGTGGACTTCTTGCTGTGACAGTACTAACCAACACACACACACGCGAACGATAGTCCAAAAAAACAAGTATGATGATAAAGTTTACTTTCTTTCCTTATATGTCAGTGTAAACTTGTCCAAACTGACCAAAAAACAGACCAGAATCACATATTGGTGCAGCTGTTTTGCACTTAAACATGCACCTATGAGTCTGTGACTGTGAATTGCTCCTATCCTGCATTTACCATCAGATAAAGGGCACATATTTTCATGTATAACAACATATTCACAAACAATATGCAGCATGTGGTTTGTTTATTTCCTGCTGCAGTGCAATAAATGATCTTCAGCAGCCGTGGATTTCATAAGCCAAGCTAGAAAAGGCCATTTTCCTGCGGGACCTCATCAGCAGAAATAAGACAAACAGCCATAGCAATGACCATAACACAAATAAGAGCCCTGGTTTGCTGTGTGCATTATCAGTGCCAGCGCCGTATAATCATCATAACCTGCAAAACAAAAGTAAGCATGCCCGCGATCATTCATTAGTCATCGGCGTTCATCATCTACTCTCCTAGTCCTTTCTCTGCTCCGTTATGTTTGCACTAATGTTCGTCATTCTAATCTCGTTTCTGTCGCTGCGCCTGTTTGTTCCTCATTCCCCCGCTCGTGTCAGTGTTGTGATTGGTGTTGTGTGGGATGAATGGATAGGAGAATTCAGCTGCGGGATATTCCAGACATGCAATAATTCAATCTGCAAATTACAGCTGATTGATAGTGGTGCACTTCAGATAAATGAACAGCAGGTGTGCGTTTGGCTGTGAGCTGCACATTATGAGGAGTTTTGAGGGCTGAAATTAGCCTCTTACATCGCCATGAAATCAGAAATATGCCATCTCAGGTCCCCTGCTCTCTGATTAAATGGACACGTTCTAGAGCAGGGGTGGGCAATCTCAGTCCACGAGGGCCGGTGTCCCTGCAGGTTTTAGATCTCACCTTGGGTCAACACACCTGAATCACATGATTAGTTCGTTACCAGGCCTCTGGAGAACTTCAGGACATGTTGAGGAGCTAATTTAGCCATTTAAATCAGCTGTGTTGGTTCGAGGACACATCTAAAACCTCCAGGGACACCGGCCCTCGTGGACTGAGATTGCCCACCCCTGTTCTAGGGCCGGTTCGCGGGGCAGCAGCCTAAGCAGTGAATCCCAGACCTCTCCCCGGTCACCTCTTCCAGCTTGTCTGGGGTAACACCAAGGTGTTCCCAGGCCAGCCAAAGGAGATAATCTCGGGTCTGTCCCGGGGTCTCCTCCCGATGGGACATGCCCAGAACACCTCTCACCCAGGAGGCGCCCTTATCAGATGCCCAAACCATTTCAATGTGGAGGAGCAGTTTAAGCCTTTCCAAAGTAATTTTTATTCAGAATCTTTTTAAGGGAATAATTGATGCCTGTCTAAAACTAGGTTGTGCCAAACACTGACCACAGATTTATTCAGAAGATGAACATAGTCACCATTAAATCACCATTTGGCTTGTCAAGCCCTGTTTGTCAGCAACAACCTGTTGTTTTCACAAGCATATATAATGAATAGAATAGAATGGAATAATCCTTTAATTGTCCCACAAGGGGAAATTTGGTTGTATCAGCAACAAAAAAAACAAAACACACACATATACAAAAAGAACAGGACTTGGAACAGAAAACAAAAAACACAATTTTTACATGTTTACATCATGGACATTACCAGAGCAGAGTACAGTACAGTTGTTAAAATTAGCGTACAGATAGTGTGCAAACAGAGCAGGACACTGAAAGATGTTTAAATAGTTAATATTTAGAATAATTAGAAAAGTGCAGATTGTGTATTGTACCTGTGCATTAAAAAGTAGACATGTAACTTCCAATAAGTTAGTGTGTGTATATATAAGCTGAGAAAAGTAATGTGCAGTTATAACAGTAGAAGTTGTTACAGCACTGATGTCAACATCTGTTTGTTGGGAGCAGTTTTTATTGTACAGTCTGACAGCTGCAGGGAGGAGGGACCTGTGGAAACGCTCCTTCATGCATCTAGGATGCAGCAGTCTGTCACTGAAGGAGCTCTGCAGTTCAGCAACATTTACATGCATGGGGCGGGAGACTGTCCATCAGAGATGTTATTTTGGCCCGAGTCCTTCTGTCTCCCACCACCTGCACTGGGTCCAGGGTGCATCCTAGAACAGAGCTGGCCTTGATTTTAATGTGACTTAAAAATAATAAAAAATATATAAATTTTATTTTATTTTAATGTGTTATAAAAGTTGATTCTGTTCATATGGACGTAGCGTTTTCAGTTCATCACTCATCCAAGTGACTTCTTCAGTCTCAGCTGACTGTAGGTTTCCCCAATCTTATAAACAGTACACTTGCGTAATGACTGAAACTAGCACCACTTCATCATAATTATGCAAATTCTCATGACCACCGATCAGCAACCACTGATCACAGCCCATTGATCAGTGGCCATGAGTACCATTCACAGAGAGGTGGGGAATGGCTGCAATCACAGCATTTTAAGATGGTGAAAGATGTACCCTTAGGCCCCCTCCTCGATTCAGAGATGGTCTTTCCCTTTTCTTTCTTTTTTTTTTTTTTTTTTTTTACTTTGCCAAATGGATCATCACGGCCTTGCCGTATTGGTCCATTTGATCGACCTTTGTTGTTATTATTTATTTTATTTTATTTTCAGTTGTTACAGACGGGACAGACATGACTGAGGGATAGGAAAGGGAGAAAGAAAGATGGAGGAAAAGAAAAACAGAAGGGAAGAGAGACAGTGAGAAAGGGCACTTAGAAAGAAAAAGAAGAGGAAAAAAAATCTCCTGGATCACCTGTTGAGAGAAAAAGAAGAGAAAACAAGCAAAAAAACAGAGCAACATACTAAACACAACACCATCACGTTAATCTAGCTAAGTGTAAACAGCAGTAAATACTAAATATTGAATGTTGTTGTGCAGCACGCAGGACCGACAGCACACAATGTGCTTGGAAATAGCAGCCAATAATGGTGTAGTTTATGTCTATGAACAGTGAACACCCGTGTGCACACCTGTGTGGATCAGCGCGCTTGTATTCAAAAGGTTTCCCCATGTAACGGTCTGCTAGAGGATGTAGAGAGCCATAGCCCCGTCCCCCAGGGTATGAAGCAGGCATGGAGGAGATCCAGGCTCCAGACATCCAGAGGCCCCAGAGTGCGAGAGCCCAAGGACCACCGGAGGGGCATCCGTGCCACCCTCCTGGGAAGAGCTGAGGAGAGCCCCAGATGAGGGGTCACCCAGTAGCCATGGAGCAGAAGCCAGAGGGGCCGGCAGCCAGCTGTGCCAGAGTGAACCGAGCCGCAGGCCCATAGGCCGGAAGCCCGAGGGCCCCCTCTGCTCTGGAAGAGGCCTGACCGAGGAACAGGCGCCAGGCCCCGCCAAGTAGTCACCGGGAGTGAGCTGGTACATACCTGAGCGCCCAGCCCCGGACACCAAGAACCACCAACGCACCGATCCCTGAGGGCATCAGTTACCGGCAGGGAGTGTGGTGAGGGGAGATAGGCCTCCATACTTTGGAGGGCCTGGGAGTTCCCAGAGAGGTGGAGTGTAAGACCCGACCTGACATATAGACACAGACAAACAGGTACACACAGACACAAACATGCATTCCCACCCTCATGCACACATATACAAATACTTCGCACTCACCCAAGCTCGAGTTTACCTTTTGGTAAGCTCGAGCTGTCCTGCTTGTAACACATCAACTTTGAGGACAAAATGTTCACTTGCTCCCTAACATATCCCACACACTAACAGGTGCCATGATGAGGACATAATCAGTGTTATTCATTTTACCTGTTAGTGGCCATTATGTTATGCCCAATCCTCTTTATTAGTGGAGGTCCTTCCCAGAAAGCTGATTCATTTCTGTTCATTTGAATGTAGTGTTTTCTGTGAGAGAAACAATTCATCAGCCATCTAAGTCACTTGTTTGGTCCTGAGGTGCCTTTCCTGTTCCTGTGAACAGGCCATCCAATCACTGAACTCTCCTAACACAACATGTAATGAACCACAGGATGAAAACAAAGGAAACAAAAAAGATTTACTCTCTTCAGCTTTGTCAGGGTTGTCAGTGTAGAGAGCAGGTGTGGTTCTAGTTCATGTCCAAATATTTAACATCTATAAATAGTTTTTTTTTTTTTTTGTTTTAGAAATTGTAGAAATATTTTTTATGCACACACCTCACTAAACAAACTTGCTAACCTTAGCTGCATCCCTCCATGCTCCTGTTTAAGTATTTTTCACTTCCCAGCACCCAGCAAAACAGGACTTCTCAAACCAGTGTGAGAGTGCGCAGTAGCAGCATCCATCATTTCACAACCTCCACCTCAAAGCATGTAACAAATCCCAGTTTAATCCACATGAGAATCACATTTCATCTAGAGTATTAAAATTCTGGTGTCCACATACTTCTAATGCCATGTAATCTATTTTAATTCCATGTCCTCTTTAAAGTATATGTACTCGTTTGGTTTTTTTCAGGACATTTTATGCAAATTGTTTGCCATCAAAGCCAAAACAGGTGAAGGTATGAAAATGTGTTTATTCTTAGAAACTAACAAACGCATCCTGACTGCACAAATTCACTGTTCCCTATAATGTCTGTGCTGTTTGTTAGCCGTGAGAGCGGCGCAACTAGTGTCTCCCTTTAAAAAAAAAAAAAAAAAAAAGCCTTTAAAGCTTTTTGTTTAAAGCACAAAACTGAAAAACATCAGCCCGTTACTGAACAGTGACAATGAAACTACAATAAAGTTGCCACTTCAAAGCAGGCGTACAGCAAGAAACAAAAGGCTTCCTTTGTGATGAAATCCCTGAGGATCCTGGACGGTAAACGCTCCCTGAAAAATGCTGCTTTGAGAATTTGACTGTATAATTAGGGTTTTTACAGTGAAGCTGTCAGATGGGTGGGTGAGAGTGTGTCACTTATAAAAAAAAAAATATATACAGATTTGTTCAGTAATTGGCATGAAAATAAGGGATCAGATGGTAGGAGGCTAGCAGGAGCAAAAGTGCACCGCTGGGAATCGTAAAAGGAATACGGAGCGGTGTAATGACTGAAATGAATGTATACAAGGTATTTTTAACCATGAGATCAGAATCTAATACTAGTGATTATGAAATAAGGAAATTATTGTTCGAAAGAAAGTGCCTTCAAATTTGCAGATAATGAACCTCACAGGAACTGTCTGCAGTAGAAGCAATAAAGGAAACAAACCAATCACTTGATTGGGTTTCTTTGGAAGGCCGTGAGGAAGATAATTAGACTGAGGCAATAATGTATTTCTGTGTGTAATGAGACAGACAGTTGGAATATCAGCACATTCATCTGGGATAATGAATCTAAAGGAGTGATATTAAAACTGAAGGCGGGAGCAACAACAGCAGCTGCAGTGTGAGTAAACCACCACCACCACCTCCACAGTAAGAGCAGGCGGACTGAGAGCTGGGAGCCAAGGTTTTTCACCTCCAGTCGCTTCTTTGCGATGAGCCCAGTAAACTCTGGGCAAAGAAGGTGGATGATACTGATATAAAAAGAATATTTATGCAAAAAAGAGTTTGTGGAGACAGCCGTAATGAGCTTTAAATAGTGCAAAAGTACTTTACACTTTTATTTGAATGTGTGTGGGATTTTCTGTGTTATCTCAGAATGGTTGAAAAGCACAGTCTGTTCAGCCAAACTGAGCAGCTTTGACAGCTCTTTTTGTGCACGGCTGTGTGTGTTTGGGAACTTTTTGCAGACATCCAACTCTCCAAAGAATGCTCATCACACCAGCTAGAGCTGCTAGGGAACTGTGACACAAGTATGCAGCCTCATATGGGATCTGTTTTTCTTAGTTTTGGCTCCTGTTTTGATTTAATTGTTGTTGCTTCTTGTGTTTGCAGTGTGTTCAGTGTTTGTGAGTATTTCTGCCTTCATCTTCCTGGTTTATGCTGGTAATCTCTGTTGCTCACAAGTCCGTCTGTACTTTCCCTTCCTGTCTTCATCATTCCTCTGATTGTCTCCGCTTGTGTCTTTTCCTGTCTGTCTTCCCTGTCTTGTGACTGCCTGCCCCACCCGCATTGTTTTCATCCATGTTTAAACCTGCACCAGGGCTCAGGAGGTATTTTGAGACATCGACCAATCAAAGGTAAGTGGTTTGATCGCTAGCTCCTCCAGTGTGGATTGTTAAAAAATGCATCCGTCAGAGGGCAAGTGTGCAAATGTTTGATAAAAGTGCTCAAACATTTAAAAAGAAAAAAGCAGTTGTATGAATGTGCTTGGGTGAATGAGGCAAAAACACATGGCTAAAAACTGCACATCTGCAGGAAATGTCATTGCCAAGATCATTTTGGTTTCAGCGGGATTACTTTGGATATTTTTTCAGTAAATTTCCTCAAATGTTTTATTATTAGCAATGGATCCATCGTTAGCCTTCAGCTACTTTACCTGAATTATTTCAGTTGATAGACACACGTTTCCCAGACACATATTGTCCTAGACTCTTCAAAGATCTTCACTGAATTTTTCTTTTACTTTGAGGCTAAACTTAAATTATCGCAACGGAAATCTTGCATCCCTATGCAAATCATCCTTACAGATGTGTAACTCTACCCTTTTATCGCTAGGAACATCCTGGAGCTGACAAGACAGAGAACTGCACAGATGAATTTACAGCAGCTGCACAGCAGCTTCATCATGCTGGTCCATCTGAATCATCACTTTTCTTAGCACACCTCAGCTGGCTGTTAGTGAAGTACTGCTCACCAGCTGGGCTGCAGTGTGTCCAGATGGTTCTGCTGCACCCATATACATATAAAGTAGTCTTAGTGTTGTTTCACATAAGTGCTGAAATGTTTTAAATTCAGTTTTGAACTATTACATGTTTTATTCTGTTCCAAATCACATTTACATACTTGAGTCGTATGTGCTTATACATCCACTGTGGTTTAAGTATATGAAAATAAAGCAACACAATGACTTATACATCTCATAAACCTATGTTTCATTCACAATAAAAAAAAAATAGAAAACATATTAAATGTTTAAAGTAAGCTCTAAGTTCCCCTCTACTTTTAACTACAGTCTGGAAACATTGGGGAACTGATGAGGCCGGCTGGTGGACTTGTGGGACAGTAATGTTTGGACTGCAGGCAGGCCAGTTCAGCGTGCAGCCTTTTCAACTATGGAGCCATAATGTGGTTATAGATGCCGTTGTTTTGCTGAAATGTCCCTTCCCAAAAAAGACGTTGCATGGATGGGAGCATATGTTGCTCTGTATACACCTTTCCATAGACACTAACACACCTTCATACCATCAGAGATGCAGTCTGAACTGAGCTCTGCTGTCAGGATGGGTCCTCTGCTCTTCAGTCACTCTTTAGTAAATCCAATAAAAATGACTCAGTTTGAACATTTGCCTAGTTTTCTATGTTGTGTGGTGAATAAAATATGAGGTTATGACATCTGCATTTACATTTTACACAACATTCCAACATTTGGAATTTGGATTGTAGTTGATTTGCATTCAAATGTATTACTCAGAATTTTACCCAGAAGTTTAAAAACCTTTGAAGCAATAATTACTGCGAGTCATAGCTGTGACTTCATTGCAATGCTGAGAGTCACTGGGTTTTTCATAGTATCTTAGCATCTTTTTCTTTTTTTATATCTGTGTGACTGATTCTGTGTCTCTGCAGAGGCGTGGCTATTTACCTGCTGCTCCTGGCACACCTGTGTCCAGTCTGCTTATTTCTCTTAGCTCTTCCATATATGCTTTGCCACATTGTTCCCTCACTATTGTTGGTGGCATCACTCCGGCTCTATAATGTATTCTTAGTTATCCATTTTGTTTATTGCATATTCTGTGACCCAGACTTTCACCTTATGTGTCAGCCAGCATCACATCCACTTCAAGTATTCACTTCTGGATTGGCTGCCTTCCCACTCTCCACCTCTTATAGACCTCAGCCTGTGGACGCTTTTACGTTTCTTTGCACAATCTGAGTTTTTGTAATAAATCTGTAGCTATCCTTATTCCAATGTGCCATCTCACATCAGTTATTAGCTCTGGTTCAAATATTACACAGTACTTGTACTAGGTTTTCATCAACGATAATATCTTCTACATTTACCTGGGGTATTCTTCTGCATGGTCATTCTCTATAGTCTCTTACAGTATTTGCCTACTGCAGCATTAGACTGACTCAAACACTGTAGCAAAGTTTAACTTGAAGCATTAGAGCACTTGTGTTTTTATCCTTAGGTTAGCTGAAGAATTCAAATGAAATGGTGTGGAATTAAACTGGAAATGTGCAATGCAGCAAAGTTTCTGTTGTTTCTTTTTTTGTTTTTGCAGGGTTGGTGTTTAAGACCACTCAGAGCACTTAGACAAAATATCAGTGGCTTTCAAGTTCCCATTAGTTACAGGCATGCAGGAAAGGGCTTGGTAAGCAGTTGGTGCGCTCCAGAAATCTCACCATTATTAGTTCGAGGTCAGTAACCAACGCAGGAGCTATACTAGATGTTTAATGAATTTCACACACAGTTCAGTGAAGAGGAAACATGAAATACGCTCATTCATCGTAGAAATTCATTTAGTTTAGATCAGAGGAAAATGTCTGTTTTCGTATATAGCTATAACATTATTTCTGACATATAATACCATTTTCCTGCTTGATTGTGAATTAAAATGATAGAATCTTACAAAAACAATCCAGCACCAGATCAATTGTTTCCTTTACAATTGATCAGAAGTCCCTAAACAAAACCTTTTCCTCAGACACGTGTGTGCTGGACCTGACGTGTGTGCTGTTGGCAGATGGTAAAATAAATGCGATCAGCCAAGTGTTCCAAAAGAACCAATCATGCAGCCAGAGAGAGAGAGATGGGATGAATTTGGTGGGACATCCAATCCCGGGATGATTTTTGACATTGTGTTAAAACACAGCTGAAGGCTCCAGACCTGCAAACTGACGATAACACTGTACAGCTACTTAAAAACAGCTGCTGTAAGTAACCTCAGATCAAGATGTCGGCTTATGACAACACAGGTCCAGCTGAGTTTTGTCAGGATGTGAATATCAAAGAGCTCAAAAGAAGCTCTTGAGCAAATCCCACATTGCTGTTCTTACCAGCAGGTCTGCAACAAGCAGAACTTCTTTTCAGCTCCCCATGAAGACTCACAGTACCACTCTAAAGTTTGGAGTTACTTAGAAATACCCTTTATAATGTAACGTGAAGAAATGTTTTAATTATTGGCATTAAAATAAATCAGAATAATTTACCTGGATCTACAGAGACACCTTTTTATGAAAAAAACAAACTACTTGAGTTCCCCGATGCAAGTTTTATTATATTCTATTATATTCTATTATTTGTGTTCTCATAAAACAACACTTTTATGTTTCCAGCAAAATAATCATTTTATCTCTTCTTTTTCTCTTTCACTTCTGCTCTGTCTTCCTAAAGGAGGCTCTTAGCTGGAAAGCACCAAGGCTTTCCCGACAAATGGGCTATCTGCAAAATAAATGTGAGCGTTTTAATTTTTTTATTTAATTCTACTAAAACATTTCTATAAAGCGCTAAAAGAGAGAAGCTGCCAGGTCTCGGATATCTTGTGATAATATGAGTAGTGTTAAAAAAAAACTATTTCTGTACAAATCATATGAAAGCGCTCTTTCTAGCTAATTACTGATCATCAAGGTTAATGTGAGGGCCCAAAGAAGCTGTATATATGCTCCTAAGCAGTTCATAGCTGCACCATTGCTTATGGTTTTTATGGTGTGCAATCCTGCAGCCCCTCCACATGTTAAAGTGTCCCTGGGTAGGACACTGAATTCCAGGCTGACAGGCCGCATCTTGCACAATACTGTTATATTGTAGACCACCATACTGTTAAAGTATCAAGTATTGTTAAGAGGTGCCATGTGAGCACATGCCATTCTGAAGAATTACTTTGTGGTTTATGAAATGACTGCTGTAAAGTCACATCAAGTAGATGCTACCATAACTGCACAGGTCTCTAGTATTTTCGTCAGGATATGAACATCACGGAGCTCTAAAAGGACCTTTCTTCCAGCAACATGAAACTCAATGAAATCCCACCTTGCTGTGCTTACTTACTGTAAAGCTGAGTGTGTATCCCAGCCTTATATAGAGGTTACTGCATCAGTAGCACAGCGCTTCCTCTGACGCAGCACAAACAGCAGGGCGAGAGTGTCTTTGTGAGGAGCTCTGAGACGGCTCTCTAATGGGAAATAGAGATACTCTTAGTATTTTGCACCTCTTCACTCTGCCGAATCACTTGCTCTGTGGCTCTTTACACGAAGGGTTTGCCGAGCAACGTTTACATGCTGACACATCACAACGATCAGTAACCTGGGGTTAGTCTTTCTGTAAGCATGTCAAACAATAAAATATCATCTTTTCCTGTTTGCCCTCATCACACCTACGGAAATTATCTTAAGAAGTGAGCTGAGGAGTTGATGAATGCAGGATGATGAATGCAGGATGTGACTTTTAGTTCATAAATCAGACATGAACTTTTTTTTGCCAATAAATGTCCTGTAAAATAACTTTTATTATCATCTTATGACATTATGTAGACTTCATAGTGATTCATACCTTTGCTAACACCTTTCCAGAGATGGTGCCTGTAAGCATGTCGTGGTCACGGGATTTTGACTTTTGGAGGTTGAGTTCTTGTTTTTTTTTAGTTTTGTTTCTTGTTTAGTTTTTGAGTCTCGAGTTCTGGTTATATGTTAGTTCTAGTTTGCGGTTATGGAGCTTTATGTACTCCCCTCTGCCCCCTGTGTTTTTCCCTTCTGCCAAGTTTAGTTGAGGTTGTTATCAATTTTCTCTTTTATTTTCTTAGTTATTGTCTCTTGTTTCTTGTTTCTTCAATCATTGTCCTCATTCATTTAGCTGTGTCTCATCACTCTCCTGTTTCGATGTCCCTTATGTCCCATTCACATTTATAGTCCTGTCTTCCTTTGTTCCCTCAGTTCCTCTCCTTCCCTGTTAGCTTCTTAGAGTTTGGGGTTATTCCACTTGTTTACCCTTCATGGAGTCTTGTTTTCTTGGACTTGAAATTTCACATAATAAAAGGATAGTTTTTTGTTCATTATCAGCATGGTTGAGTGTTGAGTTTGGGTCCTTAACAGTGGCAGCTCATCAATAGAGTACACCTGGGCCCTGTCCCCGTAAAAATATTCAGAGGAAAAATAATCCATCAGAATCAGTTAATCATAAAAATACAGCGGTTTGCTCATTCAACACGTGTGGTTACCTGAATGTGCCTGGTGAGCCTTTTTGTGGTCAAATTTTGTGGCATCATGCGTTGAGTTCTTGTGAATAGTATAATTATCTATTGACTTCCTTATATGGGTGCTGGTCGAATGGGAGTCTGTGGACAGATTGAAAGTTTTTCACAAGAGTCTGAGGCTGAGATTCAGTTGGAGTTTGGAATTTGACCCTCAGGGAGCAATTTTGCGCGTCCCTCACCAACTGGCATGGACTACCTGTCTTGTTTAGGAATATGATTAGACAATTTGACGTCATTCACACATTCACACCAGGAATCGTGCCTCAGATGCATGCTGTGGACTGTACTGTTAACACTGCTGGCTTCAAGGCTCATGGCCTTTCGTCCTATGAAGTCTACAGTCTGTAATATATAAGTACTTTTTTTTAAATTAAGGCATCTTAGCTTTTAAATCTTTTGAAACATATTTGTGACAACTAAAAGCCACTCTGAACCTTGTCAATACAGCTAATCCTGTCTAACAAACTAATCTGATTAGTATAAATCTATCAAAATGAACATGATAGAATGAGTGAATTTTGTATTTAAATTCACAATAAATACAGATACACGAATTTCAGTAGGTTAAGATTTGTGTAGATATTTGTGTTTTTTACCTTTTTGACACAATTTTTTGAATTTTGCTTCTGTAGCTCACTGCTGTGAGCAAACACTCGAGGTCATCATTAACATCTCTTTGAACTACTTATGGTGGTCCTTTTTGTTTTGTTACAGTCGATTAATACATAAATATAAAAAAAAATGTAAACTCTGAAAATAAGGTGCCACCTTCAGAAAACTAAAGAAGGTGGCAGATCTCTGCCGCAGCCGGTCCGTGGTGTTTGAGGTGACGAGAAGGGGAAGAAGGACAGTTTCCTGTGGGGCTCCTGTGTTTCTGACACAGAGTGCTGCAGGCGCACATACTATGGTCTGCCAGTCAGGTAGTTAGATAGTTCAGGTCAGTGGGAGAAGGATGATTTCCTGTGGTGCATTGTGATGAAAGGACTTTTGTTTTAACCTACTCCTGTCACTGTCCAGTAGGTCATGGAGAGGAAATGAAGTCTTGTCCAACACAGGATTCTGCAATGTCCTCCTTTCTGATAGCCAAGCTACACATTCATAGCATTACTAGCTTTCTGGATCATTTTGAGTCTGCTACCCTCAGTCTGTCTTTAGTCTTGAGTGTGATTTATGTTTGGCTTCTTTAAGTTGATCTTGATGATATTTCTTTATACTGTATGTCGAGTCTTTAGTTCTTGGTAGTTCTGCTGCAAAATTGATACATATACTCTTTTTTAATGAAGTTTATTAGCCATTTGAAAACTGGATAAAACTGGTGCTGACTGTGTGGAAGTTACTCAAAGCTCAAAATCTTATTTCTGCCTTATTAACTTTTTTTTATTAAGTTAACAAATGTGTAGGGGTAGAGGTAGTACTTTTGTTTCAGCTATATCTAACTATTCTCCCTGTTTCCCATCCTTAAGATTTGCTACTTGACTACAAACCTTTCACTGAGACTATTTCTGATGAGTAGTAACAGTTAAAGTAGATGAATATATCAACTATACAATATTGGCATTATATTTACTAATGACATGCTACTTAACAACTGCTAAGAACAATGCCAAGTTTTCAGGTAAAGGTTGCAAAGATAGTTTGCAAAAATACATTTTTACATCTGTTAAACTGGCATTTTACACTGATCCAACCAAAGAAATGGGAACAAATTTAGTGTTTTTAGGACAGCTACCTGGCAAGCCATCTGAAGTTTCAATTTCCAATTGGTTCTTTGCTAACTTGTCTTATGTGTCACCAAAACACTTCTTCAGCCCTTCTGTTACATGCATTTTTCGGACTGAATGACTCGCAGGTCCGTGTTAACTGGATTAAAAGAAAAAACTTTCTTCTGAAAGACCTTCAGAAAGTCTGGAGAACTCTTGTTCAAGAGCACTTTAAAAAATTCAAACAAAAGTCAAGTAAAATATAAAGAAATAAATGGTGACTCGGGACTTTTACACAGTGCAGGTAAATACAGACCAAAGATTATTGATAGTGCTAGAGTTATGTATGTTGATGTGTGAGAACTGATTCATGAACAGACTGCACTTGAGGCTGACCAGTGATAGCGGTGTTAAAACTGGTTTCTTCTTTACTCCAAGGCCAAATATGGGATAAATACAAAACAAGAGTACCATTAAAAGAAGTGGACTTGTTTCTTTGAAACACTGTCTCTACTTAAAAAATTAAAATAAAAAAATAGGTGTCAGTGGCATGTGGCAACTTTATCAGAAAGGCAAGCAGAGAAGATAAAACCTCTCTCCCCAGCTCTCACCCACACACACACATGCACACACACACAATCCTCTGTTTAACAAGACAAATTGGACCACATTAAAACATACCGATTTGTGCTGCCTGCCTTTTATTCTTTTAAATATACTGACAGCCTCCTGCAGCTTGCTACTTGGAGATCTTCACCTTCCTGCACTCCTTTCTGTTTAAAGAACTGTAAAATATTATTACTTGACTCACTACAGTTATCTGCTACACTGCCAAAAATGATTTACTATTAGCTGACAATGAGGAGGGTGGAGGATGCTTTAGAAGTGTTCCTTTAGAAAAACAAAACGCCTCACAACACATTATTCTGTATATACTAGTAAACTGTACGTAGAGTATCAAAAGTGAAGGCCTTTAAACAGTGATCGCATTGCAAAAAGCATATAAATAACAAATGTTTCAAATGCAAATTTGCTATGTAGCGTATATCCACTGAAAGCATGGGGATTTTGCAAAAGATTTGTCCTTAAAAAAGGCACTATGAAAAAAATTGACATCAAGCAAACTCCAGCTGGTCCTGATGTTTCTAAACATGAGAAGAAAGAAACTGAGATTCGGGGTTTATCCAATTCTCAAGAGTAGACAGTGGAGTTTGGTGGATGCTAGCCGGCTAACCGATGTACAGAAAGGTTTCATGGTGCAATAACTAACTACTGGTTACTGTGCCATTGCATCATACACCAATTATTTACACCGCAGGAATGTCAAAGACATGAAACCCTGGATGACCTCTAATTCCTTTATAAATTCAGATAAAACTGAGCTCATTGTACTCGGCCCTAAAAGATAAGCTCACAGTAGACTTTATTGTCCTACATATGAAATATGTCTTGGGCAAACAGTAACTAACAATAGCAGCACCAAAATTCAATAAATAATGATGTTAATTTGCTGATAAATTCATTTTAAATTGACTAGTTTTTTACAAAAATGTCCTTTAATGCACATATTACACAAATATGTAGGACTTGCAACTGTGCAATATCTCTAAAATTAGAAACATCCTGTCTCAGAATTGCTGAAAAAATAGTTTTTTGTTCTAGGCTGGACTACTGCAATTGATTATTATCAGACTGTCCTAAAAACTCCCTGAAAAATCCTGCAGCAAGAGTACTGACAGGGACTAAAAAGTGACAGAGGTGGCAAAAGTACAGACATTCTGTACTTATACCTTTACTTTAGAGTTGAGTTATTTTGTATTACTTATGAGACAATGTTAAGTTCTAGTATTATTATTAGTTTGTCTGGTTATGTTTTTTTTCTGTGCTTCCTCGTCTACGTAGGTTACCCTTGTCTCTCTCTCCTCTGTGTCCCTCTGCCTCTCTCACTCCCTCTGTCTCTTGTGTCAAGCTTGCGTGTCCCAGTTCATGTCTCTCCATGTTTTCTGTTTTATTTTGAAACTTTGGTTTCTATGTTCATTGTGCTTAGTCTTACCTTTCTCTGTGGCGTCATGATTATTTGAGTCAGCTGTTTCCCCATGTTTTTCCACTTGCCCTGATCACCTCCTGTGTGTATTTAGTCTGTGTTTTCGTTCAGTCTTTGTCAGGTCGTCTGTGTTCCTTCCCTCCACGTCATGCCGGGTTCCATGTATTTCATGACTCGGTTCAGTTCGTGTTCATGTTTTTCCTTACCATAGTTTCTCGCATGTTCCTGTTCAGAATCATGTTCATGTCCTTTGTCATAGTTACGACAGTTTAGTTTTTCCAGTTTAGGTTTTAGTTACATTTTTTGCCCCTATTCGTTATTGCTTCATTTTGTATTCTTGTTTAATTAGCCTGAATAAATGGCTTGCCTTTTGTTTGAACTCAGTTTCGTCTCCTTCCGTGTCTGTTTTTGGGTCCTCCTTCTCACTCCCCCTACAGTCTGCTTCCTCAAATTGTGGCATACTTTACTCAAGTAAAGAAGTTTCTTCAGTACCGGCTCTGAAATGTACTCATATTAAGACAGTAAAAAAGCAGCTCTACAATTCTACCTATTTTTGTGCTAAGCTAACTGAACCTTGTACTATATTAACGTAATAATAAAATAATATTAGTAGATGAGAAAACAAATTTTATTTTAGTCTAAATTTTAATCCTAATAAATGTACTCAGCTTGAAGTGTTGAGTAGAACATGAGCACAGTTGTTCAGGCTCATTTTCAAACTCTACACTGACACTGCTGATGCTGTCTTCATACTAGACCCTATAAAGTTGTTATGAAGGTGGAAGTCAGTGATGCACTTAACTTTAAATTCATCTCTGCTACACTTGATGTAACTCACTTCTTACCTTACCTAACGCAGTTCTTACCTTTAAATCTAAGCTCTCTTCTTCCTCTCCTGTCCTGTTTTTATCTTTCTCCATCTTTGAGTGAAGTTAGCTCCCTCTTACTTTTCTCTCCCTGTGAAATACAGCAGCTAAGTTTACCACCGCTTGTCATTCTCTGTGTGTACACACCACTCTATGCTTAATGATTAATTATTATTCATCTCTGACTTCTTTTCAAAAGCGTGTGTTTCGTTCTGTCTCCCTTCCCTCACCCCAAAAACATACATGGTCATAGCTGAGGCTCTAAAAATTGACAAAGAAAATTGACAGTGATCAGTATTTTCAGTATTTTCTACTAAAATACTGAAATCTACAATGTTTGCAAGGCTCATAAAACAACAAAACAACAGAATTAAAACCAACAGCTCTACATTAAACATACATTAATTGTCATGACAGAACAGGGCAGAAGTACTTTATTTCTTTTGTCACATTATTTACAATCCATTTCTCACAGTAACCATACATAAAAATGCTGGTTTGCTTTTCCTTTAGGGCTTAGTCCTCAACAGAAACCAGTAAATGAAATGTAAAGATTAATGGGCGAGCCATAAAGCAGGTTTCAGAGGTTTCATATCTTAATTTTACTTTAGTTTCCCCTTTAAAATTTGGGAAAATGGTGACTCAGGTGGCAAAAGCAAACTTGGATACTGAGGTAGACTAATTGTTCACACAAGATATTTTTGGTTTCCAAGTGCCTCTTTAGTTTGCTGCTACCAGCAGTGATGCCCTGTGGCTGTGCACATTCCTGGTCCAGATGAAGCTGTAAGTATTTCCTGCTGGTATTTGTATCTGCACTGGTGTTCAGTCTGATCCATTTTCTCTATTCATAATGTTCTTGTTGTCAGTCTGAGCTCTATATTTCCCACCATTTCTATCCCTTTTTAGTTTAGTTACCCAGCTGGTAAATTATTATTCACGTCACAGCATGTTGTGTGGATGTACACTGCAATAATACTGTACAGTCATAACAAAACCCAACTGGCATACCTGGACTTGCCCCATGGCACACCATTTTGGAACCACTGTGTATAAATTAAAATCCTGTGTGCTGGGGCAATGATTTATGGCCTCTCATAGCTGATAGCTCTGACCACAAGCATGGATTTTCCACTCATTACACTGACATTCAAATTGGAAAGCTTCCATCATCTCTATGACTTCCAGGTATAATGATATATAAATTGTCATTATATGAGCTTGACATTAAAGCCAATAAGACTGATGACCAGAAAGATGAAGCAATCATGCAGCCTTAGTTTAGTCTGCAGAGGCACCTCACTTCATATAACTGTCAAATCAAACCGCCTCATTACTGAATATTTTACCATTTTGTAATTCTACAGCTGAAACACGTAATTATGGCATCAATCAATCAGTCGTTGACTGATCAGAGCTGGTGGTTCCACCCTCAGGGTCAGTCACTGTTGTTATTTGAACCAAACATCAGCCTGGAAACAGAAAGTGCCCGAACTGTCACATGTGCCTGTTACACTGCCCCTGCGGGTCAGCAGAGCTTAAAGGCCATAATAAATTATGATTTGTGTGCAATAACTCTTCCGCAGGTCTATGGGATCAATGCCTGCCTGAGAACAAACTGCTGTTAATTTGGAATGAAGTATTGATTTGAGTCACTCAACAATGCCAAAGGACTCGGCAGCTGCTATTTTTCATTTAAAAGCAGAAACTAACATCAGTGTTACGTTTCTGTCCATCACACTGGACTGTTTATTCACTGCATTTACTTCAATAACCAGAGATCATTTACATGTTTAAAAAAATGTGATAAAGTAATATGAAAGTCTAAAAGTTTAGGTGTTGGGTTGTGATAAAAGGATATATATATATGGGGTAAATAAAAGCCATCTACTCACTAGACAGCACCACCAGTTTCATTTCAACAACCACAGTCAGCTTCTTGTGCAGCAGCCATGTAAATCTTTGATTCGATGCTTATTTTAATTGCCATTTGGAACCATGTGATTTTATCATCTTGGAAATTCTTAGCCAAACAAGAGTGGAAGGTGGATTAGTGCTAACCTGCAGACAGTATAACAGTTATGTAAGTCATGTAAACTTTAAGCTCACTGTCTTCATCTTTATCCATCACTCACTCATAAACAGGTGTGACACCAGGTTAGGATTGTCAAGTCATTAGTCAGTGAGAATCCTTGATAAATCTCTATAGAACAGGGAGCTGACGACTGCTTATTCATAGACTTCTACAAAACCGGAAGTCTAACCAGAGGATTCGCCCCCTGCTGGACATTAGAAAAAAATACAAGTTCAAGACACTTCCACATTGGCTTCCCTTTTCAGTGTGTGATCTGACCCCACACACTTGTTTCTCTTTCTACAGGAGGAAGGAAAGCCAGATGTTACCCAGGTTAAAAGCTGCCAGTGATTCTTGGTCTTTGTCAGTGTGATGCTGCTGCTACAGCCCAATTTTTCGACTATTTAAGCAGAACGAGAATGTTTATGTGTTTGTATGATTTGTGCTGGTTTTGATGTTTTGTAACTGTGGTTAAAAGGTGTAGTTGTGTGTGTGGAACTGCTTTTCTTTTTGAAGCATCGACTTTCAAGGCTTTTAGTTCTAAACCCATCATGATGCTTAGCACTGTAGCTTTTTCATGAAAAAAAAAGGTTAATTTCTAACAATTCTTCCATTTTGTTGATCCACAGTGCTCAAAAAAAACATCGTTACTGTGTGCAGATATCACAGGATTTAGCTGACTGCCTCTTGAATGTAATGCATTTCGAAGTTCACTGTGCAGAGGCCCAAATAAATCAAAAATAATTAACACAGTAATTGATCTGATAAATTTTCCTGCAAAAAGGAGACAGTTCTGCTGTATCTGCAGAAATGTGCAGCCTGAGGAAATCACACAAAGGGAGGTCTTGCATAAAAAACAAGCATATCATGTCAGCGGATAGGGCACTTTTACAGGACCACAGTATTTAATGAGAGACTGAAACACGTCAGTCAGATGCAAAAATTAAAGAATGAATGACACCTCCTGTGAAGCAGATAATGATTTTTCTCAAATGAGAAATTATGACTGTAAGGTATGAGCAGCCCAGTGTTAATGAGGATTTGTTGTTTACTGAAAGAAAGTCAGAGTTTGAAAGAGACAATGTGACAGTGACTGACAGTTTATCTATCAGTGAATGATTTTAGTACTTATTCCTGTCAGCTTCCTTCCTCTGGGCCTGCTTTTGGAGTGTGACCAGACAGGAAGCAAGGGGCCAGTTCATAAATAAGCACTAATATTTATTATATAAAATAAATCAACAGTAAAAAAAAAAAAAAAGCCCCCAAAAATAAAATCTCTCTTAACAACTCATTAACTACTTTAACATGAAACAACTTCACTTTGGTTACCAAAACTCATTTTTTAGGCACACTTTGAGCTCCTTTGTACCATCTGAGCATCATTTAAACTGCACAGCCTGCCTGAGATTTCCCCTATAATTTCCTCTCCCCTTAAATAGAAAAGCCTCTTAATCACCTCTTCTAAACATCTAAAAACTTCTAACTTAATGTAATTACATATTCCCACGAGTGAAAATTATGTAGGTAATTTTCTTTCACTGCTATTTCTCCAGACTTGCAAATGTAAACATTCACAACATGAAAGATGCCACAGTTACGGTTTTAACAAAGTGCTTCATAACAACAACATCACAAGCAATCAAAGCACAGCAAAGGAAAAAACACCTCATGTCAGCTGCTTTTGATTAACACGGACATATGGGAAGATTTAAAATGTCTCCTGGCACAGGAATGACCCTGAACCTCAGTGCTAGTAAGTCATATGCATCACAGTTACTCTGTGATGCATCACCGTTTCTCCCCTCTCAGAACTCACACAGCAGCTTCATGCTGTGTTGTTAATAGACCTGCAGTCTTACTGCACAAATTCATCTTACTTTAAATCCAGGAGTGCATTAAATATATTTAATGTCATGATAAACAAAATTAAGCATCAATGATAACAACAGAGCATTAAAAAAAACAGTTTGGTTTGTTGCAGGGATACAGAATATAATTCAGGTCTGACCAAAGAGCAGTCTTTTGTGTATTTGGGGGGTTTTATGTTGTTTGAGGCTGGAATTATTGCTGCTGTTGGGGAAAAAATCCTGTTAGTCTCCAGTAACACTTTATTTTCACTCCACATGGTTCACCGTGGCTAGCTGAAAGTGAAAGTATATATATATAACATGCGCATAAAGCTGCCTTTTTGCTTCAGCCTCCATGCATCTGTTAAGCTCTTTAATAGACTGCAGGGGGGTGAGGCTCTCCAAGAATGCTATTTGGCTAGCTAGCTTTGTGATATGTTTTTTTAAACTTTACAGTGTGACTGAGGTATGAGTAATTTTTCTCTTACATATTTGAATACAACTGTGATTAAGAAGGGTGTGCAGTTAATAGGAGACCTTCACTCCAAACTTAACAGTGATAAGTGGGCCTGTCACCATGCTGCAGTGGGCTGCCAGCGGTGTTACTTCCTGACTTTTGTACAATGACCTTCAGGTTAACAGCTATCCACACGGAGCATCCAGTAAGAAAAACATCAAATAAGAGATGATTTTACTCAAAGTCCTCTGGACTTTTGGGTAACAATGTCCATGATCTTTCTAAAGAACTGAAGGGTCATTCAGGCCTTTGTTAATGCATTTCCCCAACAGTTGAATCCCCTGAGAGCTTTGAATGTCTGTGTATCCTCTAGGCATCACGATTGTCACTTTGAAGCATCCATCAGGTGTTAAATTATGTTCAAGTAAAGTTTAAACTGTGACCAAAAAGCCAAAAGACTAACTGATTCAAGAAATGAAGACAATCCACTGCATAATTCAAAATAACTAGCAAATTTGACACTACACAGGTCAAACATTAACTGTCTACAAAATCAAAATATAGATATAGAAGGTTTAATACCCAGTGAGTTGCTTAATAAAGTCTCTCGTGACACAATGATGACTTCGTTTTTTTATCCCCCACATTGCTGTTGTATGCTCTGCTGTGCTATAGTGGCTTATTTCCACAAGTTGATCGATAATCAGCCTTCACTCAGCTGCATAGGGAAGATTAAACAATTTGCATTGACTGTTAAAAAATGTAGCATAGGGAACATAGGACGTGCATCACACATGTCAACAAACATGTGGAAGATGAACACAGTCGCAAGGTCAGTATTAAGCGTTCAGGTTTAACCTTCAAATGTAAAAATATATACGATGGTGAGATTTATACACACCACATTGGCATCGTTTATGCAAAGGTTCAACGGCATTCAGACACTCCTCTAGGAAGAGATAGGAAACATACTAATATACATACATATTTACACCATGATCTTTATCTTTGAGTGGTCCTTAAATGAAGCTTTCCAAGACAGCCCTACACCATCATTCAAATCCTTCTTTCCTCCGTTACGTCTCAAAGTCATTTTCATCTTGCTAATTTTTGCCCGAATGAATTTTTCCCACTCCGCTCTGCTGTTTGTGTCACATCAGTCCACATTCTCTGACGTGCAGAAATCATAATTAGGATGCTCGGGCGCAGCTGAGGGAGATACTAATTTTAAAGTCATCTTCATCAAAATGGCAACACGTTTTTTAATTAAGCAGGCCAGTATCAACTTCACAAACTCTCAAGAGAAATGTTAACTCAATGAGCTCTATTCATTAAACACACATCACACTTAATGCTCAGTACACAGGCGTTCACTTGATTCTTGAGTTGCTTTAGCTTTGGTGTCATGTTTTTATTTTATTTTGTGGCATTTTCCACCTTTGTTTAACAGTGCAGCAGTGAAGAGTAGACAGGAAGGAGGGGAGCGAGTGCGAAGGAAGGCACGCAACAAAGGGCTCAAACCCAGGCCACTGCATTTCAGATATGTGGTATCATCTGTTCAACCAGTGAGGTAGTCTTGCACCTGTCAGGGTTTATTTTTTAAATATAAACACCCAAAAGACATACGTGACTTTATTCATTCTCATTTCAACCTGTTAATCTGATGTTCCTGCCAGCACATGAAGGTAATGCCTGCTGGACCCCCGCTGTGGTGATGATTTCAACTCAATTTCCAAGCAACCTTCCTGGTGTTCCCAGAGTAATATGAGGCCATACAGTAGTTGGAGAATCTTTGTAATGGGGGAATCCAAAAATGGTGTGCATGGATACTGAAGCTGCAGAGAAGACATTTCCTATTTTTGCATCAAGATGCTTTATATTATAAGGTAAAGTCATCCATCCGCTTATCCAGGGCCGGGGCATGGGGGCAGCAGCCTAAGCAGAGAAGCCTCCCTGTAATGGTCCTGGGTTGGTGACCCAATGTTTTCTGTTCTATCTTTAATTTCATGATGTGTTTTTGTTAGTTCTTAGGGTTTGGGTTCTTGTGTTTAGTGTTTTGTTGTATCTACCTGTGTCCTCCCCTGGTGCTCTGTTAGTGTCCCTGAGTTTGTGTTTGTAAGACAGTTTTAATTTCCTGTTTTACTTTGAAAGTCTGTGTCTCTCATGTCTAATTAGGTTCAGCTGTGTCCTCCTCCGGTGTGTCATTCCCTTGTTACCTTGTGTGTTTATATAGTGTGGTTTCGCCTGTGTTCATTGTCGCTCCGTCTGCATTACCTGGTGTTCCCAGCATCTCTCTGCTCTTCATGCCGTGTGTCTCCGTATATTATGATTTCAGGTTTGGTTTCTAGTTTTCCCAGTTTAGTTTATGTCTAGCTCATTCCTCATTTCCTCTTTGCCACTTTGCCACTCTGTAAATAAAGCTCACTTGCAGCACAGCTTTTGCCAGTATTTGGGTCCTCCTTCACAACACCAAACGACTGCTGCCGCAGCCGTGACGCTCCCTCTTCCCGGCCACCTTCTCCAACTTGTCCAGGCAAATACAAAGGTGTTCCCTGGCTAGCCGAGAGATATAATCTCTCCAGTGTGTCCTGGGTCACCCAGGAGACGCCCAGGAGGCATCCTTGTCTGATGCCTTAACTACCTCAATTGGCTTCATTCGATGTGGAGGAGTAGTGGCTCTACTCTGAGCCCCTCCTGGGTGGCCAAACTCCTCACCCTATTTCTACTGGAAAAGCCAGCCACCGTTCAGAGAAAGCTAATTTCTGCCACTTGTATCCATGAGCTCATTCTTTCAGTCAGTAACCAAAGCTTGTGACCATAGGTGAGGGTTGGGACGTAGCTCGACTGGTAAATTGAGAGCTTAAATTTTAGGCACAGATCTCTTTTTACCACAACGGACTGGTACAGCATCAGCATCACTGCAGCCACAGCACCAATCCGTCTGTCAATCCCTGCCAGGCGTTCCCAGTACACCCTCACTATACATTTAGGCGCCCCAGGTCTGTCCAGCATCCTCCCCCGCCACCTGATCCAACTCACCACCAGGTAGTGATGACTTGACAGCTTAACACCTGTCTTCACCCAAGTCTCCAGAACATACTGCCGCAGATCTGTTGATGTAATTACAAACTCAATCATCATTCCCTGGACCCTACAATAATACAGAGATAAAAAGAGAAAATCCCAGACAATCAGAAGACCTCCTATGAGAAAGCAAAAAGGAAAGGGAAGGAAAAATTCCCTTTTAACAGGAATATATCTCCAGCAGAACCAGGCTCAGGGAGGGATGGCCATCTGCTGAGACCGCTTTGGAGTGATGGGAGGAAGACAGGACAAAGACTCACTACAGAAAAGAGTCACAGATTTCTAATAGCCAATAATTAAATGCTGAGAGTTGTATAAATATATGGGATGTCCCAGCAGCCTAGGCCTTAGGGCAACCTAGTCCAGCCTTAACTATAAGCTTTATCAGAAATGAAAGTTTTAAAAACACTTCCCTGTTGTTGTTGTTGTTGTTGTTTTCTTCTTTGTTTTTCAAGCTATTAGAAGTATGCATGCATACTTTAAGGTGTTGTTGTTGGAAGTGTGAGTATAAGGTGCAACCTATCTTCTCTGATACCACTAAGAGGTCACATGCAGCCTTTTTTTAATGCTACTTATTATTTTTGACCTTATTTCTCCAGAATAATACAAAAACAGTGAAGGTTGGTCTGATCTCCCATTTGAATCTGATCTAAAGTCGTCTATGCCTGGGACAATTTTATGACACTATTAGGCTACGTTCACACTGCAGGCGATAGCGCATCAAATCCGACTTTTTTGACCCTATGCAACCCATATCCGATCATGGTATGACAGTGTGAACAGCACAAATCCGATATTTTCAAATCCGATCTGGGTCACTTTCGTATGTGGTACTGAATCCGATACATATCTGATGTTTTAGAAAGCGACTGCTGTTTGAATGGTCACGTTGCATTAAATCCGTCTTTTACGTCACTGACACAAGACAGACGCCAATTATCAATGCCGGAAAAGTGCCCGAGAAGACATCATGAACGCTTACTGGCTATCCAGTGTAGATGTTAGTGAAACTGTTGGGAAGACAACGTTGGAGAAATGTGAACATTTTATTTGTACTGTATAATCTGCAGATTCTGACAGAAATCTGCAACTATCCTTTGAAGCACCGCTCCTCTCTAAAACAGCAATAAGGATCATTATTAGGCCATATGTAAATAACAAAATAACTTTATAACTTAAAGCAAATTGGGAAACGTAAAGCCAACAAGTCTTTATATTAAGGGCCATCAGTCAAACAATACTGTTTGGTCTGGGTCTAAACAGAGCACGTTGTGTATGACGTCTTCTTTTGCGCATGCAGGCCGCTTTGAGGGTTCACACTAGAGCGCGTTTGCTGTCACATTTTATTTGTAGTGTGAATAAGCAGACTAAAAAATCGTATTTGATCAAAAAATCAGAATTGAGCATTAAGACCTGCAGTGTGAACGTAGCCTTAGTTAAAGCTAAACCCACTCCCGGATTGCGCCAGCTCCAGAAGCTATGCTCCAGTACTACTCCAGGATTTCAGGTCAAACCTGAGGCACCAGAATCCAGCACTGCTTGAGCCAGGGATGACTGTGCAACATCCAGCCGATAAAACCGGATAAACGTGTGTGGCGTAGCTCAGCTTGCTGCTGCAGAAATATCCTGGACTGAAACACCTCTGAACAAAGCCCAGGATGTGGCCACACCCCTAGTGGAGAGAGCTCTGAGTCCCGGGGGGGCCTGCGAGCCCTTACAGCTATAAGCCACAGCAATGGCCTCTACATTCCAATGAGCTAGCCTCTGGCGTGATAAAGGCCTGCCCTTGTGAGCGGAGGCCCAGGAAACAAACAGCTGATCTGACTTCCTGAATCCAGCTGCTCTGTCAACATAAGTCCCCAAGGCCCGTACAGGGCACAAAGTGTTCAGCCTCTGCTCCGTCTCTGAGGAGAATGGAGGGGGGTGAAAAGCCAGGAGCTCTACTGCTGAGCACCAGTATGATGTTTCCAACACTTTAGGGATAAAGGCTGGGTTAGGCCTCAGACGCGTTTTAGTGAGTCCCAGGGCCAGCTGTAGACAAGAGGGGTGCTCCTTCCCCCACCGGGGCAGGGGAGAGGAGACACTGAACCCCCCGTGCTCGCTCCAAAGGAGGGAGGAGAGTTGGGTACCCGGAGGTGCGCGGGCAGGGCGGAACCGCCAGCCCAAGCGGGCCTGGACCGGTAGTTGCCGGACGGGACCCCGGCGCCTGCCTCCAATGAGCCACAGTCCCGACTCTCCTTCCTCGGCCCTCGGAGGAGCCAGTCGGGGCAGTGGGCTCGCTTTGGCGTAGAGGCAGGGCCGTCGGGTCGTCCGGCCGGTGACCAGGCCTAGACTAAGGCTCGAGCTCCGGTGGGGGATGCACGGGACCCGCACCGGTGACGGTGGCGGGAGACCCTCGGCTGGTGGCTCACGGATGACGGATATCACTCGTAGCAGTAGCGGCCGACAGGCAGGGGTCCTGACTGTTCGTTACTGCTACTCTCAGCCTCCTTTCCGGGACTTTCTCTGGCATCAACGCACAGTGTGGGCATCCCTGAGGGTCCACCAGTGAAGTCTGAGCATGCTTGGCACCCATACAGACGATGCACATTGGATGAGGGTCCCTGCCCAAGATGGTGGCGCAGCATGATGCGGGGCACGGGCGGGATACAGCCTCTTTGGCCTTCGGTTCCGACCCTTTGGCGGGGGTAGGAGTCGAAGATATGGTTAGCGGAAAGGGGTGAGATTAGGCTACACCAGGCTCGTAGCGACACGTTAGCCCATACGTAGCTAGGACTACCAGCTGGAGTTAAATCCAAGCTAGCCGCCGCGGGAATCAGCTCGTCGTGACACGTTAGCTGCACTCCGCTAGCCAATATCGTTAGCAACTTAATGCTAACCGAACCCTAGGTCGACTAACAAGCTAATGCTAGTGAGACGATAATGTGGTTTGTGGCCTGCTAACAAGTTAATGGTAGCCAGACACGGAATGAACAGCTCGCCGTAACGCGTTAGCCCAAGTTATACAATGTCAGCTACCTCACTAACTAAAACAAGGAACCGCTGGAACAGCTCGTCTGACGCGATTGCTGTTCCACAGTGTAACTGTAAGTACACTTCTTTCGAAGGACTATCCAAACTGGAACCGGAAAAACTGCGTTTGGCGACGTACTCCTACACGGGATGCCTGAGAACTGTTAAGCAGCTAATCAAGTTAGCCAGGATGTGTTGAGGGAGCTCAAGTAGTTTCTCACGGGAAGAAAGCGAGAAAGCGAGAATGAGTTAGGAGGAGCTGGTCGGCCGTGTTAGAATGAGGGGGCAGAGCCCTGAGCACCGCTCGACAGGCCTGTCATAGACAGACGTGGTGTCATTAGAGCTTCCGTAGTTGGTCACGCCGAGGCGATTCCCATAGTGAAATGCTGAGCAAAGTTAGAAAAAGAACAAGGAGTACGACACATGGGGACAATATTTAGAACAATACAGTAAAATGACACGCCACGATAACAACAGGAAACGCAACGAGATAATAAACTTAAAGTTCAGCTGAAACCACTCTGATGCTTGATTGACAGCCACAAGTTTATAGGTGAACAAGTATATGATTTGGGGATCAAAATGGTTTCATAATGGCATCCAGACTGTGAACGTGTGGAACCTCATAGAGTCTGTGAGTGTATTTTGTGCCTCTGGGCTACTGTAAAAACCTCTTGTGCTGTTAGTCATCTTAGAATTGGATGATTTAAAAAAAAAAACTGTGGGATAAAGTGAAATAAGAACGGGGCAGCTGTTTGTTTCAAAAGCTTTTAAAAACAACTATTTTATTTTCACTTTATAAAATTAATTTATTTAATTAAACAAAAAAATAAGAAATGCTGAATATTTAATTTAATTCAGATTCAAACTTCTCAGGCAATGAAGTATTAAAGAAAACTGTTTGAGCAAAGTCTACATCACAAATTAGCCAACTTGTATTTGTGTGCACACAAATATATCATTGTGTTGCTACCATATCATTGTCACGTTTGGTGGCGAGGAGCATGACTGAAGCATTATCTCAGCATAAAAACATTAAACTTGTGACAGATTTGGATCATTTTTTTGTTGTTTATGTGGCAGAGGTGGAGTTTTTCCTGGGCTCTCGATGATGTGCACTAACTGATTACCAGAGCTCCAATGGCCCTGAGCAACAGTACATCCTTCTAGCAGATTGATCAGCAGCTTCAACACAATCAGCAGGTTACCTCCTGGCTCACCTGGAAATCATCGAGCTCGGCAGCTATTGCTCATCTGTGTGACAAACATCATATCAATCCCACGCTTTCATGATGAGTGTGTGTGGGGGGGGGGGAATTCAGGTGATTTACAGACACTGAGATGGATGTGAGGCACATTTTTACCCGTGTTTTTGCCCTCATCAGTCTAAAGGAACCCACTTTGTTTAGCTGGTAACGTCAGACGCTGACATGAAAATGACATGTAACCACTGAATGTGATGGACCTCTGAAGATGTAGTTGGCAAGTTTGCTTTGATTTGTAGGAAATGTTTCATGATTTAAGATCCAGTGATTTATTAGATACAGACATGAGAGGCATGAAAGAATTTGTAGGTGATCCCCTATGTTTCTTTGCATTTGCATCGCTGTGTAGACGCCTATAGATGTGTTGAACATCTCCCTGTATAACCAGCACGAGTTGTTCAGTACAGACATGCACTCAGTGTTATTTCCAGTTTAGAGCAAGACTCGCCATCAAATGTTTCTTGAATGCAGTGAGTGATGTGTGTAGGCACCAGAGATGAGCAGTAACGCGGTAAAAGTAACACGTTACTGTAACCCAATTACTTTTTTCAAGTAACAAATAAAGTAGGGGATTAATATTGCAAAAAAGTAATTAGATTACTGTTACTTTCCCGTAAGCATGTTGCGTTACTGCGTTACTGCGTTACTGAACCGTGATTTTGTTTTTGAGAGTGTCTCATGACAATGATGTATGAGTGTGCGACGTCTGTGGTAGCGACATACATGTGTAGATCAACAATAATGTAGAGTGCGGGGGAGAGTACGACCGTGCAGCGTTTAAAGCTTGAAAGTACTTACATTACTTTGAGTTTGATTCCATAAAAAGTGACAAAAACATTAGCATCCGCTGTACACTCTGCCAGGGAAGAAAACTTCTTTCTACAGCGAAAACAAGGGGACAGGACTTCGTGTCGCTGAATCTTTGATTTTATCTATTTTTTGCTGTGTTTTACTTGCATCTGTTTGAAAGAGTGAGTGTAAACGCAATAAATTATTTTATTTTGTATGCTGGAATATGCAGAAAATCGGTTTAAATGTTACAGAATTTCTTCAAGTCAGAGAATGTTGCATATAATTTCATCTTTGGTTGATGCAATGTGCATAAAGTTAAAAGATTAAAACTATTTCTAAAAAGAGACTTTTTCATTAAATTCAATTTTATATGATGGATTATGCAGAAAAAATAGAATTGGGCTGAAAGGTCTATTGTTTTATTACATATTTATTACATATTATATAACTAAATAATAAAGTAACTAATTACTTTTGAAAATAAGTAATCAGTAAAGTAACTTTCTTGGAGAAGTAATTAGTAACTAATTACTATTTTCAAGTAACTTGACCAACACTGGTTGGCACTGTAATTTAATTCAAATGAATTCAAATGCCTCTAACTTGATGCCTTGGTCATGTTCAACCTAAAAAGCTCCGACATGTTTCAGTATTCATCAGAGAGCTGGGCACATTTCCTGAAAACATCGGTTTTTTTAGTTCCACCAACAACAAACTTCAGTGAAATATTCCTCTAGTAGTTTTCTATTAATAGGAATCTTCACACTTGGACATAGTGTAGGAGTCAAAAAACATCAGAAAATATTGTGGGATATTGTGGGTCAAAATTACACTTTTTAGTTTTGTATTTTTTTCTCAGTGTATGTTGACAGCTGAAAAATGAAACCCACACTTCAGTGCAAACACATGCAATACTTATAACGTCCAAAATTTCCCCATAGACTCCCATGCTAATGTCCAGTATGCCACAAAAGTTTCAGGCTCTATAAAAAGTTCCCCCTGCAGACATCTGAGGATTGCTGAAGCATCTGGATACAGAATTAGCTGTGTGGCCACTTTGACTGACAGGTGTGCAGACACGAAGCTGGAGCAGATCGGTGTCACTGAACTGGACCTCTTCACTGTGAGTTTGCAGTTTGTGCCCTTTGGAGCATTTAAAATGTGTTTTCTGGCTGATATTAGGCCATGCAGACCATCCAAAATGCCTGTGCTCCAGTTTGGTGAACAATTTCATTATTCAAATAAGATTTAAAGCTCTTTTCCTTATGTTTACATTAAACTATAATAGCCGAACAACAGCAGTACACAGTTATTCCAGCTGACCTTATGTTATTTATGCCCGCAGTGCAAACACTGTGTTTCAGTTCAGAGCAGCATGACTGACTGGAGCATCATGCCCTCTTCTGGCAGGCCGCTCTCTGTCCCTGATGGAGATGATCTATTAACCTTCATGCTTTCATCTGTTTAATTTTGTACTTTTCTGTAATAAATACAATTTGAAGGATTTCTCTTCATCATTCGCCACATTATTGTGCTCTGTAGTTTTACTTTACTGTGTCTAAAAACCAAATATCGTACTTTTCAATTTTACTTCTTTTCTTCTGTTGTCGTTCTAGTTTTCTGAGTAAGATTTTAAAGGTAAAGTCTGTCATTTTTTGAGATTATTTAACAGAAAAAAAAAGTTTTGTACTCATAAACATAACATAAACATAACAAACTGATTAATGAGTAATTTTATCTTCCTACAAACTGATGCCTTCTCATAATTTTAGAATTAATCCATTAATAATACAAAGGACTGGGTGCCAGTTTGCAGAAGCTGCCGTGCTGCTCGCTATGTTGAATACAGTGGCCAAGTTGGACTTTGCCGTTCTCCCTGAGTCTATGTACATGGCTCCAGACTGGCCACATACAAAGTACAACAGAGAGAAGAGAACTCGTAGGCGTGAAGGCAAATTTTAATTAATGTCTGCACCTTCAGACTCAAGATATGAAGGCTCATACCTATGTTTTATCATCTGAGAAAAACACAAAAAATGTGACAAAACAGCATGATCAGCATCTTAAATAAATGCCATCCTTTTCATCCTCACCTCAAGCCTCATCTTCTGAAGGGCTAACACATGAAAACTTGCATAAACATGCTTATTTATTCCTGATACAGTTGCAGATCCCCTTATTGTCAGCAGATTAGACATGTGACACTCTCATCTGTGGATATCTGACAAGCTAAACCCTCTGATAAACAGTTTGATTACATTCTCACATCGTATGAGAGTTTATCCATGTCAAAGTCCAACAAAGTTAGCTCCACTTCAAAGCTAGCCCTTTTTTCCACTAGCACCTACTCAGGTCGGCTCGACTCGACTTAACTTGGTTTTTAGGGTTTTCCAATAAGTGGTAGTACCAGATAGATATCTGGGTTTTCTGTCATTCTCCCTTTCAGACTCTTTTTTTTGTGCAGCCCTCCTCCTCCCCACCTCCAGCATCACACAAATCAGTCAGAGCTCCATCCAAGCCTCAGCATTCATCTTCACCACCAGCGGCGTCTAAACTCCAGGGGGGTCCTGTCCTCAATCCATTTTGCCGTGATGGTTCATCGGGATCTAATCACTAAATACATTAAGTTCTCCATCTCAGTAAATCATGTCAGTTCTTCCAAATGATCTCTCCTTATTAAACTAGTGGCGAGATTTTGCACACTGTAACTTTAAGTGCATTCATAATACACTGTTTCTAAAATATGCGAACATGATTAGAGTTAAAGATTTTAATGGTAAATGGACAGGTTCTTATATAGCGCTTTTATACTCTATCTGAGCACTCAAAATGATTTACACAACTATTATTTAGACTCAAAGGCCATTTAAATAATGGAAGACAAGGAGATGCTGAATTTGTATTTATTAGATATTCATACAATTCTTTTTTTACTCTTTCTGTGCTTCTTTAATGACCTCAAATCCTGTCACATTCATCCTCTGACTGTTTGGATGTGTCCTTCAGAGTGCTGTAGTTATTATGCTGTTTATTTTTGCTGAATGTAAATGTGCACCCTTTATGAAGTCATTTTTCCAAGTTGTTTCTGCTTCTTTTGCTCCCTTTAGTAGTCGCCACAGTGGATCATCTGCCTCCATCTCACCCTATCCCAGCATCCTCCTCTGTTACACCAACCCTCTGCATGTCCTCCTTCACTGCATCCATGAATCTGCTCTGTGGTCTTTTCCTCCTGCCTGGCAGCTCCATCTTCAACTTCCTTTGTTCAATATATCCTAATCCCACGGACAAAAGGAAAACTCCAGGAGCAGTTTTAATAATAAAAAAAAGGTTTCACTGCGCTGTGTGGAAGAGGAAAATACAGAATAATGATGATCCTTTTAAAAACACTGCACACACGTAATCTTATTTTTTAAGAGAAAGTTAAGGATGATTTTATTTTCAGCTAAACCTATTTAGTCTTTTTTTTCTTATTGTTTCCTCTGAGCCATGATTGGTTTTTTGAGGCCGCCGTCTCACATCCACCTCACTCTGCTCATTCATCATGTGGAAATTGAATTGTTCTCCGTGCCAAGATGCCACAGCATACAATCAGCCATTAGTTTTTAGCCCAACAGCTGGATGCTCCTGTAGCAAATTGCTGCAGACTGCCCTGGAACAGGCCTGTGATTTATCACCTCAGGGGAACCTGCTGGCTAAGGGGCCAGTCAGCCTCTGGGGGTACTAATCTTTCAGAGCTGCAGCGTATTGATGTTAATCTTTTCTTTTAGAATAGTTTTACTTAGACTTTTCAGTCCTGCCATCCAAGTGAAAGCTCCAGTTTGCAGGATTTTTTGTTGGGACTGTATTGACTACAAGTGTATGAATATTAAAAGCCAGAGCTTGCATGAAATCACTTTTTCTGGGATAGTATTTACATGAATTTATGACTATTTAGTTTTTAAAAATATGTCATAATAAAGTACCAGTAAAGAAATCACTGTTATCATCCTGAAACCCTCACTAATAATAAATACCTAACCGTCAGAAAAGCGAGTGGGATTATTTATAACCATTTTTTTAACCAACCTCTTTTCTGTTATTGTCCTACATCAGAAATCTTCATGAGTTCATCAAAAGCAGAGTCTGACTGAAATATTAGTCGGCCACTGTGTGCACTGATAGGCCAAAACAGAAATGAGCCCCAAAATTTGTAAAAGAGTTTGAAGTTTTGTATTTCTGGTTCTCTCATCTCAAAGGTCAGTGGATCTCCTTCATGGATTTGTGGTCAGACTTGTGAAATAAAGTCTGTTGTTAACACAAACTTGCTGATATTTCTTTATCAAATCAAATGTCAGTTACTTCCTGTTTTGGTCAAAATGGCTGCAGCTTGTGGATTTACGGTGCAGGAGAAGCTGTACATATTGTCATATTTACAAAGTCCTAAATTTAGATTTTGGATTTTCCTTTAAATATAGACAGATCTACTCAAGTCCTGCATTTGTGCAAATTAATGTAATTTTAAGGACAATTTCTGAAGAGCTTGTAAAAGACATGATGACACAGTTACAGAGCCATTCATACCCACAATCAGACTGAACAATTGCTTTTTCCTCAGCGCTGTGACTGCTATGGGCCAGAATACACACAAACAATAGCTTTGTAATACTTGAAATATCCTTGCAGTACAACATGCTGTTCTGTACACATTATCCACTATTCATTTTCACAGCAGATGCTGTTGCACATGGCACTTTACTCATCCTGCTGAACTGTTGCATAATATTATTGTATCATCATTGCAGTCTGTGTGATTACTGGTGTTATTTTGCTTTTTTATATATTATTACATGTATTAATATTAAAAAATCCTACCAATGGGTGCACAAAGATGGACTGTAAGACGGCAGAGAGACACTAATCATGGCAGCACAGGAACAAGCTCTCAGCCCAAGATACATATAGGCTGGGGTCTACCACTCCAGGCAAGACCCCAGGTGCAGGCCGCATATAACAGCAGGATGCAAAATGTTAGCAGGCAGGGCTTACATTGAACGCCATAACCAAGTGACTGGCATCATATATAGGATATGGGATAGGGTTTTTAGATTAGCCCTCTTGGGTGGTTAATGACCACCCTGAGCTGAGATCCTGTGAGACTTCCGGATATAGATGGACAAACTGGTGATAGCTATCAGTAGTTGTGGACAAGCAGAGGCAGATGCCTGTAGTAATAGATGTAGTTATACTGAGTGATAACAACATCGGGAAGAAGGAACATGAGAAGCTGGAGAAGTACCAAGGGCTGAGAGAAGAACTCGAGAAGAAGTGGAGAGTGAAGGTAACAGTGGTCCCTGTGGTAATCACAGCACTCGGGACAGCGACCCCCAAACTGGGTGAGCAGAACCGTCAGAGATCTCTGTCCAGAAGAGCGCAGTCTCAGGAACAGCAAAGATACTGTCACAGTACTGTGTCTGACACAGTATTTTATGTTTATGGGTTTATTTATGTTCTTGGATTATTGTAATTCATGTTTTTTGCTTGTGTTTATTCTTAGTTCCTAGGATTTAGGTTTCTGTCATTTTTGCCTTCCCTGTGTTCCTCATCTAGTCACTCTTCTCTCCATGTTCCCTCTGTTTCCCCAGTCAGTAGCGTCTCTATGTGTCTGTGTCAAGTCAGCGTCTTTGTGAATGTTTCTGTTTTAGTTTGATAGTCCTTGTCCTGTGTGTCGTGTATCTAGTGTTGGTTCTCGTTGTCACATTATGCCCAATTAGTCCCAGCTGTGTTTCCCTCCTGTTTCCAATTCCCTCGTTACTCCTTGTGTATTTAAGTCCTGTGTGTTCCTTTGCCCTTCGTTGTGTCGTACCACCCTGTGCGTTGTAAGTGTCTCTAGTTTCCTTGTTCTGTGCTCCTTGTATTCTAGTTTCATGTTCTGGTTTTGTTTTTTGGTGAGTTTATTTTATGAAGAACTTGTCCAGCAATAAAGCTGTCACTTCAAACAGGGATTTCATTTTGAAAAATAACTCCATCAATATTAAAAGGCAGAAAATCATCTCAAGCACTGGAAAGAGCATGCTAATGAAACATGTGGCGCTGTATCTCTATCCATGAAGAAATGTTGGCCAATCAGAAGCCCACAAACATCAACTTAGTCTGACATCAAAAAAAAGGTGCTGTTGTGCACACCTTTCACATTGTGACACAAAATCTGTTTTCCTCATTCACTCTCCACCATTGCACTATAATTATGTTGTTTTGCCTGTTCTCTAATACTGTCAATGTAACTGTTTCAATTGTGCTTCTGCGTCTGACATGTAAATGCAGAAATTGAGTTTTCAAGATTCTTCAGCCCGGCACAAGTTTTTCAAAGCTCCATTTTCACCGATCCAAATATGAAAGCAAAACACACCAAAATACCCACGAACGTGTGGACTTTGCCATGAACAGATGAGTCTCTGGGCACACCTGATAGCTCCTTATCTCCTATAAGGGGCCTCGAGTGGACATTGGTGGAATAGCAACTTTTGCTGGCTTGCCCACACCCCACAGTTTTTAGCCTTCATCCATCCATTCAAACTAATATCCAGTTCAGGGTCGCAGAAAGCCCGTGGATAAGTCACGAGGCTGTTTATTGTCCATAAAAGACAAACTTTGGCTTTATGTTTTACTCCACCTGCATCTGCAGTGTGTCTTGTCCCAGCAGCGGGGTCGCCCATAGTTTGGGAACCACTGCTAGAGTATACAACGATTGCGTGCAAACTGATGTTCGTTTATATTTTTGTGTCAACTATATTTTATACATTTATTCTCTTTGGATGATTAACGGCGTGATGATGTTGTATTTACTGTATTATACAAACACCGTGTTAAAGAGAAAATCTATATTAAGGATTATTTAAACACGCATTTAAAAAAAACAAGCATCCCACTCTCACGACAGATTCTCTCCACGTGGAGTTCTTTTGAGCGCCACAGTTTTTTTAAGCAAAGTCAAAAACACCGAGTTTGGATGTGTTGCTGCTTCCTGTGGGCCGGTGCAAACCCAATATTACCGCGTGGCACTTACAGACAAAAAACACCCAGGTTGGCTCGAGGAGGGACCTCCCTCCGGGTCAGATTTCCAGAGGAGTGCGACCCCCTGAACCCTTCACGCACGTCCTGTTTGCGCTCAGCCTGCGCACATGGGCTGATCTGCACACCCCGCAGCTGCGCACATCCAGCGGCGTAAGCCCATCCGCATGGCTCACAGATCCGAGCCGTCCCCCCCCCCCCCCCCCCCCCTCCCCAGCATCCTTTTCCAGCAACAGGAGAAAAAAAGCGGAGACGCTCAACAAGCAAAAGTTTTCCTCTGACTCTGGAAAAGAGGAGTCGACATGGAGGAAATGGAACTGCTAGTGTGACCCCACGGAGAGAATCCCGACCCCCGTGGAAGAATGATAACTTAGCCAGCACTTTGGGAGGCGGCTTTTTTTTCCCTGTGTGCGTGTGAGTGTGTCAAGTAAACTGTGGGAAAGTTTGAAGCTGGGGGGGAGCTGGCTATGGCGCGGCACAGCGAGGAGGACGCCGGGATGGCCAAAGCTCCGCCAGCCGCACGGCAAAGAAAGAAGAAACCCAAAGAGAACAAAACCAGGACTGTCCACGCAAACATCCTGCACGACTGCGCCAAAGGGGATGAAAACCCGAACCGACACTATGCAAACAACAAGATTAAGACGACCAAATACACCGTGCTGTCATTCCTGCCAAAGAACCTCTTCGAACAGTTCCACAGGTTCGCCAATGTTTACTTCGTCTTCATCGCTCTGCTCAACTTTGTTCCGGTTGTCAACGCGTTCCAGCCCGAGCTCGCTCTGGCTCCCGTGGTCTTCATCCTGTCCGTGACCGCCATCAAAGACCTGTGGGAAGACTACAGGAGACACAGGTCCGATAAAGAGATCAACCACATGGACTGTCTGGTCTACAGCAGGTAAGCTGGGCCTCGGCTCGATCCTGCAGCCAGCGGTGTCCAGCTGCTGCGCAGAACTTTGGGGGAATGTGTTTTTATAGCGTCTCTCTGCTAGAGCTCAGAGCTTTTTAGCACAAGCCCCACTCACCCACTCACACACACATTCATTCGTGGCGTCCACAGCTCCCTAACTTTATACTTTCTGCTGTTTAAGAGGAGAAAATGCACATCATTGAACAAGAGCCTGCTGTAAATGTGCTACATTTAACCACACAGGCTCGTGCCAGGCTGCTGCCATTCAAAGGAAACCCAAATATGTAAATAAACACAGAAAAGAGTGTGAAGCACCAGCTCACAGACACCACAGCACAGGAACACAGTGACACAGTATACAGTAGTTTATTATCATAATGTTCACACTTGGTCCAATATTATAGGGATTTTTAACATTTTGCAGTAACATATACTGTGATTTATCACCCTTTTCAACTTTGTCAGTAACTGTTTTATCCTATAAGATAAAGTTTTCTCACTTCAGTTATTTGTTTGTTTGTTTTACAAACTGGTCAAGGGTACCAACACTTTCAGCACAACCAGTTGGCGATTCCACACAGTCCGTTTCTGATAATACAACAATTAACTGTGATAATTGTTGAAAATCACATATTTGTTGCCGTTCACAGACAGAAACTCACATTTAACTATTACAGCTATTGATTCGCACTGTTGCGTTACAGCAGCAGGATAAAGGATAAAACTAGTACAGTCTACAATAAACAACAAAGTAAAAATAAAAGTGCCGCAGGCTCCCAGTAAGCTCTTATACTGCGAGAAGGTGCAGAAGTGTAAATGTGCAACAGTGATTTAAAAATCAAAACAAAGAAAAGTACAAATAAATTTGGTTAAAAAACAGAAAAAGATTAGAGCAAATTGTATTAATACAGAATATTACAATACTAGAGTGTTAGGATACAGTCAGCTGGCAGCCAGTGGAGTCGAGTCCCCTCGTGTTGTGCTCGTTGACAAAGACTCATTCAGACTGATGGCAACGTGCTGTCTGTATTGATAAGTTAGACACTTTACCCATCAGGCAAACCTTTGATACAAAGTATCACATGGAACCCCCCCCCCCCCCCCTCCTCCACACGCACACACACGCACACACGGCCCTCTGGTATCCAGCCAGTAGGTAAGCACTGATTTACAGGTTTAAACAAAGCATTAAGAGATGCAGTGTTTCCTTTGTTGTTGTTTTATATAGCAGGCACAGTGCATGATAATGGATTTCAATATGATAATTTAGGATGTAAACAAGGCAGAATTTAGCACTGCTGCTAATTTACACCTGAGCGGGTCACACACAGGTGTTACAGAAACACTTCAAAGCACACAGAAACAAAGACGTGGCTATGCAGAGCTCTTTTTTTCCTCTTTTAGAAATGGTAAGCTTACAGTTTATCAAACTGTCCAAAGCATTCCAGGTATGTGACGCTCGACTGCCCAAAAGCTCTCTGCTCCACATGTACGCGCTTTAATTTTGTTTAATGAAGTCACGGAGAGAGGACGAGCAGCCAGACTGTGAACAATTTTAATTACAAATAAAATATCTGCAGATTTAATCGTGTGGAGATTCAGTTTAAGTAGTTAAGCATAAAGAGGAGTTTCTTAACCTGTTAGTCATCTTGACCATAACTGCTGATGATATGACCAAACCGTCAACAGGTTACAGTAGGTACACAAAAAGCTTTGTGCCCCCCTCACTAAAAAAAAAAGAAATTAAGTGCACACAGACGTCCCTTCATGCAAGTCCAGAATATTGTGGTCACCTCGGTTTCAGAGGAGTATGAAACTGTGATAGCTCAGCCTCTTGCCTCTGTGTTGTTTCTGCTTATTATGAGCCAACCTGATGACCTGTTTCTGACCATTTTCCTAACTCCGTGTGTGTGTGTGTGTGTACGCAGACTGTATTTTGCTAATGAAAAGCAGCACTGTGGTCCATGCACAGAGCATAATTCACCGTCATCAAAAGGCTCAGTGTTTAGTGGCTCCACAGTTTTAGCTGAGTCCTGAACCTAAGTTGTTGTGTCAGGGCTGGACATGAGTGAACTTTTTTTCTGCGGTGGCAACATTGTGAAAAATGTTGCCTTTCTCAGCTAGAGCCTGACTGGTATGTCACTCAGCTGATACTGGGTTATCGCTGAGATTAGTATCCGCATATACGAGGTTATACGAGATGTTTTGCATAGACCGGATTTTTTCTTCTTCTTTGTTTTCAAGCAAACACGCGAAAAACAACAACAAAAACACTGGTTCGTTTAAAGTGTTGTCAGCAGCTCCATTGTTCACAACTACAGATCAGTCAGCGTGGAGGTGTATCCTGTGTAATGGCAACTAAGTGGCGAGTCTCCAGTTACAAAAAGACTTCCTGCGATACATATATCTTAGGGGTGCAACAATACATGTATCGATATTGAACCGTTCGATACAGAGCTTTCGGTTCGGTACGCATATGTATCGAACAATACAAAATTTTTTATTTATTTTATCAACTTTTCTTCTGACGATGCTGTCTGTGTTGAGAGCTCAGTGGATCTGCGTTCGACTACTCCGCCCAGGCTGCACTGTCGAGCGCAGATCCACTGAGCGCAGCGCAAGCTAGCAAGACAGAAGCTAAGCTCGTTGCAACATGGCAAATTGAGCCGTGTTGTGGTGTTAACGTCATTTCAGATTAACGCTGACAGCACTAGTGGGAACACAACGAATATGACTGCACATTTACTCTGACAGCATCCTAGTGCAAAGACAAGTGGAAGCAGACAAAAACAACAACCCGAGTCATTTAGACAGCCGTTGGCACATGATTCTCCTTATGGGGACCTGATATGTTTAATATGCTGATGAGAGTGTAGCCCAGAAGAAGCGTATAGTATAGCTTTTATTTTGGAAAGAGCCATTTCTCTGTAATAAACTCTCTTTTCCAAACATGAGTGATTTCTCGATCTGATATATTTATTTATTTTTATTACTTTGTTGTTTCAGCAACATTAAATTGAAAAACTGTACTTTTGAGTTAAAATATATATTTATAATTTTAATAAATGACAAATTAAAAAGGCATGAACATTTTTTTTGTATCGAAAAAATATCGAACCGTGACACCAAAGTACCGAACCGAACCGTGAATTTTGTGTATTGTTGCACCCCTAATATATCTTTGGCTCTCTTTCACCTCTGAAACTTACCTGATGAGTTTATGGGGTCATGAATATTTTTATTTTTCATTATTAGAGTCAGAAAGGAGGATTATCCACACGGTATCTCAGTAAGATCTTCCCCTCGCTCATCACCTCCAGTTCCCAAACATATGGCGACTGGGAAAACACTCAGCTCGAGGCTTGTTAACGAGATTTAATGTCACAGCGGTCGTGTCCATCTTTTCTTTCCAGTCTATGTTTACAACGTATGTGTAGTACACGGTGTGGAATCGTCACACTCAGAGTAGAAATGTAAAAAGTGCTGGCCTGCATATCTCTAAAAACTTTTTACCTTTGGCACTATAGACTGTATGTGACAGATGGACCAAACAAACAGACTTGACCTGAGTGTTTGCATGGTCATACACTAACAAATTGTGACTGACAAGGCCTTAGCCAATGAGCATCCACTAAAAAATCATCTATGAGCATAATTTATAAAATAACCTTCATCATTTTGTGGCAGCTGAGTGCCTTATGAGGTCACAGAGTGAGTGAGCTGAGAAGGCTCACATCCAGCATAGGCTACGTCCATCTTTTACTGAGTCTGTGGTTATGCGTAAAATCACCCTTTACACAAATAAAAACAGTTGGTAGTTGAGACAAAGAATCTGATATATCTTCCTAAACACAGATATATGCCTTTTTATGTTATTTTTGTCCAAAAGGCACTTGAAGTTTGGGTAAATTAAACCCCATTTAAAATAAATACTGGTTAAAATTGTTGTCACAGTCCCAGAGATTTTATTTTGATAGGCATCGAAAGTACTACAGATGAACTGCAAGAAGTCATGTACAATAATTTTATTTATATAGTGCCAAATCACAAACACAGTCACATCCAAGTGTTTTGTATTGTAATGTAAAGACCCCACAGTAATATGAGAACACCCCAAAAATTAGATGACCCTATAAGCAAGCTCTTGGTGACAGTGGGAAGGAAAAACTCCCTTTTAACAGGACGAAACTTCTGGCAAAACCAGACACAGGGAAGGGCAGCCATCCCCTGTGACCAGCTGGGGTGATTATAATAACAGATGATTAAATTCAGAGTAAAGAAGAAACACTTGGTGCATCATGGGAAGCCCCCAGCAGTGCAGGCTTATGGCAGCGTGACTAAGAAAGGATTCAGGGTCACCTGATCCAGCCTTAAATGTATGTTATATCGAGGAAAAAACCAACAACATAATTTACATGTTCTTGTTCACTTTTGTTTTTGGTCCCGAACCCTTCCAGTGTGTGATCTGTACATGCAAAACTGGAGCTTAATGAATGGAAACAAAAAGAAACGGAAGTCTTTGGCTCACATGACGATCAGTCATGAAGCTTTTTTTTTTTTGTTTGTTTTTTTATGGGCTGTGGTGGCGTAAAGTTTGGGACTGGCTGTGTTATACAATCCCTGAAGATCGGTCCAAATAAATGTAGTTCTGTGGAATGTCAATAGTTTGCACCTAATCTGCTGCACAGGGTGCCAACAGCTGGAAACCATCTGCACTCCGAGTCTCTGAACCAGTTCGACCTCAGCTCTTTAAGGCTGGCATATTCTGCCATAACTGAGTAATGAATAAGCGATCGCTGAAGTGTGGAGATTAATTGAACATTTTAAGCAGCGCCGCAGGACACACCTGTGACTGTCGGCGTACTTTTTATCAGGCGGTGCGCTTCGCGGAAAGCTTTGGGTATGTGTGAATCTGTTAAACAGTGTGGATTACAGGAACTGGTTCCCCACAGTAACAAATACAGTCATTCTTTGTTTTTGGCATGGGTGGGGGAACGGCTTCACAACCAGCAAATCCTTTTAGTTCTTATCATTTGTTCCACTCTCCAAGTCAAAGATGGATTCCTTTATAGGAGCACACATGAGTCAGAGTAATTCTGGATTAGAATCAGCTTCAGGTTGATTAGTTGCAGCTTGTCATAGTCTATTTTTTCCCTTTTTTAACGGACTGATGCCAGTGTCACTGCTTCTAATATCCAAAGTATGCACTCGAGTATTCGTTTCCAGAGTGTGAGACATCTCTTATTTCCTCCTCCTTCATCTTCCTGCTTCTTTTCACTCGATATAAATTTATTTTCATGTGGTTTTGCAAATATTTATCGTCCTCGTTGTGTTTTCGTTCACTCCAAGATTTATTTGTCAGACTAGGAATGCAGACTAGAGCTAAAAGTAATTTTTTTTTGCTGGCACTGAATGTATTTGACTGTCAAAGTTCACGGAAAGGAATGTTTTCATATTAATGTAGGGAGGGTCGTAATGAATTAGTAACTCCTAGGCTCTGCACTATGGAGTTCAACGTATCCACCATATATTTTCTTTACCTGGTTTCGCTTATCCTAAAATCATCAATCAGGCTCAGAGGTCATAACAAGGTGGTTATCAGCTCGATAAATCAAACCACGATTTATCACTATAGCTACAAGTATGTTCGCAGGAAAGAGGCGCATCGTGAGACCAATCAGAGACACGGACAGGACCTCTTTCATTACGACACAGGAAGCTCTCCCTGTGACAACAAATGTTATGTTCAGCTAAATTAGTGCACTTTATGTAAGTGTAAGTCTTACCCTTTCTGCCCGGCAGGGTTAGTCAGCTGACTTGCAAATTTTATATAAGGTCAACAAACACAAGTTTCCTGTTTTTGAAATACGTTTCTATTTTAAGGCTTCTAACCAGAAAATTTTGTTCGGATCGCTTGGAGCCAGAAGGAAAAAAGCAAGGAATGAAGCCGATCCTCGCAACCTGTATTTTATCAGTAATGTTTATCAAAGACAGATTAATCAAACTCATTATATTTCATGGGTTATATACAACCCGGTTTGATGCCAAACAAGTAAAACCACTGCATAAAAATTCTTATATATTTAAAAAAAAAAGACTTTTTCATTTCTTTAAATGGAAAGAAGTACTCTCTGAAGATGTTCACCTGAGCCGGGGGTCTCAAACCTGCCTCTTTCATCTTCAGAGGCCCCTGGTGACTTGAACTATGTGACAGATATAGATATTGGCAGATCTTACTATGAGGCCTCTTCAAGGGGTAAACGTAAAGCTGCATCCCGTCATGCTGCTTCGTTGTTCAGGCTCCGGGACTGTTTATATCTCGGTAATAAGCTTTACTGACGTGAAAAGTTTCAGAGTAATTCATTATTTATAATAGTGGCATCATGTACTTGCTTTGACTGACATATTGAGGAAGAAGGGAAGCTGAATGTGCTTGACCGCGAGGAATGTCGCAGTCGCTTTCACCAGTTTTAGCATCGACAAACAGGCCGTCCTGTTTCTGCGTGGAACGTGTTTGCTGTCCCGTTCAGATTTATGGAGGTCGGGCTGAAGCTTCCGTTTTTAGATTGTTGAACTGTCAAAACAATAGCTCCGCATCTTTCACGGGCAGCTCACACCAGCCGTTCGCCCTCTTATTGTTCCGTCAGAGCAGAGAGACGCTATGTGGAGAAGTACTGGAAGGAGGTGCGGGTGGGAGACTTCATCAGGCTGCGATGCAACGAGATCCTCCCCGCCGACGTGCTGCTGCTGAGCTCCAGCGACCCTGACCGCCTGTGCCACATCGAGACCGCCACCCTGGATGGAGAGACCAACCTGAAGCAGAGGCAGGTGGTCCGCAGCTTCTACGACCTGGTGAGATGGATGCTCCTCACTTCCTGTCTGCTGTGTTTTCTCTTTTTTGTCAGAAGAAACAACTTTTAACAGGTTGAAACTTTGAGTTCTCTCCAACTTTTAGTTGTCAGGAGTCTCTTTATGGCAGGCGGGGGAGTTAACGTTGTAAAAAGTCCCCTCGAAAATAAGATATAATTAAAATCGATGGCTGTTTGTTTTTTATTTTAATTCTAATTAATATTTGAGAAAGTCTTTCTCTTTGCAAATTGAACTTCATGTCTTGTTCTCTATAAAATCTTAATGAGGCCTGGACTTTGTCACTGGTCATACTAGATTTCATCTAGAGCTACATTTCTTGCACTCATGTACAAATCTGCACTCATGTATTTGAAAGCTGTCACACACGAGCGCCCTGCCCACCAGCAATAGTTGTGAAATTAAGCAGTATAGACATATTCAGCAATATCAGCCATTTTTAACGTAGTATTTCACATGTGTAACAGTCAAAGCCATCAAGCCTATTTTGGCCCACAGGTGCGCAACAGCTGCGAGCTGAGAAACATGCTAGAAGAGAATGCAGGGGAGGTTAATGCTGATCTTTTTGCTGAGGTGGGAGAGGTTAAACGAGGCTTCTTCAAACCCGGCAAGAGGTGCACGACCAGCCGGAGCGCCACAGGCCAGCAGCTGTGACGCTGCTGTTTTTGGTGCGTGTGGGAAGCAAAAACCAGGCGCTAATCGCCCGGAGCCTGATTTACAACTAGGAGGACTTGATTTTGGGAAAGTTCCTCAGGTCCAAAAGCAACTGTTTAACAACAAGACAAGCTGATCATTTGTTAAATAACTTGTGTGGGTGGTTTCTGAGTTGAAAGTCATTGAGTTTTTTTTATGGTGGTTAGAGGAAGGGTAAGTCAGCTCAAACAGTGCAGCCTAATCAATCTAGTTAATATGCAAACTGCCCCATTAAAGACTAATACGTTCCATTAGTTGCAGCTTTAGTCAACTAACAGAGGAAATAATAGAATGAGTGCAGGTGGGAGTCTCACTTCCTGCACTTTGTCCTATTTTGGATGGACTGTTTGGGCATTAGTGTTTTGTAATGCTGTGTAACTGTACTTCCTGGGGAAAGGATAAATATTCCACCTGTCACCTGAAGCTGCATTCTTTACCTGAGTATTGTTTGCTTTCTGTTTGCAGGACTGCGAGTTTGACCCCCTAAAGTACAACAGCATCATCGAATGTGAAAAGCCCAACAACGACCTGAACAGATTCAGAGGCTACATGTGAGTCCCGCCTTTTGTACGCGACTGCCGTCAGGCTGCGGCCGCCACACAGCAGCTTCTAATGCTCGAGTGTATTAGTGATATCAAAGTCTTGTTTTCGTTTCCCTGTAAATGAATGCAGTGTTGCTTGGAGTATCGCCTGCTGCTGGCTTCTGACTGGAAATAATGCGAAACTGTGGTTTGTTGAGAAGCCAGCAGTTTCCAACTCATAATTATGACTCAAACGGTTTTTCCGAGTCGAGATTAAAATTTGCTTTCCCAGGAAAAAGGGTGCAGGGTTTGAACAGTTGAAGATGTATGTGCTGTCTCGTGACCAGGAGAACCTACAGATAATGAGCCCTGTGTGTGTTTTCACTCTGTCTTTTGTCTGTTGCGGAAATGGTGAGGAGTGTTTTCTCTGGATGTGCACGATGTACAACAAAGAAATAAGAAAGGAAGGACTGAGAAACATTTCCAGAGAATAAAACCTGAAACAACAAAACCCACTCTGGAATCTCACTGAAGAGAAAGTGAATTAAAAACATTCAACATGAAATAAAAAATAAATAAAAATTGCAGAACTATAATAACTCTGGTCCATCTCCACTTTTCCTTAACTGCTACCAGGAAAGGAAAGCACAGATGACAGATTTTCATATTTTAAAACCCTCTGTGTGTCATCTCTACAGTATATTACCATAATTTGTCTCCAGGTCACCCAGTGTAAGGTTTGTGCCACAGCTGTTCTAAATTAACAGTATTGGCAAATACAAAATAAATAATTCTTGTTATCAATGAATTTTAAAATGTATTTTACAAAATAACAATGATTAAGATGCTAAATTGCAGTCATTAGGAAAAGGTTTTGTTAATTTCCCTCATAAATAATATAATTGTTGTGACAGGTGGTCTAAATACTTAGCTAACAGGCTAATGTTTCAGGACATAGAGAACCTGAAAGTCACGATGCCGATTAACTTTTTACAAACTAAATGTTTACAAAATGAGCAAGAAGCGAGCAAAGAAAACCTAAAAAGTTAAGTAGAGTCAAGAAACTAAACTAAAGCTGAAGTAACACACTGAGAAAAAATGCAAAACACAAGCTAGGATGGGTGAACCAGACGAGTGGACAAAGAGTAGACAGAACAGGAAACGGGAAGTAATCAACGCAGGTGAAGACGGACGAACGGGAAGTAAAGCCCAAAACAAAGACACAAGTGACAGCCCGAGTGTTAGAGTAAAACAGACACATCCTAAACACGGAGACGAGATGACGCACGGCAAACATGAGCGAGGAAAAGGCACGAACTCACACAAATAAACTTCATCACCAGGATTTGATTTCACAAGTGCAAAAACTCAGAACGATAACAAATAAGACAAATTGGGCAAACACAAAGCTTCAAATCCTGGAACAACCTAAAAACGAAAAGCACAGATCATTCATATTCATGCACCAAACTCTCAGATCGTGACGGAGTCTGATGAAAGATGCTGCAGAGTTGCATTTGCAGCATCTCTCTGGGACTTTTTGAGCTTTGCTCATATAAGAGACGAGAAGTCAGAATATGCGAGTTTCTGATGCTTTGATTTTGACGCATGTTTTCCAAGGCGAAGCTCGAAACACCTTTCGACGTTCCTCAGAATGAGTCAGGACCGTTCGCGTCTGCAGTCCTGCAGTAGCGTTTGGATATTTGATGCGCGCAGTTGTGTTCATGCTGCCTGTAGCTATTGGTTACGTAATACTTCCTGTGTGGGTCAGACTTGGTCACTTTTCTGTTAATTGCATTATGTTGGACAAAATGGTTTATATTGAACATCTCACACAGCCATTTGAGGTCATAACGCATATCTATTCCCACTCTTTTTACCCGCAGTGGTAAATGCTGCGGGGGTCAGGTTTCCGCCGTCTAACTGAAGTACACTTTATGGGACCTCCTAACTGGATTTGTTTCAAATATATGGCACCCCTCGCCCGAGAAGCCTTCTGGATGTGTCTGCTCAGGCTATTTTTGGATCTTTTGTAATATCATAGTGGAAACGCTCGTTAAAGACATCAAATACGTCTTTCCAATAATTTTCCGACTTTCCTGGGGATGAGTAGAAGAATGGGTGCCAATTTATGGTCCAGCACTTAACCTCAGGTAGTGTTGCCTTTACCTGCAGACTCTGACTTTTTCTTTATTTATAGTACTGCAGTAAATTGGCACTGTAGCTTTAGCAGAAATGGAACTACTCTTCACAGCAATGCAGACCTAAGCTACTGCTGATAGCAATATGTGGTGTGAATACAGGGGTACTTCCTCAGTGAAACACCATGTAGTAATAACAACATTATTTTTTATTTTATTGTTTTTATAGCGGCTCTGAGTTTATAAAGAGCTTTAACAGACAGGCTAATGAAGTTAAACAGAGAGCTAAGCAAAATGGTTATAATGTGATGGTTAAAAATACACACCAGGCAAAAACTTGGTCACTGAAAGATGATAGGATACATGGGTGATAGGAGTTGCGTGATTAAAAGTTGGAGGCAGTTGCTGAGTTTTGTTGTTTTAAAGCTGAGGGCTTCTCGTGGCAAAAGCATAGCCACCTTTAAATTTAAGTAGCCAGATGTAGGGCTGTTCCATATACCGATATATATATATATCGGACGACGATATAAAAACTACTATCGTTTTATTTTACGCTATCGTTTGTTTCGTGGTGTCGCAAAATAAACCGTTTACGGCAATATTTTTTTCATCGTTTTGATGGTCACTGTAGTGGCTATATTAATTTCTTAAAGTTCTCTCTTTCTCTTATATTTAATATAACCACACTACGGACAAGCGCCTGTTTTTATGTGTTGTGGTTAGCAACAACGACGGTAACAGCATCACGTGTCCGCTTGTTTATGTTCCACATAAACCTTTCATAATAAAGCTCAAGATCCTGTTGAGACTTTTCAAAATAAACTGAATCACGTGAAAGAGCAGATTATTTACGGATGAGAATTTTAAAAAGAGCCGCCAGGTGCTAAAAAATAAACCTTAGACTCAAACGTTAGAACAGGCTTTTCCCCGCAGCACGCTGTGTAATAAATACTCACAAAGAAAACAGCGTGCGTTACAACTTATGTCTAAAAATGTATCGTTTCATGCATCGGTTAAAACACTCGACTCCAGCTACATGACGCGCAGCAGGAAACACTTCCCGCAAGTTGAGCTGCCCGAGATTCACAGAATTTACAGAAAATGTTACATTTTTGTGATTTATATCGTTATCGGGACGATAGAATTCTTATATCGGGATATGAGATTTTGGTCATATCGCACAGCCCTAGCCAGGTGGACGCTGAGGATCTGAGGCTGCGAACTTATTCCTATGAGCTCGTGTAGCTCAGGCCCATACCCAGATGTGTTTTTTAAAGCTTTAAGTACAAAGCTGTGAAAAGTGCAGGGAGCCAGAGGTGAAACGCCGGGATCGGGCTGACGTGATGCTGTTTGCTAGAACTGTGAGAGAGTGATGTTTGATTTATAGCAGAGAGGAGGGAGCCGCAGAAGTCCAGCCTTGAGAAACGGATGCTCGGGTGATTTTCTTTCAAAAGTATTGGTTTCTGAGAATCTGAGATTCTGTTTTGGAGAAAGTTAGACTGGTCAGCTTCTCTAAAGCTTGAAAGTTTAAATATTTAGATGTCATTTTGACACAAAAGCTTAAATTTTAATTTAAACTGCCTCATTTAAAACTTTGGAAATGTAGTTTTAATTGTTTCTAGCTTCTCCTTTTGTTTCAGTGAAAACGTGTCTTGTTTTTCTAGCTTCTAATGCTGTCAGCGTGTGCAATTTTTCAAATTTTGATGGATCGGCTCTGAGATCTTCTCAGATACAAGTTATAAAAGCAAAGGTACATAAATAGCAAAGATATGGCCACTACAGCGCGGGTTCTTTGAGGATTTAGAGAACAACAAATCATGCAGTCTTTCTCCCCAGACGCCGACTGCTACTTCTCTGGATTTTGGCTCTATGAGTTATAAAGTGTTGTTGGAGTTCATGGCTCTTTATTTTAATTAGATTCAGTGAGTGTTTTGGAGTAACTCCATCTTTTACAAAGGTTGCTCCTTTTAGAGCAGGAGTCGAGTCCCGCTTTAGTTGATCGGCAGCATAAAGCCCAATCTGTTCCCAAATGAGCCGTCCCAATAAAACAAATGCATTATATCTGACCTGTCTTTAATATCAGTGCAGTCTCAACAACATGTCTTATTACATGCGGTTACAGAAGGGTATAAGCAGTTGTGTTATTTGATTCTTTATGACTTAAACAGTTTGTCAAGATCTGGAAATACTTGATATTTTCAGGCATGTGAGGAAAACTGAAGTTGTTAAAGATCTTCAGTCATCTCAAAGGTCTCAGTCAGTTTCCCTACTTTGTGCTGGACTGGATCCTTTGTTGTGCCAGTTGTGCCCCACTGCTTTACACATATGTTTAACACTTTATGTGTTACTTAACTGAAGCATAAATCATGCTGAGGATGCTGGTTGTGTAAGATGCCAAATCTGGGAGTCCCAGCCCTTCTTTTGGTTTGGATTGTTTAAACCATTTCAGTCTTCCGCTGGATCAGTTTTCCTAAAATATGACTGCGGGGATCATGGGAAATAGGCTGAGTAACCTTGGTTAACCTCGCTAGTTCTCAGGAACATGTTTATCTGAGTTAAAACTGTTATAGTTGTTGTAGTGTACACCTTTGAGAAAGAAAACTGAAATGATATTTTGCACATTTAAAATTAAAGTAAATTAAAACGTGCAGGAAACTTCTTTTAGTTTTCATCTTTCTTTCTTTTTTTTTAGGTCAGACTTGTCAGCAGTGCCAGCCTGAGGAGGCTTTGGTGCTGTGAGCTGATTGATCATATAAAACCTGTCCTGAGCTTCCCCTGAAAAATGTCCTCCAGTACAAGAAACGCAAGCTAACAGTTCAGATGTTTTGTCTTTACATCCCTGCTTTTACCACCATCATGCCTCTCCAGGTGTTGTCAGTGTGGTCTGACAGCTGGATTCACACCAGCTGTGCTTCCATCGTGTCCCCTCAGTGAGACGTGTTGTGTGTGAGAGACAGAAGATGAAACGCGTCCTCGGTAGCAGCCGGGCTGACCTGCGCACATGTGATTATGACTTGTATTCGTCTCTCAGAAGGAGACCAGATGCTGCGGGTGTTCAGTTGCCAGGCTACAGTGCAGCGTTGGGCACAGAGCCTCATCTCACCAGAGTTTTATTATATTACAGCCACTGACACGAGTCTAATTTCAGACTTAGAGCACTCTCTGCGTATCACGTGCTGTTATCGGCTTCTCCCACAGTCTGAGCTGCTAGTGACGGCTCTGTTATCAATCTATCGTGGTGGTGACGTGTCAGTCATAGGCCAAGCGCTGGACTTTCCTGTTGGTAAACACGGCGATAGTTGTGACTCTAAAACCGGCGACAACAGAGATGATTAAACGCGGCTCTCCAGCTAAAGGTTGCTGGGCTGTTAAACTAACGCGCTTGTAATCCTTGATTTAGTAATAGGATTAATGCTGACATTAAAAGCTCAGCACCTCCCTCATAATATCACTTTGAGTTACAAAGTGAAGGGGGGGGCTGCTTGGTAACTGCTCCAGTATCAGAGGGAATTTGTGCTGACTCCTCCGGAGAGGTGCGGGGAAAGGAGTGATTGATTGACCGAGGTGCTCAGCGGTAAAAATCGATGTTGTGTTTGGACCGGTAATTTTGTTTCTCTCAGTATTTCTCACTTGAGTGTAACTGTGATCCTTTGGCTGTCATTCTCACGCCTCCTCTCACCTGACAGAATCCATCGAAGCGGCAGGAGAGACGCGCTTTACAAAGAGAACCTGCTGCTGCGAGGCTGCACCATCCGCAACACGGAGGAGGCCGTGGGAATTGTCATCTATGCAGGTCGGCCCCCGAAATGACACCTCGGCTGCCACGCAGCTGATCCCACCTCTGACTAACCCGCCATGTAACTCCGCAGGTCACGAGACCAAAGCCATGCTGAACAACAACGGTCCACGTTACAAGCGCAGTAAACTGGAGAGGCAGATGAATGTAGACGTGTTCTGGTGCGTCATCATCCTGCTGGTCATGTGCCTGTTTGCTGCTGTTGGTATGTAAACAGCTGTTTGGAAGTTTAAGGCGACCTATTGTGTTCATTTCCAGCTGCTTGGTTTTTCTGGATATCTCCTCAGGAGTGGTGCAGCTTTGTATCACCCACACCTCAAAATTCTCCTTATTTGTGTATATAAATAAATATTAAAATAAGATATTTTAAAAATGCATACAGGGAAAATGAGAAGAACTGTCAGAATCTTTTGGTTCTAATAACAGAAATCTGCTCTTTCCTTAAAAGATAAATGAATTTGTTTAATCTGGATTTGGTACTTAGTGTCACACCTGGGAAAACATGTTTTGTCGTGACTTTGTCGTAGTCGATCTTTAATGAAAACCCTTCGTACGGTAGCCCTGAGAGGTCAAACAAACTGCAACTTAAGAAAACACCAGCAAATTTTTAAAAATGCTGTAAAATGTCACAAAACACAGCGGAAAAGTTTCTGTGGAGACATTAAAGTGTTTGAATTAGCCATTTACTGTTAGCTTGTCACTTGTGCAGCTGCTCCGTCACGTTTCATCTCCCCAAAAACGTTTCCGTTTTGTTTTGTGAGTTTTTTTGTTTTTCTTTGTGTGCTTTTGTTGCGTTATTCCATTTGTGGTTGTTTTTGATCATTCATGGCCACCGTACCTTCACCTGTGTTAAAGAATATTTCTACAGGCCTCCAAAACCTGCAGGCAGAGACTGGACATCTAAATATTTTAGGGATTTCAGATATCCATCTTTTTGTGTTACCCTGAGCTCCGCTCCTGAGAGTCCATATTGACAGAGCTGAAGTACCATAAAAATAATTGCAAACCTCTTGAAACCAGATTAAAGAAAACCAGAGAAACACAACAAAAGAGCGCAGATGAGGAGGAGAAGACTGCAAATCCACATCCATCTCAGGAATCTGAAACAGTCATTGTTAACAACCTGGAGCCACAGCAGCTCGATCAACAGGCGCTGGAGGCTTTGTAGTTGTAGCCAGAGCTGTGCCTGAGATGACCCCCACTGACATCACACAGAGCCAAGAGTAGAAAGATAGAGTCTGAAATCTGAAGCCTGCTCTAAACAATACTAGGTTAACACCTGCGAATGTGTTGCCTTGCAGGGATTTATCTAATTTTAACTCATCTTTGACCGCATTTAATATGAGCATTGATCACAGAAACGGCGCGTAAACGTCAGAAAATAAATATAAATATTAACAAGGAATAACGAAACTCCTACACAGAGCTTCCTCTGCTTCTCTCTCCTGTCCTTCCACTGTTTGCATGAGCTGACCTTGTGCTGTTGCTGTTGCAGGTCACGGGCTGTGGATGTTTCAGTATGGAGATAACAGACCCGTGTTTGACGTTCTTAGCCCAGAGGGGACCAACTTATCGCCCATCATGTCAGCCATTTATCTCTTCCTCACCATGATCATCGTCTTTCAGGTACTAAACACAAAGCAGCTTAAAGAAGCAAAGGCACAGATAAAGATATAAACGCAGTATCACAGACTGTGAAATGTTTGGCCTCCCTCTGCGTGTGACCTCTAGATCTTTTTCTCTTTTTGTTTGGAAAAGCAAAGATGAAAAATGTGTTGCTTCAAGCAGCAAAACAGTCTCTATAATATGAGCTCAAAAGGAGGAGAAAGTGAGACCTAACAGTTTTTGATCTGGTTGTGGTTTTTTTAGGCAAAAAGTTTCAGGGAAAATGTCGGCGTGTCCCGTGTCACAGCAGCAGCAGACGAGCCGCCCCGGTGTCGGGCTTTCAAAATAAACAAGAAATCGCAGAGGGCAGTTCTTTGGTCTCGCTGTGCAAATAGTAACAGTAATGCCAGAAAAATGAAATAAACACATGACTGTTGAGCAGCACGTGGACTGTGTGCAGACATCGCTGCCTTCCCCAAAGCTATGACTCATTTCTCCGGAACTACTTTCCATAAGTGTTGCCTGGAAATGTTCCACTCTGGATTACACCAATATTTTTTAAACAATCCAGCATATGCCCAGTGTACTTAAAAATCACTTGTTTAACATTTTGGAACTAAGAAGCAATAATTCTTTTAATTATGATGTTTTGGTTTGGGGTTTTTTTTTTTTTTTTTCCAGATATAGCCCCACAGAAATCTCAGATGAACTCTTTCCTCTTATTTCATCTCTATCTGTTCCTATTTATCCATTTTTAACTAGTTAAGTGTTTTAGATATATTTAGCCACCATGTGTAGCCAGTGTAAGCATTGTAATATGTGCAATATGTAATGAGTTGCAAAAGGAAAGTTATAGAATGATACAAAAATGAGCCACCAAATGACAAAATATAGCACTTATATTTTATTAGATGTTGGTGATGATGATCTTACTGGTTATGGTCATGGAGGGAGTTGTCCTATTGGTTGACTTCCACATTAAGAAGGTGTGACTGGGCCTTCCTGTCCTCTCGTTTCCATGCTTTTTATTACCATAGTTACTACTGACCATGTAGTCATAGCACTGCTGAACCCAAACCCTTTCATTCGCTGCTAAATCGTCCCGGTTACGACTGCTTGAGAACCTCTGTGACTTCTCAGTGGACACAGCGAGCCAATGAGAAGAAAGCTCGCCTTCTGTCTGTACTTCACTCATTCCAGTAACCTGTGAACTGGGATGGATTGTGAGGCAGATGAGCTATGACGTGTTTGACGTTCTGGTTTTATCCCGAACTTGTGAACTGAGCAGTTTGAGCTGTGTGAGGTCACAGACACTAAAAAATAAATATCTGTAAAATATTCGGTTAATGCGACATCTGCTGCCACCCTCATGCTTCCTCCCCAGCCTCTGGCCTCAGGCTTTCCATGTGTAATCAGCTTTAAATTAGTATTACCGGTACTAATTAATGTACATAATATTTGACTGTTCAAGATTTTCTTTTTAGGTTTTCCAATAATTGAATCTCTTTTTTACAAGATTTATTTAATTATTTATATGAATTGATTTTTTTAGCTGCAGTTTACTTTTTTCTGTCTCTACTGTTCATCCATTTTACTTCATAACTGACTTTTCTTGTTGCATTTAGCTACGTATTGCACCAGCTCATCCCTGCAATTTCAGTGTATCCTTTCTTTTCATATTTTCAACCCTTTAACCATTTGAGGTTTGAGTCGATCAATTTGATCTCTTTTACCTGTTTTATTTTTAAGCTTCGCTTTTAACTTTCATTGTTTTTTGTTTTGTTTTGTTTTTGTTTTTTGTTTTAAAGCATTTAAACTTTTTTACATCTTTAGCTATTTGTTCTTCTGCATCTTCACTCGTTATTTGATTTGATTTCACGTTCAGACGTTCACACCATTTTTCCATCAGTTTCCAGGATGACAGTCTGCTCTGCCTCTCTCCTCTCCTAGGTCCTGATACCCATCTCCCTTTTTGTGTCAATTGAAATTGTCAAGATCTGCCAAGTGTACTTCATCCATCAAGATATGGATCTGTACGACGAGGAGACAGACTCCCACCTGCAGTGCAGAGCACTTAATATCACAGAGGATCTGGGCCAGATGCAGTATATCTTCTCTGACAAGACAGGCACGCTGACGGAAAATAAGATGGTGTTCCGGCGCTGCACTGTGGCAGGGGTGGAGTATTCCCATGATGCCAACGGTGAGACGACCAGCCAACCCTCTCACACGCTCCCTTAAAGAAACAGTGAGCGGTCATCATCTTCTAAGTCACCACTAACGGTGTGTGTTTGTTTTCCAGCTCGAAGGCTTGCCATGTACCAGGAAATGGACTCGGAGGAGGAAGAGTGCATGTCTCACGGTGGCACCCTCCCCAGGCGGGACAGCGTGACCAGCCACCAGAGCGCCCGCGTGGTGCTGCGGTCCCAGAGTACCAAGTCCCACCGAAGGACAGGCAGCAGGGCGGAGGCCAAGAGAGCCAGCATCCTGTCCAAGCACACGGCCTTCAGCAGCCCCATGGTGGGTCCTCATTACTGCTCTACAATCCTCATCCTGCCTCCTTTACCCTAACAAACCCCCGTCTGTTCTGCAGGAGAAAGACATCACCCCCGACCCCAAGCTCCTGGACAAAGTCAATGACTGCAGCAGTCAGATGGACTTCATGCGCTTCCACAGCCAGCCTATGTCCCAGCTGCCCTCTGACCTCTCAGACATCATTGATTTCTTCATCGCTCTCACAATCTGCAACACGGTGGTCGTGTCGTCCCCCAACCAGCCAAGACACAAGGTAAAACTCACCTGTTCAGGTCAGAAACATCAGTTTGGTCAAACCTCTGTCAGGTCAGAGAGGGATTGTTTGTGGACTGGGCCGCACAATGATGTTACCTCAACTTCATTCCACACTTCCTGATTTCTTCTGTTTTGACTTTCATTGCTGTAAGTGTGTGTGTGTGTGTGTGTGTGTGTGTGTGTGTGTGTGTAAGAGAGAGAGACTTGCAGGTGAAGCAAGCCTCCCCTTTAATTCCTGTAATAGGTGCATGTGTGCAGCTGGTAAAGACACTAAGCTCATAATAAAGTGTTGACAGCGTGTCAGTGCCTGACTTGCTGCAGTCATCAGAAAGCATCTTAGCTTTTATTGGGGCAAGTGTCGGCTCTGGAAAATTATTTATATAAAATCTTTTTTGGTTTTTTTGGACTATGAAGCCTAAAAAAGACGACAGAAGAGTTACAGGCCCTTGGTGTGCAAAGGGGTCGGTTCAGATTTCATAAGTACAGGAGATAGATGAGATAGAAAAGTCTAAAGCCTAAATATAAGAACAATTTTTTTTTCTCTTAAGCGACTCTGAGCGTCAGTATCTCAGGATCTATCATAGTGTGAGAAAACTGCACCGATTTAACGTCTGTGACATAGAAGAGCATTGGTACCCTGCTAGGGCAAACGATTATTTTGATAGTCGACTAGTCACCGATTATTTTTGCGATTAGTCGACTAATTAGATCATCATCCATTGGACGTACAGCGTACACCAGCAGCATCTGCTCTTATATAACTATCATTAGCTTACAGCTTTAAGTGTTTAAGGTATGTGCTAACTAAAAATAAAGACAAGATGATAGTTTATTAAATATTAATGAAATTTGCAGATTGTTTCGGTGAAGTTTAATAAACTCCTTGCTATCTAAAATAGCACAGGACACCAGAGTATATTCTCAAGCATCTCACACTTCTGATGATCAGCTGTCTGCTTGATGTTTATTCAGCTGTGTAAAAACTATAACTTTAATCTCAGCCAAACCGATTTACTCAGGAACAAATAAAATACTAAAAAAAGCCAAACAATAACATTTTTAAGTTATCTAAGTGACTTACATATGTTTAACCTGAGTAGCGAAAGACGGCGGTGGGTTTGAAAACAATTTGCCGGGAGTCCGGTGTTCTCACGGGCTCTAGTGAGCCTTGCCCCGGCTCGCTATCGAGCTAGTGGGTAACAGACGTGTCCGAAAACGTCGGAGCGCTTTTGAAAATATGTGGTGTCTTGATAAACTGAGCAGATATTTGAGGTTTACACAGTTAAATTCTCGCCTGAAAATATGTTAAACGTTTATTTTGTGACCAAGAAAGAATAATAAGAGTAATATTAAAACTAACTAGCTGCCGCCATTGTTGGAAACTGCGCTATGAATTCTGGGACAGAGCTACTTCTTCTTCTTCGAGGTTTAACGGCAGCTGGCATCCTTGTACATGCAGTGCTGCCATCTTCTGTTTCAGTCTGTTATTACAGTCTTAAATCCTACTACTTATTCCTGCGTCTTTTGTGATCTTACAAAGCTTCAAATGACGCGTCGACTATTAAATCAGTCGTCGACAATTTTGATAGTCGACGTAATCGTGACTAGTCGACTAATCGTGGCAGCCCTATACCCTGCATGCTTATTTTTTTCTGAGAATTCACTGGGGAAAACCTAAAGTGCATTGTGGGTAAATGTTCAGGGCTCATATCACCCGGTGGGATAGTTGCCATTATTCCATCTTCATCGAAATAAGTTTTTGTAGAACAAGTCAGGTTCCTGGCAGGGGCAACAGGCAAGGTTTTATAGGCATGAATTTATAGGCATATACAATCTAATGAATCATTAGATTGTATATGTTCAAAATGGCAGGATATTATAAGAGTCCAAATCCATGATTCGGCTCATTGCTTAAGCAGCTCCCTATGACTTATTAGAATAAACACCAGAGCGCATGACAGTTTCATGTATCACCACATGCACATTACTGGGCTGTTGTTCAGCCTCTTTTTGCACGCCTGCTGTTTACACCAGCACGACATGTGCACAGCTAACCATCACACCACAGACTCATCTCTGCAAAGTGACGTGAAGTCTCCTCTGTCAGTGATGTAAGGAGGGTAATCTGCAGTGGCAGCAGATCAGCGTTTGGAGTTTTTCCATATCTGGGATTGTGATTTAAAAAGTATTAGGGCTGCTTGATATAACGATATATATTGGATGATGATATAAAAACGTCTATTGTTTCATTTTACGCTATCGTTTGTTTCGTGGTGTTGCAAAATAAACTCTTTACGGCAATATTTTTTCATCGTTTTGATGGTCACTGTAGTGGCTATATTAATTTCTTAAAGTTCTCTCTTTCTCTTATATTTTATATAACCACACTACAGACAGACAAGCGTCTGTTTTTATGCGTTGTCGTTAGCAACAACGACGGTAACACCATCGTGTCCGCTTGTTTATGTTCCACATAAACCTTTCACAATAAAGCTCAAGATCCTGTTGAGACTTTTCAAAATAATCTGCTCTTTCACATGAAAGAGCAGATTATTTACGGATGAGAAGTAAAAAAGAGAAGCCAGGTGCTAAAAAATAAACCTTAGACTCAAACGTTAGAACAGGCTTTTCCCCACAGCACACCGTGTAATAAATACTCACAAAGAAAACGGCGGCCTTTATAACTTATGTCTAAAAATGTATAGTTTCATACATCGGTTAAAACACTCGACTCCAGCTACATGACGCGCAGCTGGAAACACTTCACGCAAGTCGAGCTGCACGAGATTCACAGAATTTGCAGAAAATGTTACATTTTTGTGATTTATATCGTTATCTGGACGATAGAATTCTTATATCGGGATATGAGATTTTGGTTATATCGCACAGCCCTACAAAGTATCATTAAGAATTCCTACATAACTGCTTTGGTTCACAGTTGCACTGATGGTTAGTGGACATGTAGTTTGAGGTCATAATCATATAATGCTCCAAATCATTAGTTCCCATGGAGACACTTTACAAGGAACCATCAAAGAAAGTAATCTATATAACTATTAAATGGACAGACTGGAGGTATTATAAGTAGTATTGGTGGAAAACATTTTATTGAAAAACAATAATAGACAGAGTATAAGAGCATTCTGGATCTCAGAGCCCATCGACCTGCTCAGAAAATTATGGGGTTGCACAATCATTAGTGGTTTAAAACATGGGTCTGCTGTGTGTTGCTGTCTGTAGAAGTCGGTTTATTTTTTACTTCTTTACAGTGAAATAAGTACAGATCCTGTGCTTAAAAAATACTCCTACTTTTTTGAGCTAACGAGCCTGTTTTGAAAATGTAAGAAGTAGAAAGCACAGATATGTATTTAAGCGAGGAGTAAAGTAAAAGTAAAAGGTTGTCAGAATTCTGCCTAGGTTCAGTAAAGTATTTGTACTTTGTTACCTCCCACCTGTGGTTGCAGGTGACCTCGTTCTCATACAGCTCACACTCATGAGGTGAACTTCAGGTTTTTCACAAATCCTTTGTGATCCAAAGAAGATTCATATCTTAAAGCCGTGTCTGTATCAGTGGAGAAAAATGCAACTGAAGTCCTTCCAGTACGCTAACAAACGAACTTTGTGTTTTATGTTTATGTTTTTTTGATCCATGTGGGAGTAGTTTCCACCTTTTGAGCGAAAGCTGCATGTTACGAGTTTACAAAAACGTTCCAGATCTGACGCTGAAAGTGTGCGCTTGCACGTAGCTTTCACTACTTTTTCTGTTAGCGTATCCGCGTTTTGTTTCTGCTTCTCTCTGGGCCTGGGTGTGGTCGTCCTGTCAGGAGGCGATATCCTCTCCTCGCCTCACGCGGCGTGCACTGGCTCACAATGGATCCCGACAGTCAGAGCACAAATCTGCTCGATGAAACTGTACACGGTGGCACACCGTTTATGTATGTCTGTGTTTCTCTTTGGAGGTCATCTGATAAGATGCATGTCTGCACAGAAGCGCTGACTTTTCTTTCGGTTTTTATCGGTTGTTTTGCTGTCCCGTGTTCCAGAGCAATTGTTCACATTTTTATTATGATGCCCTTGTGCGTAGCTGGGCCACTGAATGATTTATTCTTGTATATATGTGAGAACTGTGGTTCCCGCTGCCAGCAGACCTTAAAGTGAGTCGCTTTTTCTTCTGTTGTACTGCGGCACCTTGGGATGAATGATTGGCCGAAGGATTATGGCCAGGAGAAGCTTTTTCATCAGAGATAAAGTCCTCTGTAGTACCAGAGCTTTTCAAACATTTCTAAGGACTAAAACGATGTAGAACATCCATCTTATGAGCTTCTTAACCTTAAGAAATATTCCCCCAAAAGCAGCACCTGAATTCACTCAGAAGTCAACTTCTTATTCATTTCATCCATTTGAGCATCTTTCTTAGTAATGCCATATGCTGCAGTAGTCATAGAGCCAGAGGCTAGTGGCTAAATTCATCGTTATTTACTTTAATGTCAAGTATTTTAACCTCAGGATCTCTTTTAACCAAGTACCAGTCTCCCCTGCAGAAAGCTGCAGTTCCTCCAACGTCCATCGGAGGCTCCAGAAATGAGTCAGTCCCTCTGGATTGCCACATTAACATCTCTGACTTTGCAGCACAAATGGGTTGAAGCCTTTAGCTGTTCACTCCAACAACAGTGGTTGATGTGACAGTGGCTACATCCATCTTTTATTTACAGTCTGTGATCTACACCGATTCCCACCCAGTGACAGAATCTCGCCTCAGAGCCCGATTTGGATTATTTACGCAGTGCTGCGTAAGTCGTTTTAACTTGCTGGCCTTTTTCTTAAATCCACTTATGCACAAAATCTATTTTTATATTTGACCTTTTTAGGTATTTTGTACTGGCTGATGAGCATAAATGATTTTTTTTTTTGACACAACTATTTAACAATCAATAGAAAGAGCACTTAGCTTTTATCGCTGTTTTTTACTGTGTTGGTTCTTTTTATGGAAGAATCTGTCCCAATGTCTGTTTAAGTGAGAGAAACACTGTTGTGTCACATTCTCTGCGTCAGACTCTAATTGCCCTAAAATGAGCCTGATGGGTTGTCTCATGTCTTTTATCACTTTCAGTGGTCTGTGTTAGATTTAAGAGCACCTGCAGAAAAAAATGAAGATGGAATCAGGGTCTGTTCTCTCTTCGATTATAAAAACATTATTTTATGCCTACACTTTCTGCTCCTGCAGGTCAGGATGAGATTCGAGCTAAAGTCTCCAGTGAAGACCATCGAGGACTTCATCAAACGCTTCACCCCCAGCCGACTGACCTCCGGCTCCAACAGCAGCAGCTCCTCCAGTCTCATCACCAACCGATCCTCCAATAAGGGCTGCTCCAGCCTGCTGTCCTCGCCCTCGGCAGAGAGCACGCTCACCAAGCTGCACGAGGAGCAGCCCTCGGGAGGTTTGGAGCAGGCTTTTAGCCCCATCCCGCCGTCCTACGATGGAAAAACCTCCTGGAACCTCGAGGAAGGAGAGCTGCGCTACGAGGCAGAGTCGCCCGACGAGGCCGCTCTGGTCTACGCTGCCCGGGCCTACAAGTGCTCCCTGGTCGGACGCCTCCCCGACCAGGTGATAGTGGAGCTGCCTCACCTGGGGAAGCTGAGCTTCGAGCTGCTGCACACGCTTGGCTTCGACTCCACCAGGAAACGCATGTCTGTGGTGGTTCGACACCCTCTGACTGATCAGATCACCGTCTACACTAAAGGAGCAGACTCTGTCATCATGGATCTCATCAAACCCCCCGACACAGGTAGGAAAACACTTGTTTGGGAAATCTCTGCAGACCGTTGTGACCAGTGAGATTTTTTTTTTTAATGTTAATGGTGATAATAAGCAACGGCACTGCTTTGGCTTGTGATCATGATGTGGTTTGGAGCGCTATGTGAAAGATGAAGCATTGTTTAGTGAAATTACAGTTTCATTATATATGAGATATCAGACATGGAGATCAGCCTCAAAACACAGAATTTAATCTTTGCAGCTGATTCTGTGGTCCACTGAAACTGCTAACATAACAAATTTCTCCCAAAAGAATTATTGACTGAGGGAACTAATTAATAGATGACTTTCAAAAAGCAGGCATTTCCTCTAAATCAGGGATGTGAAACTCATTTTATGTCATTGATTGTAAGTCGACCGGACTGGTGAAAGTGCCAGTCGCAGTTTGACATTTTGCTAAACATTTAACAGTTTTTCTACATAAGAAAGACGTTCTGCAGTAGCAACTGAAAGAAATCTGTCAGGATGACTCTTTGGGCTTTAAATTGTAAGACATAAATGTTTAAAATTACAGGAAAAAGCTCCAGTAGCCCAGACTGAGTTTTTAACTGTTAAATAAATATATTAAAACAAAAAAATATAAATTTCTATCATACTTGGTGGAAAAACAGGACATTTTCTGTCATTTCATTGTTTCCCTTTTACTTCAGTGTAGTATAAATGAGCATGGGGGAGGTCTTCATCAGTAGAAAAGTTGTCAAAGTCTTAAACATTTGCCCTCCTTCACATTTTTCACACCTGTCCTGCGGGCCGGGTTGGAGTCTTTGCTGGGCTGATTCTGGCCCCAGGCCTAGTTTGTGACACTTCCGCTCTAAAGCTGGCTTTTGACATTTCTTTATACTTTTCTGCTTCGTTATGCAAATCGGTTTCTGTCATTAAAAGTGAAGTCAGGCTTTAGCTTGATTGACTGCCGGTAGGGCTGTTCGATATAACGATATATATCTGATGACGATATAAAAACGTCTATCGTTTCATTTTACGCTATCGTTTGTTTCGTGGTGTCGCAAAATAAACTGTTTACGGCAATATTTTTTCATCGTTTTGATGGTCACTGTAGTGGCTATATTAATTTCTTAAAGTTCTCTCTTTCTCTTATATTTAATATAACCACATCAGGGCTCGCAAAATCGCTAGCCCGATGTCCCGGGGCTAGCGATTTTTCCAGTCGGGCTACCAAAATCTATCGCTGCCCTGCCCGTCGGCCTATCGTAGGAAGGAAAAATATATGTCAATGCTTTTGCATTCTTTCGGAAATGTAGCTGGGTAATTATGTCATTGGCATCGGTGAGCCACTGTCAATATGTGACATATTGAAATCGCGTTTGAATTTGCGCTTGTTTTTTGCTTTCACTTTGCAATCGCGCGAACTGTGTATAGAGAGCGACAGCACTGATTGGTGAGTGACGATAATTTGCGCACCAATTCCTCTGACATCGTCTTATCAATCGTTAGCTTACTACGCAAACATGACAAGTGAAATCTCCCGCAGCAAGCTTAAACATGTGAGAGGTTGATCGCGCAGAGAATCGCTGAGCGTTATGTGAGTGCGTGTGTAAAAGCAGCAGGATATATATTTTAGTTCTGCTGAGCCAAATAAGACAGGTCAGGGTGAAGAAGTGACAGCCAAAGAAAAGCTTACCACAAAACGGAAAAGTTATGACAAATCAGACTATAAGGCAATAAGGCAAAGTGCAGCTTTATGGTTTCATGGACAAAAGAATTTCTGTGGCTGCAATATGACGAGCTATATAACCAGGGCTGCACATAAGTGGTCCGCAGGTGCGCATTCGCTGTCAAAATAAAAAACGGGCACAAGATAAGAATTTGCAACGCGTGTTTGCGTACATAAGATTTTCTGGAGGAGGACAGACATTTGTTTAGAACTCTTAAAGATGTCAAGAAGCAAGCTCCTTTAAGCAATTACTTTGGTTTTCCTCCACCTCCAAAGAAATGTCAGAAGGAGTCCGAACCACAAAAGAAGCGCGTATTCTCGGAAAAGTGGTTGCAGGAGGTGAGCTGGCTTCAAACAAATGATGAACGCACAGAGATGTGGTGCGGAATGTGCCGTGAAAATCCCACTCTAGCGGACAAAAACACTGCCTTTTATATGGACGCAAACGCGCGTTGCAACTTCTTATCTGGTGCGCGTCTTTAATTTTGACAGCGAATGCACACATGCGGACCACTTATATGCACCCGTGTAAATAACATATTGTTCTGCCGGGTGTGTTGTTGGTTTTCCCTCGATTTCTGAGTCGACAAGCGCCTTTTTTACTGGGACCAGTCATTTTAAGAAAGGCCCCCATTAGAACCCATGAGAAATGCAAGAAATGCATTATTGCTCAGTCTGCAATATCTTTCCCAGAACAAACACCAATTGCAAATAACATACTAAAAATAAACCTGAAAATCTGAAAAAAATAAATAAATTTTTGATTAATGTTTTGTTTCCTTTACAATATTATACTTTAATGTATAATATTGTAAAGGAAACAAAACAGGAAACAAAACATCAATCAAAAAATTGCTCTCTTTTTTATTCGGGCTACTTAAATTTATTTTGGGCTACCAAAAACTGAAGGGTCCCTGCCCGAAGGGCTACCAGGGATTTTGAAATTTTGCGAGCCCTGCACACTACTGAGGGACAAGCGCCTGTTTTTATGCATTGTGGTTAGGTAACAGCATTGCGTGTCCGCTTGTTTATGTTCCACATAAACCTTTCACAATAAAGCTCAAGATCCTGTTGAGACTTTTCAAAATAAACTGAATCACGTGAAAGAGCAGATTATTTACGGATGAGAAGTAAAAAAGAGCCGCCAGGTGCTAAAAAATAAACCTTAGACTCAAACGTTAGAACAGGCTTTTCCCCGCAGCACACCGTGTAATAAATACTCACAAAGAAAACAGCGTGCGTTACAACTTATGTCTAAAAATGTATAGTTTCATACATCGGTTAAAACACTCGACTCCAGCTACATGACGCCCAGCTGGAAACACTTCCCGCAAGTCGAGATTCACAGAATTTACAGAAAATGTTACATTTTTGTGATTTATATCGTTATCGACGATATAATTCTTATATCGGGATATGAGATTTTGGTCATATCGCACAGCCCTAACTGCAGATTGACTCTAGAAGTAGCTGTGTGTAGTCAAGAGACCGCTATAAGGCGAGACTCTGCTGTGATCTAGAAGAAATTAACACCACGAGTTAGGACTGTTTGCTTTTGTTGTGTTTATGTATATGTTGAAAGTGCATGTATGTCATGTGACTACAGTGCTTAAAGTATCCACACTTTACCTGCTTCACATTTTGTCCAACGTGGACAGACACATGTGGAAACGGGACGACAGTGTTATTTTGTTTTTTCTTATATAGTAACTTTGAATCCCTTTTGGAATAAGGCTGTAACGTGACAGAACAAGTGAACACTGTATACTGTCTGTAATTGTTGTAGAATCTTTATGCTACAATATGAAACGCATTGAGATGACAGACTTCATGAATTGGTGCTTTATATCTGATCGTCTATTTCAGGTTTGAGTGGTTCATTGTATACAGTCTGTGGAGGTCTGTGGTCTTGGTCTTTATAAACACTCGAGGTTTCACTGATACTTCCCCAAACCCTCATGCTTTCTACTCAGGTGAAAGGATAAGGTCACATGTTATATAAGGACTTTTATTTTTAGAGCTGCTGAACTCAGAGCCTGCCTTGACTAGGGTCTTAAAAAAGAAAACTTCCCTGTGTATTTTTTTTTCCTTTTTTTCCTTGTTCCATATTCTACAGCTTCTTTTATGTCCTAAAGGCAAAGGTGTAGCAGGGTCCTACTATTCCAGTCACACAAAGACCTACACAGACCTGTACCAGACATCTGTCCAGGGGTGCTTAGCAAAGACTGTTTCAACCCCACAGGAACGCGTGACACAACACGCAGTGTGGAGGTCTGCAGCCTGGGATTACGTCACCTTTTTTTAATGATATTATTGCTTTAGAATAGTTTAGAAAATTCCCATGACAGTGTCAAAGAGTTAACAGGTCAACATCTTTATTCCACATCTTAGAGAAATCTATAAAGAACTGGAAACTGTTTACTGACTCAAATAATTTAACCTTTCTTAAAATTCACCATAGTTTCTTGGATATTAGTTATTTGTTGGGAAAATATTTTATCGTTATCTCTAGGGCTGTTTGATATAACGATATATATCGATGACGATATAAAAACGTCTATCGTTTCATTTTACGCTATCGTTTGTTTCGTGGTGTCACAAAATAAACTGTTTACGGCAATATTTTTTTATTGTTTTGATGGTGACTGTAGTGGTTATATTAATTTCTTAAAGTTCTCTCTTTTTCTTATATTTTATATAACCACACTGCAGACGGACAAGCAACTGTTTTTATGCATTGTTGTTAGCAACAACGACGGTAACAGCATCGCGTGTCCGCTTGTTTATTTTCCACATAAACCTTTCACAATAAAGCTCAGGATTCTGTTGAGACTTTTCAAAATAAACTGAATCACATGGAAGAGTATGCAGAGTATTTACGGATGAGAAGCAAAAAAGAGCCGTCTGGTGCTAAAAAATAAATCTTAGACTCAGACGTTAGAACGGGCTTTTCCCCGCAGCACGCCGTGTAATAAATACTCACAAAGGAAACGGTGGCCGTTAAAACTTATGTCTAAAAATGTATAGTTTCATGCATCGGTTAAAACACTCGACACCCTCCCTTCACCCCAACAGTAAGGAATATTCTTTCTTCTCACATGTCCATCACTCCTACTCTCGTCTGGATTATTTTCTGGTCAGCAGCTCACTGCTGAGTAACATTACAGACACTGAGATTCATCCTATAGCTGTCAGCGATCATGCTCCTGTATCTTTAACACTAATACAGATGAATAATACTACACCAAGAAAAAACTGGAGATTTAATACATCACTGCTCAAAGACGAAGAGTTTATCAAATACTTTAAAAAAGAATGGACTCTATATTTAGGCTTTAATGACATTCCTGGAACATCAGCATCTGTCCTCTGGGAAGCAGGGAAAGCCGTGATGAGAGGTAAAATAATCTCTTTCTCATCACATAAGAAGAAAGAAGAAAACAAAAAAATTCAGGAACTAGAGAAAAACATCAAATCCTTAGAAAAAGCCTATGTGTCACACCAAGATCAAGAAATATTAAACAAAATACGCAAGACAAAACTAGAATTAAATGAAATTATTAATAAAAAGACTAAATTCTTAGTACAAAGACTTCGCCTGCAAAATTATGAACACGGTAACAAATCCGGACAATTTCTTGCTAACCAGTTAAAAATCAATAAAGAAAAAACAACTATATGTGCTGTTAAAGATTTATCTGGGAATACAATATATGATCCTAAAAAAAATAAATAAAATTTTTAGGGATTTCTATGAAACTTTATATACACCACAAATAAACCCATCTAAAAACGAAATTGATCAATTTCTCGACAACATAACTCTTCCAAAATTATTAGACACCCAAGCAATGGCACTGGATTCGCCACTGACGCCAGGTGAACTCCAGGAAGCTCTGATAAGTATGCCCAATAATAAGGCTCCAGGTCCAAACGGTTTTCCAACAGATTTTTACAAAGAATTCTGGACAATTCTGGCACCAGTTTTTCACAGGATGTTGCAGGAAATCAAAGAAAATGAAAAAATGATTCATATTTGACTACCACCAAATATGAACTCTGCAAATATCAGTCTCTTACAAAAACCAGGCAAAGACCCTGTATATCCCTCAAGCTATCGTCCAATATCCCTTATTAATGTAGACCTTAAAATAATCTGCAAAGCTCTCTCAAAGAGATTAGAGAAAATAACCCCCCTTTTAATTCATCCTGACCAAACTGGTTTTATAAAAGTAAGCACTCATCAACAAATACACGTAGATTACTTAATTTAATAGACTACTCATGCAGTAAAAACACTGAAACTATAATATTTTCTTTAGATGCAGAAAAAGCATTTGACAGAGTTAACTGGCAATTTCTATTTGCAACTTTACATAAATTTGGTTTTGGACCCTCTTTCATAAACTGGTTAAAAATATTATATAACTCCCCAACAGCTTGTGTCAGAACAAATGACCAAACATCCTCCCGCTTCTCTCTTCTGAGGGGCACCAGACAGGGATGCCCACTCTCCCCTTCACTGTTTGCAATTTTTATTGAGCCATTAGCAGCAGCAATTAGACAGGCTACAACAATTAAGGGCATAAAATGTAAGAATATAGAACATAAAATCAGCCTTTATGCAGATGATGTGTTACTTTTTCTCCAAAACTCACAAACCAATATCTCTGGGGTAATTGCATTGATAAATTCCTTCTCAAGTGTCTCAGATTATTCAATTAACTGGTCGAAATCAACAGTTCTTCCGATTAATTGCTCCTTCCATAATTCTTCTCCTTCCCCACTGCAATGTGGAAATATAAAATATTTAGGTATTAATGTCTCTCCTAAACTTTCAGAATTAACTAAATTAAACCACATCTCACTTTTAAAGACAGTAGAAGGCGACCTGGCTAGATGGAAATCTTTACCCATATCACTCATGGGAAGGGTCGCCGCTATAAAAATGATGATCTTGCCAAAAATAAACTATTTATTTTCAATGATCCCAAATAAGCCATCACAAGATTGGTTCAGATCTCTAGACTCGTACATTTCTAAATTCCTTTGGAAAGATAAACCCCCACGTATCAGCTTAAAAACACTACAAAGGACCAAGGATAAAGGAGGATTAGATCTGCCTAACTTTAATCACTATTTTTTAGCCAACAGGCTTCAGTTCATCTCTAGATGGTTTAAACACACCCTCTTAGATGAACCTTGGATAGATGTAGAACAGGCACTATGTAATAACCTAGAAATTTCAGACCTACCATTTATCAGCTCAAACATCAAACGACATGAATGCTTTAAAAGCATCAATATTAGCTCTTCTCTGACAGCATGGTGGGAGTTTCTAAAAATGACAGAGTCTTCATTAATCCCATGCAAACGTACACCTATCTGGAACAACCCGGACATATTACAAAACAATAATATGATAAACTTTCCAGATTGGAGTTGCAAAGGAATTAAATACTTGGAACATATATTGGAAGGAACAGACTTTATTTCGTTTGACAGACTAGTTATACAATATGGGATCAACAAAAAACGATTTTTGGAATATCAACAAATTAAATCCATAGTAAAAAAGAAATTTAATCCCAGTGAAGCTGAATTACAAACACCACCAAGTGTGGTACAATTTTTTAGTCTAAAACCCCCCAAATTATTGTCTAAAATATACAGAACACTTTCTAAAATAGATGAATCAATATCCCTTCCTATTGCAAAATGGGAAGCAGATTTATCAATCAACTTAGACCCAAACCTTTGGTCTCAGATATGCTTAAAAACCTTTCAATGGATCAGAAATCCCAGTTTGCAATTAATACAATACAAAATATTACACAGAGTGCACTATACTGGTCATAGGATGTTCAAGATGGGCTATACGCCTTCCAACAACTGCTCACACTGCACAGCAAATACACCGGACAATTACATCCACGCTCTTTGGTTCTGTCCACCAGTTCAGAAATTTTGGCATGAGATATGTGAAGACGTATCAAAGTGTCTGAAATGTAACATTCCAGCCTCCCCTTTAGTATGCTTGCTGGGCAACTTGGATGAGGTCACTGCAGAAATAAACACAGCCCACGTTGTTTTTACAGCCCTATGCATTGCCAAGAAAATGGTCCTCATTAACTGGAAAAATAAAAATAATCTTAATTCTAACCAATATAAAAACCATCTAATAGATCACATTAGTCTTGATACAACCTCTGCCATCACATTTGATCAATCCCTTTGGGCTCCTTTGATCGGCTTCATCACCTAGTGGGGGTGGGGGGTCATGGTTTGGTCCTGCCTTCGCTATTGTGGTTGATATGGGGGTAGGGACGGCCTTAGGGCGTCTGGGGAGTCCCTAGGGACGTTTCCCTAGAGGGCCTAACCTGGCGGATGTGGCCATGACCTGGTTAGAAGCTCTGGGGCTCTTGGATGGTGTTTTCCTTGTGGCTGCGTACAGCGGAGATGGGGGAGGGTCTGTGCTGGCGGACGTTGGTTACTGGCCTGGTAGCCTGGCTGCCCCTGGGAGGGTCCGGGACGGGCGTGGAGGCTTAGGGGTCTGGGGGTGCTCCGTCCCCCGGTCTGGGGTGCTGGCCGGGCCTTGGGGGCTTGGGTCCTGGCTGTTGTGTCGCCGGAGCAGTGGGCGGGTGGGTGCAGGGGGGCTCAGCCCCAGTGCAGGGGACCTCTGGTGCATCAGCCCAACTAGGGGGCTCTCTAACTGGTGGGGAGGTTGTTATATCTTTGCAGGTGGTCTCCTCACTACAGGAGCTCACTCTGCAGGTGGGGGGAGAGATATAGGAGAGGGGGAGAATGAACTCAACCTGGGTGTCTATTGTCTTGTGTAGTTTGGGAGATGATTGGATGATGGGGTGGGTGCAGTTTTCTCTGGGGTGGAGTCGGGTGGGCTGCCCCGGACTCTGTGGGGCTGGGCGGTGCTGCTGCTGCGGGCCCCGGTCCGGATGGGCCTGGGCCCCCTTGCCCTGGTGGGTTCCAGAGCGTGGGGGTGCCTACTGGGGTCAGCGGGGGAGCTGGCCCCAGGGAGGGGCTGCTTGCCCCTCCCTTTCTTCCCTCCCCATCCTCAGCTGCCTCCCTATTCCCGCTCTACCACACCCACCCACACACGCAGGGCTTGGGGTGCAGGTATGTCACCAGGGTGCAGGGGAGGCACTCCCCCTCTGTCCCCTTCTGGCCGCTTGTGCCTCAATTTTATTCTGCAACCTAGACATCCACATTACTCACACTCTCACATAACATATACATATAGGGCCTTGGGGGTGGGCACGTTTTACAGCATCCAGAGGATGGTCGTTGCACTCCAACCCACCTCTGGTGCTGGTGCCCTACCCTCAATTTTAAATGCATTTAGACACTAAGGGTTTTCGGGAGGAGCCGTGCTGCTCTCTGAGAGGAAGCTAGTACCATGCTCTCCTGAGTTTTAAATGCACTTTAGAACAGTACACAGCAACACTACATATGAGCGGGCGTAGGGAGGTTTGAGGTCTTCACTCACCCCGGTTCTGTTAGCCGTCAGGGCTGGGGGGCTGGGAGGAGGTGCTGGCCGTCAGACTGGGGTCTGGGATGCGGGGCCTCCCTGCTACTGCAGATAAGGAGGTGGTCCGCTTGCCTCCACCCCAGAGAGAAGGGTTACATCTCCTGGGTCTAGGTGCGGCTTGCCCCTCTGGGGGCGGGGGTACCTGGACCTGGGATATAGAGTATGTTTGGGGAGTGCGACTGTCTGTGCAGTGTCTATTTGTGTCTGTCTACACGTTGGGTGAGTGCCGAGTATTTGGTTGTGCATATGGGGGTGGGAATGCACGTCTGTGTCCGCGTGTGCCTGTTTGTCTGTGTCTATATGTCAGGTTGGGTCTTAGACTCAACCTCTCTGGGTACATCTCAGGCCCTCTAAAGTACGGAGGCCTATCTCCCCTCACCACACTCCCTGCCGGTGGCTGATGCCCTCAGACGTTGGTGTGTTGGTGGTCCTTGTCGTCTGGGGCTGGGCGCTCATGCATGTACCGGCTCACTCCTGGTGGCCGATTGGCGGGGCCGGGCGCCTGTGGCCCGGCTGGGCTCCTTCCGGGGGGTGGGATGCCCTCAGGCCTCTGGCCTCTGGGCCTGAAGCTCGGTCCTCTCTGGCACAGCTGGCTGCCGGCAGAGCCCGCGGGCACGCCACTGCAACCCCCTCTGGCCTCTGCTCCGTAGCTGCAGGGTGACCTCTCCTTTGGGGCTCTACTCAGCTCTTCCCAGGAGGGTGGCACGGTTCCCCCCCCTTTTGGTGGTCCTCCTCGGGTCCTTGTACTCTGGGGCCTCCGGATGTCTGGGGCCTGGATCTCCTCCATGCCTGCTTCATACCCTGGTGGACGGGGCTATGGCTCCCCACACTCCCTAGCAGATCGTTACATGGAGAAACCTTTGGAATACAAGCATGCTGATCCACACAGGTATGCACACAGGTGTACACACGGGTGTTCACAGACGCGGACTACACCTTTCTTGGCTGCTGCCTCAAAGCACATTGTGCGCTGTCTATCTTGCGTGCTGCACAATATCGTTTATTATTTAGTATCTACTGTTATCTACTGCTAGCTAGTTTATGGTGATGGTGCTGTTTTTTTTTATGTTGCTCTTTGTTGTTTGCTTTCTCTTCTGTTTTTTTTCTCCATACAGGTGATCCAGGTGTTTTGTTTGTTTGTTTTTTCCTTTCTTCCCCCCCTTCTCACCGTCTCTTCTCCCCTTTGGTTTTCTTTCTCTCCCTCTCTTTCTTTCATTCTTTCTCCCTGTCCTATCCCCCAGTCATGTCTGTACCGTTTGTAGCAACCGAAAATAAAATAAATTCATAATTATAATAAAGGTCAATCAAATGGACCAATATGGCAAGGCCATGATGATCCACTTGGTAAAATAAATCCGCTTGGCATCTTTCTTGGCCTTAAGACAACAATTCTGATGGCTAAAGATCCAAACGGGACACAAAAAAAAAACAAAAAAACACTCGACTCCAGGTACAAGACGCCCAGCTGGAAACACTTCAGCTGAGCTGCCCGAGATTCACAGAATTTTCAGAAAATGTTACATTTTTGTGATTTATATCGTTATCGGGACGATAGAATTCTTATATCGGGATATGAGATTTTGGTCATATCGCACAGCCCTAGTTATCTCCAGTTATCGCATTTACATACAGAGTTTTCAAACTGTAAAGTGTAACTGTAACTGTAAAGTTAGTCCCCATAGGGAAATAGTTCCTCTGCATTTAACCCATTCACCCAGTGAAGCAGTGGGCAGCCACCAATGCAGCGCCCGGGGAGCAGTGTGTAGGGACGGTACTTTGCTCAGGGGTACCTCAGGGTAGCCGTTCAGTGGAGTCGAACCCCCGACCTTCTGATCATGGGGCCGCCACTCTACCTACTGAGCTATCCCTGCCCTGTTTGACGTTTGTCTTTCTTTAAACTCTGTTTATCAGTTCCGGTTTTCTTGTTTGATTAACTTTCCTTACCATAATCCAGTCTGAATCCAGATCTCTGCTGGCATCTCTGTAATCATCGTGATATTTTGGATCAAAGAAATCCTCTTCCCATTCAAATGTTTTTTAATCCAGATAAAAAACTGGATAATGTTAGCAGATCTTTTACGATTCTGTAATTCCATTTACTTTTTGCACAACCGGATTTCAGGATTTTAATCCTGCCAGATTATATTTCAGCAACTGGGCCCTGAGATTTACTAAAGCAGCGGTCCCCAACCTTTTTTGCGCCACGGACCGGTTTATGCCCGACAATATTTTCACGGACCGGCCTTTAAGGTGTCGCGGATAAATACAACAAAATAAAACTAGTACCGGTACCGTAAAAAAGAAAATTTATTCATAACACACGTGAAAAGACCCAGGAAAACCGAGTTAACGATAAAAACGATAACAAAATAACGCTGAAAACCAATAAAAACCCTGAAAACTATACATTTCACACCTGAGCCTCAACTCTCGCGGCCCGGTACCAAACGACTCACGGACCGGTACCGGTCCGAGGCCCGGGGTTTGGGGACCGCTGTACTAAAGCATTAAAACCTGCAGTTCCTCCAACATCCACCAGAGGCTTCAGAAAGGACCCACATTTTAAAACATCCAACTTTACAGCAGAAATAAACATGTTTTTATTCTGCCACAAAAAAATGTGTCCTTCTTTTATAAAAACAAACAGATACATTCATCTTTATACTGGAGTGAGGTAGTTACTGGGTGTGGCTGCTTTGATTGGCAGACTGCTGGCTGGCTGCTAGGATTCAGCTTTGGTGCCTTTTCTTTAGTGCAACTCTCTGACAGATGATGTGAAAGGAAGAGAAAAACACATACAAAAATGCAATCATTTCATTCCACTTATTATAATTCGCTAATATTTTAGAGTCATAATAGTCCTTGACATTAACTGGTTAACACAGAATTTCCACATCTGTACACAGATGGCATCGACTTCTCACAAAGATGAAAAACAAAATGAAAAATGTTATAATGAGCCCCTAAATACACTGAGTCTACTATGTGTGGGAAGCACGAGTAGTAAGTGAATAAATCGAGTCGTAACTGTGTCAGTAGATGTTGGCATATCGTGGACTGCGTGTGTATCCTGCAACAGTGTTTACCACACTTTATACAAGCTTTCCTATTACGGCACAATTCCTTCACTGCATCATTTGCTCAGAAGTGTAAAAGTGCTCTGAAGTGCTTTCGTTTTCATGGACTGAATCAGCCGGTGCAGCAAACTGTCTTGGATCCCCTTCAGTAAGAGCATGCTGTCACGTTGTGCGAGTAATACATTTCTTTCACGTGCCTGCTTAGTGGCTCCCTCCTGTTCATTAAAGGCATCTCAACACGGCTGCGTAAAAATGGCTCTCCAGCTGAAATGATCCTCCTACGCCGAATGAGGACTTGTTAACTGCAGCAGACAAATGGAGATGAGCCCACCCCCCAAACCTCGTTTTGGCATGTTTTCTTGCTGACATGTAATCTTATCCTTTGGAGAATTCTGAATTACAGTATGATTAATTGTATTGATTTTCCATCATGCATCCCGTGCTGAGTCCTGCACACAGTGCTGGGTGCACAAGTTTTTCCGCTTACTTAAAATTCAGTTGCTCACAAAAACAGATCATACCGCCTAGTGTCCCAGTTGAGCAGCTTTAATGACCAGGGTTGCGTGTGTTTTCGTGCACACTTTGGTTCCCCATTGGGCAAAAGCAGCCAATTAGAGCACAGCAGGCACCGGGCCTTCTCATAACCCAGAATGTCCATAATAGCTCCATTCAGGGGATGAGGGAGTTGTTCAGTGTCATTCTAATAACAGGACACGTGGAGGTGACAGACTGTAGACCTTTGGAGATGAAAGTGTGCCTGCAGACTCCTGTTTAGTAGTTCCACTGTGAAACTACAATTATTTTTTATTCACACAATAAATAATTAATTTCAGCAATAAAAAAGGGTGTGTCAATCCCTGTCAGTAGATCCCAGATTTGGATCTGAAAACAGCTGAAATCGAGGAAACGGTAAAGTTAAAATAAACACATTGGTGTGGTGTCTGCAGTAAAGCAGGTATATTGGACTCTCGTGGTGAAAACGAGGCAGAGTCACTGTCAATTTAATAGTTGGTTTACGTTCCAGCCTTCGCCTGTAGTCGTGCAAGGTTGTGTTTCGTTTTTAGGGTGGCAGTCGTAGAGATAAAGAGCTTGGAGTACAGTCAAAAGGAGTCCGTTGAGGTGATTGTGGGTTCATGTAAGGATGCTGCTCAGAAGCCTCCCTTTTTTCAGGCACGCCCAACTGGAGGAGACACTGAGGTAGATCCGTATCTCATTGGGTAGATTATATCTCATCTGGGCTGGGAATGTCTCAGTGTCTTCCAGGAGGAACTGGAAACTGTTGCTGAGGAGATAGACATCAAGAAAAGCAGCTTAGTCTTCTGCCAACGTGGCCCAACTTCAGAAAAGCGGACGATAACGGATGTTCAGTCAACTAACTTGCAGACATTTAGATGATCACCTGTCACCTCACTGGTCTACACTCATGTGGTAGCCCAGAAACATCGATTTCTTTATAATATATATAGAACTAATCAAAACGAATCAATCACAGTCGCATTAGATATTGGTTTGCAGGAGTATCTAAGCAAAGAGTTGGAGTCCTCCTTGACACAAAGCTCCTCCCCTCACTAACAACTGACATAGCTAATGTTCACAACACTGAGCTAACTTGTGGAATTTCAGGAAGTCAGTAAAGCTCCCGTTTCAGTAAGCTTTACTGACTGAAATCGAGGAAACGGTAAACTATTTATGATAACTATTGCACAGTTATCATAAATGCTAACCTGCCTGATTGCCACAAGCCCAGCTTCAGAGATTCCTAAGCTTAGATAAATGGAGAGGGAGCATCAGGAAGGCCATCAGGCATAAAATCTCTGCCAGTTCAAACATGTGGATCCATCCGCTGTAGAAATGAGGGCGCGGCCAAAAGTACTTTTATCCGATAGCCACACTAGCCGTCTGTTTAGGGGTCAGGTAGCAGCTAGCAACTGTGGCTAATAATAAAATGATGACATTAAATTGGGAGCGAGGCTGCAAACGCTGTGATTCCTGCCCATCTGTAACAGTGTAATAGAAATTGATAATTTAACAGTTGTTTGTTTCCAAAGTCACAAATAATTTTGCATTAGTAACTTTGATCAGACTACATCAGACAGATTGAAACGCATATATATATTTGCACTACCTTTTAGATTCTGAAAGCATTTGTTTCATAGAGATCTAATAGTTTTGTTAAAGTATATATTTTACAGTATCGATCTATGGCGTTGGTATCTGACAGAAAATAGCCTGTTTGTGTTTACAGTGGTCGGAGATGAGGTGAGCATTAAAATCATGTTGTCAGGCTTGACACAGCCGGGCTTCTTGTTGCAACCATATATGGTGCTATTTAAGGCAATTCAGCTTTGGCTTTACTCTTCAAAAACAGCTCTGTCTATCTTTTATATACAGTCTGTGACACGAACTGTATATAAAAGACAGGGGAAAAAATGCACCTCAGTTTTCTGACTGGAAACCGAAACATGATGTGAATTTCCACCTGTGTCTGCGAGCCTGTCTGCTCCCAGCAGCTGTTCATCAGAAAAGCAGAACTCACGCTGTGTTTTTGCTTTAGTTTTTTTCCTCCACAGCCAAAGAGAAACTAGACTGTTGGTGTAATTATAACTTCTTCATAACACAACTCTCTTTTAGTGGTGAATAAAAACACTTAGTTTCAATTATTTCCTGACTTTTCAAGCTGGAACTGTTCGATCGCTGCCAGTTTTGTGCTAATTTGTTCCTTTCAGTAAAAATAATTTTGCGTGGCGGTGCATGTGAGGCTGTGCCTGCCAAGCTGTTGTGTTATTAGTGAGATTTCATGGCTGGCAATCAGAGTGTTGGCTGGTGCATCTGTGTCAGGAGACCCATAAGGCCAATCTGTTTGTGCGCCGCTCCCCTGCCAGAAAGATGGCCGAGGTGTTGCCAGAGAGGCGCTCCAGCAAGACGCTTTGAAACATCTTAGATAACTTCGAATGTTCAGTCGTTTTTAAATCATTTGGGCAGAAAATTGAAATAGATTAATTATATTTGCGAACGCCATAACCCAGATGCCGCTTAGTGAGCAATATGATGGCTTTACGTTGAGGTGTAGCATGCATGGTTAATTTAGGTGTGAGGACAGATGGCTTCTTGGATGAAGTCTTTTGTAATTTGGAACTAAAATGCTGAACCACTCATGCAAATTCCCCCAAAGCGAGAAAATCCCATCTCCGTTTATTTCTGTCTTTGCTGTTTTTTAAGGAAACTCCAAAGGGAAACGTCAGAAAAAGATTGTCTGCAGGACCCAGCACTACCTGAATCTGTACGCTGCAGATGGACTTCGCACGCTGTGCATAGCAAAAAAGGTATGCAAGCACGGATCTGTAAACCTGAACAACTGCCCTCCGTCATTAAACTGCTTTAAAAGGGGGACGGAGGTGGTGTGTCTCAGTGGCTTCTTGACAGGATGTGTTTGCAGCCCGGCGCAGATGATCACATGGACCAGCCCTTCCACAAGTGACATTCTTCGTGACTCAGCTGCAATCTGTGCCACTTTCCCAGGCTGTTAATTTATGCTCTCACAAGCTGGGCTCATTATATTCCTGCCTGTGCAGCGCCATCACCAAAGCAAAGCAATAAAACACCTTGTCAAGGTCTCACATTCTGTTATGGAGGATCCTTTTCTGCCATAAAGGCGAATGAGGAGTTCAGTTTTATCCCAGCAAGCTGACACATGACAGTGTGTGTTTGTGTGTGTGTGTGTGTTTGTGTGTGTATGTGTAAACGTTTGTGTTTGTGTGTCAGATTCTGAGCAAAGAGGAGTACGCCTGCTGGCTGCAGCGGCACTTGGCGGCTGAGACGGCCATTCAGGGAAGGGAGGAGCTGCTCTTTGAGTCGGCCCTGCGGCTGGAGACGAACCTCCATCTTCTGGGTAACTCTCAGTTACAGCTGAAACTGTTATTATGAATGTAATTACTCTAATGTTGGAGAGTTTGTCACAGACTTGCCTTCTCCTTCAGGAGCGACGGGCATTGAGGATCGGCTGCAGGACGGCGTGCCTGAAACTATAGCTTCCCTGCGGAAGGCGGGCCTACAGATATGGGTGCTGACGGGGGACAAACAGGAAACTGCTGTGAACATCGCGTACGCGTGCAAGCTGCTGGACCCCGAGGAGGAGCTCCTGACACTGAACGCTGACTCTCAGGTGAGCAGCAGCACCAGCCAGGTTTTAATAAACTCTGGTTTCCTAAACGTGGAGCGCTTTCACACCTGCACGCTGTAATTGGATTCTTGCTCCTCTTTCCCCCTTGGTACCATTTGTTTTGGTACATGTGACCAATGCCAGCTTTCCTAAAAGGTCTTCCTTGGTCACAAATAAACTCTGCAGCCACCGACTGCAAAGTGTACGCTATAGTCTTGAGCTAATCAAACAGCAGCAGATTCCTGTGTAGTAGCAGCTGGTGGACACATTGGTCATTGCTGTGTGAACAGTGGTGGTCCAAACAATCAGTGTGCCGTCCAAGATTAGAAAGGTGAAAACTGAAAAAGTGGCTGCAATCAGCAACGCCAAATCACAGCAACAGTCGCCTCAAGGCACTTTATATTGTAAGGTAGACCCAACAATCATATGACCCCCTATGACCAATCACTTTGGCGACAGTGGGAAGGAAAAACTCCTTTTTAACAGGAAGAAACCTCCAGCAGAACCAGGCGGCCATGTGCCTCTGTCATGTGAGCATCTCAAGCTCCTGCAGTGATGAGTCACTGAAATGCTGGGAAAGACCGACCCCGGTCGTCTTTGCCTAACAACGTTTCAGAGGACGGAGTCTCAAGCCATTTGGATTCTTATTCACAGTCTAAATGTTTTTCTACAAAAGTGATCGGCTGCCTGAAGAGAATAACTGATTGCACAACTTACTGCATTCATTTTGCATTGCTCAAGAACATCGCCTGTGAAATTGCCAGCAAATCATTAGATTTATTATCAGATTTAATTAATTTATCCCAAAAATTGCAAATTGTGTCTTGCAGCATCCAAACACTGAACATAAGATTTAACAAAACAGTATAAATAAAGTATAATTACAGAGAAAAAAAAGAGCTCAATAGGTAACAAGCTGAGTGTACTGTTGTAGAATAAAGTTGGCTCATAAAGCAAACTAAAACTTGCTGAATGGATTAAAATATCTGCTCTAAACCCGACCGACCCGAGGACAAGCAGGAGATCTTTATTTTAGTTGCCTAAGTTTTAGCACAAACTGACAGCAGAATGGGTGAAAAACATCCCACAGAGCACAGCACAGAAAAAATGTGCTGGCCGCGATTCTCCTGTGGTGACGAGTCGGGTGGAAATGTACGACATGTGTCAAATCAACCTTCGGCTCCGCTGGTGGGATGACAAACAGCTAGTTTTGTGTAGGCATCATAGATTGTGTGTAAAGCGTTAGCACAGCGATAGCATGCTGCTGTTGTAGAGCTTTGTTGTCAGACTCACAGCTGTGTGTTGTTGTTTTCTAGACCGAGCACAGGTTGATCTTTAGTGTCGCGTTCTTGTCCCTCTCTGGAATAAATCAGAAGAAATCCTCACTCCAAAAGATGGAGATCGCTCATGTTTGTGTCTGATCTGACCCATCCTACGTGATGTTTCTACTACAGATGTTTACTGTGTTTACAATAAAGCCTTACACAGGATTTAAATTCGTATTTGATCTTAAAGTATCCAAGCTCTAGAGCTCCGGAGATTGTTGCCGCTGAATTAACATGCCGTCCTGACGCTGAACTTCTCTGTGAACCAGGAGGCGTGCGCGCTGCTGCTGGAGGAGAGTTTACACTACATCCAGGCCAAATTCCTCTGCAGCCCATCAGGCCCGACCACCAAGACCTTCAACACGAACTTCTCGCCCTTTGACATCTACTCCTCTTCATCTCCGTCCTCCCAGTCCACTCCCTTCTTGGTCCACCGGCTGGGCCTGGTGATAGACGGGCGGACGTTGGCCTACGCCCTGGATAAGAGTTTGGAGGATAAGTTTCTGGCCGTTGCACGGAGCTGCCGTTCCGTGCTGTGCTGCCGGTCCACGCCGCTGCAGAAGAGCATGGTGGTCAAACTGGTGCGGAACAAGCTGAAGGTCATGACTCTGGCCATAGGTAAGGACCGGGTGAGCATATTCAGACACAGATGTGCCTGATTTTAAAATCCTGTCACAAGCTCACTGCTGGACTTAAAAACAAATGACCTCACCCGGAGTAAAAACTAAACATTTGTCCTATCTCACGCTTGCATGTGTTTATAGTTGCAGACATAAAAATGAGGCCTGTTAGCCTCTAATGTTGTGTTAAAGCATTCCTTTGCTTTGAAATGCTTAAACTGTGAGCTGTAGTCTTGAACCTTCAGGCTATCCCCAGCATGTAAGATCCCAGCAGCGTCCGGACAGATCAGAACGTGCCTGAGCTCTCGAGCACAGCTGCTAACCTGCTCGCAAGTTGTTCCCAAATATTAACGAGCTTGGATAAGGGATTTTTTTTCTCAGCGTTGAAAGACATTTTTGGAACACACAGACTCTTCCAGACAAGTGTACAAGTGACTTTCCCCATCTTCATCTTACTCTTTAGCTGTTCTAACAAACGCATGAATGCCAAATTTTAATTGCAGTGTGCACACCTGAACCTGCCAGCCCTGAACATTCACTTTATTTACTTTATTCATTGCATCTTTACATCATCGTGCAGCAAACTGGCTGCTACACGGCTCCAGTGAAACTCCTGTATGTTCCTCCTGCTGTGATCTCCGTGTGAGCTGATTTTGAAATTTGCCTGAGATGGAGGTGCACCATTCATCATTCAGCCTCTGCTCTGAGTTATTCTTAGTATTTCTACACTTTCCCCTAATGAAGCTGCAGCAGCAAAGAGGGGACGCGAGGACGTCACTGTGACCTGCGTTGGTCTTTTCTCTGTTTTCCATTTATTTGGTCCAGCTGCGCTCTGGAGGAGCAGGTTTTATTTGCCAGCGGGGCGTTTTTTTCAGTCAGTGCTATGTTAGCTTTTGAGCTTTAATATCTTTCAGTACTTCAGTCTTATTATTCAGACGTGTCACACTTCACGAGCTGGTACGGAGCCTTACACACATTATTTGTAATAATAATCAATTATGGCCTCCTGGGGCTATTCTAAGGTTTTAATTCAACTATCTGACCAATAATATCGCTGCGCTGGGGTTAATTATACTAACACACTGTCCAGTTCTGGTGAGAAAAATAGAGGAATTTAATTTGGATGTTGCTGATCACAATAACTTCTTCATGCAGTCCATCATCCATCACTTCTGGCTCCAGAAAAACTGATATGGCAGCAGCCAAAATGCACTCTGGTTATACTTTTCTGAAAAAGTCCTGATGGCACATTAATCACGTTGTTCCATCCCACTCACAAAAAAATCCAGCCTTGTGAATTCTCAGTGAAAAAGGGAAAAAAATTCCAGCCAACTTCTATTTGAGTTCTTCTCACCACCTACCTTTCATTATCAGTCTGTGCTGCCACTGCGGTGCCATTGTGACAACAAAATCCTCCTCCCCTCCCACTCCACCACCTGTAGTGACAAAAAGAAGGGAAAACAAATTTATCCACACATCCGGAGACACCGCCTGTCGGCTGCCGCAGCAGGAAGGCCTCCGCCTCATGGGAGGCTGAGCTGCAGAGGTGGCGAACTGCACCGCAAGCGCGCGGCTCGTATAACGGCTGAGGAGTCTGTGAAAGCTTCACGTTCCTCTCGCAAACACGGGGCACGCCGGCTTCTCCATCTTGTCGTCTTCACGCTCAATAAAGCCCCCCCCCCCCTCCTTATAAACTGATGTACCTCCTCCTTCTAACGGTCTATTTTCTCTCTTTCACTTCCCTACATTAATCACAGGAGATGGGGCCAATGACGTCAGCATGATCCAGGTCGCAGACGTGGGTGTGGGGATCTCAGGACAGGAAGGCATGCAGGTAAGGTGATGAATAGAGTGGCACATGGGGCAGAGAGGAGAGGTGGGTGATTTACGGTGGGCTGTAAAAAAAAAAAAAAAAAGCAGCGCAGCCTGAGAGCTCCTGAGAGCAAGAAGAGCTGCAGATAAAAGATTGGGGAATTGGGAAGAGGGGGAGACACTAGCATTCTTTAGGGTTGTTAATGGCTTTTCATTACACTTAAGTGCGGTTTTTAGCCCACATCCATGACCATCCTCTAAATAGGATTGCCTGTGCTGTGCTGAGTCAGCAGGAAGGCCCTGTGTCCTGCAGAGAAGCAGCGCGGCGTGGGCGCTCAGCTCCAAGGCCACAGCTGAGAGAGCATCTTCACGAAGAAAAACCTCCTGCCCTCCGCTCATTTACCTGCAGCACCCTGCTCCAGAGCTGTGCTCTTATGATGGAGATTCCCAATTAACTTCCAGGGGAGGCTTTGCCGGCACGCTGCTGTGTAGCACATCTGCTAAAGCCTCAGTATCCTGTCTTTAACCAAGCCGCTGCATTAATTACCGTTAATCAAACTGCCGCTTAATGAGACAGCGGTCACTCTCGGGGACCCGCCGCACACCATGTGTTGAGACGCTCTTTACTGCACCCCGGGCCTGCACGCGCTGCTGCATTATCATTAACGCGCCATTCGTCTATTAGCGACGCGCTCCCTGTGTAGTCGTTAGGAGGGGTTATTGGAGCGCAGCAGAAGCAAGAGGCCTGCTGTTGTTTCTGTTGCTGACAGCCGAGAGGTGCCGTAAAGGGTTAGCGGCGGCGTTTATGATGTAAAAGCAGGGCTCGGTACTGGGAGTGTTTTACACGGTGATGGATGAGACTGACAGCTTCCTGCCGCGCTAACAGTGAATCCCAAGAGGAGGCCAACTCGTTTACGAGTTATTGCTTTGGAAAGATTATACCCGCTAAAGATTCATTAAGAAGAGGCGAGAACAGTCAACGAGTAACTGCCTAATGTGTGCTCGTCTCGTGTACGTAGGAGAGAGGCGGCAGGAGACTGAACGTTTGGTTCTTGTGGTGTTCTGCAGGCAGTGATGGCAAGCGATTTTGCCCTCCCACGTTTCCGGTATCTCCAGAAGCTCCTGCTGGTACACGGGCACTGGTGCTACTCCCGCCTGGCTAACATGATCCTGTATTTCTTCTACAAGAATGCAGTAAGGCCCCTCCCAGTGCACACAGATCTGAGTCAGAAAGGATGAGGTGTTCTGCTTTTTCTCACTGCTTCCATCTCATTTGTTCCCTCAGATGTTTGTGGCGCTCATTTTCTGGTATCAGTTCTACTGTGGCTTCTCAGGTTCAGCCATGATTGACCAGTGGTATCTCATCTTCTTCAACCTGATGTTCTCTGCTTTCCCACAACTCATTACTGGCACTCTGGACAAAGACGTGTCAGCAGAGACTCTCCAACAACTACCTCAGCTCTATGTGAACGGCCAGAACTCCGAGGTGCGCTCCCTCCTAATGATCTGACAGCACATTTCAAATTTTTACTAACAAGAATGTGGGAAAAAAAACAAAAACTGAAAAGTAGACTGGGTGTCTGTCTCCTGAATGCAAACTGGGAGCTGGTTCCACAGAAAGGCCTCCCATTCTACTTTTAAATACTCTTGGGGCCACAAATAAAACAGGAGTCTAAGAGCAAAGTTTTAGGATAATCTGGTAATGAGGTCTTTAAGATGTGATGTGGCCTGGTTGTTCTGGACTTCATAGGTAGGGAGAAGGATTTTCAGTGCTAATTCTGGATTTAACAGGGAGATGGTGAAGATAAGCAAATATGGGAGAAATATGAGCGCTGTATCTACACCCAGTTAATACTCCCTCTATAGCATATTAGATCAGCTGAAGGCTTTTTAGAGAGCTTTTACAAAAGTCTGATAAGAAGAAATTATAGTACACCAACCTAGAAGTGAAAAATGCATGAACTAGTTTGTCAGCATCACTCTAAGGCAGGATGTTTGTAGCTCCGTAGTGTAGTAAGTTTACACAAATGGCTAACACAAATTGCGGCTGTTTCAGGTGCTGAGTTATCTGTGAGCCAAAAGCTCAGACTGCTCTAAATGCTCAGTTCACACTACTACTGTTGACTCATATGAGAGAGCAAATGTCCCTACTGTAGTTATCTCTGTCATAGAAGCCCCACCTTCTGTTTGTGAGAGGCAGCCAATCAGAACGATGTTAGCTTAAAGGCAAGTTGGCTTGAAATGAGGGGTTGCAGTGAGCCCTAAACTCTTAATCATGCAAAGTTCTCCACGATTTAGAGTCTAATAATTAAACTTGGTATTACCATGTGGGTTTTTTTTCCTCTCCCTGGCATAGACGAAAGACTTCACTCTTTGCTCCAGAGAAAACCCAGTTTGTCAGTCATGACTCAAAAGTCAAGAATAAGCCGGAATTCATTTTGCATGCTGCATAGATACCATTCAGTTTAGACTCAGAAATCCACATTTTTCCTAAATAAAATGAATTTATGTTATAATATGCCATGATTTCTGTCATTAACCTTTGATTTCTAGCATAAATTTTAGCATAAAGGTTAGAACTGTTGCGCTTCTTCATTGTTTTGATGGGTCATTAATTTTATTTCTGACCCAGAATTAATCAGGACTATCAGTTAATCAGTTAACTGCTTCTGGTATCAAATGTAGGTAATAGAGACATTTTTATATGTGTTTTGAATATTTACATTTTTAACATTTTTCTTCTCTACAGTCACACTGATGCTGAGTGTCTGTGTTTATCCTGCAGGAATATAAGCCATATATGTTCTGGATGAACATGATTGATGCCTTCTACCAAAGTCTCGTCTGCTTCTTCATTCCTTACTTTGTAAGTGTCACTTCTGCCATTCGTCTTCACCAAGTTATTAGAGTTTTACCTTTGTATTGGTTTGGTTTTTTTAGTATTGATTTTAATGTTTTATCCTCTTTACATGGTTGTTAAAATGGATTCGTCAGCAATGAAATTTATTAATTCACAATTTATTTATTAATTTCTTTAAATTTTACTTAAAAAGAATGTTTTCAGTACAAAGCATGAAACTGAAAGCGTTGTAGTGATTGCTAAGCTCAAATTTTTATTTCTACAAAACTGCAATATATTCAATATATATCAATAAATGCACAAAAAATGCTTAACAATACAGAAATTCAGTGAGATCCTCCTATCAGTATGTAAGGTGTGGTCTTATGTTGTTTTGGTCGATTATCAGTTCTAGCAAGCACGTGTATTCACGCCTCTCTATGTTGTGTTGGGGGAAAAATTGACTATTTTCTGTATATATATTTTTTTAATGAAATGTTCTTCTATGCTACCCAGGCCTACGCTGACTCTGACGTGGACCTGTTTACATGGGGAACTCCCATCACCACCCTCGCCTTATTCACTATTCTGCTGCATTTGGGCACCGAGACCAAAACATGGGTAAGAAATCTGATTATAAAGCCAACAGATGACAGCAGCGATCTCTGATGTTTATTTAAAAATAAAAACAATTTTAATCTCATAGTCAGTCTGCTCTGGATGGTTACAGCATTATAATGCTCAAAATCTCTGTGGTGGAACATGAGTGGTATTTCCAAAACCTCACTGTTGGTCTGTGATAATCATTCACTGGTAACACATTACAGGAACCTTTGTAATAAATTATAAAAATGATAGCTTTATGCAAAAAATTCATAAAATTACATATTTTGTAACCATTTTTTTCATGGATTGTAAAATCGGCATCATAGAAATTTGCCAGACATGAACAATTTATTGATTTATTTTTGAAAACTTCTCTTTCATAACTTGTGAAAACAAAGTTGACATTTTGTTTAATTCCTGGATTCTGTCATATGTAGCTTTAACATACTACTTTAACCCGTTTAATTCTGTTATTTATCACCAAGAGTACATTAATCACGTAGTGTACATATTTACGACTTTTATTGTGAAAGGCAAAAGAAGCCTAAAACAAACTGGGTTTCCGGTAGAGTCTGTACAGGAGTGGATATAGAGCAAAATTGAGTATTTTGGTGTAAGTAACCCAAAATGTGGTGTCCACATATATGGACGCCAGGTCTGAGGAGGTTAAACAGAGATTTGAAGTTGTGCAGAAGATGGAACAAAGACTAGAAAACGTCAGAAACAAACCCCATGTTTTTCCCAGGGTGAGACCAGCCTCGCTCAAAACTGAACCAGTCAGCCAGAGATCAGAGCTTAGACTTGGAGTGCTATAAACTCCAGTTACAACTTATAACGTCTGCGTGTTAACTATTCACAAACATTTTTTAGCATCATTTGCAACTTTACAGTAACCTTCCTGGTAATGTTCTCCGAACCAGTCATTAACAAATAAATATTTCATTGTATGCAACAGTAAATGAGTATTAACTGAAGTTGGGGCTATTTGTCAATAGGGCTGCCACAAACGATTATTTTGATAGTCGACTAGTCACCGATTATTTTTGCGATTAGTCGACTAATCAGATCATGCATCCATTGGACGTAAAACGTACAGCTTATTGCACCAGCATGCATCTGCTCTTATATAACTATCATTAGCTTACAGCTTTAAGTGTTTAAGGTATGTGCTAACTAAAAATAAAGACAAGATGATAGTTTATTAAATATTAATGAAATTTGCAGATTGTTTCGGTGAAGTTTAATAAACTCCTTGCTATCTAAAATAGCACAGGACACCGGAGTATATTCTCCAGCATCTCACACTTCTGATAATCAGTTGTCTGCTTGATGTTTATTCAGCTGTGTAAAAACTATAACTTTAATCTCAGCCAAACCGATTTACTCAGGAACAAATAAAATACTAAAAAAAGCCAAACAATAACATTTTTAAGTTATCTAATTGACTTATATATGTTTAACCTGAGTAGCGAAAGACGGCGGTGGGTTTGAAAACAATTTGCCGGGAGTCCGGTGTTCTCACGGGCTCTAGTGAGCCTTGCCCCCGGCTCGCTATCGAGCTAGTGGGTAACAGACGTGTCCGAAAACGTCGGAGCGCTTTTGAAAATATGTGGTGTCTTGATAAACTGAGCAGATATTTGAGGTTTACACAGTTAAATTCTCGCCTGAAAATATGTTAAACGTTTATTTTGTGACCAAGAAAGAATAATAAGAGTAATATTAAAACTAACTAGCTGCCGCCATTGTTGGAAACTGCGCTATGAATTCTGGGACAGAGCTACTTCTTCTTCTTCGAGGTTTAACGGCAGCTGGCATCCTTGTACATGCAGTGCTGCCATCTTCTGTTTCAGTCCGTTATTACACTCTTAAATCCTACTACTTATTCCTGCGTCTTTTGTGATCTTACAAAGCTTCAAATGACGCGTCGACTATTAAATCAGTCGTCGACAATTTTGATAGTCGACGTAATCGTGACTAGTCGACTAATTGTGGCAGCCCTATTTGTCAAATTCTCATCTTTTTAATAATTATTAGAAAGCGTCATTCAGTAGAGCTGCTCTGTGTTTGCAGCGTCAGACAGTCCACACCGCATCACAGCGTGCCAACACCTTACACCGCCAGAGAGCTCAGACATGCTGCTCATAAACTGTTGAAATTTATGACTTTGCCCTGAGTCCGAGTCGTCTCCATGATCTCTGTGGCTGTAAATTCAGCCTGATGAGGGTTTTTTTTTTCTTTTTTTTAAACACGTGGGAAGAGTGTCCTTTTTACTTACTGCCTTCATGGACACGACTGCCCCTCATTTAGAGGCGCTTTCATTAAAAGGAGCAAGATGGAAGGTACACTTCCACACACTTAGATGGCAGGCCCTTCATTTCCTCGCTGCTCAGGAACATAATGCATGCCTGATTGGTAAACTGGTGTGAAAGTCAATTAAAGGTAGGTAGGTGACAGCAGCCCCCCCTCCTCCCCAAAAATACAGAAGCTGTGAGGCTGTAATTAATTACGTGTGTCAGTACAACACTTCAGTGAGCCATCGTACACGATTCACTGTGTCAGACGTCAGATCAGCCAATCATCTCCAGGATGCAACATGAGGAGTTTTTTCCCCTCGCTGACTAAACTCATTTTAGGGCACGAGAAGACGGTTTCGCATCCACACTTCTGTCTTTCCGCCTGGAGGAAACTTCTTTAATGTCGCCTAAATGTACAGCAAGCTTTAGCTTCCAGTCACGTTTGCCTTCATTTAAATATATATGTTAATAATATTTTACAGGCAGTAAATCAAATCACTGTGTATCACTTATAGAGAAATGGAAAGTCTTTGTTCATCTGATTCTCGGGAAAGGGCGGCAGCAGGGAGAATTTCACGGTTTGATCCTGCAGTTGAAGCTGAATCACGACCGCTTTCGTACATGTATCAGGATGTCCGTGGGGCAGTTTGAGGTCTTGTTGAGGAGTCAGAGAAATCATTTCAGGCGGCAGATTAAAACAGTATTATATTAGTATTTCCGTGTCATTGTATATTCAGTACCGGTGCGTGTTTTGCGCTACAAGCGAACTTGGTGAGATCTGATTATTCGCATGTGAAAAATCGAGCTTTGTTTGAAAAAATAACGACTGTAAAATTACGTGGTTGGTGTGAACGCCTGCGTTAAGAATATGTGTGTAAAGTCTTATGATTTTAAGTTTCTGTTACTGTTTCTCGTCCTCGTGTCCTTCCCCCTGCAGACGTGGATGAACTGGATGTCGATCGCCTTCAGTATTGCCTTATTCTTCACCGTGGCGCTGTGCTACAACGCCTCCTGTCCCGCCTGCTACTCTCCTTCCAACCCCTACTGGACCATGCAGAGGCTGCTGCAGGAGCCCCTCTTCTACCTGCTGTGCTTCATCACGCCCATCGCTGCGCTGCTGCCTCGGTACACCGTGTTCAGTTTGTGGATGAGTGAAAACACGAGCCTGTTTTTCAAATATTTATGATCCGAGTGCTGAATTACGTCTGTTATTGATACCAGATGCCTTTCATGTTTATCTCAGCCGCCTGGCGTTCTTCGGTGGAGCGATGCTGATGTCAGTCTCTGTTTTACTTTTCAGATTTTTCTACAGGGCGTGTCAAGGCACGCTGTTCCCGAGCCCAGTCCAACTTGGAAGGCAGTTGGATAAACTCCCCGCTGACATCCGCAGGAACATCCTTAGCCTGAGTCGGGTCAAGGTGGGGTCGCCGCTCTGCCCCAAGCTTCCTTTCCTGTCCCTCGCTAAGGCCTCGCCTAAAGGTTACAATAAAAAGGATCGGAGGAGCGTCTCTGGCTCTAAACAGGGGCCTCTATTACAAACAGATGAAGCAAAGAGAAGCCCGCTGCAGCCCACAGACAGCGATATGCACCTTTCAGATCTCTATACACCAGCTCCGTCAGAAGTAGACACCCTTCCCTACACCAAAGACAACCCCGCCCCGTCAGGGGAGCTGCAGACTTCTTCCGCCGCAGACTCTGAGCATCTCAATAAGACTATAGAGCCGTCAGATGTGAATCTGTCCAGCTGCGTCACCTCCACACCTCTGCCCGCTCAGGCAGACGGCGTGCAGCTGAGCATGCCCCCCGATGGAGCCTCGCAGTGCGTCAGATACACGAGGAACTCAGAGGAAAGACTCAAATCTGAGCACGCCGTCAGTTCGGCACACAGGACAGAGCCGCCGACAGAACGGCCGCTGCAGGCCGCTTCCTTCAGTCTTAACTAGGAATTCAATTGCACAATAGTTTGTTTGTTTTTTTAAAGATCTAATTATATTTTTCAAGCAGATTCTTTTATGAAACATGCAAAGAGGTACTTTATATTTTGGATGTAAATCTAAAGCAGAGATATTTTTGCCTTTTGGGAGATTTATTTTTCTGATACTGGGAAACTTAAAGTTCACACAGAAACATCTCAGTACTCTGTCAGGTCTTCATGAAAAGAAGAGCGGAGAGATTCCACCGTGATATGGTACCCAGTTCGTTCTTTCAGCTTGGCCTGTAAATGCACCAGGACCTGGATCGGGGCCGTTCGTGGCCTCGAATCGGTGCTGACGAGGAAAGAAGTTCCCGTACTTTACTTATACTTAATGGCCACGCAGAAGCATATTTCTGTGAGGACTTCCATGCAGATGATACCAAAGGTTTATATTCACGTGCAGCAACTTGTGGTCCTGGCTCTGTGCACATTTTCTTCTTGTTGTTGGATCGGGAAACATAGAAGTCCGTTTCTAGCTGTTCTCTTGCACAGTAAATTCTTCTAAATTATAGTTATTAGAGCTGTTGGCTGTAAAGTTATTTGTGCATTATGACCAAGAAATGGCCATTTCAGTCTTTATGCACTAAGAATCCACCAGGAATTATGCTGTGTGTATGTGTGGGTGCGTGTGTGTGTGTGTTTGTTTCTACAGGGTTAAGACTTGGTTTGAAATGGTTAGCGTTAGGATTATGTTCAGATTAGGGTTCGGGTTAGACGTTTAGCTGGGCCATGGAATACGCTACATCCTCGCAAAAGCAAAACTCTTATATGTGTGTGTGTGTGCGTGCGTGCGTGTTTATCCAATGACTCATTGGATCTCTTTTAAGAGCCAGTTCCGCATAAATGTAGATTTGCTAACTGTTACCAAGAGTCGAGGTCAATCCGGTTTCCATGACTGTCTGTCAAATATAAAGCTGAAGTCGGAGGCGTTATTTTCTAAAAATAAATAAAAAATAATAATAATAATTTTAAAAACCTGCTTTCCAGCATCTCTAAAGCTCATTAATTAACATTTCATAACATCTCCTTTCTTTCATTTTTGTAATCACCATATCATAAAGATAATGTATGTATCATTGCTAGCGGTTAGCTGCTTCTGTCTTCACCTTCATGTACTGAACCCGTCACTTGTCCTAGCAGCGCTACACCAAGCACCCAGCAACAAGTCAGCCTCCATCCGAGTGAAAACCCTCCTCTGTGTGTCTGCGCAGATGTTTTGCAGATGTCTTCTCATCTGCATCCTTTACAGTTTTACTAGGAAGCACTTTAAAAGCCCCATTTTGCTTTTAGCTTTTCAGTTTTTAAACACCACGTTTACAGTTGGATATTTTTACCTTAAGCTGTTTCCCTCTGCTCTTCGACTTTATACACAGCTAAGCTAACGCTATCATAAGAAGCAGGATTTTTGCTACCGTAAGCTTTTCTTTTCTTTTTTTTTTTGTCTTGTTTTTTTTTAGTCTGACTTTTATCATGTTTGATCTTTGGCCCTGTGCGAGTAACAGAGTAGCATTTAACTAAATGCAATCTTAAAACTGGAATTATTCTGACAAAGATTTATATCTTCATAAGCAACGACCGGTACTCAGAACAGGAGGTCTTGGCCTGTGCAAGTGACCTGACTCCAACACAAACATGAGAGAGAAGGATTAAATTTCTTTTGTTTGTGAGAAACAGCCAGTTGGAAGGAGTTTCAGAGTAGAAACTGGGCGATCGATGCCCAGAATAAGAAAAAAGGGGCATTATTTTGAACTTTTACTCATGAAAAGCTAGGCTAACGCTAATGAGTGAAATAGTAAATACATAAAGCTGAGCATTACAGAGGCACCGCTTAGTCTGTGCAAGTCCCCTTTTTCCATTCATGTCATGTGTTTAGTTTATCTGAAGCCCGTCTGAGTTTTTTTTTTTTTTCTACAGCTGTAAACCAAATCCTCGGGGCTCAGTCTGTCCCAGATCTTAAAGAGACTGCTTTAAGTTTGCACTTTGAAATCTTTCAGTCGCTGAGTGTCGTCGGTGCTGCTAGGAGAGCGGGAGCTTTGCACCCCTCTTACCTTTGCAGACACTTTGATGCGTTCCTCCAGTTTATGGTTGAGCATTTAAAGCAGCAGCACCTTTTTAACATTTTCTGAAGGGCGTGTCTCATTCCAGGATGTTTTTGTAAAGAGTTCAACTTTTGCCAAAAGTCATCTATATATTCTACGTGCTTTAACACTGGATAAGAAATGAAAAATGTGCTCGTGATGCTGATTCTGTTTGTTTAATGATGATGGAGCATATATTCGGAGGCTGCAGGCTCTGTGGTTTCTCTCCACCTGTCCTTTTGCACATGGTGCTTGTTCCTTTGGCATGCTGTTGTCTGCAGTCTGTTCGCTTTGTTTCAGAGGTTCTGTCATTTGGGGTGTTGCACTTTGTGTGCCAGGCTGAAGCTTGAGCGTTTCTGCAATCCTACACGCACACACTGTCACACAGCGTATCTGAGCATATTCGATATTTTTCTCCTTATGTTTCTTTTGGTTGCTGCATCGGCCGAATGTGAGCTTCACTGTTTGAATGGTTTCACTCTCAATGCTGATCAGCCACAGCATTAAAACGTTTTTTTAAAAACCACAATTATTTTGAAGCACAGTAGTTTTCGAAAAGTCAATGAGACATTGAGTCTTCATGTTAAAATAGCTGCCAGGTTAATGGGATGTGAGATGGGCTATTGTTGTTGACCGAGACCAGAAAAACAGCAAGTCGCTCCACTTTCACTAAATTAATTTAGGAAGACATCGAAGCATTCAAGGTGTTAAACTCTGCCACTGGCAGCTGGTGAGGCCGTGTTTCTACCAATCAGATCTGCTTTTTATGTTGTGGCTGATCAGTATATTGAAAGGTAATGATCAGATAATTTGGGATAAACACTGAAAAGCTGCAGCCGGTCACCAATGTAGAAGAACTGTTTTAGGTTTTTATTAATATTCCACATTTTTATCAGTTCTTTGGCCTTTGAGCAACTGGAAAGTTTCTGTACATGGCTACTTTTGAACAAAATAAAAATGATAATAAAGAATTTATGTATGCTTTCCTGGTCTTATTAATATACATTGGCTTATATTATGTGTAGCAGGCTTGCCCACTATAAACTTGAAACCAGTGAGCCATTGATCATACCGTAGATAATTCTCCTTTCTTACTTTCATAATCACCATAATTTACTAAATTAAGTTTAAATTTTATTCAACAAAAGCTGAAACTTTTGACTGAGGCCATAAAGACATCAGGAAAGTGTTTACTGGGGTCCCAGACTGAGGGAGATGTGCACTATTTTCCCCTTACACTTCAATTCAATTTCAAGTTTTGTATAACCTGAGTCGCCCCCTGCTGGCCGTTAGAAAGAATGCAGGTACTCCCACATTAGCATCGCCAGCTTTTTATTCTACCTTTGTAGTTTTGGTAGGAAAATCCTGATTCGAAGTAGAGTCTAACAGTCATCCTCAGAAACATGACTGTTGGGGGGTTTTGTGTGTTTTTTGTTTGGTTTTTTTAAAGCTCATCTTCCGTTTCCTTCTCTGGATCCATGTGCTGTACAGTGTCCTCAAATTAATGACCGTCGCAGCACTTTCTCCTCGGACACTGAGATAGTGATGACTCCTTCCCTCATCAGCTGTTTGTTTGTTTGTTTTTCTGCCTACGCATGAAGGTGTGACTTTGAGCAAAGCTTTTTGTTTTTTGGGTTGCATTGCTGATAAGTAACATGGGTGTCCGTGGATCAGGAGGTACAGCGGGTCCTCCACTCGGTGTTTCGTTCCCCAGCTCGTATCCTTGGGCAAAATACTGAACCCCGAGTTTCCCCTGATTCATCCACGAGTGTGTGAATGTTAGGTTAAACGTGTTTAAGGTGAATGGGTGAATAAGATTTGTAGTAAGAAAGTGCTTTAAGTGTTCAAATAGAGTAGAAAAGCACAGAAGTACCAATCCATGTACAGTAAAACTGACTTTTGTCAGTTTTATGATGATAATTAATGTAAAAGATTGATATTATCATTAAACAGCTCCACTTGGATTTGAAGACTTACTCTAATTACTTTTTAAATCACCTGCACAACGATGCTCATTCGCAAGTTAATAGAGTCTGATTAGATTTTTTATCATAAAGGAGCTCCATTGATTGTGGCCATTAAAGAGGCCCGGGCCCCCTTCGTGACCCGTAGTTTTAACGAGCTTAAATCAGGCTATTTTCAATTTCCCAAGCTGCCTCGTATATATAACGTGGTCCACCGCAGCAGTCAGAGACCTGGATCGTGGGAGTGATGATGCTTTAAGAGCCTCTCCTTTTCCACTCCTTTCTTCCAGAGACGTTTTGTTCATTTGCACCAGTGAGGATATGCAATGCATCTTTTCTGGTCGCAAATAATAAATGAAGGATTTTTTTTTTCTTTTTTTTTGTGAGCCAGGGCCATCTGTCTTCCAGTTGGTGGAGGCATTGCGAGGCTCCGTTCTGCTCTGTCACGTAGGAGTGGCTCAGAAAAAGCATTATTGCACTTTTTCAGTCTAACTTCCCACTGACACAGGAAGCCTGCCAAACGAAACAGCAGGGACACCAATAAACACCACACAGAGATAGACAAACACCTACGAGTAGTTCAGGGTCTTTGGTTCACCTGAGAGTAAACTGTGTGAGGAAACACTACAAGAAAAACATGACTAAGAAACCTATTTATGGGTTAATTCTTACACTTTTAATAGTAGTTTTTAGAAAAGTCCTTTGGATGATTTTTCCATTCATGCTTAAATTTTTCAGACCTTTATTTGGGTCCGGGTCATAGAAGCATATGTTTAAGAGGGTTTCCAGGGTTTCCTCTCACTTGGACATACCAGAAGCACCTTATATCAGAGGCCCCACGATGGCATCAGGGTCAGATGCTGAACCTCTCCACCTGGCTCACATCAGTGTGGAGTAGCTGATCTACTCGGGGCCCCTCCCGGATGACAGAACTCCTCACTTGTCCCTTAGTGAGGGGTGCTTGTGTTTGAGATGCTTTAATTCTTCTAGTCATTACGCAGAACTCGTGGCCACAGTGACTCCCCATGAATTGTGTAATCCGGGGCAGTAGAGTCTCTCCAGGCAATCCCGTCTTGGTTGAGGAGTCAGGCTAAGAATGATGCAGTATCATAATTGATATCCATCTATTTATGTTTTTTTTACGCTTATCCAATTTGGGGACTAGAGCCTACCCCGGCTGCCATAGGGCAAGAGGCAGGGTACATCCTGGTCACGTCGCCAATCGTTCTCAAGGCTAAAACAGAGACGGACAACCGTCATACTCACATTCACACCTACGGCCAATTTAGAATCACTGATTAACCTAACCCCACTGACTGCACGTCTTGAAGTGTGGGAGGAAGTCTGAACGCCACACAGAGAAGGCCCCGGGCAGGTGCTGGAATCAAACCCAGGACCTTCTTGCTGTGAGGCAACAGTGCTACAGTTTGAAAATCTTCACCTATAGCTAGGAAAACCCCCACTGACTTAAAAATGTGCCAGACAGTAGACACTAATGTTTCTTGGTAATTTAATTTTACAAAACAGGACAAATTGAGGAAAATGGACTATGAAGAAGTATTATGAATACATGTATTGGAAATGCTTTTTGTTTTACACAAAGTTGAAAAACTATTTCAGAAAGTGACCAGATGCTTAGTTGGTATAAAGACCAAACTCGTCACTCCGACTGATTGGGGGCATCTCTAAAACAGAGGATCTTTGTGCCGTGAAGTGTGAAGCAGAAACCTTTATGTAAGCATATTTTGTTGTTTTTGCCTCATGAGCAGTTCAGCGGCCCGTTTGCCTGAGCGTGTTGTGATAATGTCGACATTTGCTGAAGTGTTGAAAATCCCCTGCGCTGATGAGCCCGTGTTATGAGCCATCTCCGAGGATGTCTCTAAGGTACATGTGTCCCGATCGCACGAGACATCACCTCCGTCGTGATCGTCTCGGTGACCCCTGTCTCTGCCTGCTGTCTGGCACATTTCCAGGAATTGCTTAATACCCGTGATATAAAACGATCCTCTCCATCCTACGTCCTGCCCTGCATGCAGTCTGCAGCATCTTCTCTGAAACTCTGGGCCACCCTGCAGTCTCACTCCCAGTCTGCATCGCAGAGGCTAAAAACACAAACACTTTTTTTTTTAGTTTGAACTTCATTGCCGTGTTTCTGCTTTTGTTCTTTCAGCGATTATGAGATAACTGGGAAGGTTAATGAGCAGTTAAAAACTCCTTCTGACACATAGTAGAGAGAGTAACAATGATCTGTTAAATATTCTGTAACAAGTAAAAGTCTTAGATTCTAAATTTTACTTAAATCTCAGTAACTTTTTTTTTCTAAATCAATCAGTTGCTCATTTCCTGTGGGTGTATTAATTAAATGATCTGGACACAGTTTCGGCCTTACTGCCAGTTTTTGTCAGTGGTCATTTAAAAAAAAAAAAAAAACCCAAATCCCTGCAGCCCACAGAGCATTTTCCCACAGATGACTACTATTAATACTGCAGAATTCTTGCAAACAAAGTGTTTTTCCCTCATCTTACTGAGTTATATTCAGCTGATGTCTCATGTTTTATTTTTGTGTCATGATAGTAAAGACAGAACAGACCAAGGAACCTGCAGGATGGTGCAGCTGATCACAGAATAACAGGCCACTTGAAGATCTGAAGGCTAGCAATACAATAGAAGGTGCGCAGTGATGTGTTAGGTGCCTGGGGGCTCTCCTCTTACTTTGATGGGCTGAGTGGGGTGCTGGAGATTGACAGTGGTGTGGCAGTGGTGTCTCCCCCCCCCCCCCCCCCCCTCCTTTCTCTTCCCTTGGTCTGCCTCCCTGTGTCATGATGTGTGCCTCAAAATGATATTCAGGTAGTTTGTATGACCCCCACGTGCTTGCATACGTGCTCCTAAACTTTACTTCGTTTTTATGAGGCAACGAGTTTGCATAACTTTAAGTTCTGGGAACTAGTGAAGCTAATGCGTAAGTTCAATAAGGGAAGATCTGTAATCACTCATCTGCTTTTCTGTTTACATGTCTCCTGCTTTCCCACGCTCTCGATACTGACATACTTCATGCTGTACTCTGACTAAAAAGTATTCCTTTAATTTTTTTAACAGTGTATAAACCTATTTTATTCACATAAGAGATAAGAACCTTTTTTATAAAAGGAAAGTAATATTCAGAGCTCAGCTTTTTCAGTTTAGCGTAGCCTCTCACTGAGGGTTTGAATCTATGTGTTGCGGGACAGTATTATCGCCTCTCTTTCATAAAGGATGCTCCAGTGTCTACTCTGCTAAAGCAGGAAATAAAGAAGGCTGTAAAGCGTCTTTCCTGAATATCTTGAGAGTTCAAACAGCTCTGATTATGGCTACTTCTGGGTCACTGAACCGTCCAAAACAAAACTCACTATTTGACCACACCCATCATTTCCTGGTTATGGGACCTGCCACTGCAGTCAAAGTACTTCTCCATACTGCATACTCCTCAGCTTTTGCATAATACAACAGTTTCTTTAGACGGAGAGAGTTCATTCAAATCCAAACATAGTTTCAAAGAGAGAGACAGAAATCATGAGGGGCCATAACAAGAAGTTTCCTGCACACATGCGACCTGTTTGAAAGTAGTTCTGGTTGGGTATTTTAAAGCAGCTGATTTAGCTTAAAGACATAAAGTCCCAAAACTTTAAAACTTTAGCATTAAGATTTTGATTTTTGGAAGAGCAGAAATAAACATGTCTACAGCAAACACGTTTCCCCCTTATAACTAACCCATATCCATACTGGAGTTAGAGGTGTGGTCACCTTGATTGACAGGTATACTGGTGCCTCATCTCCACTGCTTTGACTCATTTAAGTGGACCTCTACCTCTTTTTTTAAATGTAGTTATCTGAGTAATAATACGGCTTTGCTGTGTGCCATCGGCTAACACTCATCTAAAGAGCTCCAGTTTTGGTGATTGAAATGAAGAAGTATAACCTGGAAACGCACTGGTGTCTATGAGGTGCTTTGTGTGCTCACAGTGACTCCCAGTGTTCATGCGGGTTACTGCGGCCATGATGTACAGTCCTAGAAAAGACCCTGGTGCAAAGAAAGACACAAGCATGGAACGATCTGCTGTTTTAAGTGTCCTAGATGGCATGTTTATTTGGAGTCTAATCACTCACAGCTCATTTTAGCACAGATGTAATTTGAAATGTAGCTTGAAGGCTGATGAATGTAAGAATGTAATTCTGTTACATCTCTCCTGCCGAGCTAATATTTGCTGTATTCTGACCTCCACTTTTAGGAGATGAAGGCCTCTTGCTGTGCAGTGTGACACAGAGGATTGATAGGCACACAAACCAAATGTCACACAAAGAAAACTGTATATCAGGTTTGAACACTGACAGAATAACAAACATCTCCTCTGCACCATGAGAGCAATGCACATGGATTAGATAATGCATAATTTACAAGGCGGTTTTGACTGTACCTGCTCTGCGTGTCAGCTTTGATTTATGGTGGCTGAATATGATTTAGAGGTTATGAACGAGATGGCAGTGTGTGCTGGCCCACATCAGCTCTGAGAGTATTCAGACTCGTGCTATATATTCTGTTCCGTCTCTTCAGTCGAGTAAAATCATTCCCATGATTATACTCGAGTGAGGGATTTTCAACATAGAATTTCTAAAAACACCAGTTTTCTTTAGAAAGCATAAATTATTTCTTTTTGTGCACCATAACAGAATTATTTCTCCTCCAAAAACTACCCAAAAAGCAAACCACTGCCATGTAATTATAT